>NC_139768.1:21010464-21610464 GCF_965231275.1 Zosterops lateralis
AAAAAACCCCTAAATCTGGCAGTCTTACTGTAACCATGTAGTCATTTACATACATTTATTGTATTTAAAGAGAGAGCAAGAAATTATCTTTGTCAGAAACATGAGAACAATTATTTTTTAAATGCATTTGTCAATACCTTCTATTTTAAACTTCCAGAAAATCCAGGGAGATAAAAAGAAAGTGAAAGAAAATGGTTCAGTTTTGAAAGGATAATTGAGGGAGAAGTTGGGAAATAAGTGCTAATAGCAGGCCATCCAGAGGTCAGTTAGCTTGATGAATTGAATACTTTTGTATTGGAACAAACCATAGAACTTGTATGTAACCTAATAGGAGCCTTCCTCCATTTGTCCTTGTAAATGGGAGCTGTGTCTTTGGAGTCCTGCCAGAGTGGAACTGCTCATTCATTATGACCACTTAAAGCAAATGATCATGGCCCTATGGCACATAAAATAATGAGTGTAGCTCCCATTTCTCAGATATGAGACATATATTATGCTTCACATATGGTCCAATGTGTGCTGGCTTTTGGAAAAGGTACAAAAATTACTACAATGAGTAAAGCTCATAAGGAAACAATTCAGCGAATAGGAAATTTCGTAATTGGAACCATAATCAGTGACTAATGCAGAGCAATATGTATGCTAATAAAATAGGAGAGGATTAAAAGACAAAACTAAATTTAATCGAAACCCAGCATACATGCTTGTGTGAATAATTTCAGATATATTCTTAATCCTATTAGTTTCATTTTTTCCCTCCACTGAAAACCAAGTGTTTAAGTATAATCTTCTGTTTAAATTAAAACAGGCTTCCCTAACTAGTAAAAACTCCACCTCATGTTATTCCTGATATACATTATGGAAGTAAGTGTTCTGCATGAAAGGCCTGGCAGCACATGGTGTGATAAACCAGCTGTTTTAATGAGAGGGCATAAAAAGAACACAGATAACAGGTAGATCTTGTGCCCCTTCAGTTACTGGGATTCCTGTGTCCTGCAGCACTGGGTTACCCTGGATTTTCCCCTCTGTGCTGTACAGGTGCTGTTCATGGAGAGGTTTCTCCTCTCTCACATCCTTTTCTCCTGTGCCCAGGCAAAGCTGTGTGTCTGCTCCTGACAGGCTGGGAGCTTCTGTGGGATAACACCCACCAGGGCTGGCATGGGGCTCTGTCCTGCCCAAAATCACTCCCTCCTTCAGTGCTTCCACGAGGCTCCCAACACAGAGAGTATAATATCTATGTTAATACATCAAAATACTTCACTGTGGTGTAATTCACTGTTTTCTCTTTATTGTGCATATTTTATCATTCCATCACACATGATGCTGAAACTACTGAAATGGCTGTAAAATTGCATTGCTGTTTTCTTTTCAAGATATTTGAAGGTCACTTCTGTAATTGTCAGGGAATTGGTAATTATTTGGATTTGAATGAATACTTATGAATATTGTATGTTGCAAAATATGTAGAACCTAGTAATTTTTGCATTAACCATTCTTTTGTGTATTCTTGTAAGTTGTGAAGCCTGTGTTATATTTGATGGAGTTTATAGATATTTTTATTTCATGTATTTGTGTTTGGGGTTTTTCTGTGATACAAATAGAAATAAAAATGCAAGGAAGGTAGATGTGATGCTGGAAATCCCTGGGTTCTGGTACTTATTGATCCACAGGAGATGGTTGCATCTGATTAGAAGGGCAGCTGAATGGAGAAGGGAAGCTGTATGGAAACAGCTGTCTTTTTTCATTAAGATTTTCAAGATTAAAAAAAGAAAAACAAACCCCACAAAACTTTATTCTCAGGGTCAAGGCACCACAGGTGAGTGCAGTGACTGGGCAAGAGTTCAGAGAGGAATTTGTTTATTTTTCTCCCCATGGAAAGATTACTGTTGTTGGGAGTTGGATATTGCCCTTCCATGTCATACGCAGATCAGTGCCATTAGCAGTGAGCAGCAGGGGAAGTTTCTTGCCTTCATCCTTAGACTCTAAATACAGAGTTACATTTTATATTTTTTTCTTTTTAGTGTAAAACCCCAGCATTTAATCTGCCTTGCATTTGAAACAATTCAATAGAGAAAAATAGTCCTCTTACAATAACCTCAATTGTGTATTATCATTTGCTACATGATACACTGTCTCATTTATGTGGAAATCTTACATACAAGAAAGGGAATTCTTTTAAGGTCTTGATTTAAAAATGGTCCTTTTCCCTTAGCTTTCTTTCAGAATTCCAAACCTAAAGGCCCTTTCAGACATGGATATATTTTTTATGGTTTCAGTAGCAAGCTGATCTTTATAGAATGTTGTTAGTGTTTTGTGATGTTTAGAAAAACCCATGTCAGGCACACCAATGTTATTACCTGAGAGATTTCCTCTTGTCCAAGTACATGCAAGAGAGTTACTTCAGGACTGCACTTTTCTTTCTACAGGAAAGGACTATAGGGCCAGAGTGTCTTTGTAAACAAGATCACAAATATTATTCTGCAGTTAGACTTAAAGCATAGAGGGGTTTGTTTTCTTGGAGATCAATTATTAAAATTAGTATATTAAAGAAGTGTTGAATTTCTGTATAGTTGACCCTGCAAAGAGTTCTCATGCTAATGTGGGATCAGCAGTGCACAAGGGTAGAGTCTGGAACATCTTTTTACTACTTTTTCATTTTATTGCTACTGCTGATTATTTTCTTTATGGTATTGTAACAAAAGGTCAAGGAAATTCTCTGCTTATTTTTTAATAAAAATTAGTATTTTAGGAATCACCAATTAGAAACTACTGAGGAAACCAGCAGAAATACAAACATCAAAATATTTTAAAGTCTGAAACTTGTTAAATGATATGACATCCAAATTAGAATGTATTTTTAATACCAATCACAAATAAAATAACAGCAAAAAATTCTCCTTCCAAATTAAATTTGTTAGAATAAAGTAATGAAAAGATAGTCCAAGATATTAAATGATTCAGATTACCTCTGGGAAAATATTTATATGAAATTTAATAGGCAGTGATTAGCTTTCTCTTTGTTTTGTGAATCTTTCTGTATATTTAAGAGAAAATTGTAATATTGCTGGAGATTTCCATGAAATAGCCAAGGAAACCTAAAGCAGATTAATCATTTTCTATTAAGATATTTGGCATTTTTAGAGTAATGTTATATAACTGAATTTGAACCGAGTTTCTGTAGGCTATTTCAAGTCTCTGAAAATAGCTATATATCTTATCAACAAGAAAGCTGTTTCTCCAGCCCTTATCATGTACGCATCTTGTCAGCAGCATCAGTACATCATATTCAGTTTGAATTTCACCTGGTGCCCTGGGTGGTCAGTGAAGAGCAGCAATTGCCTCTGAAGTTCATGGGAGTTAAGTAGCTGAGATGCTGCTGTGCCAGATCAAAACCAGGGAGGGAATCAGCTGTGACTGATAAGGGATAAGGAGATCCAGTGCTTGGGGTGCCTGCCTGGCTCTCCTTTGCTCCTTAGAGTGCAGAGAGACCAGAATTCCTGCCCTGATCCTACAGCAGGCACCGACTTCAGGCACACCACTGAAGTTCTTTATTCAAGAGCCTGGTCACTCTGGGTTTCTTACATGACAGAGAGGTGCCTCCAGAAAGCAGCACACCCTCAATAAGAACTATATTAAATACTTCTTATTTGCATGTATTTGTGTTGCTAGTACTTAAATTCATTCTATTTGAATAATTATTCTAGCTGTGTTTTTATTGAAGCTGTACTGTGTTTAATGGGAATGTTTGGTTTTGTCTTTTTTTTCCCCCTGCAGCTGTGACTCTGAAAATAGGTATCTTGGAAATCCACTTAGGGGAACATGCTATTGTGAGTACTTGTATTTTTAATGCTACCTACTGAAATGTTGATTACATATTATATGATAATTTCATTTCCTTGAAAAAACAAAGTAAGTTCCTGGGGATTTTCCAAAATTGAGCACATTGATATTTTGACTGAAAAATAAAATGCCCCACTGGTCTTCTCTTACTTTGTCCACAAGAACACAAAGTCTACTAAGAGTTGATTCCTTACATCTGGCTTAGAGGGACTCACCAAGCCACGGGGTGATGCTCTGAATTTCATCATATGTGAATGAAAGGAATAGTAATTGTGTCAATGCTTTAAAGAGAGAATTTGTGGTGGAGAAATGCAAATAGTATAAACATCACTATTCCCTGGGACATTCTGAGTGGTTCAGCCAGTCTGCCTCCCAGGGACATAAAACACAGCTGCTCTCCACAGTATCGTAAAAAGAGGCTGTGTGTTGTCTCCATGTTCTTAATGTTGTAGAAAGGGTGCCTCTGGCAAATTTACTCTGAAACATTGCAGTTTTGATAGTCTTAGTGAATGACCTGAAGGGATGAGCATGCTTATTACCCATGTGCATAAATCCCTGAGTGAGCTGTGCCAATTTTGCTATTCCAATATCAAGTTCAATAGTAATTTTAATCATCATAAAAACAGATGGGATGTTGGAGAACACTGTTTTAACTTTTGTGACTTCTGCACGTACCTGCTCCGTGCCAGACAATTGGATCCATTTGTCTGTTGTTTCTAACATCATCCCTACTTCAAACTTGAATTTATACATAAAGACAGATGTCTGAACATACTTATAACCTCTCTTCTGATTTTTGGTCTTGTTTCTTAGCATTTCATTTTACAACATATACAAAAGGTTTATTTTAGAGTCTCTTTAAGGCATCATTTACCTAATAAAGGAATGTTTCTTTTCTTTGCTAATCTGTCTTTCTTACCTTAAATGGTTTGCCTCTGCAAGGTATGTTTTACAGAACAAAATAGTAAATTACATACTGTATTACAGATGTTGATATATCTTTAGGCCTAAAACATTTATTCATCTTGCCAGCCATTAAAGAACATTGCTGTGGGTTTTGTTGATTTTTTTTTCCCTCTCATACAACATAAGTTCAGATGTAATGCTTTAAGCTGGAACATAAATTTTAAATCTTGTAGACCAAGTTGAAAATATTCCCTAAGACTGTGTCTTAAAGATACTCTTGATGAATAAATTCAATTTCATTTGTTGTTTTTTTTTTGCATAAGAAAAGCGTTTTACTTTAAAGCATAAATATCAGTATTTAGAAGAATCACTTTTGTATCTATATAATAATTAAATTAATAATTTTTTATGTTTAGAGTGAGTACATGAGAAGTTCATACTTTGAAGACAATAATATTGGCTATTTTGGATATGTGTGTTGACGTTTGTTTTGTCCTTTAAAAATAAATGTTATTAAATTTAAGAGATTGAAAAGAAATGACAGTAATGAGATTTGTAGACCTCAGGCACCTCCATGAAAAACCTTATTTTTTTGCGATCGTGTTCCAGGCTGGGTCTATAAATCATGTTGGAGACAAATTGTACTATATTCAAGATGCCCTTTCACCTTTAACTCACTACTGTTATTTGTCTTCTGTCAGATTTCAAAATATTTTAAAGATCTTGTTGTTTTGAAATGATAAATTTTCTTTTAATACTTCCAGCCATTTAAAGCATCCCGTATAAACAATTCTCAGAGTTATTTTATTGTAGTAATAGGGAGACTTCATTATTATAAATGATTATGGAATTCTCTATTTCTTGTATTTGGTGGATGATGCATCATAATAGGAAATAATCAGTTAATTTGTGGATAACTGACTGACCTAAGACTTCAGTGACAGTTTCTTATCAGCACAGTCCATCCCCTGCTAAATCATGTATTAAATATATATATACACATATCATGAAGAGATGCTACAATCTGTTATCTATATTCTAAATATAGAATATAATATGGCATTATCATGTTTCAGTTTTATACAAGACAGGCGTTTGAATGGTATTTTTTCTGTGCTTCATTTTACTCCTCATTAAGAAACTTTCTCTTTAGACACTTAAAATGTCACTTTACTTTTCCTTGAAATGTTTCTTTTACAACACATGAATATTATTTCTCAAGAGGGAGGAAAATAAATTTGTATTTATTTATGAGCAGCACAAGATTGTGAGAAATAAAAATTCTAGGCTCATCTGTTTCTATTACTAAGAAACAAAATCAATGAATGCAGATAATAATTTGCTGTATGGTTAGGATCTTCCTCAGGAAAACTTTGTCACATGCTTGAGTTTAGCCGTCTTCAAAATGACCAGTTTTAAGTATTTAAATTTTGCCCTTTTTTTCACTTGTGTAAATAATGCCTGAAATTGGAATGCTCTTCTAAGCAAAGCTTTAGGGTTCCACCCCAGCTGGCTGACCTCGACTGGATGACCTTGATTTCTCTTCAGCAGCAGGATGTGGATTGAGGAATGCTTGTTGCCTTCCAGGAACTTTCTGCAGCTTGGGATACTGTGAATATTCACTGCCCTGTAAAAGCTCAGCTGGTTTCATCTCCTCCAGCCCATCTTACGTAGTTCTTGCCTGGTCCTCTGCTCTCTCTTGCCTGTCACTGCCATTCTCAAGCCTAGGAAGGGGAACAGTCTGGTGTTGGTGCAGGCACTGGTATTGACATCAATGGGCTTTTAAAGAGGGTAAATGAAAAACAGTTTGCCACTGGGAGAGCGTGGGTTGTTTTAGTCTCTTCATTATTTGTTTCCTTTCATGGTGATGTAGGAGAGTAAACAGAATTTTAATGCTGTACATGGATGGTGGTGTGATTGAAGAAGTGATCTGAACAGATAAAAACACAGGAAGATTATGGATGAATCTGGCATGATTGAAAAGAATGAGATTTGTATGGGAGGTAACAGGCTGAAACATTGCAGGGACTTAATCTAAATACAGATACTATGCCAAAAGGATAAACAAGAGAGAGCAGCAGAGCCATCAAATCCCAGAGATCAGAGGAACAGTGTGTTAAACATCAGATTTCATTCTCATATGGCATTTCCAAACATGGCAGCACTGGACAAGAATAGTTTTTCTGCTTTAAATTGTGAAAACCTAATAGAAATAGATTAAGAAATGTGTAATGGGGCATGCAGTGGTGTATTATCCAGATTGTGTGAAAATCATTGTACATGGCTTTTTAAAAATAATTTTAATATCATTCTGTGTGACTGAATTGTGTTATTGAAAAAGCACAACTTCTTTGAGAGCAAGAGAATGAGAACAAGATACAGAAAATTAGAAACACACTGAATGTGTAAGAATATGTGAGCAGCTGCATGATGATCTATCTATTCTAGCACCCTGTTGTCAGGAGTGGCTGAACATGAATGCCAGGGGAAGAGTATAGCAAATGCACAAACATACAGTGGTAATTCTCTCTGTACATCAACAATTTTCAGCTTAGAACTTCATGAGAGGAAGGATTTCTCGAACTAAAAGTGTACAATCTGCCATTGCTTAGGAATATCAGAGAAGACTTCGTGAAAGATTTCTTAAACAAAGTAAAACCAATATTAATGCAAAAGAAAGCTTTGTGATTTTAGAAGCCACAGTTTTGTTTGCCCATGTAAATATCCTTGTTAGCTGGACAGGTCTGCTTTTGGATTGTCCATATTTCTGGTAGGGAGGCTCTGTATCCCTAGGCCTTTCTGTTGGGAGCCAATCTTGCCATGGATGATCGGAAGCTGATTCAATCCATATAAATGAATTGTGAGTGGAGGCCAGAGATGGTTGTGCAGCTGACTTATGCATGTACACAAACCATAAATATAACATTTTGTCATGATGCATTTGTATTGGCTGTTGTTTTTGCTCCGTGGTGTCTGGGCCAGCGTGATGGATGGCAGTGACACCTCGATAGCAAAGTGTGCATCCAAATGGCTGCATTAGTTCTTCACACATCAGCATTAGGAATACATTGCTGTCGGAGTCAGAGCTCCTGGGTGCAAGGGAACACGCAGGAAAACCAGATGGTTTTAGACAGATTGGGAGGAATCACTGGGACACATGCCACGTCTGTGATCTTCACTTGGGTTGTATACAGACAGAGAGCTTTAAATCATAAACGGAGAAGTGGTTAATCCAGTGTTCCAGAGAAAATGAAAGTTTAAATTTACAATTCATGATGTGTTACAATACAAGGTTTGAATTATAGGCTTGCTAACAATCACTTGTTTTGAGAGGATGTGATACTTTCCACAATAAACCTCTCTTAGATAGCCATATTTCTAAGGTCAAAAACTTTCCAAAATGTCTGGCTTATGTACATTATTTTGAGTTCCAATGCAACATATCAAACAAGAAGTACAACTGATTCTAATACTGCTACATGCAGAAGCATAAAAGCTTACAACAAATCAGTCCTGCAAATGTAAATCACATTGTTTGCCTGCATATAGTTAGAATTTTCATGAGCTGAACACTCAAGATTTGCCCATTCGTCCACTAAGAAAATCCCTAGCTAAGACAGTGAAGCTGAAAAAATGCACATGGATTTACATACCTTAGTTTTTTATTCTGTTATATCTTTTAAAAAATTGCTTAGAAGCATTTTTGGATGATTTCTGGGTACCACCATTGACAGTGAAGAGAGGGAACAAATACCTTTTCCATTTGCTCCTGCAGACTGGTTGCTGTTTTAAAACAGGCAGCAATAGTGAGTTACAGGGCAGCACACTTTGGAGTAGGAAACTCTCAGGCATTCCTGAAGATTTCCTCAGCAATGCACAGTCAGAATGTAGTCACAATATAATAAAACTGCAATAAATGAACAATTTTAATTAATCTACTGCTCATCTTTTGGCTGGACAGACAGTTTTTTGGGCCTGTGACTATCTGTGAACACAAATAAAAACCAGGTAAAGCTTGCCTTTGGCATTATATATAGATATGTATATGCATTATAGATCCAGTGTAACACTGTAGAGCTTCCCATGTCGTAGGGCGGGCCTGCTTTTAGAGATTAGAACCTGACCTTTGAGAAGGATTAGAGAACCCAAAACTTATGAGGTCACAAGGGATGGGTCATTTGCAAAGACCATTAAATTGGGTAGGGACTGAATGACTTGCAGCTTTCTGTGGAATTAAAACCTATTTATTGATCATATGCCCCTGATCCAGATATTTGTTGGATTTATAGCCTTTAAAAAAGACAAGACCTTAATATCAGTATATAAAAAGGTTGAAAGAATGTACAGATTTTATTTTAACCATTTTCTAGATGTTTCCTTCTAGTGCTCTTCCTAATATTTCTCTTATCTTAGTGTTGTATGAAACATTGTTTGTGAATGGCTTCTCATACAGTGAGTGACCAGCCACTCTCAGCTGTTCTGGGATGAAACATGCAAGGAAGGAAGGTGGTGGGCCCATCTGCAGATGCCTTAGGGGTCAGGTCTACACATTCCACTGGCACCTCTGGGTTTTCTACTCAGTCTCCTGGACATAGAGGGAGCAAATACAAAGCCAGAGAGCACATTGCAAAGTTTAGTTTATATATATAAAAATCCCAACTTTATTACTAGCAGGAAAACAGTAGTAGTTTTTTTTTTGCTGATTTGTTCGTTTATTTATTTTTAAATTCTTAATGGCTAAGTTTTATTAGCTACTCTTTTTCTACTTAAAGTAAACCACGGGAAAAAATATGTGATCTACTAAACATTTTGCAACGACTTTTTTGGGATTGACCTGAATAATTGGTTTATGGCTTTGCTCTACCATTCTAAACTCTGAGCCATAAAATCATTACAGCTTATAAGACTATTGCTTCTTTCCTTGGTATAAATGAAGACAGGATAGCAATAAGCAATTCCCTCAGTATGTCAGCAGCTCACAAAGATGAAGAATGATACTTTCATGTGCAAAATTGGTGAGAAACTATGAAATGTACATTCAGTAAAAACCCTTAATATCGTATCTGGTGTCTGTGAAGGGAGCTGGGGGACAAAAAAGCAGATTTTGCTTCTGGCTGAGGAGCCTTGTAAGAATTCTACTCCAGTTGTGAAGCTGTATTAGCCCCACTACTGCTGACACACCAGGATTTCAAAAAGGGAAAAGTAAAGAAAAGTGCTAGTCCTTACCTATTCTCCATGCATTTTCTTATAGTAAATTTGTATTTTAATTTAACACTTCTTAACCATATTTTTATGCAGTGTGTGTGGTGCCTGAAAAAAATCCTCAAGCACTTCTTTTATCTACTTTATTTAAAATTTGTCTTACTTGCTAAAAATTAAAAATTCTAATTACTTTTTCATATCTGGTCTTTGGACTAAAGACTCTTTTTTAGTCCTGTCTTTTTTTTTCTTTTTTTCAGTAGTAGTAACTAGAAAGATGGTTTAATTATCAAATGTAGATAATTTATGACAACTTCCAATGAATTTTTAGAAATATCAGCTCACTATTGTCTCAGAGCAAAAGGATAAGTCTATGCACTCTTATTTTATTGTCAAAATGCAGCTTAGGCTTATTAGACCTATTGACATGGTCTGATAGTTCATCCTGCCTCTTTTCCTTATGATTGGAATGTGTTTTTTTCTTTCTTTTCTGGGCTTATTCATAGTCAAAGTTCTAACATAAGCCAATTTTTTAGGAACTTTTATTATGTTATCAGTGTTATAATTTAATAAAAAGGAGAACTAAAATTGTTAAAAATACATCTCTTTAAATACTACAAACATGCACATTGATGCATTCAGGGACTCAGAACATGACTTCCTTTATCAATAAAATTGAAAAAAAATAATTGTCAAGTAAAACGTGTACTGGAGGTACCATAAAACACTAGGTGGCAGACTTGCTATACTTAGAGAAAAATTAAACTCAAGAACATTCCAAGGAGAGTGTTTCAGAAGATAAATAGCAAGTAGCACTATAAGTAAAACTGTTAGCAGGGATTTTCCAGATATTTAAAAATTATGTTGAAACTTAAAGGGCATAAACAATAAATTTTAGTTCTTGAAAATGTGTTTGCTTTAGCCGTGTTGGGAGATGTATACCAGCAGCTACCAGCTTTGCTACTGATGTGAACAATTCATGTTTCCTTTTGGGACAACATTAATTTAAACTAAATACATATTGTAATTGTAAAACTGTCATGCTTGACTTAAAATAATGAGTTCCGCCAATTATATCTAACACTGATTGACTTTGATAGAGATTGAAAAAAATCTGTATTATTTATAAATACAGTAACAACTGACATTGTCTTTTGAATATATGGGCTAATACAAAAAAATTATATTTAAAATGGAATCTTCTTAGTGTTTAAAGAGTCTAGTGGAACAGATTATAGTTTAAATCAGACAATTCTAGGATGGTTTGAGAAAAGATTAGCCTCAGCAAACCTACCAACTCAGAATCTATAAAGAGCAACAGACAAACACAGTCTTTGCCCTGAGCTAAAATAACTGCACAAACCAACTGTCGCCTTCCAGAGAATTAAAACAATAACCACACCAAGAATCTGAAGCTCCTAATAAAGTATTATGATCTCACCCCAGGCTCTGTGTACTCATTTGCCAAATGCTAGGTTGGCTTGCAGCTTTGTTGGGCAGGCTAAAGAAATGGATTTGCTGCCAATCAGTTTCAGTTTTTACTTTGAGTTAGAGAATTCTTCCATGTATGTATTTATTTTTCATTGTTGATTTTTTTTATATATATTGTGGATTTTCTTTGCTAAAAATGCCATACATTATTTTTGAAATGAAGATTATTTGCTGTCTCTGGTAGCTTCTGCTTATATATTCGTGAATTTACCAACTGGCATCCTCTTACAGTTACTAATTAATACCTTTTGTCAAAGCAGACAAAGTCAATTTAGTAATTTTTCATTTAGGTATGCTACCCTATCTCAAAGAAATAGGACAAACTTACACTGGCAGAATGAACTTTCTATCTGCTAAGAAGAAGAAAAAACATACCTTATAGTGCATGCAGATAAAAGTCTGAACTAGAGGACTATTCCACAGGTGCCATAATTATTTTTTGTATTATGTTTATAATATTTTTCTTGCAATGTAACATACAGCATTACAGTAAAAGAGCTATTAGTATAAAATATGAGTATTTATAGACCTCGAGGAAGCAAGAGTGGGTGAGACCTCATTCAGAAGACATCCTTTGCTTCGTTGGGGACTTTAGCCCATGTATGAAGCAGTATTTTAAATGACGAGGAAACCAATACAAGTATCTACAAATACACAATATTTGATTTTGTTGATATATTGAGCTTGGGTTCATAGGGATGGATACTTTCTGAATCCTTGTTCTGCGTATTCAATTGCTGTGTGTATGTGATTCCTGAACATTTCTCAGGGGACAGGAGCTGTCACTCCTCAGACACCTGGGAGGCCTTGGAGCTCCCTGAGACTGGAGCTGTAAGAAATAAATGCCACAGAAAAGGATTCCTCAGAGTCCCTTGGCTTTACCTGCTGACAGTCAAGGGAAAACACCTGTGGTGCTTTTGCAGTTGCATTGCTTCCCATGCTGACTTCCCAGGGAAAAGAGAATTCTTGATCAGTAGGACTTCAAGGGAAGATCTCTAGTGAAATCTTGAACCAGTTGAAAAAGGAAAAAAACACACCCTGACTTCAATGAGTGGCTTGTGGTACGTGGGAGAATTTGTGTTGCTTCCTTTGGGAGTTCTTGGCCAAACCAATGCATCATTCCATGTCAGCTGGGGTGTTTTTTCCTGCTGGCAAACATGAAGCACTGGAGGATAGCTAGGCCTCCTCCATTAGTGCAAATGTCCTGTAGTGTGAGTTCCACTGTTCAGGTGTGGGTCCTGAACCACCTAATCCTGGCACACGTGCCTCTGAAGTCCAGACAGTAGCCAGGGATGTTTTCAGCTTTAGGATTAGTGCTGTGAAGCCCTTACAGAGTATTTGAGGGACTCTTTGAGAATCATTTAAGTAAATTTGGGTTCATTTTTATCTCAAGACAATGATAAAACCTTGGGTTATATAAATCTAAGGAAAATGTAAACTAGGTTAAATGTGGACATTGTCAAATTCAACTTTCTGACTCAATAACTCAGCTCCATTTCAGCATATTTCAAAGTAGCCTGTGAATCCTTGATATTAATTTATTGTCACTTTTTCTTAGCTTGAATTGTGAATATTGTTTTAAAATATGTTCCAGAAATATAACTCATTGACAGCGAAGTGTAATTTGGAAGTCACTTGATATAAAGGGCAATGCTGACATGAAATGGAAGAGCAAACTGTGTGAGGTCAAAAAGCAGCAGTGTACACTACAAAATAGATAAAATAGCAAACTAGACATTAAGGGAGAGTTGAAAAATGTATCTGTCAAAGAGTATGAAGATACACTAGTAAAGAAGTAATATATATGTATTTGATTTGTCTTTTTACATTATGGGGAAATAAATGTGTTTTACTGTGTTAGCCCCTTAAGGAAATGCCAGGGCCATCAGAATAATTCTATGAAAATGACAAGCTATGCAAAATGTGGGAAGAAAAGTCTTAAAAGGGCAACAATATCACTTTTTTTTCATACATACTGCTTCTGTATGTGTTTTTGAAAATGTGGCCAGACAGATTTTAAAGTGTTAGAGCCTTTCCTGATGCTGGGAATGGCTAATGAAAGAGAACATGGAGAGGTCATTGCTAGAATGAACAACAGAATAAATTGTAGAAAGAGAAAAATGGAAACATTCTAAGGAAGGCAGTGTATGACTCCATCATGCAAATGTGTCACTTCATGTCTGTTGGCAAGGATAGCCTACCACAGTCTCTGGTCTGTGAAGGTCAGTTGTAGATGATATGAACAATCACTGCTTTTCAAATACCAAGAACTAACAGACTGTCAGTATTTGCTACAGTTTGCTGTTCCTTTTTACATGCTAATTCAGTTATGAGAGTATCTGTGTCAAAAAGTTTGTGCTTGATATCTATCATTGAGTAATGGTATGTCTCCATTGGTCTGTATTAAGCTAATAATTTGAAAAAATAAAACAACCAAAACAGTAAAAGAAGAGATTTATTCTATTTGCACATTTTGGTTTCCAGTAATTTCTTTCCAAGGCCAAATTAGGGAAAAAAAAAAAGTCATGAATAATGAAAGCACAGCTGTATTTAGTTCCTGGTTTATAGAAAAAAATTACACTAGGAAAATTATAATATTTCTTTTAATGTCTGGCAGCTGTTTCAGGTGGAAATTGAGTTTTCCAAGTCAGAGTCAGTGAGCCCTGCCATGGTGGCCAAAGTTTCCTCTCTGAGGCAAAGAATAAATTTCCTCTGAAGGATGAGTGACTGCCCTGGGGTTGAAGAAAACAGCCTATGGGGTTCCATTTTTCCTTCTTCTATTATTTCAATTTGCTTATTTTAACCAAACTGTTTATTATTTTATGTACCTGAGTGCAAGGCCTACAAATCAAATTTGTAGCAAGTGGGGGAATGTTTATTTTTTCTGGAGTTTTTCACTCTGTTTTTTATTCTGTGCTAGGGTTGAGATATTTGCTCCTATTTGTTTTAAAGGCTGTGTAAAATGGATTAGGTAATATTAAAGATATGTAATTTCATTTGTGAGTGTTTGGAATTTTAATATTCCATCAATATTTTTTGCTGAATTTGCACTCAGTTCTTAGCGTGGGCAATGTTATTATTGAGTGAGAATGTTATTATTGAAATCAACAGATTTTACTCCATAAATACCTAATGGTATTTTAAAGGAAAAAGTGCTTTTGTTGTTCTTATTTTCAAAGTTGTAAAGCAACAGTGTATCTACTGCAGGGAGCTGTACCATATTGTATTTATTACAGTGCAAGTACCTGTTGCAAATTGTGACTTTAAAACAGAGGACATTGCTCAGTGAGGTATATGACGTAATTCGTGTCCAGTATGAAGTGCAATTTTCCTGCTCTGGATTTATTTGCTATGAGAGATTTTACTTCTCAGAACTAACAATTTAACATGGTTTGAGAAACAAGATAGAATACAGGGAAGTGGAAACATCTCAACTTCAAGTTACATTGTGCAGTTTTTACAAGTCATGTTGAGTCAAGCAACATGGGGTGTGTTCTGACATTTGGGTTGTGGGTTTAGGGTTTCTTAAGAAAAGTTCAACTAAATAATGCGAAAAAGGAAGGAAGAGAATTTTGAAAATGTTGGGATATTGCAGGAGCACCTATTTATCTGTGTATACTTATAGACTATCTATAAAGTGCGTGTTCTGTCTCCTTGGAAGGCCTGAGTAACAAGAGGTTGCTTCTTTAATTGTTAAGATATGTTTCTTCTTATTTGAGAAGCAGGATAAAAGTTCTGCTAATAAAGATGTAGAGGTTATTGCCTGTTTAACTTCTGACTGTTCCCAGTTTATAGCAAAGCTTCAGCATGTACATGTATAAAAGCATAAACAATTTAAAAATCGTATTTGTACTTCTGCATGTCCGTATTTTTGGCATTGATCCATGTATAAATCAAAGCTTTTCGAAAAACTATTTCTAAAAGGAAATGTAGATTTTTAGGGACTATACAATAAACTGAAAGTTATGAAAGCAAGATTTAAAATAACATGAAAATCTGACTGCTTTCATTTACTACTTTCCTAGACAAGAAACATCCCTCTTTGGCAATAATGCATGAAGTCAAACAATAATTTAACATTGTTGCTTCTTAGATGTGCCACTTCTGGTGTCAGAACAAGCAGATCAGAGATCTCTTCAGTCTGTAGAGATTATATAACAAAAGCAATAAATTAGAATCAGGTTAGTGAGTATTGATGCTGGTATATTGAAAAATACTGCAATACTGTTAGACTTATAATATTAATATGAGTGTTACAAACATGGTGATGCATTTACATCACTATGAAAAAAAAAATCATGGAGAGGGAAATTTGAATTTCTTCCATAATAATTTTGATGATTTTTTTTTTCTTGGCTTTTTATTTGTGTTTTTTCCTACCCTTCTAACACTTTATGAATACTACAAGAGTTAAGGGATTACAGAGACTGTCCAGTGTGACAAAACAAAAGTACATTTATTGAATACTCCTTGCTATCAAGTAATAACACACTTTTGACAAGACTGTGCTGTGAGTTCTGAAATGTTCCATCATTGGAGACATCTAGACCTTTTCCTACAACTGATGTTTAGATACCCAGTGATTGGTGCACTCACTTTTCTTTGTTGCCGCCTCTAACCACTGCTTTCCACACTTTATGTTCTTGAGCAGAGCTGGAAAAGGGTCTGCAGCTGTTGACAGTAAACGCATCAGTTGTTACAGCATTTTCAGTAAAGAGTTTAATGAAATATCTAGGAAAAATAATGATATTTGGCTGTGGTCTGGGGTTTAAAAGCTTTAAGAGCATCATCTTGAGATTTCATGCCTAAAAGGTCCCAGGTAACTCAATCTGTACCTCAGTTTTTCGATCTCAGCCACAAGTCCAGCCTTGTTTGCCATGGTATTTTCATACCTACACTTTTACTTCTGTGACAGTTATGGTGAGATACATCTCACCTAACTTGCCTTGTAAAACTTATTTGTCTAGACTTAATTAACTTTCTAGGTCTATTTTCAGTAAAGAAGATCAAAGTACCCTTCTGAAAACCATGCATTTCTGTCATCTACTGAAAGTTTTAGTCAATACAGAGTGGGCTGAGACAATCAGAAAAATTTAGCTGGATAAAATTCTAATACAGGTCAGATTTTTCTGGCCCTCCCTTAGGATCAAAACTGACAACTTATTAGACCTTTCCAAATAGCAGCTAAGAATTTCATAAGAGAAAAGATTTCTATTTAAAATAAAACTTAGTTACCCAATTTGCTGATTAGTACACTAATCCCTCTTGTCTTTTTGTGGGCTTTTTAGCCCAGTACATTTTTCTAAAATGCAGTAAAAGAAGCAATGACTTGCTATTGCTGTAGGTTTCTAAAGACTTTGAACATATAAATAGTAAGTGCTGGGGTATTTTGAAGCTCATTGTGCTCTGATTACATATAATAAAATGCAAGTTTTTAGTAAAGACTTCACAGTAAATGACTTTTTGTTTTATCACAATGGACAAGTAATGTCAGACACCAACATATTCAATATAACAATGACAATGAGGCAGTGGATGACTGCTAGATACAGATGACAGAGGAATGAATCAGGCAGCTGCTCTGAAAGTTCAAAATAATTATCCTGACTGAAAATAGGTCTGGTGGTAACCCCCAACTTTGATGTAATACAAGGAGAATTTCATGTGGTCACAAATGAATATGATTTATAGCATTTGATAGTGATATTTGGGTTCAAAAGCAGCATTTGTACTGATCCAGGGGAATATGAATAGTTCTGTCCTCAGCAAAATCTTGCTGGAAATAGAGACCAATCACTAGAAAGAGGAGGAGATAGACAAACTGACTGTGCAATGAAGAGGTGAGAGTATGAATTTTAGAATCAGCATGAATAGACAGATCCTTACATAGAAAAGTGTGGGAAGACTGTGACGAGTCTGAAGTTGCAATCATGATGGAGGTTCTTACAACTTTAATTTCAAGAAGTAAAAATAGAACAGAACCAGATTTTTAAGGGATTTATTCACAAAATAGAAGTTATTAGTTATCAGAAAAAAAAAGTAAAGAAGTCCCACTTTAGTCATTGATTGAGTAAAGCTCATGCAACCCTCTCCTAATATTTATAAAATGGAATAATTAGGTTATAGCTGAGAATGAGACGATGTTGCATCGGTGGGTCTAGTTCCATACTCTCTTTGTAAATCTGGCTGATATACATTGCAGTATTTTTGGCTTAGATCTTTTACTAAACTTGAACTTCTGGAGCTAAACTGAATAGACATTTCTCAGAAATTCTGTATATACAAGAAACTGTTTTGCCATTTTTTTCAGTTTTAAAAATGTGTGTTAAGAAACTGCGTGAGAGGAACCATGGGAGAATGGCCAGTGACCAAAGTTGGAAAAGCTATGAATGTTATGAATGTTCTTGCTTCCTTCTTGGGAACCCAGGTTCATTGTTTTGCTGAGAGATGCAGTGAGCTGGGATGCTCTCTTGGAATGATTTGTTCAAAGGTAAAAGATAGCTCAGAAGTAAAGTGGTTCTCTAGAATTTACTCCAGCCTGATTCTTAAATTACATAATAAACCCCCTTTATTGAAATATGCTGCATAGGCAGTGGGTGCAGGAAGGTGGAAGAATGAAGGTTGCTGTCACAATAATTTTTTATTTGCTGCTTTATTGAAGCACGATTGCACAGTTTTTAATACTATTGCTATATACCAGTTCCCAAGGAACTTTCACTCCACAATGCACTGAATGAATTTGTAGGGAACAAATCAGTGATAATGTAATGGAGAGTTGAATGTGTGTTCCTTTCCTGTTTTTTTGTAAAAGTGGAAAGAATTGCAATGAATGAAGGAAGGAGCTGCCAAATAGCAATGTTCATATATAGTGTTATATAATTAAAAGTATTATGAAAAATCAAAGTCCAGGTATTTCAAATTAGCTGCTCATTTTTAATAGATGGTTTTGTCCTTGGTCTCTTTGTTTTATTTCCTGTCCTATAAAATGGCACTCATAGTGCCTTCTCACCTTCAGTAATGTAACAAATTCATTAACTTTTGTGAAGAACTTAGAAAATTATAGTGATGAATACTATAGGAAGCCACATTAGAAATTAATTCCATCTTTAGAAAAGGACTTGTGTAGCACATAGTAAATGAGGCATGGGCCCAACACTGAGTACTGAACATGGAACAAAGTGTTGAATAGCTGCCCATTAGGGGAGCGCTCACCCAAAAATCATTTACAAGCACCCTTGATTTGTAGTGGTTCATTTTACAGTCTTAATACTCCCCTGTAACATCCCTTTTTAAATATAAATTTATCACTAATTTATACTAAACATATTCAATTTAATTTCCTTTTTTAAAAGTAATTACCATTGTAATTATATATTCTCACAGAGTTTTAGTGGTGCTCTAGAAATACTGAAGAACTTCTGTCTGGCCTTTATTCTTTTGGGAATATTCTGTCATTTTAAAAATCAGAGTTTTCTTCCAATACAAAAGTTTGAGTGTGGGAATTGGTCTGTTCCTTTTTGCATATGAGTACAAACTTTCATATTAAACCATATTCTGCTTAGCAGAAGTCACTGACCTTTATTAATGAAACAGAGGGGTTTCTTGAAAATTAACAGCAATACTAGGGTTAAAGAATTGCTTTGAAATTTATTTTCCTCATTTCATTAAACATCTTTCTTCACCTAATTATTGTTATGTCTCACACGTGCTCATTACTGGCATTTTGAATTGATTTTAATGACTCCTTTTGACTGTGAAAGCCATCAAGGGTTTTGAAAAAATCAAAATAGAGATGTGAAAAAACTCAGTAACTGTAAGTCTTTGTAATACTTGACCATTGACAATGTCAGGATGGTATTGTGGTCCTATCTTCCAACACTTTTTTCTACTTTAATCGATGATTTCTAAGATAAAGTGAAACAAAATTCCTGGAAACAGATATTAGACTTTTCTGGGCTGACTCCTGGCTCAAAAATACCCAGCTTGTGTATTCCAAATACTGTGTTGTGTGTTGGGGAATTCAGATGTGAGCTGTTGGCTCTGAGTTTGTGGGGAGGTTGCTATATTCTCTTTTCCCATGGAAATTTAGACATAAAAGCTCAAGGAGTTTATAGATTAAAGACTAGAATGTGGCTCTAGAAATTCTGTCTGGCTGCTGCTTGAGGCACCTGCTTGAGTAGATTTGTTGTCTCTGTCTTGGTAAACAGAAACAGGAAGTCTCATTTGTTTATGTAAAGGGTAAAATTACTTATGGTGGCTTCATAAAGGTTTAAAGTAGAAACAAACCTACTTGGAGTAGAATCATAGGCTTCTCCAAATTCCTGATTGTAAATATACACAACAGTATATATCAACAGGATATACTGAGTGTACTTTAAATAGCTGTTTCTACATTTAGTTATATATTTGGCTACTTATCCATTTAGCTATTCAGAACATTTTGTAGTCTTCGAACTGACTTTTAATTTCAATTTTGTACTGCTTTTGAGGCTAAGCTCTCTAGTTTGAATGTCAGTATGAATTGGGAAATATGGTGTGAAGTACTGTGTAACTGCTTAGTTTATGTGCACTTATGATGCATTGGCATATATTATGTTCAGGAAGAGGTTTGGCAGTAGGAAGGAAAGCTGTTTTGCCTGCTTCAGATTTGGAAGGTGGAGCTTTCTGGAGGAGATGGAGCTGATATTTTCCCTGAGAGCTGCTGAATATATGTGGGGGAAGAGTCACCTAAGTTACAGAATGAGGCAGATGGAGAAAGTAAGGAAGGATAGTGTAACAGCAGCAGGGTGCAATGGGCAGAGTCTTCTTTATGATCCCTTTTAATTTCTACTCTGAATTTCTTCTTAAATTAGTTCTACTAATTTATATTCTAATAAAATCTTACTTTAGAGACTTTCAGAGATTTCACCAGACGAATCTTCTTCGAAGTTCTGTGAATCTTCCTCCAACCTATGGAATTTTTTCAGCAAACTTCTGCAGCCCTCAGAAAGATGGGAAGGAATATTTCCTCAGTTCTTTCATTTGCACCTGAGTTAATTTGTGCTGTTGAATCACCTAACTGCACTTAGGCACTGCTGTCTGCTTCATTCAGGTCATGCACATCTTGGGTGCATTCCCTGAATTAGAATTGTCTCTGAAGAGATAAGTGTTTGTGCGTTACAGCACCCAGGCTGTGTCCATGGTAGAAATCTAATGATTTGTCCCGTGGCAGGTCTCTGTGGAATTAAAGACTGTAATTTGTGTTAGTGCTAAGAAATGTGCTGCTTCTGAACAGTTAGGGTAGATCCTTACTCCTCAGTTTGTAGGACTGTCTTGGTGTAATTTAGAAATCCTTTGGCAGCTCTGAAGAATCCCAAGGCGAGTTCTTGTGTTGGCTCTCAGAGCTGCTCTTGAAACTGTGTTGTTCCAGGCTTTTGAGTGCTACAGCGGAGATAATGTGTGGGATTTCCTACTCAACTTTGGTGCTATTAATGAAGCATCAAATTGATCAACATTAAATAATAGAGTAATTAATAATACAACTAAACCTTCAGGATATCTTGAGTACAAAAGGCTCTACACATAAGTCACTCTTTTTGTTTTTCACAATTTACTGTCAACTGTATTGTGTGTAAGAATACAATAAGAAAAAAGTGGAATTAATTTTCTGATTTGTTACAGATGGTAAATTTATGAGGAATTGTGTAGTTTAACTTCTTTTATAAGTGTAAGGACTTTTCATGCATTCCTTAAAAAATCAGTTCATACTTTGTTGCCTTTTATCAAGTAAAACATAAATTTAAAAACCTGAGAACAAGCAATTGAACAACAGTACCACCACCACCACCAAACCCCAGGGGAAAAAAAAGTCATATTGTTTTAAAAGTAAATTACTTTGATTTTTTTTTTTTAACTTGTGTGCAAAAGAGCTGTTCATTCATGACTGGGAGACAAGAGTCCTGTGTGTATTCCCAGTGTTATTTTATGATGGAATATTATCTATATACCATGGCTGGTTTTTTGGCTGATACTCTGCATCTCTGAGACGACACAGTCTGGCCTTAGAAGAAGACTGGGACATATTTAGGTGGTAATTTTCCATATCTTATGAACAAATCAATTATATCTTGTCCAGGCTTGTCAATGCTGCTTATTGCATCTTGTATCCCTTGCTGTAGCCAGAATTTCTGTAGGAGTGCTTTCTGTGATGCTGGTCTACCACACCTTTACAATAAATCTGTTTGCAGATTCATACTGAAGCAGTCATCTGTATTTTGAGGAGCTCGAAGTTGACCAGATCAGGAGGTTGAGCATATCTAAACTTTATTCCTTACCATTTCACCTTTGTACTCGATTATTAAAGGGTTCATTAATCCATTTAATAGGGGTCAATCTTTATTTGCCATTTTTTCCTGTCCTGTTATCTTTAAATATGTTCTGGTACTATGGTCATCTGATTGATAAACACAGAGATAGAGCACAATAGAGTCAATGAGATTTATTAATTAAATTTGCATAACTACAGAAATGTAGAGTAGTATTAATAAACAAATGGGACATTTAAAGTTCATATTTATTCATCTTTTGCCTTCATAAACCTGCAGAAACCTGGTCAAAACTTGTTAACCAGGACATGTAGATCAGCTTATTCTTATTTGAATAACGGAACTGTGGTGGCTAATAATAGAGAAAGTGAACTTCTCACCTTTGAATGTCATGGTAATTCCTTTTATATGGGTTCCTTCATACTCAGGATATTCTATGGTTTTATGAACTTTATTTTCTACTTTTCCTTTCACACTCACTATTAAAAAAAAACCAAACCAAAAAACCCTGAACAAAACCAAACCAAAACAATTTTCTTTAACTGTTATATATATGTGTGTATATATATATATATTATATATATATATACACACACACAATATAGTAGGCTTTTTTATCTTTCTATGTCAGCCTTCCCATAGGATACAACAGAGTGTATTTTTTCAGATGATATGTTGCTGCAGAAAAGGTGATTGTCAGCAGTAAGCAAACTATTGAATCCAACAAAAGGCTGACACAGCTTTTCTTCTGCTTTGACTTAATCTTTCACTCTCTTTGTATTTACTGATTGTGTTTTTTATGATCACATATTTTTTATTTGTAACACGGTTTGTGTGGTGTTGGTGACTAGCAGAATGTCAGCAGGCTGGGGATCAAAATAATGCCTTACAATTATTCACCAGGTTGTAGCACCAGAGATGACTTGCCATATTTTAACATACATAAAATAATAATCAGAATCATGTACTCTTATAAGTCACCTCCTTATTTCATGTGAGAGGGGTAAAAATAGAAGCTTTTGAGACTTGTAGGACTGTAATGGTAAAAGATTTAGAAGATTTATTCTGTTGGACCTGAGGGTATCTGCCCATGTAACAGAGCACTCAAGATACAGCCAGCTCTGGATCACGACTGTGTTGCACAGGGATTATTTATCTGCTATCGCAATTTACACCTCTAAGGGCTCTGCTAATTCTTAACTTTCTGCGCTAAACATTTTCTGCTAGGATTCTGGATGGCTCCTTCTGTAAATTGCAACAACAGTGATTCCTGGTCACCTTTTTTTGTTGCATTTTGGAGGTGCTGGAAACCTCCTTCATCCTGATGAGTCTGGTTCTTCCCCTGCAGAAAAGTTCCTTTTCAGTCATTCCTCGAGCTATGACCCAAGTAAGGGTTAATCTCATTCCTCTGGCTTTGGAGATACACCAGGATAGCTCAGGACTTGTGTCCTTTGACTTGTCCCAATCATTTTCTGCTCCTTCCAGGAAGGGCTGGGCATGGGTTGGATCATCTGGAGGTGGCTGTTTCTCTCTTCTGCACCTCTGCCAGCCCAACAGATTGTTAGTGAGCAGTGATGGGAGCTACCTGGCAGGCTCTGTTCCATTCAGAGAGTGAAAGAAAAATGTGTAGAACAAAAGCCAATGGGGAGTAAAATGTAATTTTATTTTTTGAGCAGTACTAAACAACCCCTTGTTTCCCTTGTATGAAAAATTTATATCACTTGCCACTTTACAAAATGCCTTAAAATTCTCTCTGTTTAGAAAGGAAACACTTGATGGTCACATAACTTCTCTTCCAAGTTCCATTGTGCCCTGTAGTTATTAGCAATCTTATTTACTACAATAAATAAGCCTTCAAACTATATAATTTTAGTGTAGATGCAATTTTTCCCAGATTTTTTAAACCTAGTAATTGAATAATTATTTCAGAGTGAAATTAGGAAACTGATAATGGTCTAACAATTCTTAATACTATATTTTGGAATAATTATTTCACAAAGCATGACTATTTTAGATTATATCTAATCACTGCTCTTACTGCATGATATAATTTATTTCTTAACTTAGTTTTTCTTAATTTTATTTTTTATTATTTTTAGTTTTTAATTGTTTCAAGATTTTATAATGCAAACACTTAAACAGTGAAATGCATGTGAGCAATTCTGACTTGTAGGTTTCTCCATGACTTCTAAAATCAATGTAGATGGTAAACTTTTAAGTATTTACATAATGTAGAACTAATATGTATACACTTTATTTCTTTTTTGCCCACAGACAGCCTTTTGATTGATTATCAGTTTACCTTCAGCTTATTACAAGAGGATGATCGTCATCACACTGCCATAAACTTCATAGCAAATCCAGAACAGGTAAGAAAATGTTAATAATTTTAGTTAAGTTTTAGAGACTCAGAATTAAGATTTCCATATATTTGACATTGATTAAAGGTTTTCAAAGTGTCTATAAGGTTTTAGAGATAGTTCACATTTTTTTGAGAGCTGCAAAACTAGTCCAGTGCCTTCTTTGAGAACCCTTTCTAAATGGTAGATGTACTTCAGCTTAATCAATGCCCTGAATAATTATCAGTTGGTTTATTTTATTGCTGCTCCCATGAAGAACAAGTTTTAGTATCTTCCTGAGATGAATTGAAGGGGTGTACCCCACTGCTGAGAAAACATTTTTAGGTGAGGAAAGTAATTTTTAGCTTGTGCTTGGAATGTAGGCATTTACCATATGTTTTTTCCTTTAATTTTATAAAGAAAATTAGTTTGTTATACTTAGGACAATCTACAAGTGTTACTGGTGTAGTTACATGTTAAATTGCACCCTGTTCTTACCGAAACAAAAGGGAGAATTGCCTTTGGCAGTGAATAATTTCCATTTCTACTTGTATTTAAAATGTAAACTGGAAGATGATTAAAAGGCTGCATTCAGTTACGTGCAATAGTTACATGCAAAACATTCTGATACATTTTGTTAACTTACCTTTTTTTTTTTCCCTAGTCAAATAAAAATTTGGATATATCAATTAATGCATCAAACAACTTCAACCTCAATATTACGTGGTCTATTGGTTCTACAGGTGAGAGTGAATTTTGTTATGATGAGTTTTTCCCCAAACGATTTCATGATCCTTTGAGCTATTTTAACCTGATTGTCTCTCTGTTGCTAATTTTGATAATAAAACTTTGCCAAATGTGTTCTTTTGCCATTATCATTATGCCATTATTAATTATATTATTTAAACCTCAGATGATAATTTGCAATCTGAATAAAGCTTCATTAATATGTTGACTTTCTCTCCTATTCAATTAAAATTACTTTGGTAGGAAAAGCTTGTAGCGTATTTAAGTTTTTGAAATGACAGTGTTATGAAATGCTGTGATTTTAATTAAGATAAATTGCTTCCTTAACTACTGCAGAGACTGAGATTTTATTTCTTTGTTTCAGTGTTCAAGCTAAAAATTTAATTATTAACCTTTACATTGATATCAAACAATAAAGTTCTTCTGTGTATGCTGATAAAAGGAGCTGCTTATCTATTTTTTCTCTAACTTTGAACCCCATTACTATTCTTTGTTTTAATTTAGAGAGTTTTTCTGAATTGGTTCTATTGACTTTCTGAAAACACATCCAAGGAGAGGCATGATGCTTAAAATGAAATTATTAAAAAAAGAGATAATTTTAAAGAAGGTTCAGAATTTCTCTTAAACTTATGAATTTCTTCATAAATGCATTTATGAAGTACTTTCCCATACCATAGTTAGTAAACTCTATTTATTCCTTTATTTTAACTTAGCTCAGTCATTCATTTATTTGCAAAGACTAATAAATGTTTATTACTAGTTATGTTATTAACGCTTTCATGAACAATTAAAACTTGACAGCAAAAACGTAAGATGTAGACAAATTCCCTTTCTGGTTTTATTGAGATGTTTATTGAAATGAAATATAAATTATGGAAGAAAGCATATTACCTGTTAAGCTGACCATAATAAATATCTTGTAAAATTCATGTTACTTCTGTCATGTTTCCACTTTGTATATAATTTTTTGAAACCAAAGTAAAAATTTCTGTGAATTCTCTGTATGTATATTAAATAACCTGATATTCCATGTACACTATAATAAAGGGCTGTTTTAGAGGGAAGACACCAAAAGCAATTAAGGATTTATGTTTTGTATGCAAATTTACTTGGCATCTCTAATAATGATTAATATTTTTCTCAAATATGTATATTTACACCTGAGCCTTTAAATTTTTTTAGCTGGAACGATATCTGGAGAAGAGATTCCTGTTGTTTCCAAGGTTAATATTAAGGAATACAGAGACAGCTTTTCCTGTGAAAAATTTAACTTTCGAAGCAACCCAAACATCACTTTCTATGTCTATGTCAGCAATTTCTCCTGGCCAATCAAAATACAGGTTAGTGACTGCTTTGTGATTAAGGAGAAGTTTTTATTTCACCTTTGCATTGAATTTTATGATTCAACTCATACAGGAAGTATACAAATAGAGTTACTTGCATGCTGTGATTTCTGTGTATAATAATTATATTATGATGGCAATCATAGTATGATTTTAAGGCTGGGCTGGAAGGGTGGGAGGTGATGCTGCCCATGGCAGGGGAGTTAAACTGAGGTGGTCCTCAAGGTCCCTGCCAGCCCAAGTCATCCCATGATTCTGTGTTTTATCTTTTAGTTGTGAGTCAGACTTCAGGCCGTTGATTTTAAAATCTGAATTTAAATTGTTGAACATACTTATTTATCTATAATATAATTTTAGCATTTAGATCTGAACACAGAAAATGGTATACAAATCTGTATGTACCTGGATATTTGAATGTAATCCTTTGTTAATGATTGGCTTTCGGAGCCTCTGGTTTTTTTAAATGTTGAGTTGACTGTATCTCAGACTTCAGTTAAGACTAAGTAGAGTTTATTGGAATTTATGTTCTTCTTTGACTTCATTAGAATCAATTTCATTCAGTATTTTCTGGAGTACTGAGATACTGTGCAGTAGCACACTCAAAAAAATCAATGCAATCATGATTCCTCTCTGGCCTGTGAAGTTCCAGCAATATTTTTACTCATAATTACTATGGCTGCACTTGTGAACACAGCGTCCCCTGCATCAATGAAGGAGATTCTTATGTGGATAAACAGCTTTTGAGTATAACTCAATTAATTATTAATTACTCAATTATTGTATTAATCAAATACAATTAAGTATTAAATTGTCTTAAATTGTTAAAATGATAATCAAATTTCATAATTCCAGGTGATTTACTCCAGAAACAAGTACAAGCTCAAAATACTTTGCAGTTACCCATAGTTACAAATATCATACAAAATTTCCATTTTAATGGGAAAAAACCTTCCATATTTTTCTAAAATACAGAACCTAACCTTATATATCAATATATAAAATATACATATATATATATAAATATAAATAAAATATGAAACATATCTACAAAAGTATATTACACTATATATATATATATATGATAAAGTGTCCTGGTTTAAAGCAGTCACCTTCTGATTAAACTGTCAGAGTAATGGTTTTGTTGTGTTAAGTAAAGCTAGAGTTGTCTTCATCATACCTGACCAGTGACTGTAAATATGTGTGAATGGTGTCAAAGGATGAATTTATGCAGCTTGCTAATATTAATGAATGCACTAGTTTATTTAAAAATCCAAACAAACCCTGAAAACTAACTGCTTGCTTTTACTCTTCATATTAGGGGTGTTTTTAAATTCTCTCCCACTTCCTAAGGATAGAACAGCTTCAGCTGCCTAACAGGCTTCTTAAACAAATCCGTGGAGCAATTTCAGCTGTAAATGCATTACACTCTCACCTATGTGACTGCAAGGTGGCTGTATCACCGTTGTAAGACAAACATTATTAAGGTGATGCATTCCTGAGACGTGCAGCTCTGTGGCAGATGTTGGCAGATCTCTGCTCCTTCTTGTGCTGTTTCCACTGCAGCTTAGCACCCTGATGAAGGGAATCCCTGATTATTGGTTACATCCTTTCTATTTTTTTTAAATCAGGATTTTCATTGTCTGTCATGATTATGCGATTTTTTTAATATTTCTTTTTGAGGCACATTGAAATTTATCAGTCTAGACAGTTCTGCCTCAGAAATGATGGTGCTTGACTATTGCATTCCTTTCCTGTCCTGCTAACTTTTCATAAAAGTCTTATTCCATCTAGAAATTAAGTTACTCAATTTTATGCACCAAAAAAGGAAAGTTAAGGTCCAATTGGGTAAATTGCTTTAAGATTTTAATTTTCTCCTCTTTTTTTGCCTTCCTAAATGAACAAGATTATTATTTAGCTCTCAGCCATTTAATGCTGTAATTTCTTATTTTCCAAGAAAATACCTGAAGTTAATGTTACCCCTGTATGTTTCTTGGTTTTGGTCCTCTAGCATTAGATAACATCTTCAAATGATAAATGGAGCAGGGAGCTTTTCAGAGAAAACAAGTTTTGTTTTATATGCTAACTTTATAATTCTGCATGTGGTATTCTGCATGTACTTTTAAAAGTATATGGAACCTCCTATTACTTAGGGTTAAGAGAAGGAAATCGTGGCTCACTCCAATCCAGAGGCTGAAGTGTCCAAGGCCAGTACTAAATCAGGTCTAATAGTTATGATTTTCTACATCTTCATCACTTATCATACCAGATTTCACCTTCATAACAGGCAAAAGTGGTTGATGTGTGTCTGTAAAGGCATTGCAGGCCTTTTCACTGAAATGGCCACACTGCGCTGGTCATGCCCTGCTGGGAAAAACCTGGTATTTTGTGTTAACTCAGTACTGAAGGCTGTATTTAATCCTGTTAGACCTAAGGAAATTATTGTGGCTTCCTTTAGAGATATTCTGTTCATTTAATAAGTAAGGTAGCAACATGAAATTTGGCACATGCCTTTTACACAATGCGTTTGCAGAGGGCTAAGTACTCCAGCACGCTGAGCCCTTTTCAAGTACAGTCTGAGTACCAGTTCTCCTGTATTTCCATTATTCATCACAACTTGTCAAGAATACATTATATAAAACATGAGTTCCTAAGGAGGCAGAACTAGTGACCTTACTTCCTTTTAAACTGGTATTTGAAGTTGTGTTATTGATGTTATTACCAATGGTTATTGGTATGCATTTCAGCACTCTGCTCTTGTGCCTCCTGTTATGCTGGCACTGAAGCTAAGGTATCATTGGGAGGATTTGGGTGTTAGAGTTACTGTCTTTTTCTATTTCTATAGGAAAAGAAACAGCCCTCTCATTTTAAAAGACATTTAGGTTCGCTTTCTGTTAAAGTCACCTCTATTATCTCTGGTTTTGCATTCATTTATCTCCAAGATTTTCATGACTATAAGGAAAAACTGTCCATCCCAGCAGGTGATTGTTTATTGGGATCAATGGCTCACAGCTGCTTCCTCAGATAGTTTTATTATTCATGTTACCTATTCAGCAAGCTTGCATTTTTTCCCCAAAATGTTAATAAATCCCTGCTGGCTCTAAAACAAAATATCTTCTTAAGAACTATGATTGCTTGGCTTGAAAAAAGGAATATGTGATGATTGGTGTCAATAAAACCAGTTCTTTAAGGTGTACTGGTCTGTGATAGGCAGTGACCCATTTCATTGTTGTCACTGGGGATCCTAATCACCTCAGAATACAAATTCTTCAACACTGGATAGCAGTGAATTACTTGCCAAACATAGAAACCATGTAGGAAATGTTCAGTTTCTTTCAGCTGTACTGCTGCTCTCTTTATTGAAATGTACTGCAGGTTCCCATCAGCAGCACCCTTCTGTCCATGGGCCCAGAGCCAGGTGATCTCTGCAGCCCTCAGGGGAAAGCACTTTAAATTTCCTGATGCTAAAGGCATCTTATTTAGCTGTAAAATCTCTTTCCTTGAGGAAAGAAGCAGAAATGTGACAAAGTTGCATAAGGGGTCATTAGAAAGGTGCTGTTGTGGGACATATTCAGTTTAGAGCTGTTTCCACAAATAAATCTATTGTCTATTGGCCTGGCTGTAAAACGAGCAGGTGCCAATTTTCCCTCAGAAGTATGTACTGGTTATACCCTGGCACACAAATGTTGGGTATTTCCCTGCTGAATTACTCTAACAGCTTAGAGCACATTTTTTCTTCATTTCTTGTAATTCAGAGTTGCTGATGAGTAAGGGTGGATTACGGCCCTTTAGCTTAACTTGCCAAACTTTCATAAGCAAACAGTAGTTTATGCATCTTTTCAGAGGGAATCTGTATAAATTATCTTTGTTACAGGTGTTAAGTGTCTCAAGTAAGAGGATGTGATTTATCATCCACACTTATATTTGACTGTCTTTGACAGACCCAAACCTTTAGGTGTATTGTGTCTTATATATCAGTTAAACAGGACTCCATGAAAAAATACTCTTGCCTTAAAATAGGCTAGATTTCTGAAAAGAATATGTGGCAAAGCCTCATAACTTGTTTCTGATCATTTTTATTTCATTATTTTGAGAGTCAGTGTAATTCAGACTCCACTGGTAATGGAATTCGAAGGCTGTAACATTTATTGAAAAGCAGTAACTCAGACTGTAGCCAGCACCTCAAATAGTGGTCAATGGTCCCTGAAGCAGTAAGCAGTCATAAAGCTTGGGCTTCTGACAGCTATGCAAATATTAATAACAGCAGTCACAACATGTTCTTCAGTCTCAGGAAACTAATTTTATGGCAAGGGATTTTTGTCATATAATCTGGTAACAGATGTATTTTCTTTTTTTCCATCATTTGCTCCTGTATTCTGGAAAGCAGTGGCAGCATATGAAAAAGCAAATACCCTTAAAATGCTGTCCTGGCTATTTATCTGATCTCTGTTCCTAAGGACAGCAGTAACATTCCTGCTTCAGGATCAGCTGCATTCCTGCACTTGGATCTCTTTATAACAGTCCAGCTTGTAAATCTGATCTCAGCTTGTGCCCGAGCAGCAAAATTTTCTACCAATTTTAAAGCTGAATCTGGAGATAATAGTAACTGTTCTACTAGTTATTTCCTTTCTTCCCTGAAGTGTAAATGAAAAATTCACAAGTGTCTGAGTTTTAATTGGGAGGGTCAGTTTAAATTGTAAGGTTCAGCCTCAGCAACAAAGCACTGTCTGGCAAAATGAAGTTTGTGTTTAATGAAAAAAAAAAAAAATCTTGTTATACATTTTTGAACATAGCATAGTTAAACTAACATGTTTCCACAGTATAAAATAATTACTATTGCAGTGAAGTTAGACAGGGTGTTGGTGTACATCTAGAATACCCTGATGTGATTGAAAAAGTTTAATATTTTTAAGGAAGCCTACTTGGAGCTCTGTTTTTTTCTGCACCGTGGTTTCTGACTAAAACTGTCTTTGACACCCTGTATTGGTTTGTATACCAGGACAGAATAATGAATTATGGTGAAGATTTACATTTTGTTTGTATGTAGCACAACAAATAATCAAAATATTTCATATATAAATCTTAAAGTGATTTTTTTAAAAGCTGAAACTAGTGTTCTTTCAGTTTACTGGCTCCTGTTTCAGAATTGATTTTTTCCTCTGTTAATAGCCTGCATGTAGCAACTGAAGGAGGAGTGTAATGTAAATCAAGAAGCATATCTACCCTTGCAATAAAATTTACTGTGTAGTATAATTTATTTCAGCTTTTCTGCTTTTGTTTTGGACTTCATTTGAATTTTTAACATTCATGAGTGACTTACATGTTGTAAAAGCTCCAAGTAAAACTTGTCAGTCACTGCCATTAGAAGTTAACACAGTATCACAACCCTAATAACTAAATTAACAAATAAAGATCACATCTTTTTGGGTTTTAAAGCCTTTCTGAATTTTGCTAAGATCGTGATTGTGGACCCTTTGCTTGGAAAATGTGTATTTATCCACATGTACCTTGTTTGTAGCTGTGCCACCAGTGATTGCATGGCTAAATTTAATCCCTGTGATTTATGGTGAACAATTCAATTTCTAAGTGCCTTAATGGTTTTCATAGAGGCTGCTGAGTAACTGCATATAGCAATGTATGGAGACACTATAATTCCTGAAACACTAAACTGGTATTGATGATGAAGTGGATGCATTAACTTCCAAAACAACTTCAATGTTTTCTTACAGTAAATGTAAAATCCCTGTTTAAAATAGGCTTGAAAGTACACCAAGAACAAAAACCTGGGAAATTAATTGAACTATCATTTAGTGACAATTCTGCAAGGAGCAGGAAATTCTGTCAGAACAGAAAAAATAACAGGAATAGAAGACAACCTGCAGTACAGGGTGGATTTGTTTGTAGATGACTGAGGTGTAGCCTAAAATGAACATGCATGTGTAGTTTCAGTTTTCACTAGGGATGACGACTTTGATCATTCTGAAAAGTCATGAATGATAGTAATAATAATAATAATAATAATAATAATAATAATAATAATAATTAACAGAGAAACATAGAATCATTCTGTTTGGAATAGACCTCTAAGATCATTTGGTCCAGCCTTTAACCTTACACTGCAAAGTTCAACACTGAACCATGTCCCCAACTGCCACATCTACACATCTTTTAAATGCCTCCAGGGATGATGACTCCACCATTGCCCTGGACAGCCTGTGCCAATGCTTGACAACCCTTTCTGTGAAGACATTTCTTCTAATATCCAATCTGAACATTCCCATTTTCAGCTTGAGGCCATTTTCTCTCATCCTCCACTTTGCTGTGAAAATTATCCTCAGCAAAGTCAGATGTAAAAGTTGTGTTGAATGTGCTCACATTATGCATCAGGTCATATCAATCCTGGACTCTGAAGGAAGAGAAATTGCAGTGCCAAAGGCAGGAGGGGTGGGAATATGAGACTGAGGAAGTACAAATGCAAGTTCCCATCTGAATGTAAGAAGAAAGCAATCCAAATAACAAGATATTTAGTAAACTACAGTGCTTTGGAAGAGATTTTGAAGGCAGGTTATGTTATAGCGTTTAGTATTTTGTCAGCTTTTATGCATTGAATATAAGCATTAAGTTATACAAGGAATAAGACAGAAAGAATGTATATTTAAAGAAGCAGGGATCTCCATAACAGATCACAAGGCTGCTCATGATGCATTTGTCCTTCAATATTCTGTCAAAATGGCTCATCTAATCACCTTTCTGCTCATGGCATTTAGGTTGTTAGACAGCAAAAAGTTTGTACTTTCCATAGTATTGTTTTTTATTTTTAATAAAATGTATTAAATAGACTTTTTGCTCTATAGTTATTTTTAGGAAAAAACCCAACTCCTCTAAGTGGAGAAATTAAAAATTATTTTAAAATTGAATTCAGGACAGCAGCAAGAAGGTAAAGTTTAATTTGCTTCATTGCTGGTATCTGAAGCTGAACTCAACTGTTTTTCAACACACTGAATACCATTGTTAAAATTCTCGGTCATAGTTACATTATTACAGGTATATCTGTTACATGTACAATTAGTACATTTTAGAAAGTACTGGAAAATTACTACCCAAATGGGGACTGCCACAGTAATTATGGTTAATTTTTTCTTTCTTAGGCAATCAAATACCAGAAACCTACAGGTTCTTGCTTTGGAAAATGGGCTATCTATAATATCTATAAATTATTTTCTTGGAATTGTAAAGTCAATTGTATGGAGAATAAATCCCAAGGCTCTATAATATTCCCCAAAGGCTTGATGCCTAAATCCAATACAGCCTTTTCCAAAATCCTTGCCATGAATCTTAAAGTATTGCTAAACTGAGGAGGTATTTCCTGATTATTAGGTTATGCTTTTTTAGTTTTAATAATGCTGAAAACGTTAACATTTGTCTTAAAATATACTAGAACAAGGTGGCCAACCATATCATGCCAAACTCCATATCACTGCAATAAATGTAAATATTCTATTCATTATTCTTCCAGGTACCTTTCTTTTTCCAATCACCTTAGAAAAGGCCTAATGTGAGCCACCAGAATATCTGTAAATATTTAACATTGTTGATATATTTCTGAGAAAGCAGAAGCCCTGTTAATAGTTCAGCTGATGATTTAAAGGAACCAAAATACGTAATTAAGAGATAATTAGTCCTCAGTGATGCATAGTTTTAATTGGTGTATAATTTGAATGTCTGAGATAAGAACTTGTGTAACTGATGTGCCGCTTTTGCGGGGCTTGCTTTTCCAGGCAGACCAAGGCATCATCTACTGGTGGTTGTATAACACAATAGAGATGCATAGATATGGTATTTGCTAATAAAAATTATCTCCCTATGATGATTAGCAAGTAGATATTGATGTTTCTCTCTGTAATCTCAATTTCTCTTATATACTTTCTGAAGTAAATTTTAGTTAGAAAATTCTGAACTCAATAAAAAAATTTTGCTTCCAGATACCTTATATTTTTTCAGGACTTTTGATTAGCTATAGAAAAATAAATCAATTATTCATCTTGGGATTTGAGGTGGGAACATATGGTGGAGTATAGAAACCTTTTGTTCAATAACAAGGAAAAAACTTTGAAATATTAAGATTCTCCCTGAAGAAAACATCTATGCCTTGTTGAACTGCAGAAGCCTATAAAGGTCATACGCAGTGGCTTCAGAATTATTTGAAAGTAAATGTTTTGCTCATAGGGGATCAGAATGGAAATAGGAAGCTGGTGGGAGAGAATAGATATTTTCAAGCTATTTATCATGACTGTCAGAAGGATTAATACAAACTTAGTTGCCCTCTGTCATCACATTTTATAGAAAAATGTGGGTGATGTACAGGATTTCTGTTTCTTGTATCTTTGTTTAAATTTGGATTTCTACCAAATCCATGTTTTTCAACATTTCTTAGTAAACAAAATGTCAGTGGCCTGAAATCAGTTTAAAAACTTTAATGTAGGAGATTTGCGAGGAAGACTTCTTGAGAGTCCCACATCTGCTGAGCAGTGATGATGAGCCTCACCAACATCATGGTGGTCCTGATGTGGACAGGTGTGGGCTCGATGTTTTCTGAGCTTGAGAAGAGCTAGCTCTTCTCAAGGGAAACTTTTTGACCGTTTTCTTTTTCCTAAAACAATCTTGTGTTAACAATATTCCTTTCCCATAACAACAGGTGTTGTTTGCTATTTCTGTTAGCTAATGGGAGAGGTGTCAGTCCTATGGACCAATAACGTGCCTTTTTAGTGCAGGATGTTATAAAAGGGCTGAGTGAATTGTAAATAAAGCCTTCTGATTTCCACTGCCTTCTGACTGGAGTCAGGCATCTTTATTTTGTGTCTTATTGTGACAGACAAGAGTTTTGGGGTTAGGAGGAGCAGCTCTTGTGTCTCCCAAGCTCCTCTGGCTCCAGGTGTTCATGTACATCATGGGATTCTCCTGCAACAGCAGCATGTGGGCACTTTTGCCATGAACTGGGGGCTGAATCTGACCTCTGAGCACTGAACCAACAAGGTAATGGTGAACTCACTCTGAGCCAGTGAACCTGGAGAAAGAACTTTCCAGTGCCAGGTAGCCTTGACAACACTGGCTGCAAATACAGTTCTGGGATTTTGCTTAAAGCTTCAAAGCTTAATTCCTCAGGCTGTGGCAAAATAGCTAAAAACTGTAGGAATGCTTACAGCTGAGTTTGCAGGGCTCTCTAAATCCCAGCTTTCAGAACGCACTGAAACTTCAACAGTTGAGACTGTTTTACATGCAGAAGCATTTCTCAGGAGTCATCAGCATCCTTAGTGCAAGGACTGTTACCTAAGATTAAGCAAACATTCACACTTAAGAATGGTTATTTTAGTGAACCAGTATTTTTGGTAGTACTCTAATGTGTAAGAGTTATTGCAGTCACAGATGCAAAGAGTTGAACTTCATATCTGCTGCTAGAAACAATCCTTGAGAACAGAAAATAGTTGCCATATATTGATCTTTAGGAGTTCTTTAAAATATTTTTCTTGTGGTGATTTTTTTTTTTAAAGCTTGATATTAATCTCTGAACCATTTGGCCAGTGTAATAATTTCTGTGATGAAATAACAAAATGAAAATATTACTCAGTGAGACTCCAGAATTTAAAAAACCAAAGCCATTCTGTGGTTCCTTGTGGACTAACTAATGCAGAGATGGGTTGAGCTGAGATAACCATTGTGAACATATACAGAAGTCACAGTTGACAAATGCTTTTCCTGAGAAATGCAGAAGGAGCAGCACAAATTTAAGTAGACTCACAAGCCCTTTGTTTATCAAGAAGACAAGCTCAGACCTCCAAACTTAATTGGGCAAATTCTAGGGAGGTGCTGTGCTCTCTGTTAGATTTTAGTGTGAATGCTCACTTCTTCAACAGTGGAAAAGGATGATAGGGTCGTGATTCTGTTTGGTTTTATTATGAAATGCTGATTGTTTTATTTTAAAATGCTTTAAGGACCTTTAAATTGTGATAATGATGCGATTTAAAAAAATCTCTTGAATTCTTTATTTGATAATAAAGAAGCTAATTTAATGTATTTTGAAGAAAACCAAAAGAAAACCCATAAACTGCTTGTTCTACGTTAGACAATCTTCCTTTTGTGCCTTCGGGGAGACAGGACAAACAATTATCAGACATAGATAGCCAGATAAGCACATTGAGCAAGAGGGTAGAGAGCTTGCAGGTCATCTGCTTCTTTTAAAATCTGACTTTAAGTACATTAGTTACTTGTCATTACTTTTTCATGTAAGTACTTGATTTCATTGCTACCTAGGTGTTACATCTCATAGATGATAAATCCAGAAGAGGCTGCTTTGGTCATATAATTTGAAATGAGACATAAACTAAAGCATAGGCCTTCATAAATTAATTGCAATTTAAACTAGACCATATACTAAAAGACAAAAAATTACTCTTGGCCTAAATATTTCTAGAAAGGGGCTGTGCACTTGACTTCTACTACATAGTTCTGGTTGTCAATTATTGACACTGTCCAAAAATATTTGATTCATGGTAAGTGTAGCTTTCCAAGAGCTGCTCTTGAAATATAATTTTGTGCTAGAAAGGAGAGCTTCCTTCTATAAAGGAAGTGATGTTGTTACAAATACCATATACTCTATCACCTTTTTTTGGCTTTTCTCTGAACTTTCCAATGTTTCGGTATCCCTTGGGGGCTGTGGGAGCCAGAACTGGGTGTGCTTTTCCAGCTGTGATTGGATTTGTTTGGATGCAGAGTTAATGATGTACTTGGGGGGACAGAAAAAGGGAGTTTTCAGCAGCTCCCCTATGGATGCTGTGCTGCTGAGGGAAGCAGAGCAGCCTTAGCTCCGTTGTTCCTACTCTTTCTTCTTGTGACTCCAGTCCATCCTTTTTGCTGCGTTCAATATTTTCCTCTATACACCCGGGAGTACCACAGCTCCTTCATCACAGCATTGGGAATTTAATGAATGTCTTCCACAACCCCAAATATTTTTTAATGTCACTAAGTCCAGAATAGCATCCTTGAAAATTACCTTCATTCTTTGATTCTACATTTATACTATTAAATCCAATTTTACTACTCTTACCTTTCTGTTACCCTCCTATACACGTGGTTTTGGAAGTGACCTATTATTTTTACTTTCCTCAGATGCCAAATAAAAACATATTAATGATGATATTTTATTTGTTTTATTGCAAGTTATTGACAGAAGCTTTAAATAGCACTAGAAAACTAAGATCTAAAAATCTTCCTGTGCCTTGCATTAGCAACACATTTGTAGAAATGTGAATCTTTATTTGCAGTTACATTTTACATTAGTTAAAAGTTTAGTAAGTGCCATGCTAAATTTTTATTCTAGTTCCTCAAAGTGGGGGTTTTATCAGAAGGATTTTTACATGATTTTTATTCATTGCTCTCATCTTTCACTGCTAGCTTTTCATTAACATCCTTCATAAAAACGGGGGAAGATGAATCTTGTGTCTTTCTTTCCTTCCTTTTTTGTTTTTGCTTCATGATGTCCTCATTTTACTTTCTTGTCTTTTTTTTTTTATTATAATCCCTTACAGTGACAAGAAAAATACACAAGACTGACATTATTACAGATTGCAGTCTTGTTAAAATTGCCATATTAACTATGAGGCCAGGTAGTGAAAACCCATTCAAGCTGTCAGATATTCTCAAATGAGTGAAATAAAAGCTGTTTGTATGTGTGTAGAATCATCATTACTCCTTTGTCTCCTAATACCATCTTAGTGCAGGCTTTGAATTGTTTTCATTTAAGGTAATTTTGGTTTTGTTCTGTTCTCAGTGGTAAGGTCTGAGAAATTCTCTGCTGCGTACAGAAGAGAGGTTTGCAGAAATGACTGATTTTCAGGGATAAAAGTTTTGTTTAAGTTCTCTCTAGTCGAAATGTCAGCATTTCTGACTCTGGGAAACAGAACAGTTTATAGATGAACCTCTCAGGGTCTCAGGTCCAGCTCTCTGCTCAGATCAGGGGAAACTTCAAAGTAAGGTGTGATTGCCCACAGCCTTGTCTAGTAATTTTCTTTCCTGCATCTGTTGGAAGTTCTGTCCATTGTATCTAATCCTCTTTCTGTGCACCTCTGACAAGACTCTGAGTCTATTTTCTCTGCAACTTACCATCCTTTGTTTGCCCTTTCTTTAAAACATTTAAAGTTAATGACTTCTCTGTATAGTAAAATGTGAGTTCAATGAATTTGCAGAAGATGTTAAGATTAATACCAGGAATTCAGTACAATTCACTACATTCTTCCTGAGACTCCCTCCAACCCACCGGCTTTAAAAATAATGAAAATAGTTATAAATTTGAGGTAATTGTTTTAAATAAGTTGTGTAATATAAATGCAAGACAGTTTCTTTTGGTATTTATTCAGCAGTTGGGCATTTTGAGCCAAATACTTATATCTGCCTTCATTAAAAAAAAATTACTTAAGTGACAGCTGGATAGTCTCCTTTTATTCCTGCTTTTTGGCATGATTTCTTAAATGTACATTCCTGCATTGAAAATTTGACCATGCCTTTGTGTCCAGACCAGAGATTGGAAAGAGCAGGGATGGACTACATCTCTTAAGGGTTCAACTCAATTATCTTGGAGGTGTTTTCCAACTTAAAAGACTCTATGAATATTATTCAATAGAAGCAAGGATAAAAAGGGGGGAAGAGTGTAAAACTGCATTTAAACTGAAATATAAGGGTAAAAATGTACAATTTTTTATTGTTACTGTTAGATTTTGCAGCATAGGAGGTGATATGTCAGTGGAGAAAGGATTCATAAAATGTTTATTCAGAGGTTTAAAAGAAACTTTTTGACTCTGCTTTCTCACTGGGGATGCATTATTCTTCCACTCCTGAGCATGAGTCTGGTGTAAATGTGTCACTGCCTCCATGCCAGAATGAAGGCATTCAGTGACATTCCGAAGTGCTTTTGTCAGCTCTTGGATGAGGATTCAACATCAGACGTGCCTAAGTCACAGATGTATCAGCATTCTTGTGGGTAAGACCCACGTGCACCAGCAAGAATAGATTTTTCCTTTTCTCTTGCCCTCTCTTTAGGCTTTAGAAAAGGCAAAAAGCTATTTAATTCACATCATACTTGTATTAACCACTGTAAGCTGATAATGCTTTTTTTGGTAAAGTGATTACGTAGTTGGTTTGTTGGGTTTTTTTTAAACTAATCACACTTCATTTATATTCTGTGGGTATTAACCACAAAACTTGATTTGTTTTGAAAATCTTTTTTAGCTGTATTCATCTGTGGTAAGGCAAGTGGTGGGAAAGAAAAATCAATTGCAGCTGTATTATTTGCAAAGTAATCAATTCGCTTCTCCATTCTAACTAGAAGAGGCATCCTGAGGAGCTGGGAAAATTACACTAATCTGATATGTTTGGATCTTCGTTTCATTGTAAAGACTGATACTCATCTCTTACATCCACTTCCTTTGAATTTTATTTAGAGTTCACATAGATAAGGGACACTTAAACACATCTTGAATGTGGATATAATCACCCTGTTCCTTTGACAGTACTTCGTCTTTTTTGGTTGTTTTGGCTTCTTTTTGATTTATTTTCTGTAGTCATTATTTGGACCTGAACAATGTCTGCAATTATGTGTTTAAAATAATTTATGAAAGGGGAGGAAACAGTAACTTCTCAGTCCTTGGTTTTCATGCATATTAAATATTATTCTATCCAAGACTTGATTCCATTATTAGTATTTTCATTAAAATAATTTTTACTTCTTTTTACTAACTGCTGATGTAATTACTAATTTACAGAAAGTGAATGGCTATAAGCTTTATGTGCTGAGCTTCAAGTCTTGCAAATACACATAGAACAATTAAGTGTTTTTCTGACATAGTATCTATATAGGCTTAGAGCTGACAGTTATCTTTTCCATTACCAGGATATGTTAAACCTGAAAATGTTTAAACAAGTGTTTTCATAAACTCATCTATCTGTTAAAAAAAAAAAAAAACCAAACAAAACAAACCAGATTTCCTCATGATTTGAATTTAAAATAGTTTCACAGTTCCTTTATTTCCATATGTAATCATTCTGTTTAGACACGTTTCTTATTGTGCAACCGTTGTCTATGACATCAGTAGCTCTTCATTCTTCTTGGTGTAAAATCCCCTTTTTTCTTTATACAAAATTATATTTATGGCAATCCTACTCCTTGTCAGCCTTTTAGCGGACTGAGCAAGCTCTGTTCTTTGTGTCTAAGATTCATTTTTCCCCTCCTGGCCACCCTAATGGCTCTTCACCTTCCGCTTGTGTCTTTCAGTAGAATGACAGTGCAGGGTACAGTTGTTAGTCTGTCAAAACATCCTTTTGCAGTTAGATTAAATTGCACAGTGCCATTGTTATTGTTACAATTTTGGTTACTCCACTAAGAGGCCTCACATTCCATTTTTATTTTTCTTTATGCTTGGCTGGTGCGGTTTGAGGAAGTCACTGTTTATTCTACACCTGTTGTAGCCAGATGGAAAAGGAGCAGTAGTCATAATTTTAAAATAATTACTGTTTTAGTAATAATAATACTAATAATAACAATAACAATAGTAATACTACATTCTCATAACAATTTCACTTGAAATAATAAACTGATTTTGTTTGAGGTGAAAAATTCGAATTATATTCTAGTATCATAGAATTTAATCTATTAAGGAAATGAGTAAAATCTGAGTGCCTAATTGCAATGTGTAGATGGTTCATCATAGGAGTACCAATGTCAATTTATACTTCTGAGTTTGCAAATACTCTATAAGATCATTAAGTGGCATTTCATTTGTGGGATGTTTTTGCATGGTTTATCATTCACAGTGATAAATTGCATGATATCCTGGTGCTAAACCAACGATTTCTGCTCAGGTCCACTCACATGTTGTCTCCATTAGCACAAATACTGAGTTACTGCAGTTGCATTCACTATGTGCAAAATACTTTGTGTGTGAGTTTTCATTTTTCTGAAATAAACTTTGCTTAAATTCTTGCTCATATTTTTTAAACTGTATTGTTGGGGGTTTTTTTAAATATTTAAACATTACCTTTGTTTAACCCCAGTCAGTGTGGTGTAATGAAGCAAATTGTGGTAGAAGGGATATTTCATTTTTGTAGTTTTAGTTTAAACTAATAATTATGGAAGATACAGTAGTGACAATTTACTAACAATATGATATTAGGTGTGCTAAGGTTAATTGTGTTTTTATCAGAAAAGACTTAATGGGAAATGCTGCATCATTGCAATAACATTGCCAGAGTTTCTAAAGGGAAGGATTCAGTTGTTATTAATTATATACAATGCTAATGCTATGGTTTTTAAAGGCTTTTTAAGCCTACAACATAGCGATTGCAAGTCATTTAAATGATCGTACCAAGTAATATTATACTTTAAAAAGTCTACTGCTAAGCTGACACCTCTTGTATTAATAGCATTCAAACAGGAACTCAGGATACAAAGAGAATGAAATGATAAGACATTCAAAGGCATAAACCAGGATTAGTTGTCATGAAGAGCAGTGTTTTAAATGAAATTTTTAAAGCAGTCCTTTTGCTTTACTCAGCTCTTGCTGGTTTCAACTTGAGAGTTCAGAGGATAGTAAAAAGGTTTACTTTTGCAAAGAGGTTTAGAAAAAATGACTTGAGACAGCACTGAAGTGACTTCACTTGTTAAGAAGACTTAAAAGACTGATACTGCAGCTCACGTTGTTTGAATGATGATGGGAGAAGGAGATGGAGAAAGGGAGCAAGAAGAACAAATGGAACTAAATATCAGAGGGATAGACTTAGTTTAGATAAGCTAAAAGGAAAGGTGGCACAGGCAATTTCTAAAGTCTCTGAAACCAGACGTTTTAAGAAAGGAATTATATAACCACCTCTTTGGACAGGATTGATTCTCCTTTGGGGAAGCAGATATGTCCCACCTGCTGTACTTGATGTGCTTTTGTTATGTTTTCTGTGATAGAATTTTCTTTTTTCAATACTCTATGATTTTTTCCTTTCCTTTTTGATGTGAACATTTTTAGATGTGAACAATTTCTAACAACAAAAGTGAAGTGAATCCACTGGTGACATCTTACTAAATAATTGAAATCATCCTTTTTATGATATGACACATAGGTATGCTACAAGCTATCATGAAGAATTATGGAGGGAAAACAATAGTGGGGGTGAAGAGTGTTTACAATTATTTCTGACATTGTTATGAAGGAGCAATAATTGCCAATTTAAAATAAAAAGTTTCATAGAAGCAGTGATTACTACAAAGCAGTTAATGGGCTTCAGAAAAGGAGGAATAAACCGGTCCATTTTCAGCTTTGTAAGTTTCCTGTGAACAGTTTAAAAACAAATGAAATTGGTCTTTTACCGATTGACTCTTCTTTCACTGCCAGTTTGTTGACACTTAGAGCCCTTTGCTCCACAAGGAACGAGAATACAATTGGTCTAGTACATGGTCTTTAATTGAATTGACTATTTTGCCCTGCTGCTCAGGGAATTGATAAATTGCTACAACCTTCTGTTCTGAAAGTTAGTGGGGGGTTTTTGTCTTTTGTTTTAGAAATAGAAAGAAAGTACGAAAGAATAGCATTCAGAAGTGGTTAGAGATATCACTGAATTTGTTTTGACTAATTATATTATTGCAGTCTTAGTTCTGTGAACTATTTTAGAAATTAATCAGTGGTTACTGTAATTTCTTTTTTTTGTTTAATCATGCAGATAAAATAAACTTTCATATTCAATGTGCCACTTGCGGTAGAATATAACTGAGTGTTTAGAACTTTCAGTAGCAAAGTTATTTCTTTGATCTGAAAATATTGCTTAGGAGAATCTTTTTCTTGACTGCTTAATGGGAACATTATGTTTCTACTAATGGGAACTAATGTTTCTGTAATAGGTGGTTGACCTGCAGACACAAAATGAAATGACATTTTGTTATCAAACAGATTAAAGGAAATTCCCAAAGTTGTTATTTAATCAAGAAATTATGACAAGAGTCATATTCTTGTCCAACCAAATCAATATTTTTGTTGATAATTGCTAATGCTCTGTCCCCTTCTTCTTCACTAATATGTTTCCCACTTACAGGTTCTGTAAGTCACAGATCATAACTGTGTAGAATTTTTAAGTCGTCTGCATGTTTGGGTCCTGTTTTTTGGAAGATGTTGGAGCATCTGGGCACTCTGAATGACTTTTGTGGTATCAGCCACTATTTATCTTTGATTGTATTTAATATCCGGTTATGAATGGATCCTTTACAGCTGTTATAAACTGTAGGGAAAATTCAAGGGGTTGCCTTGCCTGAAGACACACACTGGGGAAGTGCAAAGGGACTCATTTGCTTCATAGAATTTGCTTCATTTGACACCTTCATTTGCTTCATAGAGTCATCACATGAATTTTGGGGAGCTCACGGGTTTGTGTGTCCTCTGGCACTGAATTCATGGCAGGTTGTACTGGGGGATTTAGTGCCACACTACACTAAATGTATGAAAATTTACATACAAACCTACCTTTATGATTTTTTTCTCTATTTTAATCTCAATATGTAAATAAGTTTTTAGTTATTAGTCAAAAGCTTATACAAGTCGGCATAAAAACATGATTTAGTATGTGATGGAGAGAAACCTATTCTTAAAGTAGAGAAACTAAGGTATGCTGCTGAAAAATGAAGGAATAGCTTCAATTATTTTTCTCAGTTTCTTATGGTTTTTTCCCCCCCTACTATGATGACTGTGTAAGTAAGCTTTCATCTGTTTTTGCATGAAATAAGCATGTTTTTCAGCAAATTTAAAAATGGGTATTTAATTTGAGAAAATTGCCCTTGTGCTTTTCTAAGGCACCAGACATTTTGGGGTGTGAACTGGCAAATATCCAGCTGCTGCAAGGGGTAATATTTGATTAACCTCTGACCAGAAATAACTGTCCATCAGGATATACAAAAGCACTCTTGAACTGTTTTATCATGCCTTGAAAATCTTTGCTTCATTGGGCTTTTACTGTGCTCTGAGAAGATAAGGATGTTGTTGAAGGAGATTCAGAATTGCACACTAGAACTCAAAAGAGAAACAAAAGCTCTCTGAGGTTGAAGCTAAGAGGTTTCAAGAGGACAAGGAGAGTGGAGACTCCTTCAGGTCATACCCTGAGGTTGCTCTTGTCCTGGAAAAACTAACAGAAGAAAAGGGAAGACATGGAAATATGTAGAAAAAATATTATGAGACTTGATAAGAAGTATTATCATTTCATTGATTGCAGTTTTTATAGCTGAAATATCTTAGAAGTCAAATTAATTTCAACTATTCAACTTATATATTGGTGAAATTCAGTTTTGGGATTAGTAAAAATGCAGCTGTGAGGAAAATGTGATAAGCAAAAAAGTGCTGTGTTTCTACCAAACGTGACTATCAAACAGAACATTTTTTCTTATGTCCTTGTCTATTTTGGTTTTCATGTATGCTGACAGTTTTGCTGCCTTACAGTGTAGACTGTTGCTCTGTTTCATCCTTTTCTTGCAAAGATAGCTGATATGAAATGCATATAAAATATCTTACAAAAAGCTGTGAAATGATGCAAAATTTATTGAGATCAAAATCAGAGATAGTATTATTTTTATGTAATTGAGTGTAGTATATTAAAAATTTTATTTAGGATTTTAAATCCTAATTTGTGCTGTAATTTATATTTTTGTTTCAGTTTCAGAGGTTCCAAATGTAAGACATTTGTATCATTAGGCTCCAACTTGCAAAGCAGTCAGAGTGATCTGTTGGCACCTCATAGTCATCAAGGAAATTTTCAAAGCAAAGCTTAACCACTTAAAATTCTGTGTTCTAATTCCAGATTTCTGTAATAATGTGGTTCCATATTTATGTACACATTTATTCCCTCAGTGAAACAGTCCAATATTCAGAAACAGGAAGAACAAAGGAATTTTCTGTCCCATCAGTCATCTTGCCTTTCAAAACAAAAGTGTCTTTAATCTTCTGGGCAGCAGTTGTAGAAGTTTAGTGTAAAAAAAAATCTTTTTTGATTATTTTGTTTCCCTTTGAATAATCCCTTGTCTGTACAAACAGAGTATTTGTAATAGCTCTGGTTTAAGCATCATTATACTGTGTGTAGTTACATATCTACTTTTTCTAATCTGAAGTTACATGCTAAAATCTTTTCAAGGAAAAAAGTAGACTTCCTATTATTTTCCTGCTGTCAAATAAGCCTTTTTCTCTTCCCATCCCATCAATAATTTCACTTCCAGCCATTATGTTTAGAGTTTGCCTTTCAAACAAGCAAAAGGCATTAAACATGAACATTTAAAAAATGTTATTCCATTGATAAGAATAATCGTGATGTCCTCCCTGTCCTGAATCAAAACTGTAAACAGTCAATAAAAGGAAATGATTTCCTGTTTCTCAGCTCTTTTCTCTGTCAGGAATCCAAGCTGCCTTTCAGCAGCTGCTGTCCTGGGTGGTGCCCATCACGTCAGAGTGCTGCTCTGCAGGGTGGTGCCAGGTGCAGCATCCACAGCATCTGCTGCTTTGGCTTCTGCTGGAGCACCATTGGAATGCTGGTTTCTTCCTCTTTCTCCCCCTTCACTTTTAAAGGGCTTTTAAAATCGTATTCTTTAAATTTGAGTAGAAATTCTTTCGTTTAGGAAATGCGTAATGCAAACTTTTTAGCTCAGCTTTTAAAAGAATTATTGTATGGGTTTTTGTAGAAAATCTAGCTTTAGCATTGGAGATCTTCTGTTAATTTAGGGTAGTTTCTTCCTGTCTCATATGTATTTTGTTTTCAAACGCATATCATTGACTTAGTATTCATGTCTCAATGAAAACGAATTCTTGCTGTGGTTGGGGTCTCTGATGAGTAGCCTGAATATCGCGTATTGGTTGCTCACAAATCACTTTATATGTGAAATCCTTACTTTTGCTTTGTGATGCTACAGAAGGTATATTATCTTTTCTAAAGGGTTGAGTGCAGTTAATAGAGAAAAATGGTATATGGAATTATTGTTCTTTTTATTCTCTCTCAAAAAAAAGATAGGTGATGTTTGTTCAGTTAGGAAAAACTAAACTATATGAATTTATGAAGCTGATAGGACAATTTGAGGTATTTTCAGAAAATGCTTATCTACTGACCTTGTATGAGACATGTCTGCCAGAAAAATTAGATTCATATGACACTAGAAGTTATAGATTTGAAACTATTTTTCCTTATCACATGACCATAAAAATTGGCTGCAAAGCAGCATCAGTTTTCCGCAATAGGAATTTACTAATCCTTCTGTCACCATAACCAGATTTCATGTAGTTACAAAGCAGATTTAACTGGAAGCCTGAGCTAGTTTTTCACAAGGACTGCATCAGTATTCAAATAAACTTGTTCAACAATATTAAATCTATTTTATTTAATACCTTCCCCATTCCTATTCTATTGTACTAGAAATAAAATATGTCAGGAAATTGGTGGTAGGCACAGGAAGATAATAAATTGAGAAGAGATAAACTGAGTGGCATATACAGATACCTCAACCTGATATGGCCTGGTGGGTACATTTTCCTGATGCCATTTACTTTTCATTTATATATGTAAGAATATATAGATGTATATATAAATATATAAAGAGTATATATATAATGTATATTCCTTTACATAATTATTTCTATACATTTCCATATTAATTTCCCTATACAAGTCAGAATTACTTCAGTATCAGGGCAGTAGATTGTAACGGTTCTATTTATCCAAAGGTTAAATTAAATCTGTCCATTTGAGTTGTTCCTATGGAGCACTCTGTTAGTGAATTCATCATTTGTGGAAAAGCAGTATGGAGTTTAATGGTCTCATCTGGATGATGGGACAGCAAGTATTCTGTTGACAAAAAACCAGGAGGAGGCTGAGCTGTGCCAAGGGGCTGTGCTGCCATCCAGGAGGACCTGGAGGGGCTGAAGAAATGGAACAGGAACCTCATGGAGTTCAGCAAAGGGAAGTGCACTGTCCTGCACCTGGGGAGAAAAAGCCATGAGGCAGCACTGTGTCCTGGGAAGGAGAAAGGTAACCTGGGCTGACTTAAGCAGGGTGTTGCCAGCATGTCAAGGGAGGTGGCACCGGGGCAGAACTCACAATGTAGCTTGGCTATTTTCATGGTAGTTTTTAATTTTTTAGTGAATATTGCAGCATAAAATTCTAAATAAATTGCCAAATTAATTATTTTAATCGACCTTTATAGCTTAAGTTTAAGAACAGCCATGTAATTAGCCAATGACCGTCACTGTTAGGTTTATCCTGATTTTTGTCATGCTTGTATTTGTGAAAATGTGTTAAGTTCAGCTTCTCATAGCTTATTTTTTACTGTTCACCTGCCTTGAAGTAAAGACCAGTAAGTACAACATGGCAAAAGCAGGGAAAAACCAGGTGACATTTTGGTGTGTGTTTGCATCGTTCTTTACAGTGTCCTTTCATTGTACTTTCATTCACTACTGGAACATCTCAAAATCAAAAAGATCAGAGAACTCTGTAAGCTCTCTGAGAGATAATCAGATGATAAAAAAAAAATCTAATTTTCAAACTTAAGTATCTTTGACTTCTGAAGAGCAGGAGTTGTAGTCATACCTTTCACAAGAATAAGCCCTTATCAGTATGGCCTGGTGTATAAATTATGTAGTGCATTTCTAACTTAGTTTGTTTGCAAAGGCAGAATTATTTTGAATTCCAGAAATTATGATGTAGAGTTAATTGGCATGGATAGCGGATTTAATTTTATTAACATTTGCTTGTATGGTTCCTAATATTGTTCAGTTCTGCCTTTGGGGAAAAAAAAAGGAAACCAACCCCCCCCCAAACTACTGTAGCTTAAATATTAGTAACTTAAGAAACTTAAATACTTCATATTCTTATGCAATAGTCTACTAATCAACATTTATATATCACAGCTAAAATTAAATTAAATTAGATTGAAACTAAATTACAAGGTCCTGAGTAAATTGGATTTGGTAATTTACTACTGAGTCAATCTGCAACTGATGTCATAATTTAGATTTGCCTCTTATGTGAGAATGATGCCAAGAATTATTCTTCCCTTTGCAGTTTCAATTTGTGAGCGTGAAGAATAATGATCATGCTTGAAGTACAAAACTAGTAACTGGCCAGATGTTAATAATGAATTTGTAAAGATGCCATTGCAGGTCTGTCAGCTCGTCTTTTCTTGAATTTGAGAGACAAAGCTGGGACTCTCTGACTCTCAAGGATGCTCAGAGTAAGAGGTGTCTTACGGTTTGTGTACATAAACTAGACAGGATTCAGGATGAAGGAGAAATGCTGCAGATGTCATACTTGGCTGTATTTATAGTCACTGGGTTTTATGCGTTAAATGCTGCTTTGAGAACTTGAAGGAAATTTTAGTTTTTGACCACTGACCTGTTTATCATTTATCACCCTAAATTCTGACAACTGGCTTACTTCCAGAATGTGTGGGAAATAATTTTTATAGAAGGTGGTTGAGGATGAGGTCCATATCAACTTCTTTTCCGTTTTAGTTAGCTTTCAAATGCATATTTCATTTTTTGAGTCCTAGAAAGGGATGGTTTGACATGATTTCCTACTCTCAGATATAAATCAGGAGACTGTTTTATTACATAATAGTGTGGCTTGCATAAATGCACTCCATTTCTGAAACCTTTTACATATTTAGGGAAATTTCATAATATGCCATATTACTGTGAGTTGTTCTTCCCAGCTGGAACAACGGCCTTGGGCATGAAGCCACACGGTTGGGCAAAATAATGGCATCATTTTATAGCTTGATAATGGCACCATTAGCACAAGATATTATCATATCACCTTTTTATGGATACTTATACTTTAAACCAAGCTCTGTTATATGACATAAGTGCAGCATTGGAACAGACTTCAAAAAATAAAGGTGCAATTTTTCTTTCAACAAGTTAAATATTGTAGCATTTATGTAGCTATTATCTTTATTCTTTATAAAGCAGAGAGCTTCTCCTTTGGATGTCTAATAGAAAAATACATATAATCCCAGCAATTTTGCATCTGAAATAGGTACTCAGGTGTAAGGTGTTTCTTGACCCATCAAGTGAGACTTACTCCCAAACAGATGGATGAGAGCTCTTGGCCAAATTGATGCAGGTTCTCATTCTTCCAGTCTGATGGAGCTGCTGGTGCTTTGGACATTATACAAAGTGCAGGTTCAAAAAGTTAATTTTGAGTGTTCCAGAACTCAGATTTTTAACTCTAGTCTCTCTACTCTAGTTTTAATTGTTATCTACTTACAGACTGCAGCCTCATCTTTGAACTCAGGCTTTGTTCCTCAAAGCACATCTCTAACGACAATTAAAATGTGCAAGACTTACTCTCTCAATCAGCTTTTTATGACAGTCCAATCGACAGCAGTAATGATTTCTAAGAGATTTTCTGTTCTTTAGTAGATCACTTTTGCCTATGGATGAACTACAAGTACTTTGGTGTGGGATAAGAATCTGAAACTAGGAATATCAGATATCACTATGGAAAACGTTAGGTTTTGAGGTTTTTTTAGAAGTGTGTTGTGCAATTTTATTACAATTCTTCAAATATTCTTCTTATCTGCTCAAAGTTTGGATCCCAAACAATAGATGAATTGTTGTTTAAATACTTGATCTTGAAATTTGTCAGGCAGTTTGAATTTTAAGTAGGAAATACATTTGTGCTAAATTATGTTGAAAGAATTATGGAAAATTATTAAGATTTTTTCCCTTGATTTGAGAGCTTCGATTGCCTATGACTTCAATTAGAATTGTTACATTTTATATCCAGCATCTTTAAGAGGTGTTCAGATGAAATATTGGTATAATGACTTCGCCCAGGAAACAGACCAAAACCTATCAACCTTCAATAAAGAAGTTGACCTGAAATTCCAGTTGAGTTCTGGTACCTTTGATTCCTATCAGGCTTTCAAATCATAGCACAACAAATATTTGGTGACCTTGAAAAGTCACTAAAATCTATAGATAGAATTTTAGTAGATAAGATGTAAAGGAAAATAAGGAGAGTGTCTTCATTTCATAGGAAAAAGGCATCAGGAATGTTTATGATTGAATATTGAGATGTTTTCATCCTTGGCATTAAGATTTTTCATCACAATAAATAAAAAGTTAATAAACAGTCAAAATTAAACAAGTTAATAACATAAATACCATAGCAGACAGCAGTTTGTATTTTATATAGTTCTTATGAAAAGGTATGCAATGATATTTTGGTTGTACATTAATTAAGCTTCAATTTCAGAACACTTAAAATCTCTCAGTTGGCTAATTTTGGAAGGATATTAAGCAGATTTGAACAATTGGTTTTGGTTTTTAAGACCAAGATTGGAAATACAGCAATTAAGAATGAATAAACTTTTTTTTTGAAAGATCATTTTAAAACTGTAATAACTGTGGCTTATTATGGTATCATATCACACGGTGGCTGAGGCTTGGAGGAACCTCTGGAAGATGAAATGAATGGCATTGTCCAAAGCTGGAGTCACTGAGCAGATAACACTTCCCAGTGCAATTCTTCAGGCCAATAATAAAAGGCAGAGAAGCGTTCTTCACAAACTATAAACATTGAAGTGGTGCTCCTGTAATAGTGTGTTGCAGTAAATGTATAGATTATATTAGATCAAAGTATTTGTCATCATTACCAGAATCAGGGCATATCTCTCAGGAACTTTCAGTGTAGCAAGCTCCTAAGTGTCTGTCAGTTTCTGCCAAAATATCAGTGGGTGCCTTTTTTTCTTTTCTTGTGATATAAACAGACATATGCAAGATGTATTTTATGCTTTAAAATGAAGAAAAAGCTTTATACTTTCTGGTACAAGACATGGAGAAGGTTAAGTTTCACTTGAAGTAGATAGCATTTGTTGTTTCAAGTGAGCACTTTCAGCGTGGATGTCTCTGCACTTGCCAGCCTTGGAAAAATGGAGAGGAAATTAAATCTTTCAGAAATCCATTTTCTGTCTTTTCTTCTGTTACTGACACAGAGACCTAATAACCTGTACTAACAACCGTGGAAGGGAAATAATCATGCTTATTCATGGAATCACAGAACCTCTGGAGTTGGAAAGGACCATCTGGAGATTGTCTGACCCCTCAAAGCAGGGTCAGCTAGAGCAAGTTGTCCAGGGCTTTGTTGAGTCAGTTTTTGAATATCTCCAAGGATTGAGGATCAATACCCAACCTGTCTGAGCAGCCTGCTCCAGTCTTCGATCCTCCTTGCAGTAAAAAACATTCTTATGTTTAAATGGAATTTACTGCCTTTCAATTTGAATGGATTTAGGTTGAAGCTTAAAAAGACAATTGGTATATAAAGCACTTTTAACTTAGTGGAGTTTTTTAAATTATTATTGGGAATGATTTGTATTGAAAGAGTTTTGCAGTATAGAACATCTCATTTGTGGAAATCACTTGTAACCCTTGAATATGATCACGTGGTTTTCCACCAGACTAAGTCAAGATTTCAGTAAACAACATAAATCAGCATTAAGCCCTCTACAGATGCATAAAATAATTGCAAAAACCCTTACTTGCAGCTAGAAACAAATTAAACGTTCATTCTCAGAAATAATAAATATACAAATCTCTATTTTTTTATATGTATGTTCTTGTCTCAGTGAAAACCATGAGTGTGTTCTCATTTGGAAAAAGGGGTTTTGTAAATATCTGGGGAATTTCTGTAATCATTAAGGAGAAAAAACCCCCTTCTTTTTGAGAGTAGTCACTGCATTTAGTTGAAGACATCTTTCTGCTGTATTTTTGTCCCAGAAAACATAGTGAAAATCTTTCCTGGAATACTCTGAGGATATTTCTTACAAATGACTGTTGGCAAGATAGATACCTTTAACATCTTTATGTGAGAAGTTCACCCTACAGGGAGTAAAGAGTATGATTTTAATTTCTTAACTTCACTTTTTCAATACCTGCCTGCACTTAGAGCCAGAGAGACTGAATTGTCTTTTAAAGTATTTGTTCCTTTGTGCCCTGCTCATACCTCTCTTAAAAAAGCCTGGTAAGACTTATGGAGTAGGATAATTGGAGTTTGTCAAATTAGATAATTTTGTGGGAAAATTTTTGGAGAAAGATGCATTGTTTTAGTTTCTAAACCTTTGCAGAAAAAAAAATAATTCAGGGTTAAACCAAGTTTTCACATTTTTGTTTTGTTTTTTTAACCAGGACCTTTTCCCATTTTTCAAATTTTAGGAAAGTAATTTTTCCTTTAAAGGCTCATCCAAACTCTTTAATGTTTTTTTGGGCCAGCTCAGCCAATTTTTTAAAACTGGTAGTTATGGGAGAAAATAGTGACCTCAAATTTCTTAGCTCTCTGTAGAACCCCCCATAATTTGTTCTAAAATTTTGTCTAAAAATTTTTGTAATTTCTGTGAATAATTGATCCACTAATTTCTTCTGTTTCCTTTGGTGATGTCTGATAACAGGGACACTTTTTAATGTGTTTTTCCCTCAGCTGGCATATTTTGGGATCATCTCTCTTGTTCTCTTATTAAAAATTTTGTGGATGTTGTTTTTAAAATAAATCTTTGAGCTCACAGCTCATAGGACATACAGAGCTATGTTCTGTAGCTTTGATTTTTTAGTGAAGTTTTGTTAGAGGATTTCCTCAAATTTACCAGATTGCACTTGGAAAATGTTTCCTTTCCTATTTTTCTGAGGTATAGAGGAAGGCTGGAAGATACCTGATTTTTATTAGACTTACTCTTCTAAATAAGTTTCTTACTTATTGCCTGCTCCCCTGCCATTTAGATTGAGAACAGCAAATGAGGCATTTCAGAATTCCAAAGTAAACGTCTATGTAACAGAAGCTGAATTTATCTTTCTGATGTGGGTTTTTTGCATGTAGGATCTTTGCCCTGACTCATATATACTTGTTCTGTCAGAGGATGATATTCACTCTTTTGAGATCAAATTCATCTATGCAGGCACCCTCTCTCTTCCTACTCAAGTGAAAAAAATCTCAATAGCAGAACGATCACCCCCAAAAGCAGACCTTAACATTTCTGCCCTAAGTTGGTATGGAGTATTCAACATGAGGAAGGAAAAGGCACAACCCATGTCTCGACAGAGTACAGGCCAGCATCATAATTATGTAGGGCTCTTGAAAACTGTTTTCATTTTTCTCTCTGAAGGCATGACGTGCTCTAGCTGCAAACATGTTTCTTTTCTTTGGATTTTGATTTTGTTAAAGCTGTTCAACAGACAAATGGTTATTGTGTATTTGCACAAGCCTGATTAAACAATTACAGCTTCTGGAAAATATACCGGGAAATCCAGTTTTTAAAAAGTGAGAATAAAAAGTACACTCAGTGCTGACAACTTGAAATATTTGTTTTCTTTTCAACAGTAGGGCCTTTATGAATTAAAATAAATCTGGCTGAAGTTCCTTGCTGCTTGTCCATGAGATCGTTTTGAGCTTTGCAGGTATCCTCCAGGTCCCAGTTCTAGGTGATACATTCATACATTACGCTCTCATTTCTACATTTCAGTTATAAAACTTCGGGTACAAACGCTGCAGTTTCATGGGGCTGACTGTTGCCAGTTCCTATCAGTGTAGAGCAGCATGTCATTGCCAAAAAGGCAGTGTGGTCTTGTTTATTGGAAAACGGTTTCAGCTGAGATGGCCCTGCTCTTCAGTTTTACATCATTCTGAGTCTTCCTGAAACCCAGGTACTCATGCACCTTTCCCAACATAATTCCTGCAAGTTGTTAAAAGGTTTCTGCCATTCTCATTACACGTTTCTCTGCACTTCTGTACAAATACTCTTCTGACTGTGACAGCGTATCCTCAGTGATATGTCAGTGATCCATCAGCCTGGCTCTATAGAATGTACTATGAGGGTGAGTGAAGTCTCAAGCTGACAGTTGAATCTACTTTTTTTTTCAAAATTATTATAGCTTGCACTATAATAGCAGTTTCAAGTGAATGATAAAAGTTAAATGAAAGAGTAAAATTAACATAACAAAATTGAATCACAATTTATTCTGTTAATCCTCACAATTTAATTTTAATTTATTTTGTAAAAGTCTCAGTTCTCACTTCCTGCATTTTGATCACCTCTTCATGGATAAACATAGTAGTAATTTTCTTGCTTATATGTTATATAGTGTCTTACTTCATATGCTGGGTGTTTTTTAGGTTAGTCAACCACTTCCGCTTTATTTGAAGGAATTAATATTTTCTCATTAGTGTGGCCTCCTGTTCTTTCAGCAGAAAATCTGTTACAATATTCTTGCCCCTTGTATAGATAAGTGAACATCATCCCTGACATCCAAACCCTCACACTTCTCCTTCAGTGGAATAAATATTTCATACAGAGAGCTTAATCTGAGATTTTTCCTCATACATTTTACGTTGGCTCTTCTAAATTATATTGGTTATTGTGGGTTCTCTTCATTCTCATCCACATACAAACCACTCCCTTACTCTTCTTTGCATAATTCGGTTTTCTTTTCTACAAGATGTGGATCTTCAGTAGAAGATTGAAATAATAATAAAGCTGAAGAACATTTCCTCTGTAGAGTTTAATGAGATTTTGGTGTTTTCCATTGTCATTTACAATGATGATCGAAAAGATTCACTTGGGTACACACATCTTGAAAATGCCTACCTGAGTTCTCTTTTGGTTAGTCTTTCATGAGAGGCTGGATTAAGAATTTCAATTTCTTGTCTTAGCATTCTGCTCTGAAATCCTGGTTTCTCTGAAGTCAAAAGGAAGTCAGTAGGTATTTACCACTGATAGTAATGTAATCAGCACTCACCTGTGGAGAAAAAGTGAAACTTTAAAAAATTTTATGTGTGTTCTATCACAATGCTGTTCATAGGATGAACAAAATTTGAGTATTTGTGTTGAGGATAGCTGCTGGAATGCAGTTTTCAGAAGTAATTGCATCAAATATGCTCCCAATGACTTCTACTCTCATTGTAGCAGTGCTATGTACATCAAGGAATTAGAGCCTCTGTCTTTCATGGTGTTATCAAAAGGTGAGGAGGAGAACAAGAAAATACATCAATGAATTTCTCTGCTGACTGAGAACGCTGCTTTTTGGTTGTTTTAGACATTAGAGAGGGGAATCACCAAGTACCACGCAAAAGATCAGAAGTGTAATTTCTACAAAGTGGTGTTATATACATAAATCTTCTGAAAGACAGATACCTCTGGGATATCGTAGACCATAGACTCCTGTGTAATCCATTACCCATGCCGATATAAACCTTTGATTTGTGGGTTTAAACCTGAGGCTGAGTAACCTCATAAATATGCTAATCCACAGTAATCAAGAAAAGTGCCATTGCAAATACAAAATTTTTATTCCACAGCTCCAACAGCTTTATAGCATGCTCTACATTTATAACAATAAACTTTGGGAAATTACTCTCTTCATGTTTAAGAAAATGCTTTGCCCTTTTCTTGTCATCTCACAATGGGTTTTACATACATTATTTTGAATGGCATGATCTTTATGCAAAATTCAGGGCATGTTTTGCCTTCTCTAACCATGTATTTGATTTCTAAAATGAACAAAACATTGCATAAATTTTAAAAATTCAGCTTTTGTAGCCTTATAAAAGTTTTATTATCATTTTTATTAGGCTGGAGACCAGCCAGTTTGTTAACTGGTAGATTGTCTAGCAGAACCAGCTCTACTGTAGATGTAAAAAATAAAACACTTAGAGAAATTTGAAAAAAACCTTATCATTTTAGCAGCATGTTTTCCATCTCTGTTATAGATGTTTCTACACATACACATAGGCATGGATGTTAGATGCCGTGACCATCATATTAAGTTCTGCAGTCATTCAAACAGCTCAGTATAAAGTTATTAATTTATTTAGAGAAGGTGAAAAATATCTTACATGCAGGACATTTTTCTGTTTATAAACTTCAGAATACAAGGAGAAGTGGAATCTGTACCTTGGGAGATTCCAATTGAACGTTAGAAAAAATTCATTGTGTTAGCATTGGTGTATTGAAACAAATTTTCTGGGTCCACTCTTGGAGATTTACAGAACTTACTGGGAAGAGGCACGTTGGCCTGACCTGATGCTGGCAGTAGCCTGGCTTTGAGAGGGAAGCTGAACCTGTTCGTCATGTTCATCCCCATCCCTGTTTTTGTGACTCTCTGATGATAAGAGCACATTCCGTAACAGGTGCAGCTTTCCTAATGGGAAACTCTTTAATTTATCAAGTCATAATAAGATGTCAGAAGAAGTCATACCAAGAAAGCTGAAACCTGGGGTTGAAAGGAAAATTCAATTCTAGCAAGTGACAAAAATGGCTTTTCCTTAATGTAGCTTGACAAACAAAACCATATCGTCATGCAATGCTTCTCTTTGTAGTAGAATTTAATCATTCAGCTCTGCCTGACAAATTTTCTCACTTCATTCCCTTCACTTCTGTTTCTAATTTTTCATCCTGTCCATTTAATCTAGGCAGGCTTTTAAAAACCAGAGTTCTGAAAGATGTTGTCTAGAAATCTGCTGTTTCACACAGTTTGTAGGAGAACTCAATCCTACAAAGATTTATGTCTAAAATAACTTTTCAGCACTATAGGTCTTTGTGCCAATTACATTTAATCTTATTTTTAAATTTAATTTTGAAGCATGTCATTTGTCTCTTGTCTATGTCTTTTAATTTTCTTCCATTCTTTCATTGATTTTAATATTCAATATTTCAATTTCTTAATAATGTCCATATGAATCATTGTGAAAATGCTTTGCACCCGAAAGAAAACTGTAAGTTAAATAATTGTTCCCTCCCCCAGATTCTCTCCTCACTTCCTGGAGCTTATTAATGTTGTACTTTTCTGTGTGTTATATGTTTGTTCATATGTGTTCACAAGCACAAAATTGAATAAAGTAGAATATGTATATTGAATTTAATAGATAAAGTGCCTACTAGGTAGGGAAAAAGTTCAACTGTGATAACCTTGTTTAGGGATGTCTTTCATCTTACGTGAATACAAAACCAGATTGTCTTTCAGCCTTTTATGACTCTGAATAGTGGAAATAATGAACTGTAATTATTACATTTTTTGAGAAATGAAGGGGTGAGTATTTGGATAATGTAATGTGTGCCAGCATGAGAGACAGGGTTGCAGCATGCAGAGATAATCTGTGGAAGCTGTTTATCAAATCTTGATGTGAAGTCTGAATTTTTTTGTTATCTTTCATTTCTATTTATGTTATCAGTATGAAAGTTTTGTTATCACTGAATCTTATCATCTGGGAGGACTGTTTGTCAACATCAGACTGAATTCTTTACAGGCATTAACACAGCAGAAGGAAGTAGGATTCTGCTAGTAGCCACTTAGCTTTTGCTTCTCAAATCTTTTAATCCCAACAACAAATATTTCTTTTGCCTATTTTATCATTACACTGTTTTACAGAAATACCCAGTGAGTACTTACAAACCATGGGAGAAATTTATCTCACCTAACATTATTTATATTCTAAGTTTGACATTAGGTCTATAGTCTAAACTAATCACAGAATCCCAGTGTTGTTAGTGGATAGAAATGGCAGCTCCATAGGGTAATTCCTTCCAATCTATGAGAGTTCCACATCTATTTTAGAGTCACTCACCTCTGAAGCACCTTCCTATCTCTGCTGATTATTATAAGCTAGCCGACTAATTTGGACTAGATTCACACATGGGACAAGATTAGATATATTCCCCATGGCAAAATTCAAATTTTCAACTTCTAGAAAACACAATATATGAAATAAATGTGAGGCACTTTTAGCCTCCAAGAGTTTAATATTTCTCTTATTTAGACAGATGTAATTTATTGGTAATCTTATCCTTTCCTTACCATGTTCTCTTGGAATTTCTCTTTTCCTATGGAAAGGAAAATATATTTTGTGCTTTGCCTGTTAAATATTTCTATTGGGAAACTGACAGTTTCTTACTATCCATCTCTCACTTTTGCATGCCGCTCTTCATAGTTGAAGTTCATTGTGAAAGAAGAGTCAGAACCATTTTTACTCTCTCTAAAGATATCCCAATATATAATTGTACTTATATTTGTATTTATATTTGCACAAAAAAAATCAGAGTATCTTTTCCTTTGTAACTACTGATTATTCAGTAGTCATGTATTCACTGAGTTTGAAGATATCCACAGATACTATTCCCCACCACAAAATTATTTGTAATACATAGTGATGGCTTAAAAACAGTTTATACCTGGGTCTCTGCAGTCATATTTCTGCAGAGTAGATATCTAAACTTCACTTTGTACAACGAAACGTAAATTCAAAAATTTGCGTTTAAATTTTCTAGTATCCTTATTCCGTATTATCGCAGTGTTTGATCTTTTACATTTTTCTTATAAAAAAAAAATTATACACAAAAATGTAGCCATCTACACAACTATTTTCCTCAGCTGACTTTCATATTTTTTATCTAAAGTTGCCTCAGTCAGAAAGTGTCCCTGAAGAAAATATGAAAGATGATGGACACCAAAATATGTCACCCTTTATGTTCAGTCAGTATCCATTTCTTCTGATTCAATACATACCTAGCACCAATGTGGGAGTGTATAATAGTTTTATCCAAGAAGAAATTAAATTATGGTTTTGATGATACTGAAGGAAGTAATAATTCTGCAGGTTTAAGTCTGTATAATCAACACAGTCCAGGCAGTTTAGTTTGGGTTATGTCTGACCTTATTGCATTATGTTTCCAGGTTTAATAATTAGACCTTCTATCAGAGTTTTGCCATGTATTTATTTTAGTTTCTCTTATTTGTTCATTTTTAATTTGTTAACAGTGGAAGATGGAAAAATTGTATTAATGGAAATATTTGTTCATGATTTGAGAGCCTGAGCAGATAGGAGTTTGCTTTAGCGGGTAATGTCATGAAATGGAGCACAGATTATAATTGCTTTTCGTGTACATTATTTGAATATATGAAATATTTTCATGGATTAGATTCCTGTTTTCTGCAAACGTGCAATTTTGATTTAGTGCCTAGTGTTCCTTTTCCTTTTGCACTATTGGTGTCATTAGAATTGTGGAGATGACTTCTTGACACCTGTATTTCTAAAATAAAGCAGGAAGTTCTAAGGGCAGGCTTGCTATTCCCATATGAAAGTTGTCTCTGAGTTAGACTTTCAAGATTGTCTCATTTTTGTTGGGGAACAGATCTTGACCTATTGTTCTGTAGGACTCTATTACTGCTGCATGGGATAGTCAAGGTAATGATGAACTGGAGCAATGGGAAAAAATGAATCCATTCCTGCAGACATTAACTTCTGAAGGCTGGAAAAATCTGTGTTGAGAAGTTGTTCCTCTTTCAACAGACCTATTCGACCCATCATTATTCAGTGTAAAGTGTATTTCCTACATCATAAACAAAACATGAAAGTTAAGAAGTTCCATGCATTGAAATGTTGATTGCAGTGCATCCTTGTGTTGGTGCTCTCTGGCATATTCTGCTGCTTATCTGACTTTTGAATCCTTAATTTGTGTAAAGGGTTCGCCAGCAGTCACAATGCCTTGTCTTCCAATTTGGCCACATATTGTTACAACAGTTTGTTTGCTTGCTTTTTTAAAACCATATTGTTCAAAAACTTTAATGTGGCAGAGAAAAAAGATAGACATCTTTTGCTTGTTGGAAGAATCCCCACAGTTCATTTATCACTCATCCATCAGCCTTTTCTTCATAGGCTTTTCTATTTCTTAAGACGTTGAGCTGGAACACATCTATATATGTGTTTGTGTATATATATATGTAAACCCCACATTTGGCTTGGCTTTGGAATCTTTTCATTCTGTCTAGGTTTTCTGCATTTAATCTGTAGTATATTGGTGCTACTTTGAGCTGATGGAATACAATTGCAGCCCACAACAATAACAGTAATGATAATAATAACTCATAGAGATTATCCTTTACTATAAAATATTATGTTCCATACAGCACTTGGTTCTGTTCCGTAGGAAATGATGGAAAGGATATTTATCTTCTTCCTTCTTTGTAAGAGAAGACAGGGGTAATGTTTGTGGGATCCACAAAACTTTTTTGATATTTTAGGGAAACTGAAAGCAACAAACGTATGATACAAATTAACGAAGCAGATATTTGTCTCCAATATTTTTAAGTCCAAAGTGAAAACCTTGGGTTGAAAAACTTTTCTTTTCCTGTTCCTTATCTATATAGGCACAAGCAAAAAGACAATTACATTCATATCTTTATGAAACCCCAATGGAAATAAACCTTATTAATTGTATTATGGTTCTTTGTATCATTCCTAGGTTCATGACATTTACTTGCTTCTTTGTCATCTACTTATAATTAAAATATGTATTCTTTTTGTTAATATTCTGTGTTGAAATTAGTTAAAGATACATGATACTGTTCAGAAAATACTGTAGTTCATCTTTTAAACATGAACTCTCATGTAATTATTAGAAGATGTTTGATTAAAATTGGAAATTACCTTTGGGATGAAACTTTCTATCTAACTATGTTTCTGATTTAAAGTATGAGGACTATCAGGAAAATCCCATACAACCAATCTAGCAAGTCTCATAGACAAATGTTCTTCTACAAATTTACAAACATGGACTCCAGCAGGAGAACATTGCACTTATCTTGAGTAGATGATTAGGTTAATAGAAGTTAGAAAATGTGGAATCATTCCTTTTGTGTCCATTTTTGTGCAAAAACTTTATATCCCTGAGCTTTGGACTATGCAAATAATTTAATTATTGATAATTATATAAAATCATTGAACTGCTGTAAATCTGCTTCATTTTTGTTGTGTATTGGAAAAGAGAAATAGAGTAGTTTCTGTAGTTTCTTAAAAAAAATTGAGGTGAAACTTTCCTGATATGATTGTGATTAGATTGCAGGGTTTGATTGCAGACTGGAATTGTTTCTGGACTCGCAGAGGCTGTTAAGGAATTCTGAGACCTTGAATGAAAATAATTGTAGTAATGCAAAATCTAAATGCTCCTTCAACAAAAAGCATTTGAACAGGTCACAAAAGGTGAACTCTATCAAAACTGGCGTGTTTTTTTCTCCTTGTGCTAGTTCATCACCTAAAGTATGGTAATTGTAAAAAACATTCTGGAAACACCAGGAGTGAATTTGAGCACTAAATAGTATTTGAAGTAAATCCAGACAGCATTTAAAATACATAAAAAAATGAATTTGGAAGCTTTCATTTTTGTTCAAGATATACTTGATCAATCGTTTGTGCTTGGGATGCACTTTATACTGGGCCAAAGAAGTCTTCTGGTCTTTTCTCAGATGTTATCTTTTAGGTAATTGATCTATGTTTAACTGTGTTTAGCTGGCACAAGACGCAGCATAGCTTGGGAGGGGGAAAATAAGAAGAAGAAAAAAAAGAAAAAAAAAAAGTAAACTTTTGAGTATCATGAGTTATCATTTCAAAAAGTCACAAGTGAGCTATGAAAGGGATTCAGAGTTTTTTGGGGTAATTACTAGTCCAGATCAGATCTTAAATGCATGAAGATTTTTAAACCCAACAATTATTTGAAAAGAGTGCAAATACAGTTAACTAAACACTTGATACAATTCAAAGTAGAAGATTCTCTATATCTTTAGTTTGATAATTATAGACTGAAAACCAGAGCAAGACAGGGACTTATGGATATTTGTAGATATAACATAAATATTAAATGCGGTTCTTAACATTAGCAAAAAGTACTTACAAAAATAATTATAGGCTATATTGCATGCAAGTGTGAATGTCTCTATGTATATGCTGTCTTAGAGATAATTCTTAAATATTCACAAAAATTACAGTGAGGAGCTGAACTAATGCATGTTCTGGTGAGGCTGTAAAAATGTAGCCCAAAAGAAAATTTATTACTTTGTCTTTAAAGTAATTTGCTTTGAAACTGTTTTATTATGCACCAGATTTATATTTTTTAAAAATTAAATTAACATATGCATTAATTTTAATATTATACAATTAAAATATTTTAAATGCATTAATTTTAAGTGCTGTATGTTGTTTGTCTTCTCTAAAACTTGTTTCAGTGTTATTAAAATGGAAGATGCTGTTGGTCAAAACTGTTGACTATAAACAAGACAATTTGTAACAATATGATTTCTTAATATTTTTCATATTGTTTTTATTGTTCATATTAAGTGGGTATTTCTATTAACTTTACTTCACTAAAAGTATTATCTTCCATTGTTTGAATTTTGAGATCAGCAAGAATGTGGGAATTAGTTGCTCATCTCACTTTATCATAAATGCAGGTGTGTGCAATATAGACTGAAATTACTGAAAGTAATCATCCATGGAGCCATAAAGCCCTTGCCTAAAAAGAGCTATTGAGTCTGAAAATGTTATAATTTACTTCTATTTTATTTGCAGATTGCCTTCTCACAGCACAATACTATCATGGATCTGGTGCAGTTCTTTGTCACCTTCTTCAGGTAAATTCCTTTTCTTTGTCTTCTGTCTGAAATCCTGATGATTCTTTACCATCAAACCGTATCTTAACCAGCTGTTGAGTCTTGAGAAATTCATGAAAGGAGGCCTTCAAACTGTGTTCCCTAATTTGCACCAGTGGAGGGTCCAGGCCAGTTAAAGGCAGCTGCTGGAATTTTGCATTGTATAATTGTGTGTATCATATTCAGTGGTACACTCTTCACACCTCCTAAAGTTTAGCTGGATTTGTGCCATCTATTGCAGTGATTAAGAAAAGCCAGCTAAACTCAACTAATTATTGTGTGTGATTTTTCTATAAACACTTCTATGGAATTATTAAAAATGATTGCTCTGTTCAACAGCTTGGTTTTTTTTAATAAAGCACAGCACCTCTAATGCTTTTATGTGTTAGAGATTAATCGTGAAAGGCAGTAGCTGGTGCCTGAGATTTGGTTCTGGCAGCAATGCAGGGATGGGCTTCAACTGCAAGTGAACAACTATTCTAGAATGTGAACAAAACTCCACTGAAAGACTTCTTAAAAGTTCAGCTATCTTATAAAATGTCACAAATTTGAATATACATGGATTAGTTACAGTGCTTTGAAATCTTGCTGTGAAGATACTTCCCAATAAGCATGATGTGTACACAAAATGTGAATAGTGACAGGCAGGTATGTCCATTTCTGTATTTCTAGAATGACCATGACTTTATTTCTCAAGTTCACAGTATGGCTTCTTTGTTGACTTTAATCACTGTGCTCAGGGGAACTGTACCCAAAGAATCAGACTCTTAAATACTGTAAATGGTCCAAATTCTGTTTATTGCTGTTGCCAAAATGGGCACAGAAATGAACAGAGCCTGAAGTTTTCTGTACTCAAGGCATTGGCTAATGGAGAGGAGTTTAGTAGGTGATATAAAACATCCCATTTCTCCTCATTCACCACAAACAGAGCACCAAAATGGTGATTGCCTAAAGGTCAGTCTAGTGGTGTGTTGGGTGTTTGGTTTTTGGGTTTTGTTTTTTTGTGTGTGTGTTTTGGGTTTTTTTCTCTTTTTTTCATGGGGAGACTCCGCACTCTAAAACTTATGATGATTACGCAAAGGTTTAGATTACAAACCCATATAGAAGAAAATGAAGTACAATAGACCAGCGGGATCCTGTGACAAATAGAAGAGATAAACCAAGAGCATCGGTGCTCTGTGCCCTGGTGCAGCCTCAGAAAAGGTTGAACTATAAGCTCTTTGGTGGTGCAGCCATCTCTGTGGCATTGTCTCTCCCAGTGTGATGGTCTATCTCATGCAGTTTGTTCTGGGTAAATGCACAACTGGGATGTCAACAGCTTGTAGCCTAAAAGAATAATTTTAATAAGGGTTTGTTTTTTTCTTGTTTTGTGTGGGTTTAGGTTTGTTTATTTGTGGGGTTTTGTTTATACCTCAGGGAATGAAGTATATTGTGACTGTGGCAAATCACGGTGGTAACTGTAATAACTCAGGCCATATTTACTAAGATTATTGATTGAGAAAATAATTGTGTTTAAGGACAATTTGAATGTACTTGATAATAAAACATATTTTAACATGCTTTGATAAACATGCATTTGCATTTCTCCCATCCAGTATTATATTTCTATTTCTGAGGATGTGGCTAACTGCTGTTCACCCTGCCTGGCCAAAGCAGCAAATAGACCCGTTTGACAATAACAGTTATTCAACAACCAGACAGAAGTACAGTTTAAAACTGTTCCTTTATAGGTTTTGTGTTCCAGACTGAAAGATGAAATGGACATTTTACTGCTTGAATCAGAAACATCAAAACAGGCATTTTTAGAACTGTCCTGATGTATCAAGATGAACTGGTTTAAAAGTATTGTTCTGTAAGGACTTTATTTAAAACTATACATAATAGAGCGCAAAATCTGTGATTAGCTCTGCAATTAATGCTTGATCTACCAAGATACTGATATTGTATATCCTAGAACAAAAATGTTCTAAGATAGGATAAAGATAAATAGAAGTTATACTGAGAAATATAAGCAGAATATTACTGAAACTGTAGTGCTTCTGACCATTATATGCATTGTTAAAAACCTCCACCCTATTTAATTTCATTTTTCTACTGGAAGGTTTTGTTGCAGCTACTGGTTCAGTGACTTTTTCTCTAAGAGTAAAACTGCAATGTAAGAGTAGTAACAGAGTCCAAACTGTCTTATAGAGAGTGTGGCATCTGTGTTGCTGTGCTCAGTGCCTTGAAGACTTTTAGCCATCACACAAATTGAAGAGTCTGACTTTTTTTCTTTCCACCTTCTTTTAAGAAGTACTGATCTCATTGGAAGATTTCACAGGCAGCAAATGTGAATGATCTTTCTTACACTAAAGAAATGCAGTATGCACAGTTAACGAAAGTATATTTTTGTATTACCTTGACCACTAAAACCCAAAAAATCCCGCAGTTTGGCACTTTTTTTTTTTTTTTTTTTTGTTTGTTTCAGACTCTAAGAGATAAAGAAATTTTCAGTGTTTTCAAGTCTTATATGAATATATGGATTTAGCTAAATAGATGACAGGACATTTTAGACATTTCATAAGGGTATATGAAGTAGCTTTATTTTCTGAAAACATTATTTACATCTTTAGATCATATCTAACATCCATGAAAATTGATTGTTCAATAATTGTTAGTTTTTATTATCTATGATTTAAATATATCCTAAATGGAGAGCTACAAAACACTTGATTTCTATATCTGCTTTTAAATAAAATTATGACAGTATAACAGAATTTATAACAGTACTCAAGCAATTCCCAGATAATTATTCGTATTAAGAATATGAAGCATAAGTTCTAGTAAGAAATGTGGTTAAATCTCATAATCAAAAACCAGGCAAGCATGAAATTAGTGCAGATGACAAAGGTTAGCTGTTAATATAATCGTGATAGGAAATGATAGGCAAGTTCTACTGACAGAAATATGTTTTTAAAGCCTTTTTCAAATGCATGGTACCCACTACTAACTTATCAGGAATGTTCTCTAAGATCACAGAACTATTACTTCCCTTGCCTCTGGTACTTTTGGTGAAGCTCACTGACTTAATTGAATATTTTAGTCACTTTTGTAACATATCTCCACACTGTCATCAATTATGGAATCTCCAGGTTTTAGTGAGTAGAGCACTGTTAAACAATATGAACTTTGAAAGTTTTGAAAATCTTCCTTTTGTGTGTGCTTTAAGAAATTCCATGAAAAATTGTGGTCATTTAGGATCAGGGGTACATTCTTTCTGTTAAATGCTTCTGTGAGCACTATAAGTGAGAGAAAACAATATTTCAAATATAGCCAGTGCTTTTAGCAGAACGAAGGGGTGGGTATTTTGGTAAAGATGAGCATGAGCTACAACAGGAATTGCAGCAGATGCTGAAGAACAGATTTATTATTTCCATATGTAGGACTGTGTGCTAGAATCTCTGAGCAGTCCCTTCAGTTGTGTTCCCTGCAGTGGGAGAGGGTGGCTGCGTTTCAGCAGTGTCAGAGCTCCTGAAGGCTGCAGTGCTTGAACCCACTGCCCTGGGGGTGAATTTGCAATGGGAGAACTGGTCTTTACCAGCATCCTTTGGTCTGTATCCCTGCCTTCATGTTTTGTTTCTGTTAAAATGGAAGGATGGTAAATCAGGGCTGGATTTTCGTGTGCTTATCTTTATGAGATTGAATATTGATCTCCATGAGAACAACAAAACCCAGCATGTTGGGATCAGATCACGTCTACTATGGCTGGGATCTCAGAAAATCCAGAACTCTTATAATTAGAGTAGTCTAAATTACAATATTTAATAGTAATATGAAAATCAAGTTATCGTAGCAAAATGGAATTTATTTTAGGGGCTAGAATAAAATGGATTTTTACGTAGTGAAAAAGTTCTCACCTCACTTAGAAGCACAGAGCTGTTTGACTTCCACTGGGAAATTCACCTCTTTATGTGCACGTAATTTGTCTGTACTGTGGTGGGCAATTTGAGTTGGGTTTCTTTCTCTAAATATTTGTTTTGAATTGTTGAATGTAGTTTTGTGTCTTCTGCTCTCTGAATCACACAGAAACTTTGTCATCACTGTGGAGTTAATTGGTGTGTTCGTATTTCCAGAGAAGGCAGCCACTTGTTACTGGCCTGCAGGCAAAAGATTCCCCAGTACTGCTGGATCAGTTGCTCTTCAAAACAAGGGATGAGTCACTTAATCCATCAGTGAACAGAACTGTTTGCCATTATTTTCTTCTTGTTTTTCATCTTTCTGTTTGTCCTTTGAGTTATTTAGAAGTGTGTGTGAGCTCACTAGTGCTCACCATATTTTGATTTCAACAGACACTGTTCCTCAAAACACAAAATAGTCACTCAGATATTTGAAGATAGCCTATGTGCTTGCTTGGTATAAAACAGGTGTGGGCTTTTTCCTTCCTTAAAGTCAGTGCATTTAAAGTTTGGAAGTCCCACTTCCTTTATGTGTCACAGTGAGAGGTGTTCATTGTGCCTCCTGAAGCTCTGGCATTTTCTTCTTTCAGGGGTGTGTCCTTCTACAGCTGCATTGGATTTTGTATCCTAAGAAGCATCACAGATAATTCATACAATGTTTGTTTTGATTCCCTACATTTTGTATTGTATATTCCTAAATCCAGTTAGTCAGTTGTTTTCTTAGACTTTACCAGCATCAGTGCTCACGGCAATTTTTCTTCTTTCTGCTTAATCTTCTTTCTTATGAAACTCCAGTCTGCTGTACTTTAAACAAAAGTACTAGAACAGGTTTTCATCTGTGATAAATGGACTTGAAATTTTGCCTTTGTCATTTTAATTCCAAATAGAAGGCATTCAGTCTTCTTATGACATGTACCAGTTGCGAAGTTAACTTCAGGAGTTTGCTCCCAGATGTAAGGAATAGAGGGAAGTGGGGTGAAAGCTGATGAAGGAAAACAATAACAGAAAATAAAGGAAGTAAAAAATGTTAGTGTTTTCCTTCAGGCAGTAGTGTCATTGTCCATTACAGCGGGTGACAAGCAGCTTTGTCAAGCCCCTGCCCGCTTGTCTCTGCAGGCGCGGTCGGTGTGACGGGCTGGGCTCTGAGTGACAGCCCAGAAATGAGCAATCTCCTCATGGCAGGGCAGAAATATTCCAGGTCCCTGTGCTCAGCTGCAATGAATCACAGAAAGAGAGAAAAGACAGTGCTAGACGGCCTGCTATGCTGTGAATTTCATACGTCTGAAAATATTAAATCTGATTATTCTTTTTTGGAAGAGACATTTAATTCAAAGGAATTCATCCTCTGTATTGGAATATTAATGCAAATATTCCTGTAAAATTTCCTGGTATCAAAGGAAGCATTTTGTGTGGGAGGTTCTGTGATCTTTCTAATTTTTCTGTTGGAATCCAAGGTAGGGATGGGTGTGTTTTGCCAATAAAAAGCAAAATTATGGAAATTCTACTGTGGAATTCCTTAGCCACACTAAGGATTACACAGTACAAAAGTAGTTATATAATCTATTTAATTTTTTTTAATCTGAATTTAATCTTCATATGTGGCCCAATCATGTTCTATATCATAGTTGGTTTTATATGTTTTCAATAATTTTTTTGGTGATATTTTAGGAAAAACACCACTTGAGAAGTTATATTTCTTTTCTAATATGTTTTTAATCTTTTTCAGTTGAAATTCTAATATCAGGTTGAGGGGAACCAGGGGCTTTGTATTCTTTATCCAGTACAATTACAGAACTTTTAGCGTTCTTGAATGACACTTCTTCAGCCTGGAAATCTAAAAATCTTTGCTCTGTCCTCAGGAAAATTTAATTTTAACAGGACTCAATAAGGAAAGTTATGACCTTTTTACACCTAATTCTTTGAGAGAATTTGCCTCTTTGGAAAAACTGGAAATGTTACAGGTTGAAGGGAGAAGTTTTTTGGAATATGTTAAATTTCTTCATTATATTTCAGTCTATCATCCTAAACAACGCTGACAATGGTACGGTGGCTTTCTAAACATACTTTATATTTCTGTGATGTATTATTAAAAAATAATACCTACACTAGAGAGAGCAGTAAAATGTAAGAATGGGTGAAAATATTGAAAAAATATTGAAAAAAAATTCCTTGAAATAACCTGAGTCTCTTGGTTTGGCAGTCTGCTGAAATTTGGCGTTGGTGACAATTCTTCTCCGCTAAATTCACTTGCTGACAGTAATTACAATAAATGAGTCTTCCTCTCTCCCCCCTGCCCCCCTTAATTTTAGATCCTAAATTAGCATAAATCAAGAATACAATTGCAAAAAAGTAAAAGTTAAAGCACAACTATTTTTTCATAGAAAGAATATGTTCAACTTCTAATTATTCTGGAAAGTTACTGTAAAAAAAATTAAATTCTGTATCTCGTAATTTGTCCAAAATTTCAGTGGACAAATATATATAAATTTTATATGTATATTTTTTTTACAGGTAACATCACTTATTGAGAGATATATAGAAAATCTCACCCATGAAGGGCAAACCCATAAAATTATATGAAAAATGAAAGTTTTTTCCATGACTAAAAGAAATATAATCGAACTTCATGGATGTGATGTTCTATTTATTCTGTGGAGATTAATTTCATTTTACATGAGATTAAATTGCTTTGATTGTAAATCTTTTTTATTTGTTGCCTCAAAGAGGTGAAAGGAAGAACTATGGTGGGTTAAAGTTCACATCTAGAGTTTTATTGTGTAATAAATTTCAGAATCCTTTTGCATGGTTCGCTTTAGCCTGATACATCATTGGCAGATGAAATGGAGATGTTGGTCTCTCAATACCATCTTGGTGTACACTGCATCCATTTTCCCTTTCTAGTTGAATATAAAGCTGTTTGTATAACTGATCATTCATTCAGACCTTGCTATAGCAGCTTGTGGTGTATTGAACATAAAACCACAGCTTTGTGGATTGTATGCATGAATTGCATATGTAGGAAAATAGAAATCTAAATAATGTATGTGTGACTTTTTTAATAGTTACTTTTTAATAATTATTTTATTGAATAAAGCCATTTAATGCTCCCCTCCATCCTTTATAACATTGTGGCACATTTACATAATGAAAAAAATGTCAATACTTTTTTCATAATAATGTTTCTGCTAATTACACTTTTTCTGTTCAAACATTTCTTTCTTCTTTACTTTCAAGAAGATTTTTGATGTTTCATTGCATAGGAAAGACCAATAAACCCAGGCTTTGCAGAAGCAGCTGTCAGAGATTATTTTAAACTGTTATAGGAGTTTATGCCTTGGGAGAGGAAGGATTAAGTTGGTTTTTTGTATTTAATATATATTAATAAATTATTTAGCACAAAAATAGTAGCTATTCAGACTAATAAATTAATACATATTATACTTACATTTCATTGCTACTGCTTACTTTAGAATATTGTTAATATAAAATGCAGTTGACACCATTGATACTTCAACTCCCTGCTTCCCATTATGCATTCAGAACTTATATTGTGAAGCTTTATTAATACCATTATTGAAGTCTTAGTTTATCATGTTTCTTAATTTTGCACTTCTGACTCAACAAAATTATTTTCATCATGTTTCTAATAATAATTTTTAATGTGCTGCTCTGGAGACTTCCAGCATTCTTTTGGTAGCATCATGGTTTTAACCATGACAAAGTAAAACAAATCTAATGTGGATATTCTTTTCCATGCATTCTTACCAAATACAGTGTTGAGCCTGGAAGGAGCAGATTAGAAGGACATGTGAGAACAGAATTTTAAGAGCAGTTATGTGACTTTCATGAGACACTTTATGCAAGAGTTATTTATGGGGATATATGGATTTTCAGGACTGCATCAAAAAATAACATTTTAATCAGTCATCTGGATAAGAAGAATTATCCGTGTAATTAGTTTCAAATGAACTTGAAACTTGTTGCTTAACTTGTGTGAATTCCATTTGAGACACAAATAAATACAAATTTGCATTTAAATGATTTTTGATAATACTTTGAGTTTTAAATACCATTGTAGATACTTTACCTCATATTCAGGCATTTCTTTAACTTTGCAGTTTGGAAAGCAAGAATGGAGTGCCTGAACCCTCTATGTGACTTTTGGATTACAGGGTTCACATTTTCCTTGGATTCCTTAAATTCAGAAAGAAACTGTAGGGGAAAAGAATGGAATACAGATCTAGGTGGATGGAAAAAGCCCTGTCATATTTAAGGTTGTGCAACAATGACATTTTCTGGCTGGAAAGGGAAAGATTGCAGCTCTTGGCTAACCAGTTCCAGAAAATGGAGTGTGGGAGCCAGTGCATGGAGTTGCTGGTGCTGTTGTCCTGACGGGCGGGAGTAGGAAAAGACATTCCTGGATCACCTGGATGGTGATGCTGGATTTGTTGGCAATGCCTTTCACTGGCTGTGCCAGCCAGAGCTCTCCCTGAGCAGGAATTCAGCACTCCTGGCTGAAATGTGTTGTCTCCATAGCCAGGATTTATTTCCCTGACCCCACACACTGTGTAACCATGGACTGGAATTTGCATATCCTACTTCCTTGCTAGCCAAGACTACTTTTCCCTAAGTCTTTACACATTTTAATTTGGAATTGAAACACTTCATTCCCAAAATTGTTCTGAATTGCTAATCACTGAAATAGTCCTACTTATAATGATGTTTATAAAACTTTGTGATTCATAGCAATTTAATTAATCATTAAAAAAATCTAAAAAAATTATACTGCTGTCATACATATCAGACTTCTAATATTATGTTTACAATGCTTTGTGCTTCAGATAATCCTGTTGAAATCTGTGGAGCTGCTTGTCATGGTTATACCAGTTAACACAAGGATGGCTGAACCCAGCACATCATAATCATAAACACAATGTTCTTGTCAAGTACAATGAGAGAAATCAATTGCTGTGACAATAATTGCTATTTGAAGTCATGGTGTTAGAAAAATAATTGTTCAATTATTTTTATTTTAGAATGGTGCTTGCTTTATAAAATATCAATTAAAATGGGCTCTATTTGCCAATAAAAAGATAGTAAATAATGTGTTGGGAAAGCAGTTCTTAGAGAAACAGTTAATGTGATCTGTTAGGAAACTTTTGCAATACTACCTTGAAAATATTAACTTAGGTATTAACTTGTGTTCTTTGCATATATCTGCATTAAAAAGTTTTTTGTCATCAGTTTGTTTTACTAAATATGTTAAATTGTTCATGTTAGTACTAGAAGAGAAACAATAGACTGTGGGGTCACTTACTAGATTGCTAATCAGAGAACTGTACATTTTTGTGCCCTTGTCAAAGAAAGATCAACAGGCAGGAGGTTTGTGGGTGCAGAAGGATATTTAATTACTGTCTCAGCACAGCAAGGCTCAAGTGGTTGAGCAGTAATTTCCTTGATATCCCAACTCCTATGTTCAAAAAAAGACTTGAGAGGAGCCTTTAAAATATGTGCGAGTATATATATGTGGGCACCAAATGAGTCTGCTATGCCCCTAACAAAATTGGTGAAAGGAATTTTGGGGGCTTCTGTCTGTGTTGGTGAGCAGTGGGAACGAACAGATCATCACTTGGCCAAGGTGATGCTGAGGACCTGACATCCTCACTGAATGCATTTTTTGCCTTTGAACTAGCTGTAGTTTAGCTCCATGGACTGACATCCCCTTCTTTGGGTCTGGAGTGAACATTGAATGTCTTCTAACTGAGCTCCAGGGATGGTCCACAGGGTCACTCGAGGGTTGGTTCAAAAGCCCATTCCAGAGCCACAAAAACCAGCAATGCAGGAATTCCCCTTGGAACACCAGGATGAGTCTGTCACGTATTGGAGCATGGGGACAAGGTGATGCCAGTTTAGTAGAACAGTCTTGACACCCTGTGCTGCTCCCAGGGTGGGCCCAAAGCAGGGAGGCTGCCCCATGCTCAGCTGTGGGTTAATGCTGTACCTTGTCCTGTGAGTAGAGTAAATGGGATAGGTGCTCAAAGTAGAATCTTGCATCATTTTTCATTTTAGTTGATTTAAGAGTATACTAGATGCAATTTAAAGTTTTGAAAAAGCATTTGCTTTCATCTGCTTGTGGAAATCTATTTTGAAGTATTGTGCAAATTACTGTCTTAAGTAAAACCATAGAAACAACAATTATTCTCTTTGTATGTTAAATAATCAGAGAATGAGAAAAGAAATAACAAAGGATTGCACATTTTGTTTTCTTTTGTTTACCTTCCATTTACAGTATTGATTCTTAAAATATTTATGCTTAGTTGAAGAAACACTTCCTTTTACATCCCTGTGAAAATAAGTAAATTATTTCACTTCTACAAAAGTATTACTTTGATACAATATGTAATTTATAGGCATTAATATATAATGAAAAAAAGGAATTCTGTAGTGTACTTATAATGCATTCATAGGGCTTAAGGCACAAACATGTCATTAATTCATCTAGTCCAAACATGCTGATCATTAAATTTCACAGATTTTTCCCCTCTATTTATCTGTGCAATTTAAGTTTCTTTAAGGATATCTATAGATTTTATTTCAGTTTGCCCATACCAAGCAGCAACACGTAGACTAATTCTTCTAACACTTTTTAATTTGCTGCCTAAAGAAACACAGAGGAACTAATTTCTGAGTTATGGAAAACACTTTCATTTCCTCAGCCAGGTCTACGCTAAATATGCCTAATAGTGACCTCTGGAAGTCAAAAACTTGCCCTGTACCTAGCAAAAATAGTTATGCAAGCAACAATTATTCCTTGCAATTTCCCTTCTCTTTGTTCTTTTAAATCACTATTTCTGTTTCCTAATACCCAGAGCCCTTCTGGGAAGAACTTCTGCAAAGCCCAGAGCTCCCTGCTAGGCCCTGCTGTTCCTTGCAGCCTTTCCTTGGCCACTTTCCTCTGCTGTGTTGGACACAAACTGTGCTCAAGACTTCTTCCTCTGCAGTTCATCAATTGTTTATTGTCCTCAAAATCATGCTAGGAAAATAACTTCCAATCAACATGTAATCCAGGCAACTGGTGATGGATTGCTCATTTTCAAGCATGCTTTTTTAGTATTTCCTCCTGTTTTGTTCCATGTGGTTTGAAGGGGAAACTGTGCAAAGCTATATCCTTATCTTCTGGTACTTTATTTGTTTGTTCTGGAGAGCACAAAATCTTGATAAATGCTTGGGCTGCTGTGGTCTTAAGAGTGACTTGGTGGGGCAGTTGTCTTATTAGGAAGATTTGCATTGATAAGTGAAGAAAGTAATTCAGTCTGTACTCTGGGTTAGCATTTCATAACCCATGTGGTTTGCAAAGGCATTTATTCATGTATCTGTTTATTTGGATGTCACTCAGGATCTCAACTGGAGGGTCAGAGATGGTGGACATGATCTATGATCATGTGGATTAACTGTAGGCAAGTTGCCACTTGATCTTTTCCAAAAGTGAAATGATTAATTTGTAAAGCCACTGTCAGCAAAGGATTTTGTCCAAATTTTGAATACTTTTTGTGATTTTTCTTGGTATTCTCTCCAGGTTTTCCAATGTCCTTTCAGAAAATGCCAATGGCAGAGCTTTAAGAACAAGTCTGATATTATCTGTTTTGGCAGTACCTTGTAGAGTGATAAATTAATCTCTCAAATCCCGTATACTACTGTGCACCTGAGTGTTTAAGGTTGTTTTAACCCTTTTTGTTTCAGCATCCCAGCACTATTTCATACTGAATTGTCATTCACACTGGTGTCTAAACTGGTTTGGGAATTACTTCATTCCAATGGGAAAATAAATCCTTTGCAATGTAAATGTGGCCTGACTTCCTTGTTTTCATGAATACAACTTAGCAGTGATTGGGTATTTAAAAAAAAAAAGCACAAAAAAAACTCAACCAAAAAATCCCAACCAAACTAAAAATTGACCGTTGTACAATCTCTTACATCTCTTTAACCTCTGTGCCATTAGCCATTATTGACCACTTTTGTCTTTGTGTCATGCATAGACCTCATACATACATATATATATATATATATATATGTAAAATAGCTATAATATATTTTTCCTATTGAAAATGAGAGTATCTAATACTTTGAGAGCTTTGCAGCCAATCTAAAAGTTCCGTTTTCTGACTTTGGTACCCTTCTGATGGTTTATTTTTTATCTGCCTGATGGCCAATTTTTCAATCATTTAATTTACACTGCACTTTCTTTTTTTTTATATCTGTCACAAGGAGGAGATAAGAAGTATAATGGGGGACTGGAGAGCATCCACCTATACCCGTCTTGATGAGTTTTTTTACATTTTTGCCTGTGATATTAATGTTTTTATCATGGCTCCCTTCAATTCCCTATTGTTTCAAAGCCAAAGCAAACTTATTTCTCTGACCATTTCATTCCCCTGGCCAAGCTGAGTGCTTTCCTTTATGAGATAAGGTGATGGTTGTGGTACTGTAGTGTGCCTGCACTTCAAGCCACACTAAAGATTTATGCACTGACATCCCAATGCTTTCTGGTTGGTTCTTCATTCCTTTTCTAATCTCTTTTAACATCCTATTTTCTGTTTTGACTGCTACTAAACATTCAGTTGATATGTTCGAAGAACTATCTGCAATGACTTCAAGATCATTTTCTTGAGTGGTAATTGCTAATTTAGAACCTATCATTGTGTATTTGTAGCTAGTTGTGGTGGGGTTTTTTCCTTGTGCACATTGCCTTCAGTTCATTGTCGCTGAATTTCATTCTCTTATTTTATTGCCAAGTCCCTCTGTATTGTGCGATCCTTTGCAGTCAGCTTTAATTTTAATTGCCCTACATAAACCAAGGATGTTATCTCACCACAGCCTGGAACTAGGTTAATTTCAGAAAATCTATTTTCCATGTCTCTCTTTTCTTTAGCATGAATTTTGATTTTTTTCCTCTTCTATTTATATTTAACCTCCCTACAAAAGAAAAAAAAGAAGAAAATATAATATTCACTTGTCAAGAAAAGATTACACAAAAGTCACATTATCAATGCTGTAACTTCCAATGGTTTAATAGTATTTTGTGGGTGTGTCTTTGAGACACTAATTTCTGATTTTAGCTTTACAACTAATTGATATTTTGACTGATGACAAAAAAAAAAATCAGTGTGTGACCCACCACACTGATGTACAGAGCACAGAATCCATTTATCTGAAGTCTTTCAGCCAGAACTCTGAATATTTTCTATTCTGCTAACTTAAGAGAACTGTTCAAGAAATTAATAAATGTGAAGGACAGAATTTTCTAAGGGTAGAGATTCTGTTCCTGGTCATAATAAAGCAGTCACACAGTGCAAGGCTCTCACAGTTTCTTGTGTCCAGCTCCCTTGCATGTATTAACCTTTTCTAAATTCCAGGAGCACTGAGTTAATAATTGCAGACAGAGTTGCTGTTGTTTCCCTAATTTGGTGGGTTTTGGAAGGACTGTAGAGGAGGAGAAGAGTGAGATGGCTTTCCTTTATTTCATGCACAGCATCCCAATCTATAGCAGCACGTCAGTACACTGAATTTGCACTAAAGCCTCTGTTGCAGGTACCAGCTGGACACTGCAGTGTAGAGGAGGGGAAACATTACTGCAAAATACTGTTTATAAGTACTTCTTGGCTTAAAAACCTTAAAAGATGTTGCTGCAAAACTGAATTTATTCTGATGGTCAGTGGGGCTTTTTTAGTTCTGCTCTTCCCTAGACAACCAAATAGAAATTTACAGTCACTTGTGCTTGCTTTTAAAGGGAGACATTGGTGTTGCTTTGCTCTTATGCACAGTTACTCCTCTGAACTATACTGCTTCCAGAAATCTTGGTATTCCCTGTATTAAAGAATATATTTTGAAGCTTTTTGGCAGAAAAAATTGTGGATGCCCAGTATAATTGAGTAGTTTGTGTTATATTAATTGAAACCGCTTTTTACAGCAGAAGAGCTAACGTGTGAAAGTTCTTTATACAGTTAGTAAATCCAGATACTTATATTAAAAATACTGTCTAAAAATTTGAAAGATCTTCTGAGTGATTACACTAGGTGCCAGCTTTAGAAGCCTTTTTTTACTATCCAGAAACTCACTAAAAAAAGGTTGAGTTCAATGATCTTTGGACCAAAATACTTTATGGATTAAATGTTACAATACAAAGATATTAAAGAAAGAGAGGAGGTATATGCTCTGATTGTGCACTGCAGGTGTTTAATTTCCTTTTTTTTTTTTTTTTTTTTTTTTTTTTTTGTCTTTTTCTGTTGTGTCTTTGGAACAGAAATGTGCTGATGTCTTTGGAGATGTTTGCCCTGGGCAATTGACCACAGAAATACTCAATAGGATAACACAGGCCTATTGTCATATGCAAACCCAGTTCCTCAAACTAATTATTCTCTCTGTGTAGTTACCCTTCCTGCATCCCATGAAATTATTCAAAATTTACAAATAAATGAAATATAAATTGGTATAATTTTTTTTTTGGCAATACTTGACCCTCTTTTTCCATCTCTAAATGTGGAACATGCGGTGCGTATTTGTTGAGACTGTTGTGGGTAGGTGGATGGTTGCACTGGAGCTTATCCCATGCCAGGAGAAAACCAGAGCATATGATGTGCAATTTTTTTTGACTTTGAATGTGGATGGTTGACTCTTTGTAATTCTGGTAGAGTTTAGTTTTCCCCAATTTTTGGGATTTATTTTTCCATACTAAAATGCCCTTTTGTTACCTTTGATACACTAAAAACATAAGCTTTTCACAAGTTACAGTTATTTTCTTTTCTTTTGTAATTGCAGTTGTTTCTTATCCCTACTGCTGGTAGCTGCTGTCGTTTGGAAAATCAAACAAACCTGTTGGGCTTCTCGACGGAGAGAGGTATCAATAACTTTAAGATTATTGTAGTAACCTTATCTTTCAGAATAAGTTGAGAACTTTGATGAACAATCACTCCTCCATTTTCTCCTGTATATGCAATTTAAATACCTGCTTTATACCCTTGACTTTTTTAGAAGTCAAGAAGAATAAAGCTTTATTTCTTTCTCCTGTCAAAAATTAAAGGAATTACAACACTAGAATGTTGTAATGAAGAAACATAAGTTTTCCTTATGGTAGCATATTTAGAATATTTAGAATAGAATAGAATATTTCAGTTGAAAGGGTCCTACAAAGAATTATTCAGCCTGTCTCCTTCAGGGCTGACCAAAGGTTAAGTCATATTATTGAGAGTATTGTCCAAATAAATAATAACTTTTTTTATACACTGACAAGCTTAGGGTGCTGATCCCTTGCTCAGAAATCTGTTCCAGTGTTTGACAACCTTCTCTGTAAACAAATATTTCTTAATATCCAACCTGAACATCCCCTCAAGGGAGAAAAATTCTCTTTCTCTTAGAATCTGTAGCTTCATCATTAAATCTGTGGCACAATTAAAATCTTGAGTAAATACTCATACATAAAATTGCCTTATTCTTCTGTGGTTTAAATTCTTACAGCTATCGTGAAAAATCTGGCACAAATCTTTGTTCTTACCTGCCTAACAATTCATTACACTTAAATGAGGTTATGCTACTACATATGTATGATGTATATACATGTGTATATACATACATGTGTATGATTGTATACTGTTAATTGTGATATTTCATTTTGCTTCCATAAATGAGATCTAAAATTTGTAGACAGTGATGTTTTCCTTCCTTGAAGCTTCTAATCATGATGATTTTTGGGAGAAAACACTTGCTTAATGTATTGTAATCTTGATTGTTTTTTTTAAACAAGCTTTGGTATATTTAATCCTTTTTTCCTTAGTATACTGGCACTACTGATGTTTAAGTAACTTTTTCTTTTTGCTGTAGATCTACAGTGAATTTATATATGCTTTAAAAGTGCCAGGTAACTAGCACTTATAATTTTCCCTCTCTGAAATTGTAATGTACTAGTGCCAAGGTTTAGCTTCAGCTGGTGCTACAAAAGAAAATGTATATGATTGGTACTTGTTTCCTTTTGGTATTTTTTTTTTAATTCATATGAACATTGTTAGGAATCTTCTAAGACCAAGTTCTCATCTATTTTTTATTACTTGCAAAATACAGAGAAAAGTTACTTTAAGCCGCAATATTCCACCTAATAATAATTCATTTAAATTCATCTTAATACTTTGATGGTTCTGTGCGAAACTGTGTTGTGATGGAATGTCAGTTCATTGATTTAATTCCTCATGTTAATGAGGTTGGTTTATTGATGTTTTTAAGAACAAATATGAATGTATCCATTTCCAGACCTAGAGAGTCTGCTCTGTTTTCTGTAATTGTTCTCCTAGATTTTTGAAATGTAATATTTTATGTGGTCTTTAGACATCATTTGATAAAGAAAACATTCTCATACAAAAAATTTCTGGAGTTTTCTAAGATTTTTTTTCCTGTTGTCATCAAAAGTACTTCTAAGACCGTATGAAAGCTCAAATGCAACATACATCAATCAGCTACTTCAGAAGAACAAAAGAGAAAGGCATTCTTGGCAACTGGATTGGAAGTCAGAGCTTCATGGTTGGTTCTGAATCTTGGCTTTCCTTGAGTGTAATTAGAGAAACTTGGTTTTCTCTCATAACCGGAGTTTGGTAGAATTATGAATTATAAATTATAAATTCAGACAGAAATCTCCTTTATTTGCAATCTGCTCTTGACCACAAGCTGCAGTTCATATTAACTGCAAGTTTTTGATAACATTCCATGCAATATTTTCCTTTAATCTACCTGGAAATCTTCTTTTTATATGTAACATATTTTATAAGATCTCACAATTAAGTGTTGCAAATAAATTGTACGAATAACGCACAGAGACAATCTATTGTTGAAAAGATTTCTGAAGTATCTACTTTAGAGCCCATTTGGCAGATGAGCTTTTCATCTCTTTGATCATTCTTTAAAGACAAGAATGTTTGACTCTTTAGATGTTACCTTCAATATGGACCCAAAGTATAGTAATAGCAATAAAACAAGAGCACAAACAAATACAGAAAAACATGCTGTTAAAAGCTGGGCATCCTTTTATTGTTCCTCCTGTTATTTTTTCCCCTGAAGGAGGAGGAACATTATCATTCACTTCTTGTCATCTTTTAGTAATGAATTTTATCAGGCTCTTGAGGTAAGCCTGATAATAATTATTTTAAGCTTTGTAGAGCCCTATGTGTACCTGAAAATTCAGAACCTTGTCCTGTTTTGCCTTCTGACTTCAGTGCTTGGCTAAATTGGAATGTTATTGATTCCAAATTGAACATAGCATGGCCTCAATCCAGTACAAAGCAGGAGCAAGTTGTTTGCATTGTGAAGAGGGAATGTCTCAGTTTTCCCACTAATTTAGAAATTTTCCCTCCAGTTTCTTTCCTGATTCATTGCCCATTCAGCAAATCCTTACTTTCCACTGCTCAGAGCACTGCCCAAATCTTGCTGAGCAGTTTGAATTTAGGCTCTATCATATGTACATGTAAGACTGTTACACTTGTGTATATATGAAAATGGATAAGGAAGTGTCTTCCAAAATACCTTAAATTATGTTTGTCTACACTGAATTTAACTTCTTTTGCCCGTATGTATTGGTATTTCAATTTATTTAGTTGAAATAATTTTTCCCTAAGTTAAGACCTTGAGCTTTGGTAATTTTATTTTGCTCATAACAAAATTTTGGTTCTTTTTTTTTTTTTTCTTACCTACATTTCTGTCTCTTAAGATATATTTTATCTCAGGTTTTTGAACTGTATATTTATACTTTAACTCCTGGAAGAGCTTCTCTTCTTCTCTCCTGCCTTCTGAAAGGGCAAGGGACAGCAGACAGACTGTCTTACCTTATACCATCAAAATTATTCACCTTCTACATTGAGGGAAAATGGAAAGTATCATTCTTTTATTTTATAGTTCCAAAAAGATCAATGAAACTTTGAACAGGGAACATGAACAGCCTCCTGCCTGGCATCCCTTGACACATTCCCCCACCCATCCCTCCCATGGATTTGTGACATTTTAAAAATGGTTTTTAGGAAAGGCTGAAGTAAGATAGTGGAATATTGCTCATCTCAGGCAGCTTGTTCCTTGAGAAGAATAATACAGAATAAGATGAGATGATTTCCAAAGCATAATTCTTATAGCAGTGTCTTGATTAAAAAAACCCAAAGTCTTGATTAACAAAAAAAAAACCCAGAGTCCCAAGAAAACAAAAACAAAACAGAAGGAATTTGGAGCATTCATGACAGAGCAAAATAACATTTACAGGTAAGCATAGAAATTTATGCAGGAATAAAAAAAGGGAAATATATATTTAATTATCAAATGAAGGAGTTTGCAAATATTGCAAGATTTAGGAAAAGCAAAGCAATTTTTAGAAGAGTCTTACCCTATGTTAAAAGATCAGATATATATTACAGGTTTTAATCTCTCATCCCTCTTTTTTACTCCAAAAAACTCACAAATCTTTTTACTAGCACCCTTCTCAGTAAAATCTGACTTTTTAGTTCACTGGCTGAAAAATTGTCATTTTCTCCCAAGTGATTTGTTAGGCCCCTCGCATTTTATACCCTGAATTCACACAAGAGCCCATCCATGGAGCTCCAATCTGACTGTTTTCCTCCTTTATACAAGAAAAGATATATCACCCAGATTTGCCAAATAAGAAATATGAAGAGAGTATTATTTGTTTTCTCTGCATGTTTCATATCTAAAGTATTCAATCAGTCTTCTGCTCAGAATAGGTACAAGATAATCTGTTCATAGATCATTTTACTGAAAACTTGATAGGCTACCTGCCAGATTTGTAGTGGCTCAAAGGTTTTGTCTCAGGAACTTCTGATTGAAAGGCATCACACTGCAGATAGAATCTGCATCCAAATGATTTCTTTTTAATAGTGCATTGAACTTTTATTTTTGCTGACAAGATTACACTGAGGTCACTAACAAATTCACATAGATGGGATTATAAACTACAGAGCTTCTGGCTGAGTTATTTTAGCCAAGTATTTGCCCTTCCTAAGGTAAACCAGTTGCTGCTCAGATACCTTTTGTACTGTTTTGTACTCAGGTGGTCCCACCTGATGTTTTTAAAAATTGTTACCTTTAATCCAAAAGTCTGTAATCGCTGATGTACATGAATTATCTTCTTCCTTCCACTCAGACACACAAAATACATGTGCCAATGTGTCATATGTTGTTGTCTAGAATCACAGAAACAGAATTGTTTGAGTTGGGAAGGACCTTTGAAGGTCATTCAGTCCCACCCTCCTGCAATGAGCAACTTCAACCAGAACAGGCTGCTCAGAGCCTCATCCAGCTTGAACCTGGATGTTCCCAGGCATGGACGTTTCACCATCCTGATTGTAAAAATATTTTTCCCTGTATATACTCTGAAATATACATTTGCATATATTGGATCAGTCAATTAGTAAAATATGTGTGTACTTATTTTTTTTTTATGTAAATTGCTTTTTTATACATTATTTTAATTACACAGTAGAAAATGCATATCTTTAAAGATTACTTAGATTCTTATTTCCTCATGTAATACACTATAAAGCTCTTGAGCAATGAGGAAGTAATGCATGATTGCATTTTTAGGTAAAAATGCTTGAAAGCATGGATTGTGTGTGTAAAGTTGCCTAACTTTAAAGGTTAATATCATTTATATAGAGCATCTCATTATACACTAAGCTGTGCACCATTTGCCTGTCTGAATGAATAGCACATACAAACATAAAAACATGGAATTATAGAAAATGCTTGCTTTACACAGTGTGTGGGTGCCACTCAACTTATTGCTCCTTTTTATTAAATAAACTTACGTTTGTTCAAAAAACCTTCCACCTTCCTAGCCTTGATTTTATTATCAAGGTAGTTTTATTCTCAAATATTCAAAAATTCTTACAAATAGACAAATGAAACTGAAGTAGACTACTTCTTAATAGCAGTAACAATTCATGTAATAGCTTTAGGCTCATTTCTATGGTAACTCTAATAAGAGCAAGAAAGTTCAGTTATGTTGATAGCACTAATGAATGTAGAGAATATGAGCATTTCAGCTTGAGCTTTTTTGCTTTCTATTCAAATGACAATACTTTAAAGTATTCCTCTTAGAAAAGACAGTAATGGCTTTTGGTGTATATGGTATTGCTTATGGAATGCAACACATTTACTTTAGCAGTACTAAAACACAGAGAATATGGTGTATTCTGGAGCAGCAGCTTTTGAAGGAACAAAAGCAATGCTGTGTGTTTCAGGGTGAGCAAAGAACCAACAATAGCAGATGTAAGGAAAACAAGAAATATTAACATTCATAATTAAAATACCCCAATGTGTAATGGTATTCATGTCTGTAGGTGTCTACAGGATTTTATAGTTTATGTTTAAAAGTTGTTAAGCTCATGGATAATTTTTCTTTTTTGCTATCTTCTTGTCTGTTGCTTAGCAAACATCTTACACATCTGTATGTAGTTACTCATAGGCTGTGTGAGTAATCCTACTGAAGTCAAAGGAGCTATTCATAGGACCAGAATCTCAACTTGTTATATTGCTCAGGCTCTTCTGAAATCAATAGAACTATGACTGCTTATTTCAACTGTGGATCTAGTTTTACTGAGGATAACTGGGGCATTTATTTTAGGCTGACGTTTTCTGCATTCTCTCCAACTTAAAATTTAGGTTCCTCTCTGAATGAACCTTTCAAGCAATATGCCTGGTTAGCTGACACTAGATCTTGTCTCAGGACTCCCTCTGCAGTCAGTATAAAAGGCACTTCCAAATGACAATTTATCCTGCCCAATTTTCAGAGTGTTCACTTTTTATACTCTGATACTTGTGGGGACCTGACTTCCTGTTAACAATACAAATAACCCATGGAGTCGAATCTCCCATAGTGAGAGTAATTCTTCACTTTCTTTGCTTTAGTTTTGTAAAATTGATGTTGTATTTATAATACTGTCATTTCATAAAAGTAAGCATCTGATTAATTCTTACATTAGTAATGCTCCCAACATGTTTGTTCTCTGTACAGAGAAGTATTAAATGGTGCCAGTGACACATTCAATATTATATTGAAGAATTTTTCTTGGGGGGTGAATTAAGCAAAGCTGATACAAAGTATTTGTGAAAGCTTACTGACAGATCTGGTTTTTTTCATTCCACAAAAATTCAGAAGTTAAAGAAGATAACAGACAACAATAGATATAAAATTAAAATTTTGAGCTCTTTATTAAAAAAATAAATTAAAGAAAAGAAACTAAGTAGGTGTTTTAATTATATGTACTTATGACCAGCAGAAGAGAATTGTTCGCTTTTCTTAACTTAATAACCAAAGTTCCATCTTACATTTGCATAGTGGCGTTAGCCTGAAGATTCCCATAAGGCAATAATCAAAATAAATTAGTTTCATTATATGTGATTCCTGGGATATGCATAGAAAGGAAGCATGGATGTAGTTTTTACTGCTGATAACAGTACTTTTAAATTAATAGTTGTGATATTTTGTTCAGTAGAATTATTATCCAAGTTGGGCTTTCTAAATATGAATATAAAACGCTTCTCGAGATAATGCTAATTTTTAATGGTGATATTAAGTCCTACTCTCTGGTTAACTCTTCCAAGCTAACAGGAAGGTAAAATTAAGGTTATTTTAGAGAAAGTGGGAACTGGCCCAAATGAAAAAGACTGCCTGAGGCAAGTGGCCACTTGGCAGAGCCTGAGGGTGCTTTGAGCTACATGGTCGGAAAGTTTTCCATGGGACTGGTTGTAAATATAAGAGCATTAGCAGAATTTTTAGCAAACTACCTGTCAGCAAAAAGCAGCAGATAGTGAGAAGGGCAGTCCTTAGTGGCACCTTTGGAAGAAGCCAGATAACTTCTTTAGAATTTATGACAAGAAAAGTAATTTGAATTGGTTTCCACAGTGCTAAAGGAATGAGGATGGTGGATGTGTTCTTTGTAAATAAAGAGGATTGCAACAAAATGGATGATTAATTTCTGTCTCCTAACACAGAAACAAAAGAGCAGGTGTTGAATATTGGCCCAAAATGGTGAAACTCTTCTTTATGTTTGTATTTCCTCTGTCTTTGCAGCAGTGTCATTTTCGTCCCCTATTCAAACACAAACAAACCTTCTGTTTCTCAAAGCCCTGTAACAAAAGAGTGGATTTAGGTGCAAACAACAGAAGTGTTGCAAGAACTCTGATATGAAGAAAGAATGAAAAGGTTTGACAATTTACAGTAAGAGGTCTTCAAGAGAGAAATGCAAATACTCCTCTGTAGGTACTCCATAGCTTTTCTCAGAGATTCCAGAAATTTTAGTTTCACTGGGTGGGTCCCTTTGGCCTGGATAAGTCACCCTCAATGGGAGAAGCATAAAAGACTCTAAGTCTGAACTGTCCTTCCTCCAAAGAGCAGGGAAATAACTCCAAGTCCAAGCCTGGAAGACAGAGTTCCTCTCTATTACTCTGCTCTTCCTTTCTACCTAAAGTTTTGTTTATTTACAGTTGAATGCTAATCATGTATTCTCAAAATTACATTAAATCATGCAAACAATAATTTTTATTGCTTGTAGTTTATGGAACATTTGCTGCTGCTTCCAAAAAACATCCATTTCCTAGGAAATATGAGATTTTTTTTTCCAGAGCTGATTTTCAGGTAGATTTATGTATGTGTGCAATTGAGTAGCAGTAAGGTGGGATTCATATAATTCCTGAATCTCTTCCAAAGTATTTGCATTTCACTTTACCCAGTATGGAGGATAATACCTGCCTTCTAAAATATGCACATCGACCTTTTTTATCTCTTAGTGTTGATAATATACAGAATAATTGTTTCTTTCTTTGAAAAAGTTTTGAAGGCACTGAAGTTTCTCCTATGTGGATGACCCCCTGCTGAAGTTAGAGCTTTAATAATCAATGCAAAGCAGATGCAAAGATCAATGCAGCTGGAAATTAAATAACTTCACCAACCTATTTTTTCAGTGCCTACACTATTAATTGGTTTACTCTGTCAGCAGAATGTGTTCACTGCTGTGAGTGTCAGTGTTGTTGCTATCAACAAATTCCGTGGGGGGACTTCTCTGCTCTCTATAGATACTTGTACACAGAAACATTTCTAGGGGTCATCCCTCTTGAGCAAGCACTGACTGTGCAGTTCATCTGGGCACCTTCAAGGCTTCTTCCCCTTCTCTGGATAGAAGGAAATAACAGCAGGATCATGGTGACAGAATTTCCATAGTGTACTTCTTTCTGGAGGGACCTGCCAACACCTGTGAAAGGATGGTTGGAAAAAAAAAAAGCCAGCAACCACTGCCCTTGCCTCCCCCAAAAAAACCCTCAAAAAACTAAACTCAAAAAACACACAATCAAATAGAACTTAAAAAAACCCCCACAGGTATATAACACAGCCTACAAAAAAAGTAGAGTAGTTATTCTTTTTCAAGCATCTAACAATGCAATGTTTATCCTTCCTGGAGCTATATCTTTTATTGCTCCAGCAGTTCACAAACAGTAGTGTGAGAGTTAGTGTGACCTAATATAAACCAAGCTCATTACATTATTTTCAACAGATAATTAATAATTAACATATAACCTTTGGCTTTCCTTTTATCTTCAAGTATTGACAGAAGTTGCATAAAAACATACTATGTGTGGAAAAAATGCTTTGAAATGCAAAACTTAATTAAAATTAATGTAATGTTATTTTAGTAGAGTTGTATAGTACCAAAAGTACTATAGGGAATATGAATGTTTGAACAGATGATTATTTTTATCCATGCCATTCAATTTTTACACAACTAAATTTTGGAAAACGGAATATCATTTGATATTTTGTTTGGGATTCATTGGGTTGAGTGCATTGTGGCAGTTAAATTGTGATATCAGTAAATTAGCCCAGACTGCTTTGGCAGTCAATTGACCCACATACAATTAGCAAAACTAAACCACAATGAATCCTGTAGCTTGAGCTTGTTATGTTGTTGTTTCTTTTTTTTTGCTTCACATACATTTTGAAAATCCTAGTTAATTAGACTTATCAAAGACTTAAATAGCTGTAGCTTCTTAGCCTTTTATATTTGTGCAGCCATGGTCAGGAGTACTAAGGGAGGCAGGGAAATACAATATCCCAGTTGGGAAAAAGGTTGGGGTTGGAAGTCAGTCCTTTCCTCTCTGGTGTTGTAGGTGCCTTTTTGCAAATTGCTTCACTGCCTGGGCCATCAGTTCCCCACCTGTAGCACACAAACATTTGTACAGGTTGTGGTGCAACAGTGTTCATTAAAGATTCTGTTGGTATTAATTGGGAGAGTCTACTTTGATGACTGTTTTGCTTTATTCTGCAATAACCCTTTGTCCCTAGGCAATTTATTTAGGTTTCTGTTCATTTAGGCAGGAAAAGGAGGGAAATGGACACTAAACCTTTCTCCTAATATTTCCAGGGTGAAGAGATACAAACATGTGAAGTAGTCTGTTACTTTAATGTGTTATATTTTCATATATATTTCCATATTATTTGCTAAAATACATAATGAAAGTATGTATTTAATTTTCATCTTAATTAAAATCAATCACCCATTTCTTAGGGTTTTATGCTTTCTGAATATGTTAATGACGCACAATACTGATTCTAAACTGCTTTTTGTCTACCATAATAATTTTTTGGCTTCACAAAGTTAAAGAATAATATTTCCAAAACAGTGGGAACATGCATGTTACAAAAATACTGTATCCTGCATGTGTGACCCACGTGCAAGTATCAGGCAACTTAATACCTTAACAGTGTCCAGTAATAATCTTCAGTATTATATAATAGATTATATAAATTATATATATTAATTATTCCAGTATAATACAATGAATTTGTCCCTTTCCACATTCACATGGCAAGCAAGACTATGTTGTTGATGTTAATGGCCAAATCACCCATGCACAAAATGTCCACCTCTGATTAGAGCTTCCAGTGTGCTGTCAGCTTGCAGAAAACAATGAACATAAATCATCTCAGTGGAAGGGGAGGAAAAGAGGAGCCAGAGAATTAGTCAGTGGGTTCCCAGAAACATCCGTCAACAAAATCTAAGCATGTTTGTAAGCGTCTATAAAAAAAAAAAAAGATTAAAAGCCTAGTTGTTTTCTTTATTAACCAAATCACACAAGAAGAATGTGCTTTTCTTCCAAGGTAGGATAAAAGTCCTTTTGAATGGAAGAGAAAACACATGGTGCTTGTACAGTTGGCCATTATAGAGACTATAAAAAGTCTATCACAGGATACTTTAATAGGGAAGGCAAGGCAGCATTGTCATGATTACGTAGCTGTGGAGTAAGTGCAAAACTGGTCAAAACCCCATAATCAGATGTTCATTATCAGTGAACTGAGGGATTAACTACGTGTGGACTGTAGTTATCTGCATTAGCCCCCTCAAAGCTTTGTCCTAGCTCCAGAACTCATCAGTGTTTTTTAATGACCTAAGTCATGCAATTGGAGATTACATCTATTACATTTGCATGCGAGGAGCTGGGTCAGGAGTGTGTTGCAAGCAGGATCAGGCTTCAAAACAACCTTTAGAAATTGGAGGCAATATCCATACTGATAACAGCAAGTTTTTGCCTGGTAGAAACAATTAGAAGCAGCAGGAAGGAAAAGCTGACTGTGCTACAATTCCTCAGAGCTGATCAATGGCTTAGAAAGATTCACATGCTGAATAGAAGTCAACAGCAATCTAGTTACCAAAAAAAAAAAAAAAAAAAAAAAAAAAAAAAAAAAAAAAGGAATATATTTCTGTATATTTCTGGCTTGCATGTGTAACTCTAAAACATCTAATTCTTGACCTTTACTGAGTAAGGTTTTAGCTGAACATCATGGACAGTTCAGACACAACAGTTCAAGAAGGCTGTGGAACATTTGGAAATGTTCAGAGGAGGGAAGTGTCTGTTTAGAGTTGCACAGCATAAAAGATCATGGAGATATGTGAGAACAGCCTTGAAGATGAGGAATGGAACAAGGCATTTCTCTGAATCTGTTGTAGAAAGGATGAGAAGCGAAGTGCCCATGTTTCAGCAAGGAACATTCAGGTGATACAATGAAAAATTTTAAATTATAATGATATTAGTAGTGCAGTTCTGCAATAGATAATATCTGGCATTCCAGATACTTTGTCAGTGGAAGCATTTGGGAGTGGGGTGGGCAAATACAGGACAGAAATTAGAAGACCTGGATATGCCTTTGTAGGGTGATGGGGAGTCCCTTGGCAGCGTCTGTAGATCTCTTTTAACCTTTTGATCTTATGTTTTAAAAAACCCACTTGAAGTCAGAGATTTTGTACATACCATGAGCATTTTATTTGCTATAGAATCACAGAATGGGTTTGGGAGGGATGTCTAAAGTCATCTAGTTCAGCTCCTGCTGCCACGGGCAGGGACAACTTCCACTAGAGCAGGGTGCTCCAAGCCCTGTCCACTTGAGCACTTCCAGGGATGAGGCATCCAGAACTTCTCTTAGACTAAGGCTACTTGATATGATACTGCAGCACCAAAAACGTAGTCGTGTACTAATGGCACCTGTGCTTCCTCATTAAAGGCTATTTTAAAATCGACATTAATTTGATATTTATACTTTCATTGCAAAACTGTGTCCCAAATGGCGATAAAGGCAAGTAATTATCCAGATATTCCATAGGTTTTTTTGCATTAAAAAGGCTTTTAAGGAGCAGCTTTCTTCTTTACAAGTCTCATATGCATAAATGCAGCCTTTGAAGTTATTGATGTCGTACTGTGGTTAAAATTTACAAAATTTCAGATACTAGGAGATTAGGGTTAAAAATAGTCCCATTACCTTTCATGCCATTTAAGTTCATATCATGATGTCCATCCAAGTGACTGAGTCACCCTGTGGATTGATTTTTTTTCATTTTTGACTTTTCATTTCATGATTTGGGCTCGACTATTTGTTCTGCAGCTGACATCTCTTTCATTGTGATTTTCCTTGTATGAGTGGCAGGCAAGGCAAGACAGCTTATTTGAGTTTAAAATTGAAAACTACACATAGATGAGAAATTGAGCAAGTTTTGTGTTGCTTTGCTTGGGTTATTGTTTGTTTGTTTTCTTGTCATACATAATTTTCCAATTATTCCGATTTTCCTTTAACTGAACCAGTCTCACCAGGATTTTAAGATATGCATTTTTGCCACGGTACTGTTTAGCACATATTTAGCACAGAATTCTTATAAAAGGTAGCTGCTGCATGTTTGTGAGTCATTCTTCTTGCTTGCCTGTATGCTATGACAGATGATATCTGTCCTACAGATGAAAATACATTATATTTTCACTTGTTTCAGAATGGCTTGTTCTGACATGAAGCTGCCATACTTTAAACATGCTTTTTTCCCTTATATAATGACCAATTTATATATAACCTTTGGCTTTCCTTTTGTCTTGAATCATTGATAGAAAAATGCGTAAAATCAAACAATTTGAGCAGAAAACCTCTCAAATGCAAATTCTAATTAAAATTAATACTGTGTTAACTTAGGACATTTGGGTTCCTGAAATACAATGCTTGGGATATCACCAGTATTTGAATATGCTATTAGTTTTTCTATTTGTTCCTAAAAAATGGTTTAGGGTAAAATATTTGAATCGAGCACAGTGTGATGCAAAAGCTAAATCCTAACTTTATTTAAGTGCTTTAAATTTTTTTATCAATTGGAATACATGCAAAAGAGTAAAACACCTACAACTGGCTTTTTTCCCTCCCTTTTTATTTGCATATATACTTACAAGGCTGCCATTAACTGGAAACAATACTATGGTGTAGAAGCTATTACCAAACATTTTTTTGACAAAGGTATTTCTCTTCAGGCTGAAGAAATCTCACTTTTAGTGGAAGGTAAGGAGCTTCATTTAGATTTTTTTTTTTTAATGGAAGAAGCAAGTAAATATCTATTTCTAACATAAAGAAATAAGGTGATTTAGCTGGATTGCAAGCAAAACAGGATATGAAGAAATATAGTCTATCATCTCAGTAGTAAATAGGTTTTTCTAGTAGTTGATACAGTTAAAAAGTCCCTGTCAACCCACATAAAATTCACATTCATAGCTAGGACTTGCTTAGGAGAGTTTATATACCTCTATTTTGCTAGCATCCTGCTCAGGTCAGACTGACATTACTTTGAAAAGTTTCTGCTATCTTTGAGAGATCTTCCTCTAATCCATATATTTTGCAGATGCTATTTCTGCTACTGAGCTGAGCATTGTATTCACTTTTTCATTGCATCCCAATTCTTACACTCTGTAAGTGCCCATTTACTGCTCAATCCTACAGCATCCCAGTACACAGATTCATAGTTTATGGATCTCCTTACTACAAGAGAAGGGAAATATTGTTTGTTTGTGGGGGATTTTTAAATTCCTTTCTTTTCCTGTTTGATTCTTACCAATATAAGCTGCAGGATATATATATGTCTAAAACTCCTGGCTTTGTTTTTTCTCCCCATAATGGAGGGAGGCCTCAGGCAAGCAGCTGTCATCCAGCACTTACATACTGCTTGCTCAGTGTCCTCCAGGTGGGAAAGTAGTGTAAGTGTTTACAAAATGTTTCTCTGATCAGAGATTCAGCTTCTTGTAGGCTTACTCCCCCAGTGGGACTTGGCCCTCTGTTACCAGTTTTGGAAGCACTGAATTTCAAAAGCAGCATTCACTGTACAGCTCTGCCCCAGTTGAAATGGGTACTTGACAATGAAGTCTGTCAAAGACACGTTATTGGTGTTTCTAGGAAATCAATTGGGTTTTTTTTCCATTTTGTGTGAAAAACATTGATTTGTTCACACATTTGTTTCTCTATAAAACTTTTGCCCAATTTACTCAGGGCAGTATTTTCCCAAGAGCTGATGTTAAAAGTTAGTTTTGGCTACTCATCAGTGCCCTCACATTACTGTTAAAAAAAAAATAAGATGCAGTAAATATTTTCAGAATATAGGTAAACAGTCAGTGAACAAACAGTTATTGTCAGTGAGTTCTGCCTTGTGAGATGAGTCTGTATCATCACAAACAGAAAGCATGTTGCCTTTCTCTAGGTCACTGTAATACCATGGCCCAAATGGATAACAAGGAAATGAGGAACATGCAGGCATAACTGCCTACATTTAATGCTTTTTATACATGTTCTAGGAGGCAGACTAAAATTTTAAATAGATAAAATTGCAAGAAGGAGAATCCTAAGGCAGCTGTTTCTGGATTTCTCATTGATTTAGTGGGGTTAAAACTTTGCCCTTTACAATTATTTGAGATGCTCTGATCTAGATAGTGTTATGCCCCATCAGTAAATTGTATAAAAGACTTCCAGCATTTGAAAAACATTGAGATATACAAGTGTTGCAATACAGTTCAGTGTGCACTGTGACTTCATATTGCAGCTGTTCTGTATGTGCCTCTGCTGTGCTTTGCATCAGGTGGGTGTGATTGCTTTGAAGAATCCAACACAATTTGTAGTTCACACCATTCACAAATATTTGAGCAGGAAAAAAAACCCAAACCACCACAATCTAAAAATAAAATTTTTATTTTTGGAGGGCAAAAAGCTATTTTTTAAATCATCTTTTGTTTATGATTGTCTTTGATTTTCACACCTCAAAGTGCCATAAAATCAGCTTTTGATCTTCATACATTCTTAAAACAATCTAGCAATTAAGTGAACAAAGGGAAAAGGTAGGAAAGTAAAATTGTTTATGAAAGATAGTGAATCAAATTTGAAGTAGGGCTTTTTTGTCTGATTAAATTAGAGTAATGTTTTAGCTCAACAAAATTACAGTGACACCTCCCCTCCTCCCCTCCATGCTCACATTAAAGTTTGTCAAGTGGTGCTTATGTGCTTTTGATAATAACGAACCAAGTTCTGAACTTCTGGAGAGTTTCATTCCCATTTGAGCTGCCGAGCATATTTAATACCTCTCATTAACGTACTTTACAGTTTCGTCTTCAAGATAAATGTTTGTTGAATCCTAAGTGAAGGTGCCTTTGATGTTGAATGGCTGCTTGGGTGTGATAACAAGGGAGTAACTCGTGCAAATTGGAGTCCAATCGTGTCTTGCAGCAGGTCATTGTTCTGTGTGTGTGAGGCCAGCATACTTAGTGCTGGTCTCTGAGGAGATTCTGTGGCTTTTTACACTGGGACCCAATGGTTAGATAAGGGAGAAAATACATCTTCCTGATGTCTTAGGGAGTTTGTAATCATAATTCTATTCAAAATGGAAACTCATCCTTTATGGAATTGGTTTTTATCTTTTAACAGAAAGAACATAATGCTAAAACCCCAGGTTTTTTAAAGAATGGCATATGTCTTTCCATCAAATTGGTATGAAATGTCATTGTCCCAGAAGAAATATTTCTCTATAAAATACTGCTTTATTTGTATCATCATACTGTAAGAATGCTACTTTCATGTTTAGCTGTAATTCAGTTCTTCTTACTGTTTTGTTACACAAGTATTCAAATGCATTGTGTATCTACCACTTCTCCAGAAAGCTTCTAGAAAAAAAGATTAGCTATGACAAAGCTTTTCCACAAGGAGCCTCTCCAAGTAAATGACAAACTTGTACAGCTGTATTCATTTTCTTATACTGTTGGTCTCAGAAATATGGGAAGAAGTTCTAATAAGCATATTTCATTAATCTTATATCTGTCTTTCCTTGTCCTCCTGATTTTGATTGTATAGCTGTTATCTTTGATTTTTCCCCTGTTCTCATTCCCTCTCCCATCAGATACATCTGTTTCTCCTTTCTGTTATTCATCATTAGTTATCTTTTCTATTTTGCTACTACTTGAATATGCTCTTATGAAACACATCTCAACTGTGTTGTGTTTTTGTTAAAATTGGCACTTCTAAAAGGCCTCTGCCTTTTGGCTGTTATGCTTGAACTCAATTGTCAAAATGATTTCTCCAGATTGATGACTCTTTAGAGAAAGCACTGCGTTTGCCTGAGTGCATTGCTGGTACACAATAATCATGAAGGATTAAACTGCTTCTTGACTGTCAAAATCACCATACAAAAGGTTTAAGAGGACAAAAGGGACAGTGCAACTTGGTGTAATGAAGAAGGGAGGATGCAGCAGCACAATATTGTTGGTTTCTGCCAGGAGAGCACTTGCTTTACTACCCAGGATCAGTGCAGGAAGGGCAGTGGGAAACTGAGGACTCTTGACCTCCTTAAATTTGGACTTGGGTACTTTGGGCTCTCCTTATTGACAGGGATCAAAATAAGGGTTGAATGGTATTTCCATGTTTCCTTCATGCTACGCAGTTGGGCAAGCCATTGTTTATTATCCACTCAAAGGGAGGGAAGTTCCAATAGAAAGAGATTTACATCATGTGGGTTTGAAACTTATTTTATTACTGGTATGAATGGCTTAAAAGCATATACTATCAAAAAAGGCACCAGCCATAAAGTACCTGTCAGTGCATTGGTAGAGGATTATACCTGTAATTCTCCAGAAACAGCTCTTTTGCTGGAAGCTTTTGGAATAAAAGAAATAACTATTCAGATCCCCAGATGCTTATTCACATCTGACTTTTTTATTTTTTTATTTTTTTTTAATTTAAAAATATCTACAAGCTGCATTTTATTAATGATTTTAATTTTAAAAGTTGTCTCCTCATTAGAGGTACACATACAGTGGAATGTGAAGCAAAGCAGAAATTGAAGAAGAAAACTGTAATAGATGGCTTAAATAACAAAACACCAAGTTGCAGCTTATTAAAATGAATTTCAGTAATAGCTAGCAAGATTGTTTCTTTCAAGTCAGTGCATTTTCTGGAGGAATACAGGTGAATGGGAAAATGCTGGAAACTCTCATCCCATCATTTTGTTTGATGTTTGGGGTGAATTTGCAGTTTGTTCCCTACACACTATTACGTGCTTCTGCAGCTTAAGCCACTTGAATGTATAAATGTATCTGCCATTGCTGTGTCTCAGTGTCTGTCCTACACACAGAAAGTGTCTGTGAGCAAAGGAAAGGGCAGCTGGGGCTGGCAGGAGGCTTGCATTGCCCTCTGGAGTAGCAGGTCTTTGCGCTGAGGTCTGAAATTTGATTTAGATATCTAAATTCCCATAGGGATTCCCCTGTAATATGGAAAGTAGCATAAAATGAGAGCAATATGTGATGCAAATTTCTCACTGTAACTGCTTACCCTTGTATCTCTGTATATGCATTTATGGCTGTACCATAAGCTAAAAGATACCTTTGAAGGACTGAAAAAAATACCAATAAACACTCGTGACCTTCAGCTTGTGTCCTTGTGGGAGAAGCCCCTGAAATTTGGTTCCTGGGGAGATTCCTTGGCTCTGTTAGTTGACATGGTAGATGAACTGCAATGTTCACTCTTTTACATCCTCACCCACAGAACTTTCCCTGTTCCATAGGTTCATTTGCTTTTCTTGGTAGAGATTATTAATATCCCAACCTAGGCTGCATCCTGAATTTAATATTGAGTTTGATTCCATTTCACTGCATATTGTATCCAATAAATGTTCAATAGCTTAGGAGAGAGTCAGGTCCCCTTTCAAATTAGATTTTAAACTTGCCATTTGCTACTTTAACTCTATTAATATTTTTTCATCTTTTGTATGTTTTCTTATCCTTTTAAAATGAATTTTGGGAGTGCAAGTCTGAAACTCAACTTTATGTCAGGGGAGTAAGCTCTGTGGCAAATTCTGCCACTGCAGAATAATTTTATTTAACAGTAGAACTAAAAATATCTGAATAGTCTGCATAGGTATATAGTTTCATTTTACATCTGTAATCATACACACTCTCCATGTTTTATGTAATTAGTATAATTTATATGTTAAATTTCATTGTAGATTCCATGAAGAAATGAGCACTGATGCTGTTTTAAGTGAGGATTTTATTTCATATCTTTGAGAACTTTTATCTGGTGATTCAGAGGTTCAGAACATTTCTACACTGCACCTTGAAAATCTATTTTTGTTTTTTCATAGCATAGCTTTTTTAAAAAAGTGCAAATGAAAATTTCTAGTGCAGCAGGCATTTTAATACCTGAAGCAATATTTTGTGCTGTTCTGAATTGCTTTTGGCAGGCATTTGTTCTGATTTTAAAACATTAAAATGAAATTATGCATATTTATCAGATATTTTGAAACTTTTAGATGTTTTGAAGTTCTTAAGACTTTATGTTCAATATTAATTGGTATTTTTCTTTCAGAACAGAGAAATAGACTTAGCCAGCGTCACATAATAATTTGGATCGTGTCTCTTAAAAATTAATAGTTTTGGATACACAATCTTAAAACCTTCAGAAATGGACATCACTGGTAACTGAACAGTTGTTTACCCTTAAAATGGGATATATCAAAGGCAGCTAAGATATTTAGCCACAGTTCCCAGTGAATTTGCTTTGCACACAGTGTTCATGTCCCTTTATTCAGGTTTTTTTTTTAAACTGTCTACAATTGTAGCAAGTTTCTTTGAGGATTTATGTATAGTAATTTGGTCCCAAACTAATTACATTTAATTTATGAAGTCCTGGTAATTTCAGGGAGACTTGAATCCGCCCTTTTATCTGGAGTGATGTCCTCATCACCTTTCACATCCATACCACACATACTTTAGATGGCACCACTGTAAGAGCAGCACACTGACATAATTGCAAATGATTGTGTTATTCATTGTTAGGCAGGATGAAACCTGCTGCAGAGCTCTGCATGCCTTCATTGAAGTGGAATGAAATGTCATTATCTGGGTTTCATAAAACATACCTTAGTAAGAGGGGTGGGAATAGCAACAGTTCTTCCTGATGTAAAAATATCTCAGAGATTTAGGGGTTTGGGGTGTGGTGGTAGATTTTTTTTTTTCCTTTCAGGTGGGTAGAAAGGCACAAATGCTTGGTGCCCTTGGTACAAAGTTAACAAAGCATTATATTGCCACCTGGCCATCTGTTGGGATAAAATGGTGGTTATTTTCAATGATGCTACATTGATACTTTCCTCACCACAACTTGTGATTTGCTCTTCAGGCATTGTACAAGGGGGCATTTTTTCCAGTGTACTACAGGTGAAAACTTGCTGAAATTTGTGTGCTTTTGGCTAAATACCCACTTAACCTGTTTGCTCACAGAGGGTGGCAGATCTATTTCATATATTGTTGAATCCTCATAGAGGCAGCTACCATTTTTTTGCTCAGTTTTATGTCAAGCAAACCCACACAGTTGTTTTTTTCATGGATCAGATTGTGTTCACAGGCAGCCAATTCTCTCAGGTGCTCTCTCACCTTTCCTCTGTCCCTCTCCACCTGCCATATGCTAATGTGGCTGTGCCTGTGCTGCTGTTGTTCTTTCAGTGGCCATAGCAGATACTCAGGTAACCTTACTTGCATCAGAATGACTCTGCAATTCGTTTAATTTTTAATTAGTATTGTCATAAACATGAATAATTGCCTTTCATTTATGCATAGCACATTTCACATGTTTTGAGACTGAACAGCTTGCAGTACACCTTGTTTTTAGAGACATATACAGGATAGAGACACAGTATGTCAATTTATTCTTTAATACTGTTTCAGAGCAGGAAAAAACAAGGATTTTTCACTGTAAACCTGTATATCTTGTGCTTGTGTATATATTGCTTTTACTGTTTTCTATAGTTGTGGTAATCAAAACCACGCTTTAAACATGCTAAAAGTACAAGATTATGATGAAAATTTTACCAAAGATTATCAAAATTCTGTAAGCAAAGCCACTGTTTCCTCCTACTACCCACAAAGAGGAAATACTGAAAATGGTCTATGCAGGAATTAAATTCACTTTGTTTGCAGTTCTGAGCTCCTTTGTTTTTTGAGGATTATACAAAATGAACATATGTGGACTACTGCTACCAGCTTGCATTCTTTGATAAATCCAGACAGGCAGAAGAATGCTGGTGGCAGAAAGTGTAGTATAAGGGTGTTTCTTATGGTTAAAACAAAATCTGCAGATTCTAGCCCTTTTGAGGAACCACTGTTAGCAAGATTAGAACACAAATTATTGGATGAATGTGCTAAATATCAAATATTAATGCCAAATATACTTGGCAATAAATTAAAGGTTTCTGTTCTGTGATTTCCATGGATTTTTCCGTAGTATACAGATGTAGCAGAGAGAGAAGCAGAGAGATTTCCATTCATAATTAGGGTCAAAAAGTGGTATTTTATTAGGAAACATCTGATTTGCATTGGAAGGCTTTTCCTATGGCAGCAGACTGTTGCAGCTGTCCTGTAGCCTCCTGCAGCACAGCGGTGACAGGGGTCAGGCTCTGCCAGCTCGGACCTTGGCTGCTGTGCAGATGTGAGCTGGTGTCACTGCACAGCCTGTCAGTGCCACTCTCCAACTTCAGGGGGCTTCCTGTCACTCTGAGTGACCAGCTCTGGAGTATCACTGCTGAGCTGAGAGAGGAGCTATGAGCGCTTCAAGGAATATCAGCTGATGTGTGTCTGCAGAGAACTTTCTCACAAATATTTGACTAGGGAAGCAGAGTGATCTTTCTCTGTCCTCTGTATCCTTCTAAAATTTTAAAGCTGTTGATAAATGTCACAATTACTGGGGCGGGGGGGGAGGGGGGGGAAAGGAGAAGTAACAAAGAGAATGGGCTTCAACACATGTGAAGAAAATAAGTGCCTATTTAGAGAACTGGGGCCCATCCTGTTTCTCTCATTGAAGGAGGGACCAGAACACAGCAACGTGTGTTGTGTTTGCCAGAAACCAACAAACCACTCTGTGCAGAGATGCAATAACCCATCCCTGACACATCAGGATTCACAAAGAGAACCCAGGGGAATCTGATATCCTTATGAGTGAAGGAAAATGAAGTGTCAGGGGACCAAACCCACAGATCAAAACTTCATTAAATCTGCTCGAATGTAATTTATGTGTTACACATTTTATTCTGTCTGAGTAGCAGGATCTTAATCATGTGGGTATCGTGACTTTTGATAGAATAGATATTCCTGAAAGTGGCAAAACAGGCCTTCTTTTTTCATGTTTTTGAAGTGTGTCTTACAGCATGCATGGCAAAGACTAAAGTGTTCATAGGTTTTTCACTTCCAAGAAGTAGGACTTGGAATGAGACAGATTCTTTCAGGGTTTTTTACCAGAGGTACTTTCCATTTGTATGAATAGAAATTCTTAATCTGTTTTTAATGGAAATGCATGCTAATAATTTAATTTTTTTCACAATAGAGACATCATAATCTAGTTTCCTCTGGGGCTTCAGATGCTGTGGGTTGATCCTAGCCTGCATCTCCTTGGTGGTCTGGGTAGTCCTTTGCTGAAAGGCATTGTCAGCATCAAAGCCATCGCAGAGAGTTTGTCTTGCTGCTGTGATTTCCTTGCATACATCAAGGTTTTAGGACATCCTCTTGCTTATTCATCTGGGACATCCCTTATTTCTCTGAAAGATCAGAAGGAATCTGGAATTAAATCAAACTACTGAGTAAACTGGCATAATATATTTTGGAGACTTTTAAATTTCCATGTAAATTCCTCAGGATTTATTATTAAAATATTGTATAGAACTTGTCAATAATTTCACCTGTTCTTTGTTAATACTCGTGTGATTTGACAGATTTGTCTCTATAAAACTTTTGGACTAAATATTCCGTTGAATTTTGCTTCCATATAACCTTTTAACAATAATTCAATAGATTAATTTTCTTTTCTAGCTGAAACACATAACCTACACAAGAAAATATTTGAACAAGATATCTAAAATTATATATAAGCCTTGTAAATAATATATAATTTTGTAATAGGAAGTATGCAAACAGAAAATTATCCCACCTTCAACTCAATTTTACCTTCAGGAATAAGAACTTGTGAGAAAACATCCAATTTTAACTTAGCTAACTTTCCATATCACTAGCAAAGAACCATAGGAAAAAGCCACAGTATCCAAATTTGTGTTAGCAAATAATATTTGCTAAAAAGAGAACAGTAACAACCTTCAGCCCAAAGTAGAGCTGAACATCAAGTGTGAGCATATTCCTACAGTTATCTGACGTCTGAGGCTTAGTGTTGCTGACATCTGGAATATTTCTCAATGTGTTTCTGTAATGTGTTTGTCTCTCTGTTATTGATCATGCATCCATTTGCCATGCAGTCAGATTTTCCTAAATGTTTGGAGCCTCAGTTTTATTCTCTTCCTCTCTCACTGAAGCTATTTTACATTTGTTAAAATTTTCCTCAACAAACAGTGGAAGAGTCAAAAGTTCAAGAACACACCAAAGACAACAAGTACCAAATGGAACTGTTGCACGTGGGAAGTGTCTCTGTCATGGTTACTATGGATTTAAGGGAGATTAAGTCTGTGCTGCTTCTCTCTTACCAGATCTTCAAGATAACAGTTGAGCAATATTGGCACAGGTTGACAGAGATGCCTCATATCTGCCTAGACAAGTGGTGTAGAGGATAAACAAACGTATTTCAGTCCAGTGGGGGTAGAAAAAGGAAGTGTTACTATTCAAAGAACAATTCCTGTCTTTCTGTGTTGTTGGAATATTGACCTCTTTCACTGAGGAATCCTTTCATTGACTTCTGTGGATTTAGATTGTCTTGGGTTTCCTTTGAAGATGATGTTATGAGAGACACCCATCTGGCACTGTTAATTTTTTACTAAGGAGATTGTATAGCAGATTAGAAAATTTTAGCCCTTTGGTACATCAGTGAAAATTTACATTGTATTCACTCGCTCCTTTAAATTAGTAGCAGCATTAGCCTCCATATCCTAATTATCTGTATCTTAGTATCCACAGTGAGTATACAAAAGAATGCTTATAACACTTGGAATAATACAGTTTTCTATTTATAGTTTGGTTTATTTCTGTTAGAAATATTCCCTCTTCTAATGGCGGGTATAATTTACTTCATATCTTGCAAGCATACAAAGTAGTCTCATTTAATAAAAAATTGCAAGGTTTTAGTTTGTTTCACTATGTTTAATTTTAAATTTTCTGAAAGTTTTGGGTAGATTTTGCTTACTCTGCTACTTAGGGTTTTTTGACATCCCATTGCTGAAATCTCATGGGCCAGATAATCTACAAAAGCCCAGCAGCATAGCTACTGCGATAATAAACACATAGATTCCCTAGTCAGACTTTATTTTAAGTTACTGTGACACACTCTGCTCTTGAATAAATGTTTTTATTTAAAATGTGTAATTTGTACTGAAGTGTTTTATAACTGAATCACTGAATAATCAGAAGACAAGGGCCTGAACTAGCAATCGAAAGGTCAGGAGAACGTGGTCAATAATTATGTGATCATGCTGGGACTTGGGGCAGCAGGCTTTCTCTCTTGCCACAGTTTATCAGGGTTTTTCCTGCGATGGGCGGAATTGCAGCTGGCACAGCCTGTGTGTTAGATTCCTGTCAGGAAGCCTTAGCAGAGAAATGAGCTCCAAGAATGTGAAACACAGCACACAGGGAGTCAGACCAGATGAGTTCAGCTTGACCACTGTTGGGTTGGAAGTGTGGGCTGCAGCACCCTCAAGAACAGCTCTGAATTGCAAAGAGACCGATTGTTAAATGGTTACAATCATTTACCGCCGTAGGCCATCAAAATTAAAAAGATCTAAGTGTTTCTTTCAGACAGAGATGCAGAGACTAATTTTACATGAATGCATAGCCTAACAAGATTAGCTGGCTTATTCAGGAGTATGAATTGCACTTCTGTTCCTCATGTTAAACAAGCTTGTATCATCAGAGCCACTTGGAGCTTTATCAAGGTCTCAAGCAGGCCTTTACTTTCACTTCATGTTTTCCTTCTGTTTCACTATTCCAACCTTAGATCCCTGAGGTTTTCCCTGTTTTCATACTGACCTTTGCTCTTAGTCCTCAGCTTGAATTCCTCATTTTCTATGCTTATTTTTCTTTATTTTTAACACATTATTCTCCTAACAACTCTGTGTGTAATGCAGAATGATGTCATAGTTTAGAAACACTGTGCTGATGGAGGAATGGAAATGATCCATTTTTAACAGCATTTTCTGTGTTGCAGCACGTGCTACAGTCCTACAACTTCAGTGGTGCCATTAGGGTAGCCACTGTTTCTGCAGCAATTATGCAAGCAACCAAGAATTCTTTTCCTGTCATGGAATTAAAGATTGATTTTACACATTGGCTGATCTATTGATGGTGAAACATTAAAAATGACTAGAATACTGTGAGTATATATTTAAAAAATCAATCCTTCTGAAATTTCTTTAGCTTCTAAGAGCAAACACAGTGTGCTTATTTATGTTTTATGAAGCAGTCTGACTGAAAAAAAGCACATTAAAAGCAGTCGTACCTTTGTAATTTTAGGTGGATTAAAAATTCTGTAATATTATGGATCAATTTTTTAAGGGGCCAAAAAGAACGTTGTTTTGAACAAATCTGATTTTTCTTCTTCCTTAATTTTAACTTTTTCCATTTGTAACACACCTTTGAATTCAGGACTAGTATATATTATACATCATCTCACATCTCAAAGTTCATGGGTTTTTTATGTATTTGGAAAACACCCGTTCATTTAATAAATCAATTTAAAAAAAAAAAAAAAAAACCAAAACAAACAAAAAAACCCCCCACAAAAAAAAAAAAAAAAACAAAAAAAAACAAACAAACAAACAAAAAAAAACAACACCCCTAGGTCAGTAAGTATATGGGTAACTAGTGTTTTTAACACTCTTTCCTTGTCACTTTGTAGTCTTACCAATTTGCACTTACTTTTAGCAGTAGCAATATCAGTCATGAATGTGGATTTTCATTTCCAGAAACTCAAAAAGGCTTTTCTTTAACAGTTGCTTTACAGAGGGCATGTAAACCTTTACTTGTGTAAATCTATGTAAATGGATAAATGTGTGCCCACATGAGCTTTTTTCCTATTGTTATGAAATTGTCTGAGTGCTAAATGATTTCTCATTTCCTTTCCACATTCTTTTGGAAAAATTACAAATAATTTGCTTATATTATTTGAAACTTCATAGACTTCAGATACAAAGGAAACAATAATAAAGCTTACCCCAATTTTAATAAAAAAGTTCATAGGAGAGAAGATTTCTATGTTACATGTTGATAACAGTTACAAATAATATTTATAATGCATAATATGATATTATTTTTGCATTAGGCTCATTTGTTTGCATTTAATTGCATTCCTCTGAATACAAGTTGAAATCTTGAACACATTGGAAACTTCCTGATCTTTTGCCCTATTTTTATTATTATTGTTGACACAGTTCCTCCTTTGTTACTTGGCCAGACTTCAAAAAAATTGAAAACTAGATCTTGTACCTTTAAAGAAACGTAAAGGAAGACACAAGCTGGCAGGGTGTAGTGCAGGAAAACATATGGGGGGAAATAAGTAAGGTAAAAAAATATACAAGGGTATTGGAAACAGCATTAAAAATAGTCATGAAAAAGGAGCACAAGAAGATTGACCCATGGAATCATTTAGGTTGGAAAAAACCTCTTGTTAACCTGGCACTTCCAAATCCACCACTGAACATCACCCAACAGTCAGTGTAGATCCACCTCAGCAAAACCCCTTGATTTTGAGATGAGGTGCTGTCTCCACAGTAGGTAACAACAGGTGAGATGAAGTTCACATCTTGGTGGATTGTTTTCTGTTTGTTTTTTTAAATCCATGAAATCAGTGAAGCAAAATTTTTATTGACTTTAACACTGAGGTTTTTATGTACAAGGATCAGCATATCCAAGCAGCAAAACTTGTCTCTTAAGAAGAGACAGCTGGTAAAACAGACTATGAGCAGTTCCAAATCCCTGTTAGCCATAGCAGCACTCCGGTCTCAGGATCTCACAGCCGCATGCCAGGGCTGCTGATGTTTGCTTTGAACTCAGGTATTCCAATTTTAGTCTGGGGAAGAATCCTGTTGTACTCTTGCCTTCAGAAAGGGAAGGCATTTTCTGCACAGGAGAATGGGGTTTCAGATACGGCTTCAGGGACAAAAAATCTGTTCTTATCTTGACTAGAATGAAAGTGCTGTTTGTCCTTCAGCTGTGGGAGGAAGATTGGAAATTGTAGAATAGGAGGCAGTGCAAGCCAAATGCTGAGCATATAAAGGAAAATAAGTGCAAGGGGAGGTTGAAAACCCTACTTTCTTCAAATTTCTCTATATTACAGTGATTAAGTTCCTTTATATTGTTTGTCTTGTGTAAAAATGTATGGGCACATAAGTGAATGAAGATAGAACCTCCAAGGCTTGGAAGGCAGCCTGGATGGGGCAATAATAAGTGACGTATCTTATTAGTTTTGCTACAGCTATAGACATGGGTCTACAGATTTAAGACTGATTTATTTTCTTTTCATGGAGCTGCACTCTGCTATTAACACATCTTGCAGAATAAAACACGTCTCTGAATCTTTTTTCCAGACTTTAGCAAACGCCTTATTACAGCATTTGAAAGAAATTAAGCATTTTGTTCCCTTATGTTGCCCATTGTGACACATTTAGATAGCCATCTGAAAGCCAGATTTTCAACAAACAAATATGCTAAAAGGGTACAGAAATATGCAGGCATTTTATGAAAGAAGTATCATGAAGAGGGTCTGTTAAGAAGAGTGGTATCCAACTGTGTGGAAATAATTTTTGTTTAGTAGGACAATGGCATTTGCTAATTAACTGCTGTAAATTCCCTTTATGTTTGGCTGTCTATTTATTTGCTTGGTAACATAAAGGCAACCACATTGAAAATTCTGAATAGCCAGCTGGCTGCTTTTCAAGAGTACAGCCTTTGAAATTGATTTGAAACTCCTTTGTGCAGTAGAACAAATATAAATTGTTGACGTACTGATGACACTGCACAAACTGCATTTTTTGTGAAAGAGCAGAAACAATTATTTCTTCGTCCACAAAATGAATCACCGGGATGTAAACCTAAGCAGGATCTTTTCTGGCTGGACTAGAAACCTTAGATTACCCAGTGTTTTTTCCAGGGGTGACATTTCTGATTCACAATTTTTGTGAGCTGATTCATGTTGTTTCTCATACATTCAATTATATCAACAATTTAGTGATGGGTTTCTAATTCTTATAATTAATGTAGAACACAGTTCCTTGAAGTGTCCTGCTTGTATTGAGACATGCTTGAGTGGATGAAGAAGTGTCTCAGTTTTGGAAGCTGGAAGCTGGAGTGTGTGCACTCACAGGAGGCTCAGATGAGGAAAAGCAATGATGTGATTAAGCACTGTCCTCTGTGGCCAGCTAAGGCCACATTTTCCTATTGTTACATGTAAAAAAGAGTCTGTTACCATGAGTTAGTCAGTAGTTCATTAAACCGTTGGACTTTATATTATTACTCTTCTGTCCTGAGGTTATGTCATTAGATATGACCTACCATTATTTTTAGTCCTGACACTCCAAGTTAGTAGTAAGTTAGAAAATGGGAGTGAAATCCTCCTTTGTGCAGGATGTTGTTATACCCTTTTCTGTCTTTTTCCTCCTCAAATCCTGTGCAGGGTGTTTTTGGTATGCTGTATTAGATGAGTTAATCCATGTCTTCAAACCACAGAGTTGCTGCTTTGTGATGTTCATTAAGGAGAGCTACCAAAATATTTACCTAAATACCAGCCAGCTGTTCCAGCTCACCTGATTTCCATACTGCTGACCTATAGTTTTGTAAAAATCTTGGCTATTGATTTCAAAGCTAACAGAGGCATGTCTGTATTACTTGGATGATTACTTGATTATTTCAAGCTCTTTTGTAGTGGTTGTACACATCTTTATTTCTAATCTATGTCTTATGACATCTTGATACTCTGAGGACACTTCCAGCTCTCCATCCCAGCACAGAGGCTATTTCCTCTTTTTTTAAACACAGGACAGCAATAGACTAATTTGATGTTGACCACATCCTTAGAGTGACAAAATGTATGGCATTGAGATAATGCAGATGATGATGTTTTACTTAAACTGAAGCTTGTAAAACTTCAGAACATGCAGCAATACTTTATATGAAATGCAAGGCATCATTTTTAAGGTACCTCCAGCTGACATGTATTCCAACAGTCATACTGCATAATGCAAATGGTGATGGGGTAAATTCCCTCAAAGGTACAGTATATTAGGCAGTCGAACACACATCTTGGCTCTCTCACAATCATTGGGCTCTCAGGGATATCACTGCTGAACTTGCTTCAGCACTAATGCTTTGTGGCATGTGAAGGACAGGGAGAATTTTTCTCAATTACTCTGGACTACACACAGCCTTTATTGAAATTTAGGCATGCAAATGAAGATATGGATATGCCTTGCTGAACTGGGAACACAGAAGAGGAGGAGAAGCTGTTTTAGCTCACTCTGTGCCCTCCTTCAGCTGATTGAAATGAGTAAAGAGAGCCTTGCAATCCTGTACAGTTTCCTGGCTGCCACTCAGGCGGGTAAAGGAGAAAGGATTCACTGAGACTAAACTTCTCTGTGACTGCCTGCAGTCAGGAGGAGACATTGGAAAAGGGACCTTCTGAGAGATCTAATCCCACAGTGCTGCATGACTTCTTTTGTCTCACCTCAAGTAATTATGCACATTCCTGTCACCTGCATCCTAGGGAAAGATATATAGAGCTAAGGAGGCTGAAGTATTATTTCTGTTAACTGTCATGCATTAAAAAAATGTCTAACTTGACCTCACTGGACTAGGCCTGAGTGTCCCTTATCATATATAAACACATAATTGACAAACAGTTCTTCATTCCAAGTATGGCTAAGGTCAACTTGGAAAGGAAGAAAGGCTGGGAGAGAGAAAATGGAAGTTTGCTTAGCATAAGCCTCCTGCTATTTATTTACATACCATATGCTTCCTAATGCACATTTGCACCGGGTGATTTTATTTGGATAGACAACTGAAACATCAAAACAGAAACAACAGTTTTTGCACAGTGAGAAGCTTCTATTGCAGCAGCTTGCCATCCACTGCAAAGTTCACTTCTCAGCTGAGCAGTTTTGAATGCAATACAAAGAGAGAAAGCTGGCACTTAGTTCTATTGTCACAATATTGAAAATCACCACAATTCATAACTGTGCTCATTTCCCTTCCTTTAAAACAGTTCCACAGCTTCCAATATCACAGTTTTGCTTAGTGTCCTGAAAAATACATTTATGCAAATACTCTGTCTACTGAGTGTCAATAATTGTTTCTGGGCCCGGCTGCCTACTGCAACTGAATTACTTAAGTACAATGTCCAGAAGTTCACTATTTCTACCGAGAGGTTGTAACTTTCTTGTCATAGGGGAAGGAAGCTCAGATTTGTGAGAGAAAAGCCAGCAGAGCTGAATATTTAGCTGTTCTGGCCCCTAAGCAGGTCCCTAGTCAAGGGATATGTCACCCAAACCTGGCTGCAGTGCGTGCTCTTTGTCCAGCTGAAGGGGCAGGGAACACAGGAGGGAGGAGAAGGGATTATCCAGGGACTTATTAGGGATATAGAGTGAAGCTGAGGGTTATGTGAGGGGCCTTAAAGGGTGAGCATGTAGAGATTTTGGAAGACCTGTGGATTTGAGGAAGGCTTATGAGTGATGAAGCTGTAGGGTTAGGGAAGAATTGAGAAAGAAATCTACTAGCTTATTTTTCCTCTTCTGCTTCCACTTTTTTTTCTCTGTGAGCAGCAAGTGAGAGATGTTTCTGTACCTGTGACTAAGAATGGTGGGACTTTATGATACAGGAATAAAGAGATTTAAACCCTTAACATTTGTCTTGTTCCCAAAAGCATTCAGATTTATATTGTACCTACAGAAATGGATAGATTCATAGTTTCCAAATATGCTTTCCATTTCCTTGAAAACACTTGAAAGCAATGTTCACTTGAGCATAACAATGTGTTTATTAAGAAGGAAGTATTTAAAAAGAACCATAGGTTAGTTGTTTGGGGGGGGGGGGGGCGGTTGTGTGAAAAAGGACAAGCTAGAAGGATGCCCTGAAGTGACAGGGAATGAAGCAAAGCCTTATATAGTAACAAAATTAAACCATTAACAGATTCTGCTCAGTTCTAAATGGATCCATGATTAATTTCATTTTCCTGAAGTGGGCCTCAGGTCTTCAAAAGATGTCAAAGCAGAGCTTTGATACCCATTAAACCTACATAAAGAAATACTGCTTTGCAAATGTTTGCCACTCCAGTTTTCAATGCTGCTTGTCAGCTGAAAATTAGCAACACTCACAAAAGCAGTTGCTAACTCAGCATCTCTGGGGCTTCCTGAATTCACATTCAAGTGAAGAACCTGATTTTTTTTTTTTCCTTTTCCATATACATTAATATGTTTTTCCTTGCATCTTGTGGGAAGACTTTGACTGGTACAAAAGAGAACTCTCTGTACTGCTATCTAAGTGCCTTAAGTACAATTTCATAAATGAGGAAAGTTTGTTCTGAGTGGCTAAGTGAATAAAACTTGGAACCGCTGTGCTGGAAATCGAGTTTGTAATGCGAGTGTTGCCAGAAGTGAACAATGTCCAATCCAAACTTTGTGCTTTGTAGGGCAAGAGAAATGAGATCTCTTCAACGTGAAGGGCTGGATATGGACAGGGCAATCAATAGCAGTCAGTGGCAATGCTGAGAGGAGAGCTCCTGTCCTCCCACCGGAGGACTCCTGTCTTCCCAGCCACAGGGATGACAGTAATAGCTGCTGTTACTGTTTCCAGAGATGATGTTGTTGTGTCTCTGGTGAAAACTATTTAGCAGGGGCTTGGAGCGTTTTCAGGCTTCAATTCAACAAAATATTGACAAATATATTTTAGACTCATCATTCTGCAACAAAGCACAACAAAGCAGTCCCCCTGTTGCATTGGAACACGTGTTCAGAAGAGCAGCCACTCTACCACCTTAGGGAGAAATGAATTCTATCTGATTAAAACAAACATTCTTTGCAATAACAGTGATAATTATGGATACACTAGTTAGCTGATTATATAAGTTGAATTCCATAAATTTCATTAATGTGCACACTTGAATCATGTGACTCAAAAAATCAGGATGTTTCACAAGTATTTCTTATTCAGACACATTAAAAATATTACTCTTTCCATAATGATAGGTTTACAGTAACTTCAGTCAAATTACCTATAATATAACAATGCATTTTGCAGGAAGTTAGAATGCTTTTGAGAAATTTACATCTATGGTGTAAAATTGGCATTCCCAGTAATAGTTTATCTATTATTTCAATGGTGGTGATAAAATGAAGGGATTTTAAAATATTTCTTTGGGAAGATTAACTTTTTTTTTTTTTTTTTTTTTTTTTTTTTTTTTTTTTTTTTAGCTAGGACTAGAAAGGCAGATATATTATTTCACTTTTCTTTGCTGTGCAGTCCTACTGTGGACTTTTGCTGGACAATTTTTCCAAAAGACCAGTCTCAGACAGCTCAGGACACTTGCACACCCACTGGGATTGTAGGTGCACAGAGGAATCAGAGTTTCTACTGTGGTTTCCTCCAAAGATAATTTAGTGCCCCAAAACTTTTCTGTAGCCAAAGACAGGAGGGGACTATAGGGGATGAACTTCAAAACCAGGCTACTAATGCAAATGGGATTTTATGTGTCCTCTTTCTGCTGTGCCAATTCCCTTCTGCTCAGCTCCTATAGAAATCTGTGCAACAATTCCAAGTATTTATTCACGATTGTACCTGCAGTGAAAAGTCCTGGGTTTGATATCTGTGCCTCTTTTGACCCAGAAATTATTTATGAGATAAACTTCATTTTGGTTTTGTGGTTTTCACCACTGCTGTAACATTTAATTAAATAGTAATAAGAAAGATCAATACGTATCAAGTTCTTTGTAGCAAAATATTGGGTTTTTGTATTCTACAGCGTAATTTTTGATATTCAGAATCATTTTACTGTGAAAAAATTGTTATAGATAGGTGCCAACAAAATTCTTGTTAATCTTCTCTTTTAGATAAAAGCATAAAAAGAGGTCTTTATTTAAAATCTGTTTTATAGGAGGTTTCAGCATATGCCTAATAAAATTCTTCCTGGATTGCTATCCTATATGCTCAGCTTCAGATTGCAAGGAATGTGTCCTGAAGTTATGAACCCTCTGAAAGAGGGAAATAAAAGGATATCTAACAGATCATTAAGTACAGGGGTACTATCAAGCATGGCTTTAATGTCACAGACATCCTGCCTTTTAGAAAGTTTCAGTGCACAGTGATATGAGTTTTAAGTGTGGTAGTCAAGTGTTTATAACACATATATGGTCAGACTTAAATGAAAGAAAATCTTACGGTTTTTTTTTCACCCCTGCTTTGAGTGAAATACAACCCAAAAATGCAAGAAATGACCTTGAAAATCAGCATTACATCTTTATTCAATGTAAAGGCTAAAAACTGAAATGAAATTATCAGAAAGCTGCTGTTAAGTATTGAAATTAACATGTTGAATTTTTGAGAAATCTCAGAAGAAAAAAACCACCTTATTTCTGCCATAAAAGAGAGCTAAATTCATTTTGGATCCATAATCATCTCTGAAGACCTCTTGAGTGGAAGAAGCACTCAGAAATGAGAACCAAGAACATACAATAATACCTGCAGCTTTCCAGTGAAAGATTTCTTGGGTCACCTGTCATCTCTGTCAAACTCCATTTTCCACTGCACTGAAGTGAGTGAAACAAGTGGTCATCATAAAAATGCCTTTAATATGGCAGTTTCAAGCGTCATTAACCTCTGTTCCATCTACTTAAGGAGAATGTGGCCATCTAATTGCTAAGAATGTTGTTACACACAAAGCAGTCAAACATGTAGATTTATCATACAGAGTCTGAAAAAACCAGGTCTCTTGATGTTCTGCTGCTGTTTGTTGAATTTGTGTGAATTCACTCAACAAGTGAATTGTATGTTCCTCATTTAGGGTTTAATTCATATGGAAAAAATTAATAAGCAATGGAAAATCAGAGAGTTTAACACTCTGGTATGTAGTTCTTTGGCTCTTGTTGGCTCAGGGATGAACTTTTCTTTAGGAACTTTTAAACCATAAGACTCAAAGCCCTTTAAGCTTTAGTAGGCATCATATTTTTTACCAGATGAAGGCAGAGATGTGACAGTAATATGTCACCATATACAGTAAGTTGCAGTAAAGATCTGAGTGTTATCTACTCACTGGTTCCATATCTCTGTACACACATTTTTACCTCTTATCATCCTCCATTCTTTTACTCTTCTGCTCTTCACTTCTTTCCACTTTAATCTACCCCTGTTTGTTCAACTTGTTGGATCCTGAACACTTCTGAAAAGCCTGTGTTAGGAATTTTAAGTTTAGCATTAAGAACTTAAAGAAAAGGAAAGATCTTAGGAAAGATTCAGGACTGACTTTGTCAGCTACCTCTAATGTACACTTGATTTATTTGTCTCTCTGTTACTTTATTATTAATTCTCTCCTGACTCAATTTGCTAAGGAGTAAGGAAAGTTTTGTGAAAAATGGGAAAAGGAAGGAAAACCGATGAAATTCTATGGATGTGCAGGGAACTTAAGATGAAGCATTCCTAATAAATATCCCTTTAGACATTGCTTTTCCTCAAGACATTAAATGAACCATCCCATTTGTTTTCCCTGCATCCAGATCAGAATTATAAATAGCTGTAAGTAAAAATACCTCATGCCCCAAATAGTATGAAATGCGCTGTCAATGTATTCTGGTCTGCTGGCTGGAAGTTAATAAAATTGAACTGATTTTCTTCAAAGGTGAGATGTTTTGACATTCTTGGCAAGGTCAGTAAGTCAGATTGGATCTTCAAGTGTTTAACTTCAGCTTCTTGGAGTAGAGAGCCAAAAAGCAGAATTGGAGCTTTCAGGAAATTAATCTCCTTTTAAGTATCGAATAGTCAAAGGAACAACCTAAGCAGTAAATTATTTTTCTTCCTCCCCCCTGCCCCCATGTTCATAAAATACAAAAAAAGACATCCCAGGAGAACTTTTTTGAGAAAGTTCTGAGGAAAATCAACTCAATGAAGCATCAAATGTAATGATTTGGCAGAATGTTTAGTATAATATAAATTACAGGAAAACATTTGAGATAAGACAGAAAAGAAGTATTTGTGGTCATATACGTACTCCCAGAGATTAAACTTTTTAAAAATCAAAATCTAAAAAAAGCAATAAATCTTATAATATAATAGAATTAGCTGATACTATTAAACCAAGCTGTTTCTGATTCTGCAAAAATTGCTATAACTTCTGAATAATTTGTTTGTAACTGTATCTCCATACAAACAAAAATGTATTTAGAAAGAAATAATTAAAAAGCATAAATAGAAGCCTTTTGAATGCTCATTTCTCACTTGGTAATGATTAAAAATTTGGGTTGTTCCAGCATGCTGGTTTATTGCATAGCTGCATTAAAAACTTATGTTTCTGGAATTAAACTATGGTTTAGTAATCCTTTTTGGAAATAAATATTCTTTTTTATGCAGGAAAATCTCTCTATTTCATTATGCAAGTAAACTAGCAGCTTTTAAGAGGGCATTGAGTTCAACAGATGTGTGTAGCATGTACCTGGTTGGCTATGAGAGAAGTTGTAATGTCTAAGATTTTAAAGTTATTTTGGAAAATATCAGAATATTTCTTTGGATGAAATGTCCTTCTGTTGAACTACGAAAGAATAGATGTCTGTACATCTCAGAGCATTTATATTTGAACAGAATGATTGAACTTACAGCACTGTATACTTTAAATTAAATGCACACTCATCAAAATAATTAAAGGAATTGTAAGCTGAAGTGAGCACTGGTAGGAAGATGCAGTTCTCCTTTGTGTACTTGTCATCTATATGAGATGCAGTACTTGAATGTAATTTTCTCATTTTGAAATGAATATTTAATTAAATTACTTTAGAAATACTCATGGTTAATGAGGAAACTCAATTTGCCAAAAGTGTACTCTTGGAATAGTTTTGTGACATTCCAAGCTTGAATCCTCATATGCAAGTATCATGCAAACATTATTGCTTTGGCAAGTGACCTTTACCATGGTTTGTTTTTTAATTGAGCAAGGTTATTGAATTTTCTAGAGTTTTAGGGGTTTGTTGGTTTTTTTAGTGGTTTCTATGACAATGTTACACATAAGTCATGAAGACTAATTGCTGACAGTAAAAGCATCTGCAATTGTAACTGGTGCTTTTCTGCATTTTAAAATATCAGGAAATGAGACATTTAAAATTTTTAAAGAAATTTATTCGTTAGCATTTCCTGAAATATGTTTGCTGTGGATGGCAGCTCATCTTTTCCAGTAAATGTGAGAACTGTGATTGTGTCCAGCTTTTCTTTTCCAGCTGTCACTAGCAGAGTGTCATAATATTTAGAGATACACTCTATACCTGTCAGAGTTTGTTACAGTTCAGTGATGCATGATGAAGTGTGAGGGACACAGTCTTCCTACACTACTCACAGTATTAATGCAGTGATGATACTTCACAATGGCTCCTTGCTCAAGGTCAGGACAAAGAAACTCATCTGTGGTGCTCAACAACTCACTCATTAATTGCTGAGTTCTAGAACTCAGGGCCAATTTCTTTAATATGCCCATAATTTGATGGAAAGATTCACAGATGTTTATGAGAAATGCAACAAACTTTTCTAACAAGTGCAGTTTTTTCCATGCAAATTCTTTCAAAATGAACTGATTTAATCATCTGAAATGATTTCTTTGCTCAAATCCTTTGAAATGAAATATGATAGCAATAAGCGTTTGCTATTTTACCTGAGGATTAGTCCTGCTGGTATTTGAAGATATAACTGAAAAGGTACCTCTGACTAATACTTATTCTGGTAATTTTTATAACACCTTGAAAAAAAATTAAAACTTGCTAGCTAAGGGATTATTATAAGCATATAAGAATAATACACACCTAACTCATTAGCTTTATTCTTCTGTTTTGCTAAAATATGCAATTTTAAGGCTTTAACACCTCAGGTGTTTTTGGCTTATTTTGTGAATGCCATTTAAATGCATGCTAGTGGGAGTTATTCCATTAGAATATTTGCATGTGCTACTTTTCCAGTTGCTAATTATCTAATAAAAAATACTTGCTAATTTACAGATGTTTTGTTGCTGCACTGTTGTCCTGAACCTTTCTTTCTCCTACACTGTTCCCTTGAAATCATAGGGTCATAAAGGAGGCATGACTAATTGCATTACTGATGGCATATTGAGATGTTTAGATCCTTCAAAAGGCTTCTTTTTAGTTATTTCTTTCATCCAAACAAATACATAAAAATATCTCAATTTTCTGCTAAAGATCTACAACTCAGCAAACATAAGCAACATTTTTTTAAAAAATGCTGTTCAAATCACACAATAGAAAAACTCCTTCACACAGAGCAGTTTCAAGTAGAAAGGAGTTCTGAAAATCTGAAAGTTGTTACAACAAAAAAAAGCTATAAATGACAATAAGAGTGAAAATATTTTGTGCATTTTTGGAAGAGCACACACCTTGGACAAGCTCTTCCACCAAGCTCCTGGGTAACATCTCTCCAAAACTGTAAATGAATTTATCATGTTTGCTGCTTTCCTTAAATATTGATCTGAAATATCTTTGGCTGGATAATTGTAAAGAGATCAACAGAAGAGAGACAAGAATTTGTCTGAGGTTTGAGAAAGTGCTTATACAGAGGCTGAAGATCTCAATGCAGCTGACAGAATGAAGGTTAAGGCGAGCTGGTTAAAGTTTATCTCATCTTTAGAGAGAAAATTGCTAGCTCTAAGTTGAATTCTTTAATGTAGCAGGAAACAGTATAGCAAGATCCTATAAAGAGAAATGGAATTTCTCAAAGGTTTCAGGGGTTCTCTAGCACTAAATAAATGTTGTATGGTTGATGCATAAAGTACTGGGGGCAATTTTTAAAAGTATGTTACGGATCAAGTCAGACTGGATCATCCTAATGGCTCCGTGGTGGGCCATTGGTTCGGTCCTTCCATAGGCATGTAAATGTCACCTGCTCCAAAAGTGGGCATCATTCTTCCTTTATGCACATACCAATCTCTTCTTACATTTTCTTAGTTTATGAGATCTGATGTGTCTGATCATGAGGTAGGACAGCAGCTGACAGGTCTCTATTACAGTTGTCATAGCTTACTTGAAAATAATTGCAAGTGCAAATAACTACACTCAGTTTGTATATCTTCCATCATGTTCCTAATCAGTACAGGCAGGTATTTTTCTGTTTTTCTGCCTTATTGTACCACATTATAACCTGTTTTGCTTCAAACATCACACACCTTTGCAGTCCCAAAGCTAAGGAAAATATTGAAATATATTAACAGTAGGTTGTCATTAGTTTGAGTTGGTCTCCTTCCATTAGTGAGCTATGTATTGGCTGCCAGGTTGTGTGTGGAACAATTTCATTTTCACTGGTGTAGCATAAACCCTGTCATGCAATGACAATTACTGAGACCTAAATCCCATAAAATGTACTTCAATTTTTTTCTCCTTCTGCAGTGTTTAGGAACAACTTAGACCCCTTCAGCACTTGGAGATTTACACTGAAATTATTGCCACCAAATTGGTTTTTTTTAAGCATAGATTGCAAATCTTTTAAAGCATTTATTTGAATGTGTGTCATATGCTGCAATTAACTTGCCATTACTTGCAGCTGCCCTTTCCAGTGAAAAGATTAGAAGATAGGAATTTATAATCAGGGAACCTCAACACAGCTGTCAGAAAAGACTGGGGTTCAGTACAAGTAGTCTCAAGGGACAACTTGAAAGGCAGATTTGAACTGTGAACTTCTGTGTCAGAATTTTGATTGCCAAGGACCCCTCTAGGTCACACAACAAGGATAATGAGAACTACAGACTTAAATGCTCTTGGACAAAAGTTTATTATAAGCGCACAGAGAAATAGCCCAAATATGTCACAGCAGATTCATGGTTATTACTGAAACAATGCATTAATGTTGGCAGTCACTTGAAATATGGTATGTATATAATAGTTTCATTTAGTATCACTTAAAGGTCTCTATTGCAAAGAGGCATGACCTGTCACTGATGTATGCTGCTATAACAAAATATGAGAGTTATACCTTTCTTTGACAAATTTCAGATCACTCATCTACTGCACAAAATGAGAGGAATGTGGGATAAGTTATTAAGAATTTAATTTGGCTTTGTGCTGTGTGTTTCTTATTTTAGAAATTTAGGTGATTTTCCCCAAAATAAAGAACATCAGGAGATTAGGTATTGTTCTCACCATAATTTAGAAAAACAACCCTATACCCATAATGAAAAGAGAAAGTAGCTTTCAAGTTCCTTGGGTTTTAACCTATTCTTTTGTGATGGCTGAAGATATTTCATTTGAAATAACATTCCCAGCTGTATGTGTAGTTCATTCTAAGATTCATAATTCAGAAATGTTGCATGCCAAAATAATTCTGTAACAAGAGAGTGTCTGTCTCTGCCATGGAAATGACAGAAACTAAAAGAAATTATGGCTTTTCTGAAGGAAAGTAAAAGTTGTCTTCTGTAGTGTCTGCCTGCTGTTACCTTTGGAGAGAATCAATGTTTATGTTGCTGTCGAGGTGTTGTGACACGGTTTTCAAACTGACTTGCATGTCATGCCATGGTGATTGGGAAGACAGTGAATGTCACCAGCTTTCAATAGGAATATGGAAAACAAGATTAGTGCCTCCATATAGTACAGTAAATAACTTTGCTACAGCAGCTGCTGCTGGGAAGAAGATTGTGAGTTTTTTTATTTTTTATTTTACTGTAAACTGATACCTCTGAGGTGACAGCAATGATTTCAAGAATTCTATTTTTGCAATTTTTAAAGCACTTAAAATCACAATTTTTAAATTTTAAAGCAGAAATAGAATAAGGAAGGACTGTGGAAGTTCTTGGGAAAAAAAACCCCAAACAACTAAAATTCTTGCTTTACACTTAAAAGAGCAGCTGCAGTTTATTCTGACAGTGAAATCTATCAAGTTTGAGATTTTATTTCAAAAATGTGTTCAGAAGTGTAGCCCTGTTGAGGAAGCTGTATTGACTGTGTAATTCAGGATGCAACAAAACAATGAAAGAAGAGTTTAATAAGGTGGAACTGATTGGGTTGGACATTCGTATACCTCTGTGAGTATTGTTTAATTGTCCATGAGATTGAGTTGTTAAATAAGCAGACTAATACAAACTGACTAACACAAGAAACAGAACTAATATGAGATCACAAAAATAATTTTGTTTCTAATATATAGTTCTTAATTATAGTGTTCTACACTCAGCGCTGTATGCTTGAAAGCTTACAGTTCACATCTGTGTTGAAGGAAGCAAAATAAATGTTACTTGTCAATACCTGAAATTTCACTCAGGTACATACAATATGTGCTTGAATTTTAAGGCATGGAACAATTAAAATATTACTTGGTTGACACTTGTAGTAGAGAAAAGTTTAGGTTGAAGTTTTGATCTTATTTTACAAATACAGAGTGAGTGTCTGACTGAGAATTAGATGACCACATCAGGAATGCACACAGCATCGATTCTTCATTTAAGAATGATGGTCTTTCTTTCTGATGTAAATGTATCTGTTCTTTCTGGTCCAGCTGTGCCAGTGGAAAGGTTGTAATCCTGTTTCTAGGTCCAACTGCTCCTCATTGCCATCTGCTGGGGGTTACCCTGCTCCCAGCTGTACTGAGTGGGTTGCCCAGGCTCACTTAGCCCGTTTCAGTCAGAATCACCTAGGCTTGCAAAGCTGAGGCTAAGGTGGGGCTAATTATTTTTGGCTAAGAGGTGTCAGCAGACAGAGCTGGCTTTCACCATGTCTGGAAAAAGCAAGTGGCTGCTACCTTTAACTTGTTGTTTCTTGTTTATTCCACCCAACTTAGTGGCTCCTCAAGATGACCCTGGGTTGTGCTGAGGGGAGACTTGTTTGAACTGTGTTGACACTGACTAACCTCATGTGTCCTCATGAGAAGTTGGATAGCTACGAGGGTGTTCCACAAAGTGTTTGTGCAATAGTGTATGTGTGGTCTGGGAAAGCAGTGGGGAGAATGGTGGTTGTTGTTCATCTGCAAGATTGGACAGTAAGTGGGCAAAAAGAAATCCTTCTTGATTTGCTTCTGTCTGTTTATATGTAAATCACATGAGTTGGGGAGAAGGAAATGAAGAAATTTCATTTATATTCCTTCCAAGGTGGCTTTTGTGCTTTCTGGACTCAGCATTTTCTTAAAGGCCCTTTTTTCCTAGGAAGTCTATGTGACTTTGTGAATTTTGTATTTTGTAATTTAGGCTATATTAGGGGCAAGCTGTTGGATGGTTGTGAGAAAAATGCCTAAGAAGTAGTTTGCTAGGAAGCATTTTTGTCATGGTTGGTCCTTCACTGAATGGGAAACAAGCTTAAAAGATAATGAACTTCAGCTGAATATCACCTGAGCATTAAAAATGTGTTCCCCTGGGACCAGTGTTGACTAAGTTTTAGAAACAGATTTCTAAATAGCTGATCTGATGAAATGTTCTCTACTTCACTGTTCCGTGGTGAGCTGGGTATGATACTTTGAGGAGCTACACAGGTTTTTGGATTTATGATAATTGATGTGGGATGTCTGCTGTAAGAGTGACTTACTTCATGTAAATTAACACTCAGAAATTTCTTCACAAGTGTTCCTTTGTAGGCTAACATACACTATAAGTAATTTAATTTGTTAATCATGAAAACAGCTGTTTCATCAAATCACCATATTTTGAATTCTGCCAGCATTTACAAGCAATGAAAATGCTTTTCAAGTAGAAACTCTGCAGGCTTCTAAGTTAACAGAAAGACATCTATGGTTTACACCAAGGAGGATCTGACTCATTATCATTAGCATTTTTCCAATGCACTGTAAAAGATAAATAGGTTCTTAGAGCTAACAGAGATCACTGGATGTGTTGGCAGTGATGTTTGTGGGAATGAAAAGTCAGAATGAGTTGGATTTAAATATCTGTGGTGCACTAGTCAGATTAATCATGTGAGTTTACTTTGACAAAATATGAGATGCTGGGGAAAAAATTTTCTATGAGGAGTTTGTTCTCTGTGCCCTCTTTGGGACTGTTGGATGTGATGGGTTGTGCTGTAATCACTCTGAAACCTCAGGACACATTCGAATTGAATTATATTGCAAAGCTATAAAATATAATTCAACGCATTAAAATAATTATTTAAAATTCAGTAAATTCAGATGAAATGACAGCAGCTCTTCAGCTGTTAGAATGAGTTCATTAAGTTATCAAAATCAGGCATATGTATTTTGCATAAATCAGGCAAAACTGTGAATTCAAAAATGTTAATAAAATTTTTCTGACAGAAAATTATTATAGCGTATAAGTAATTACATTCATAATAAAATGTGGTATTCAGGAAGGCATTTTATGGGGCAGATTTTTTTCCCTGCTTTCCACTCTTAGACACTATCACACATTTTCAGTTTTTTCTACCTGTTTGTTGGTGTTAATTCTGGCTCTGGCTGAGAGAGGGCAAAATATTCTCATATATCAGGAGAGTGAGTTATAAGCTGCACTGAATTTACTTTCCAAGAGAATGCTCCCCTCATACTTCTCTTGGCAACCATTAACAGCCACACTTTAAAATGCTGCCAGGGCTCCCGAGGATCCTTGATATCGATCTTATCTGGGGGAAACGTCTGCTACCTTGGTCTTGATCTTCAAGTATTGTGCACTCCAAAAGTGCAAATTTTGCTCTGCCTAGTGACATGTAGTTTTAACAGAAGCAAAGAAAATCAGAATCTCTTAGTAAAGGAATATTGCAGCAATATAGTAACAAAGTCAAGAGGGATATGTATTAAGATTTCTGTAAGATTATATATTATCTCCTGGATAGAGATTTGAGAGTCTCTTGGCACACCTGTCTGCAAAGAAAGTTGTGTGAAAGAGAGAAGAAAGTGGAATTTGTAACAGACAAGTGAAGTAAGTGACCATTTTGTTTTGCAAAATAATCTACGATTAGAGAGGAGTCATCATGACATGAAAGACTCGTGGCACTCTGCCACTGGTGTACTGCTGAGCACAGGTGCTAAAAGAGAGAGTTTAATGCAGACCCATATGTTCTAAGACCTCAAAAGACTTAAGGAACCTTGCTCCAAAGCTAAGAACTCCTGAATGTAGGTTGCTCAAGCTCCTACATAATTCATGTCCTTTATATTGTTGTTAAGACAGTCGTTTATAACCTGATCACAGGTTTTAACTTTTTTCCTCAGGAAAAAAAAGGTCATAATATTAATTTCCCCCTTGCCAAATTTCTAGTTTAAGGTATTAAAGTACAGGATCCTCTTTGACTATAAAAAATAGTCAGGTTGTTTCTAATGTGCAGGTAAAATGTATATTTTTTTAAAAACAGAATACATTTTATCTCAAGTGCATGCACTCTTAAAAAAATCCACTCTGAAATATTAAATGTGGAAAAAAACTACCTTAATTAAAATTTCATGAAATTATGGAGAATAAAAATTTTATTTCCTCACAATAAGAAAAATCAAGTGATAATCCATCATTTTACATTGGGAAAAGCAGTTAGAGACTGTAACTGACCACTCAGAGCATATGAGATCAAGACTTTTTACCTTGTACAGAAAGATGGCTGAGTGCTTATTTTTTAAATTTTTTTTAAACTTTACTTTCATTTGTGAAAATAACTTACTAAAAATGCCACAATTAACTAATTTTTTTAGCTGCAGTTACCTTTGCATACAGTGACTCTCTGTCACTTTAATCAAGTACACTTATCAGTTTTCGTAATTTTTTCTGCAAAATTAGCAAAATATCTTGTATTTACAGTTTATGAAGTCATTGCTTCTTATGTGTTATGAGAATAGACAATATTGAATTCTGATGCAGATCAATAATGTAAGAAAGCTGAATCAAATTTGCAAGCTGTGATGTGATTGATCCATTTTAATGCTTGTGGATTCATCCACTTTTAAGAGGGCTGAACGCATTTCAGGCTGACACTTGAAAATCAAAATAAAGCACTAGAGTAAATTATTAAATCCTAATAGGAAAAGAGATGAGGTAGACAAGAATTTGGCTGCTGCTCTGCTCTGTAAAGTTCCACAAAGGGGACAATGTGAAGGCTGAAGAGTGAAATTTTGGGGTGGTTTTTTGGCTTGCAGGTTTCTGTCAGTACAGAGTTCTTTGAAAAGTGTCACACCATCCGTGTGCCTTCATTAATGAGAGCCCATCAACTCTTCCAGCCAGAAGGAATAATCTTGCCAAATTACCTTGCACAGATCCTGCAGTGGGCTTTCTGGTAGTGTGCCAGATATTAATTTTTCTTGCTGAATAGTAATTTTCTTTCTATAATTCTCAACACCAAATAAAATACTGTTATTAAAGCTTATTCTTAAAGGTTTATAGAGCATTTTAAGAAGTTTTGTTTGAACACAAGTATTCTTTTAGGACTCAGAAGTTAAAGAGGGCTAAACCTGATATCCAAGATCTCAGGAAACTGTAACTTCATCAAGGAGGATTTAATTATTAGTGGACTGATAGATAACATTCCAGAGGGAGATTGACATCTTCTCATTATAGCCATGGAAGTGGTTTATTTCTCTGTTTCTCCTACTCCTGTTGACACCTCTGGATATCTGCAGTTTGGTCTCAGTGGGAAAAGACAAAATTAGTGACCATTTGTAAGAATGTGTAGTTATGCCAGTGTTGTGGACAATATTTCCACATAACATATTCATTTTTAAGTGAAGTCTGTATTGACTGCCCACCTGTAGCAGAGTGGTACATTTCCCCTGGTGCCCTGAAGGTCTGTTCCGGTTGATTGTCTAAGCAGCTGAATTAATTTAGTGTCTCTGGGTGAGGAACATTTTACTGCTTTACTGGAATAGAGAACCAGTGCGTTTCTGATGAGGAAGAACTCTGCAGTGCTTGTGGAAACACAAGGCCATGAGTAGGAGCAGGTTCTTCCCTGTGGAATCAAACCCTGTTGTTCTGGACTTTGGGGCTGTATCAGGGACCAGCTGGAATCCCAGCTGATCTTCTGGATTAGTCCATGCTATTTGTCTGTTGAGAGCAATGTAGCTCATGTGGTTCCTTGCTATGGTAAATTACTTGGCCAGAAAACAAAAACCAAACCAAAAAAAAAAAAAAAAAAAAAAAAAAAAAAAAAAAAAAAAAAAAAAAAAAAAGAGAAAGTGAGAGAGGGATAAAGTGGTGGGATACAGAATAACCTTGCCTTTTGGTCCCAAACTGGACACCAGTGCTCCAGGTGCAGTACCACAAAGCATATACTATTCTTCCTGCAACAGGAATCCTTTACTTAACACTTCACATCTTGGTAGAATTTTCTTTAGTGGTTTCTGTTTGTTGTAAATGTAGAAAGACAAACTAAAATTATGCAACATTTAGAAATTGTACCTCAGCCAAAGTGGCTTACATTCATTTGAAACATCATCTGTCTCAGTAATTAGAATACTTACAGTTAACAGGGACCTGGCCCAAACTATTTGGTTTTGGACTGTGTTCTGTTTAAGCATCTGCCCTTGAGTTAATTTTTTTAAATTTCTCAGTATGTTCTAGCTGTGGTCTGCATATCTAATTCCTCTTGGATATTTTGATACCATTATGGATGCGTGATGGTTTCAGACTAAAAAAACTTGATATTTTCTGTGTGGATAGAATATAGAACTATAGTATTTTCCATTATGAGAAAAGATTTCAATTTTTTAAAATTATTTTTGCAAAATTTGTATTTCTAAAAAAATTTAAAACCTTCAGGATGTGGGTGAAAGAGTCCCATTTTCACCTCAGTGACTTTCTAAGGTAAAAAAAATGCATTAGAAAAGCTGGAAATTCTGTGACAGTATAAGCAATAGGTATTATGCTAGGGTTGTAGGAAATATATTAATTTTGTTATTTTAAAGTACAACCATTCTAGTTCAGTTACAGTATTTTAAAGGCATGTGATGTGACTAGTTTGATATATTTGCCTAATATTATTTTGTGAATTATTTTACTGGTACCTCCATTTGTGTTCATACTGAGGAAGAGATTCAGAAATTCTAGTTAGAAATATTTAAATATTTAGGAACATTGAGATATCTGTCACCTGTGGAACTTTTCTGGATATCAGTCTCTCAAAAACCAAAGTAATATGGAAATATTTACAGAATTTTAATGCCAGAAGTTGAAAACAATCAACACTTTTAATACTAATTAATAAATAGAGGGAAAACTTCCAGTACTTTTTTGTTTTATTTTAGATTTCCTCTCATTCTTTATGGGCAAGAAGGAAAAGAGAAAACTCTTTAAAGAATAGAGCATTGGTGATGTCAGTTGAGGAACTGACAGAAAATTGACATAGGATACTTGATCTTGTACCATGTATAACTGTAATATCACTATAGTGTGTGCCTATATCTACATCTGTTGTATATATTTGTTGTACAAAAGAGGATTTTTTTTGTCCCCAAGAGAGTTACAAGATCCTATAGAGATTAAGAAAAGTAAGAATTTTTTATGTGTCACTTTTCAATCTCAAAACTTCTACACAAAAATGAGTGGTACCATTGCAGTTAGAGCTGGGGAAAATAAGGTCTGGGGTGTTAATACCACTGTGCAGCTCACAGGCTCAGTCTGGGCAGAGAGAGGAGGTTAAAACTCTGCTTCTCTTATTTCCACTGCACTGTCAGCTCTGACAAATGCCACTTAGTGTTTTCCTGTTACTAGGTCACTGCTAATGACACCTGAAATGTAGATGTGAAGTGAAGGTGTGAAAAATGCTTAATAGCTGTTTTGTCAGGGAAAAGTTATACATAAAACCACTTTGTACTTTTTATTGGAACAATTCAGCTATTAAAGCATATTTAACAATTCCAATTTTTTGATGCGTGGTATGCCGTAATTACCATCAATTTTTATTATTTTTGGCAAATGATCATTGCTGTGCTCAGAGGACTTCACCTAGACAGATTTTTCCATTTCATGCAGCACAAAAGCAGATTTTAGCTCCTCTAGCAGTGCTTATGTTCAATCCACCATATTAAGCAGCGACCTATTAACTGGATGGTTCAAAGGCTTAGCAATACATGTGTTTGGATTTAGATTGGCTTCCACTGTCCTAGAAGTTAAGCTCAGTCATTTAGAGCTCCTAGAAATCATCCTGGAACAGTGAATTAATTTGACCACTGGTTAGTAAGAAAATAGTATGTAGAAAATCTTAAAATTGAGTACCCTTGAACTCAGTGGAGTTACTGCCCCATACTAAAGCATCCTTAGCCATGTCACATTTTAGATTTGGCTTGCTAGTTCATATTCTTCTGAGAGAACTGAGTGACTGTTGTGAAATATTTAGCATTTTCCTGAACCATCATCTTTTGTATGAAAAAAATTAAGTATGTTTTAATTTTATCAGTATCATGTTTGACCACTACATTGCTTTTGCCTTCCTTATGTAGTAATGACAGCAGAGAAAGACATTTCAGAGTAAATGAATATACTTCTAGGCTACTTTAAAATGTGATAGCTCCTTCTGATCTTGCTATTCTTCGTAGCAAGTGATCAACATGCACTACAGGCACAGCTCTGTATTAAAAACAACATATTGACAGAAAAGTCATCTGGCTTTCCTTGGCCTTGGATGGCACTGGGGACTTTCATGGTTCTTTTGTCCATAATGGGTCTTCAAAAGTGGATCTGCTCTTCAGATTCCCAAAGGATGATTTTGTCCCCTGTGCCTGCTTATCCAGATGATGTCTGAAACTTTCAGGAGCTCTGTCATTGTCTGGCTTGTAACTAAAGGATGTGCTCTTGGCTGTGCTCCAAAATAATCCATTCAGTTGCTTGATGTCCTGTAGCCTGGGGATGAGGAGAAAGTGACTCCACCAAATAATGAAGATTCTCTATTCTTATTGGCTGGATGGCAATTCTATACAATAATAAAATAAAGTAATTAATGTATCTTAATTATAGTCCTCTTTAAAAATCCATTGCCTTAGCATATTTTTCCAATAATGTGCAGCTAAAAGAACAAACCCAGAAAATATACAGATGCAACTTTGTTAATAATTTATGCACACATTTTGAGTGGAGTTTGGATAAGGTACAAAAACAGAGCACTTGCTTTTCTTTTTCAATGGCTTGGTTATATTTTTTTCAAAGATCCTTTTTCACACTGTATTGCTTTGAGGATCCTGAAGACCACCCTTACCTATCTGCAGATTGCACTGGAAAATGCTAATTCTTTTAATTGCAACTAACTTGTCATCAGTAAAAATAGCAAAGATTTTGAAGGGTGTGGGCAGATATCTTCCCTAAGTTTGTGATAGCCATGTATCTTTCTGTCCAGAAGAGATTTTTAAGAAGCCGTTTTGACATTTCATTTAATTTCACAGATCAGAAAGTGAGTAGACTTCCATTCTTTTTCTTCCAAAATTGAGGGGGAAAAAAGTAAATTATTTTAAAGCAATTAGCTGCATGAATATTGTCCTGGCAAACCCTTTACTTTTTAAAGTTTGAGGCAAGCGTGATTTATCTGTTTTTTTGATATGAAACAGGGGAAAACCAAGGCTGCCCTCCTAAACTGATATAGGTTGCTTTCCATTCTAATTTCATTGTTATAGAAAAATAAGACCATTACAAAATCAGTTTTAGTCAATAACAGAGTAATAGCATCCTAAAATGATATTATTATTTATTCATGCTTAGTTAAATATAACTGTAACATGAAATAAATGATTATCTGTTTTGGATATAATTTTATCATAAGGCCTTTGAAGGTCATTTGGACTACGCAACTAATTAATGTTTTATTTCCAGCCTTCCTTAATTATTCTTGCCAGATGGTCCTTTATTTGTGTTATTGCTTAGAGTTTCCAGCTGAGGTTGTTTGATTGTTGAAGAAAAATATGTGATGGCACCATAAGATAACTGTAATTGAATTGTTAGGTATGTTAGAACATTCAAGCCTTCTGTCCCTGCTTTAGCCACATCTGGGAAATAAGTTTGTTAACAAAGTGCTTTGGCACCTCATTGAATACTTGATGTGATATATGAAAATGTTTTGAGCAAGCTCAATTAGTGTAAAAGCCTGTAGAAACAGAACTCTGGTAGCTTCTCATTCATTTATGAACTACAAAATCTTCTGGGTAAAATGCACAAATGGGTAAATTACCAGGTGGTTGGTTTTGTTTGGGCTTTTGTTTGGTGGTGTTTGTGAAGCCTCTGACTTCCTTTTCTCACATCTCGACAATATTAGTTTTGTGTTTATAACAAAAAGGTAAATAACAAAAGACAAAATAATGTGATGAAAGCATAGTAATAGTAATAAATTTTGGATGTTAGATTGATCTTTGTAAATAACATCTTGAGAGTGCTCATTTCTAAGAGGGAAACTGTACAACAGTGACAGATGCCAGATTTGGGACCAGCAATGTAAATACCGCATTTACAGGAAACTGTTTTGTTTTAATCAGTCATCAACATTGTTTGCATTGTGTTAGTAAATAACTATTACACTTGTTCTTTGAAAGTCCCATGGTGCCAGGTTCTGTATAGCAACAAATAAGCATGCATGTTCTAAAATAGCAGAGGCAACGAGAGGAAAAATGGTGCATGATGGTACACAAATGCACAATTTCGTTCCAAATACTTGTTTAATCTCTTCTTTCTCTTTTCAAGCCATTGTTTACACCATTTTTCTATAATCATTGCACAGAGTAGTTTTGGGAAATGGAGATGAGTTTACAGAAGATATCGAATATGTTTTACAGATATGTGTGTTGGGGTAGCTGGGAAGAAAGAGCTGAGGTATTTGTGTGGGAAATTGATTAATGGATGAATAAGAAAGGTATTGACACAAAGGTTCAAGACCAGAAGGAAAAATTGGCTCATGCGGGAAGTGAAAAGTGAGATGTATCTTTGTTTCATTCATGGCTGTGTCCTTCAAGACACTTGGGTAAATGTTCTGTTAAAAAAAAAAATAAATCAACTACAATTCAGAAATTGCAAGAAAAAGCTTACCACAGCAATGGATAAGAGTACGTTGAATAAGAATAGGTTGGAGATGACTTTCCTCAATTGTATTCTTTTGTTTTGTATTTACTAGCTTATTAGAAAATGATCTGGAAAAGAACTATGGTTCTGGTTGTGAAAATTAGCTCCCAGTGTTAAAAATGTGGATGTGCTATACCAAGTTTCACCAGTCTAGTGCAGCATTTAGAAATATTGGTAAATTTTTATGCTTGCTGGAGTATGTGTTTAGCAGCACAGCCTATCTCCTTAGCAAATCCTCCCTCATTTGAGAAGTAGTTTAGCTGAGCAGCAGAGAAATCCTCTCCCCCTCAGCCGGTGTCAGAGATGTGTGTTCTTGGCTTCTGAGCGCTCTGAACGTAAAACTCTGCTCGGGTGCTGGGGGAGATGGGAAACAGCTGCTGCCTTTCAGAGCGCAAATGTTGGGCTTTCAGAGTCTGCAACAGAGCAGGATGGAGCCCGACAATGGAGCCCACAACACAATACAGATGCATCGAATTAAGGCTCTGCCCACTGGTGTCTGCTGCTTCCTCTGTAATTCAGGCGTTTTGTGCTTTAACTGGTTCGGTTGTTTAAATGTTATAAATATGCATTTTCTGAATTGCTGCTCTGAAAAACGGGACCCTGGAGCTGGTGGTGGTATCTCTGCGGCAGTGGTGGAGTGAGTGGGCACTTCTGTCAGCTGCGGGAGATCTGCCCATTCATATTTAAATCCAGTCCCTGTGCCAGAACAGAACGGCAGACTGTTCACAAGCTCATCTTCTCCAGCGCTGGGCATGCACGTCTCTGAGCCACCGACAAAAGAGACACGGGAATTTTTGTAAAGACCAGTTAAACTCACCAGAAACTGCTTTGAGACACCAGTTACCCAAATAAACAAAATAGGTAAAAGGAGGAGTGTCAGGGCGATTCCACCTTACTAATTTTAAAACTCTTTTCAGTTTTAGCTTTCTTCTTCTTATCTGTTCACCATTTCTCTGCTTACCACTCCACTCCCTTACTATACAAACCAAATGACCTAAACAATATTGCATAGTATTTTTAAACAAAACTTTTAGGACTGTATATAAGCTTTCACTCTCTTTTCCTCTTTTTATCTGGTGTTGCGAAATAATAAATTGAGGCTGATGCCCCGAAGTTCCATAAGCTGCCTTGTCATCCATGCACTGAACTCAGTGGCTTTACAGACAGACTTTTCCAAAGTCTCCCAAGAGGTTCTGCATTTTGCTGTTTCCACTCAGTACAGCAGGAAGGAGGGTGGCCAGCTGGGAAGAGAGACAAACCATAACAGAAGCGAGCTGACCTCTGGCTCCAGGTTCTGTGTGAATGGGAGGTTGGTCCCGGAAGGTCTCTTACCACAGCAGGGTATCCCAGTGTGAAATGCCAGCATGAAATTACTAATTATCCTGCTTTTTCACTTCAGGATGTGCTGCTGACTGCGTATTTTCATAAAGTCACCGTAGTACTACAGAGATACTTGCAGGAAGAGGTATTATCTTGCCATTGTGACATTAAATTGTATCAGACCAATTCAGCAGTCTTTTGTAACACTTATTTTAATACCTCTGCCTTTTATAGGGATTTATAAAAATGCTGTGCAGAAAAAAAGTCTCCAAGCAATAGATTAAGTGGGTTTTTTAACCTTATTGTGTAAACCTCTAAATTCTTTGATGTTATGTATGGTTTTCCATGGTGTAGAAGATCAATATTAGTGTTTCTTTGTGCCCACAATGCAAGATGTATTACTCAAGGTACATGACATACTACCTCACCAAAGTACCCGCTGAGATTTGTAGGTGGTGTTGGGTTACAACTGTTTTTTTTTTTTCCTGGAGGCTAAAATTGCCTAAATCTTGGCTCTCACTGTGCTGTTTTTTCCCTCATTATATATTTAAGAGGGTCAAATCATTCATCATTCTCAATTACTGGGGTATAATTCACTGCATGCAATGTGAGCTACAGACCAGATGCCTGGAAATTCCTGCACTGACCAATAATCTTAGGTCCCAGTACACATTCTGTTTTTAATACAGCAGTAACATGTTTGTTTCCTATTGAATTATTTGCAGAAAATGCATCCCTGATCAAAGCTTCATCAGGCAGGTGGTTATCAGGATGGGACACAATCAGGGAGACTCAGAGCAATATAAACATTCTGATCTCTGTTCTTTTAACAGCCTGTAAAATGCCAATAACATTTAAAAGGAATAACTTGATTTTATTAAAGGGCAGGATCTGTCATGGGAACTTGAGGCTGGAAGGTGTTTAAATGAATGTCTCATAGTGGACTGGAAGTCCTGCCCTGTACTACTGCAGATACTGGGGTAAAAGGTGCTTTCATTTGACAAGTGTGTCAGTCTGTCTGTGTTCTCCTCTGCTGTTGTTGCATAATATAATGTATTCTTCATGGTTTTATGCAGTAAATTCATTAGAGCTAAGGTACAGACATCACATAAAATTCAAAGCAATGTGTGAACAACCTGCTGTGGTTTTGAATTTTTTGATTTGCTGTACTTTCATGTATTTTGTGCCAATTCTTGAATTGTGGCAACAAATATGAAGTGCTAAAGGAGTTTAAAGGCTGGGGATTTCTTCAGATAATAAAGTCTCAAATCTGGGATTCTCAAGTGGTCAGTATTCAGCAGCATTTTTGGTTTTTAAATATTAATCTGTAGCTTCAATAGGGTTTGCATCTGACAGAGCATTTAAATGGAATAGTTTCTGAAGAGCTGAGAGGGAAGGTGTTCTGTTGGGTAAAGCCCCACCTTGAGTTCAGTTTTGGGCCCCACATTTCTAAAAATACATTGAGGCGCTGGAACGTGTCCAGAGAAGGGCAGGGGAGCTGGGGAAGGTCTGGAGCTCAAATCTGAGGAGTGGCTGAGGGAGCTGGAGGTGTTTAGCCCAGAGAACTGGATGCTCAGGGAGGAGCATCCTCATTGCTCTCTGCACTCCCAGACAGGAGGGTGGAGTGAGATGGGTATTGGTCTCTTCTGCCATGTCTCAAGCAAAGGGATGAGAGGAAATGGCCTTAAGTCGCAGCAGGGAAGGTTCATATTTGATATTATGATTTTTTTTCCTCACTGAATGAGAAGTCAGACATTAGATAAGTTGCCTAGGGTAGTGGTGGAGTCACTGTCTTGAAGTGTTCAGGAGGTGTCTGGATGTGGCACTTGGGGGTGTGGCTTAGGGATAATTATGGCAGTGCTGGGTTCACATTTGGATGACATGATCTTGAAGGTCTCCTCCAACCTTGATGATTCTGTGATAAGATTATGATGGTGTGGGAATCAATACTGCTCATTCAGCTCAGCACACCAGTGACCTTGTTAGCCCAGTTTTCTGGAAAAGTAGTGTCAGAGATGTATTTTAAGGACTGATGGGAAGATTTCAATGGGTGAAGTTTTTTGGGTAGCCTAAGGATTAGTGTAGGGAAAGGTGCAAATGGTCTTCTAAGTTCAGAAAGCAGCATTAATGATTCAGTACTCATAATGATAACATATGAAAAGTGCTAGATAGGAGAGAAGAAATTTCAAGCGGTTTTGAAATTGAAGGCAAGTAAAAGGTATTTTAAATGGTAAGGAAACTGAGGAACCAGGTGTGAAGTAAAAGGTGATATGATCAAAGTGATGACAAGATAATGATCTCTCTAGAAATGCCTTGAATAGGTGTAAGTGGGCCAGGATTGCATTTGTTAAGGCACGTGAGAGAGCTGCAGTGGCCAAGTTAAAAGCTGCTGACCACATTAGTGAGAAACAGAATTGTGAGAGTTATTAAATATGCTCACACAGTTTTGTGGTTGTGTCTTAATCTGTGTTGTTGGTATTTGCAACACTAGAACTCAGCTCGACTAATCATTCCAGTCCTTTTTAATTACTGTTCTGTGAAATACTGAAATTGTCAATTTTGTTGTTGTTAATTGACACTCCTAGAAATGGAGAAGAAATTTATTTGGGTCAGCCCAAGTGATTTTTTTTTTCCTCTTCGATTCTCACTTTTATAAGCTATCAGGGGAAATTAAATGCCAAGTTTAACATAACATGTATTTTTAATAAAAGCAAAAAAACCTTGAAAATGAAAAATTAGAATCTTACACTTCAGTGCAATTCACTGTCTAGAAGAGGATCTTTTATTAAGTCATGTGCCTTTTTTAATTTTTAAGACTGATGCATGAGTAAGATAGATAGAAAACCGCAATTAGAATTATTCCTCTGTCTTATCTGGAGCAGCATGCCCTGATTACTAAGTTAGTACTTTCTGGAACATCACACCCTCTGAGCCTATCTAGTTAATGGTTCTCACTGGGGGTAAACATTATCTGGATCAAATAGCAGCAAATTATGACTACTGCCCTTAGCAGCAGACAGTCATGCAAAGTTCCTTTTTTGTGTGTCAAAGAATAATTTAATTATAGATATGAATTGGAGTGGCTTAAAGAAGAGAGAGAGTCAAATCTCAAGCTAGTCCAAATATAAAGAAAAAAAAAATACAAAAAGTAACTGGGAAAATTTTGAGGTGATGGTATGAGCAGGTTTCTTTGTGCTTTGTTGTGGTTTTAAACCTACAGTTGGTGATGGCTTAGAGGCTCCTCTAGAAGTTCATGTAGAACAGGAGCTGGATTCAGGTGTTTTGACTTGCCCTGTAGAGAAATTTTCCTTTTTGTGAAAAATACAAAGGAAATACATGTGGTTTTTATGGAAGGTTCTATGGCCAAGTTCATGAACATGAAGCCTGATGCAGTTAGTTTCCATATATGAGGAAAATTGAGTTAAACATAAATTGAAGAACTTAGGTTACTTTTGAACATGGCAGTATATCATGTGACATTTTGGCTCAATGTCTAGTTTCCAGTTGTCCCATAAAGGTGATTTTTTGCAGACAGCCTTGTTCCCTCTGGCCTGTATCATTTCTGTCATATGAGTATGGTGCTTTGACTTTATTTACTTTAAGTGAAGAATGTATGGAACAGCACAGTCTTTCCCTGTCCTCCTGCTGCAGACTCTGCACGTTTTTCTGTCTCAGCTACTCGGGAAGTTCAAATATTTCCAAGTATCTACAGGAAATTTGATGATGTAAGTGCTATCAGGACTGAATAGTGATGATTTGGGAAAAATGACTAATATTCAATTCACATAGTAAAGTGAGATATCAAAAATCCCCAAACCCTCAGTTTTTGGTTGCTTAGTCAATACCTTTCCTAACAGTTATTCTATCTTCTCTCCTCCTTTAGGGGGAGATAATGTGGTTTATAAAAAACCAAAAATTTTTTTATAGTATCTGCTTGTGTTCAAAAAGAAATCAAACCCCTGAGACTGCAATGGGTTCCAAGATGTATAAGGGTAAGGATTAATCAAATTGAATAAGGACTTCACGTTTTCTTTGGGAAAGCTTGATGAGTTGACCTGTGGGGTGTTTTTTCTAAATAGTGTATAATGAAAATCAAACTGGTTTATGTTAATATCTGTAATATTGAAATTAACTTTGAACATTACCCTGATCTAATGTTACATTTAGCTGTTATATTTACCCTGAGATCTGATGGAGAAAATAAGAAGTATTAAAGCAGTGTAAATTCAGTTTCCAGATCATTGTTAGTCTTCAGTTATCAGGGGTTCCTGATTATTCTTAAATACCAATGGAAGTGCTGTCCTTTGCTTAAAGTATTTTCATATCATGTATAAAATACTTCTGCATGATTATTTCAAAGGTTTGGCAGCATGCATTAAGTATGCTTGTAAAAATAATTTCCATTGTAAGAGAATAGTATAAATTCTCCACTTAAACCAAAATGAGAAATGATACAATTATATTTGCAATGAATAATAAGAGTTTTGCTTCTCAATTTGAAAATGAATTATGTGCATTTCAATGTTACTCGTATTTGTTTTAAGACTTACGAAGATATTTATGATGATGAGTATAATAATGAATAACCACTTTATATAAACACACATAAAATTCCTTAAAGTATTGTAATTAAACATTTAAAGGCACACACGTTCTTGCTCAATCTTTTGCATGTCACATGAATAGAGTAATTAATGAATAAGGAAGTTGATAATTGAGTCATATGATCCTTATCTGAAGCTCTTTAAGTTGTAGCCTTAGGTGCTAAATACCCCAAACATTCTCTTCCTAAAGCACTAATGTTTATACCATTGTGTTGTGAGCCAGCTTTATCATGAATTTTCTGACATCTGGAAAGATTGAGGTCCATAAAATTGTTCAGCTACTCACCTCCTTCTAGAGGAGAGAAGTATCTCCCACCGCACCAGTGATCAGGTTATTTTCGTCTTCCATAACAAGTCAAGAGATATTGTGGATATGGAACAAGTAGATATAGAATGTGTTCTCTTCAGGAAACTGTCAAGGAAAGCTGGAGGAGGCAGCAGCTACATTGCAACAGAGGATCACAGTCTTGGAAAATTGGAGAAATATGTATTGATGCCAAAGTGCACTGAATATTAAATTGTGATTCAAAAGTTAAGATGGGGGGATGCAGAAAGCAAGATCTGTATTGACAAATAAGACCTGTAGAAGGCTTGAAGTACTTCTTCTACTCTGAATTAAGCCATGTTTCATGAGACTCCTATGTTAACTTCTGAGCTCTGCAATTCCAAATGCAATCTGGTTTTAGGGAATCCAGAGAACAATATTACAGATTTTTTTTAACTGTTCTTCCACAGTGGTTGTTTTTTTTTTTGTAATCCACGACTGTGTATCAGATGTCCTTAGGAAAAATAGGGTCATGTATCCAGACCTTGCTGTTCTGAAGCAGTGACCTATTCAGGAGACATAACCATAATATTTGTATTTGTATTATCTAGCCATGGTCCAGACTGGGTTACACTCTTTTCTTTAAATGAACGTGCTTAGTGTCTCTTTAAAATTTTAAGGTTAATTTCAAACATCCTTAGTTGCTCTTTGAGATTTTAGGGGTAATTTTGAAAGGATTTTCATTCCTCCACCCTCAAGGGTCTATCATATACAAAATATGATGTCACCAGGAAAGAGAGCACACAGTATAGACTCTGCTGTCATCAGTGTGCTGATGACCTGGGGCTCTGGGATTTATTTTCATTAAACTTTATCAGTAAAAAGTCGCCTTTGTCTCTGCCTTCATAGAGTGTCTGTGAAATTGGATTTGGATGGCAATGAGCTGGTTAGTGCTCTGCCTAGGAAAGGCAGGCATTGCTTGTTTGGGAACTTGAGATCCATCCTTATCTGTAAGGATCTTCATGAAGGATTCAGTTTGTTCTCTGATTAGAGATCTAATAGGCTTGGTGGACAAGAATGGAGTTTTGACATCCTTTGAGTACTTATCTAAAGCTTTTACACTGGAAATTGTACTTTGCCACACCAATACAAGTTTGTGTAGCTGCTCCTTGATTACAGGGACCTTACTTCTTGTTTTCCCTGAGGCCAGAGAAGTCACTCAGTTATTGCTGCACAGGCAGAGTGTGACCATGTGGCTGTCACACAGGTTAAGGTGGTGTTTGACACTGACTCTTCCTGCAGCCTCTGAGCTTTTTAGGTTTTCTTCTGCGTTGTAGAAGTACAGGGTCTGCAGTGGATCCTTAAGTCTTACATGATTTTGGTCCTGTTACCTACACAGATCTTTTCGCAGCCTGTTCCCTCTCCTGGCTCTACTTTAAATGTCTTTGTTGTGGCAAGGCAGTGTTCTCAGTGAAGGAATGATGATCTTTGAAGACATAAATCATCATCTGTCTCCTTTTTAAGACAATGCTGCTCTTTCCCGTTAACTCCTACATAAAAGGCTGTTTTTTCTTTAATATTTTTTGTGTTATTTCCCTCAGGAAAACAGTTTGTAGTCTTGGATGTTGTAGGCTTTTTGTTTTGTTTTCTAAATGGTCTTTGTCTCATATTTTACTACAACAATTTTTAATAAAGTTTTAAGATACATTTTACTTGCTTTGCTCTGTCAGCAGAATAGCTGGGAGGCATCCAGATTTATATCCTGTGGTTCTAACCTCACAGAAAGTAAAAAGCATCCAAAGCTATACAGATTTTTAGTGATGTTCTGAAGTGACATGATATCAACATTTCGTAACTGGACATCGCAACCTTTTATTTTCTCTAGAACCAACTCTATTTCAATGAGCAGAGTATCTCCAAATATACACTTCAGTTGCAGTAGCACCAGGCCCAAATCTCCTCTTACTGTAAAATGAGATGAGTAATTTGGTCTTAACCAAGTCAGCCATGAGAACAAATTACTGGGTCATATTATATAATTTTTTTCTTCCATATAGTGTCTTAAGCTCTCCTTTTCTGTAATCTCCCTGTGCTGCAAGTGGCTGTTGCTTCTATTAAGAATAGACTTTCCTTTAGATTTTTTTTAATTTTACTTTTAAAGTACAGATCCCAGCTCAAGATGAAGATATTATCAAGCAGAGAAGATTAAGTTTCAGGCTTTACAGTGCATATAATTTAAACTTGCATGGACTTAAAGACATCAATACAAATTCTTTACTGCACTGAGGATGGGCTCTGCAGCATGGAAAGGAGTTACTATGAGGATAACAGTTTGCATTCCCTGTTCTTGCAAACCTGTGGTTGCATCATGCAGATATGGAGCAAATAGGAAGAAAGAAGAAAATAGATGACCCACTTTTTTTGGCAGATACCACCCAATTCCTACCTGCTTTTTATAGTATTTAGATATTTGAAGAAATATTGGAAGTATAAGTGTACTGTTTTTTATTGTAAGCTGCTGGAATTTATCAGAAAAGGAGGAGATCTGTTTTGTTCCTGTCCATGTATTTTGGAAAGGGTAGGCAAGCTCAGGAATGTATACAAAATAGAGATTGATCTGTAGACAAATAATTGTCTTCTTTTACTACAATGAAAGAGACAGCTTTAAGATAGACAGAAATAAGGGCAAGAAGATGTGTCAGTGAGCTATCATCCTGTAATTTAATTTAGTGTAGTCAAATATTAACTGTTGAATGCAAACTGACACAGCATAGATTTATCAGGTGAGGCAGAAAAGTACATCACAGATTATGTCTTTGAAACGAATGGAGTTTTCTTCGTGTATACTTTTGTATTAAAATATTTAATTTTGAATAACCTGCATTTCTGTGCTGGCCTTGCTGTTCTGCCACCTGGTTTGCAAGATATTGACATTTTCTTTGGAATAAGTCAACAATTAATTTTATCAAAGTAAATATTTACAAAGTATTTACTTTTTAAAATTACTAAACTTTATTTTCAAATAAACACATAGGATTTGAATGTTTGTTTTAATGCTTAGTTTTGTAATTAATTTGTAAGCATGTAACAATACTATTTGATAAAAATACCTGGTAGCACCCAATTTCAGTACACCACATCACTGTTTGTGCTACTACTGGATCTGGCATTCTGTGAGATAACAGACCTCTAGAAATAAGTTTTTTAATCATATTTATGTTAATTACAATCATTTTCTTTCCTGTTTGATTCCTAGAATTTTTAGTTTTGATTGCAATTAGCTCAAAGCCAGCCCTGTAGTAGCTTAGCTTCTGACTAAATCAGGCATCACAGATAATATACCAACCTCTACATGATCCTGATTTTCTGAAGTCAGGCACCAAAACTCCTCATGCAGCTGATCTGAGAGATGAATGTGTGCCTCCATAACGAGTAGATGAGTGAGAAGTAAGGTTTAACTGTGATTAGAGATAGCCAAGAGGAAGTGTTGTGCAGAGTTTAATCCTATTACTGCCACACCTGTTTTCCAGATAATTTTATAAGAGTTAGAAAGTGCAAGCTGCAGTAAAAGTATTTTTTAAATACTATACAAATAATTTGTTTAATAAACAGGATCACTATAATCTGAAATAATTCCTCTCTTGGCATAGCAATCATTAATTATGCAAGTCTTTGTGCTTTTATACAAATATCAGGAATAGTTTAAAATTAGTTCTTTAAAATATCTGATCTAAAAAGTTTCTATTGTCATTAAAATGACTTTCATTTAAACCATGCCTTTGAGAAATGCCTCCACAAGGTTTCTAGCTTAGAGAAATAGCTGAGAAAATATCTGTCTGTTTACTTTGGAAGCTGGAATGTACATTTTCATTTAATCCCTCTGTAACTAGGAAAAGAAATTATCCAGAGAAGATAAGTTTCTGGAATATTTGCAAGCACAGTACCTACTGATACAAAGTGTACTGAAAGGGAACTTTCTGTCAGTTTTCACAGCGTGATTTTAAACAAAATCCTACATTTATTGTTTTGCCCTTCAGTGAGGGACTTTTTGGTAAGGCAGTGAAGCTAAGAGCCTAATATTATACATTTATCTGCGAAAATGGAATTTAACACACTAATATGTAACATGGCATTAAAAGAGGAAAAAATGCAGACAGATGTTTTTCTTCTCTGTTGGGTACAGCCATGCACGTGCTTAGTGGTAGTGAGGCTTCCTGGTTTGTATTGTTATTCTGAGGACGTGTAAGTCTGGGGACTGATTAGGGGCACTTACATACAGGCAAAGAGAGGAAATTTTGAGTGGAGTAAGAATTCCCATATATGTACATTTATTATGTTTTCATAGTCTTTGCAATTATTTTACTGTAAGAAAAAGCAGAAAGTTTCTTCTGAACAGTCCTCAGGCACAATGTATGTTAAATATACCTTTTTTTAGCTACAGTGTACTTTGATGATTTCATGGCTCAGTTCTGGTATCTCTGCCTACCTATTGTCCATTTACCAACAGTGATGCTTGATCCTGTGCTACTCACTTGTTTTCTATGATTTATACCGATATTGGGAGCTCTTTCAGCTGGACTTGTTTTTTACTTGTGTGTCTGTAAGACACTTGGTGCTGAGGGAATGATATTGGGCCTTTACGTGGTACTTAAAGGTGCTGCCATTACAATGCTGTGCCTCACTAGGGATGTTTCAGTTTGTGGACATTTGATATTCAGAGTTGCACTTCAACTAGTGTTTCCATTATTTTCACTCATAAAAGCTTGCATTGCTAATCAGACAGACATAATTTTCTAATAATTGCCCTTAAAATGAGATCTACTTTATTTAAAAAAATAAAAAAAAAAGATTTAAATTTTGTTCTCGACTATGAAATGTGAGTGCCTTTTTCTATTTTAGCTGAAAAGAAGGTGGGACAAACTACTTGAAATGTGTCATCTCTCCTTGCAAAGATGTTTGACAGCTGTATATAACCAGATACAGATTTGTGTAAAGAGTGCAGCAGTCAGCTGTTCTGCAGGAGTGATGAAAGAATGGGCTTTTTCAGCCTTTCTTTTTAGCACTACTCACATGCAGCAGTGTCATTGGCAGGCATAACATTTTTGTAATTCCATGAACTCGATGTCTTGAGTGTGTGAGTAAGCCCCAGGACACAGCACTCATTTGTTTTCCTTGTCTTACATTTACCCAATGATCTGACCAGTGAGCTGATGATCAGCTAAGACAGCAAAAGGTTTGGGATTTTTGTGTGATCAGTGTGTGCATTTCAAAGGAAAACATGTGGCCCACCATCTCCTGCTAGCTCATTCAAGTGAGAAATGCTACTGCATGTGATTCTTAGTAACTGAGGACAACACAATGCTGCTTTTTCCAGGGCGGGAACACACACCCCGTGTAAATGTGTAGAACAAACCCTGCTGATTGTTTAGCAAGACTTAAACACGCAGAAATCGTTATATGACTCCAAAATGCATCACAGGCATTCACTCACATGGTATTTTGTCACCTTTACTCATGATTGTCAAATATATAAAAACTGTTTCTTGCTCTCACAATACTTCAATAGGCTTTGTAAAGAAATGTAATAGGCTTTGTAAAGAAAGGTAATAGGCTGCTGTCCTGCTGGTGGGTGGAAATGCGTCCTGTAGCTGCTTCTGAGCCTGAGGATGGATTTCCTTAAAAGTAGCTTATTATAATAAAATAGTAGAAAACTGTCAGGTACATACAATTGTATGATATTCCAGATGACAAACAAAACCAAAACACAAGATAGAAAAGGAAGTTAGTATTTGTTGAAAAGACTCTTTTCTTTCACTTTATTTCCAGGTAAGACCTGAATGACAATGAATTCAGAAGCCCATGGAATATTTTCCCCAGAGGTCATAAGTTACCTCTGCTGATATATCCTTACACTGTCATTCTCAGCTCATAAATATCTCTTTCTTAGCAGAATGGCATGAATTACTGGTTGACAGTACATTATTTTAGAACTAGAACTTTTAAACCGTGTCTCATGTTAGTTTCCATTAGAAGATCTGGATCAAGTGACAAATGTTGCTTTTGTAGCTGCCTTTCACCTGTTGGTATCTTACATTTTAAAGCTGGGGTTCTTTTTTAATAATTTGTTTTTAAAATCTACTGCATAGCTTAGTTGGAAAAGATACCTTTTCCTTTTGTTTGTGTAGCTAATGTGGCTTCATGTTACCATCAGTCTTCAAATAAGATCATATAATTTTTTTTTGATCGGGGGGTTTATAGGAGTACAAATGTGATTTTAAAAATCTTCATACTAGGGAAGATATTTCACATTTCATTTAATCTCACTTGTTATATTAAAATACTAGATACTTTTATTAATATAAAATTTTATTAATATAAAATACTTTTATTAATGTGGAACTGTTCAGAGTATGTACAATGGTAATGACTAGTCATGACATAACCAAAACATCTCTGCAAAGCTGTTTTTGTTTGTTTTTTATTTTTTAATAAATTGTACCATCCCTTAGTATCAGAATTTCAGGTAGTAAGTAATTCAGCAGATGAGTCTAAATAAGTTGAGTTGGCAGGGACCCACAAGGATCATTGAGTCCAACTCCTGGCCCTGCACAGCACTATTTCCAAGAATCACCATTTGCCATACATATATATGTATATATATTATGTCTGCCACTTATGACGTTCTGTATATCATGAAGTAAATCCTGTGTATAGGTGTGTTTCATTCTTGTGATGGTTTTATTTCAGTCATTGTTCATGAATTCATCAAGACTTTAATGTTTTCCTCGGAGCTGGTTGTGGTAGCAGTATTTATATAGTCCTGTAGTGTAATTTTAGCTCACTAAATAACTTCCCTTCAGGCAAGTTTGATCAAAGTGCTTTGTGCCTTTAGTTATTGTCAGTAACCAGGACAGTTGCTACCGGAGTCTTTGGTAAAGGATGATTTATGATGTTTTGCTGGAAGCTACACAGGATATCTTTGTCTCTTGAGACATAGGGAACTCCCTCATTGCTTAAGACAATTTCTGTGTCTCATACTTTATTAGCGTCTGCATCTATTCACTCTGCATCCGTATCTGGAGTTAAGTATTGTGACAAAAGCTCTTTGTGTTTTTCCATTTTCCCTTAATTGTTTGTTCTAATAAACTAACTTTTGGTGTAAAAAATGTACAACAAGATTCAGAAGTTAATGAGTCTAAAGAAACATCTGTTAGAAGGACTTTCATTACCATACATTTCCAGGGAAATCAGAACATAAGGCAAGACAGCTGATGAAGAGCCTGTTTGGCTTAAGCAAATGAATAATGTGGCCCAGGACAGAGGATCAGCTTTTCAGTCAGATCCTAATAAACAATGCATTGTTTTTGGCAGTTAACCCCAGATGCTAAACTGGTGTCAACTGCATTGTTCTGTCTTTTTCTCATGCCAGTGAAATATGTTCATCCTGGCAGGATCCACTTTTCCTGTTATTTTTTCAAGGCACCAAACCCTGTACATTTTATCCAGTGGGCTTAAAAAAGGGTGGTGTCTTCTCTATTAAAAAAAAAAAAAAAAAAGACATCTCAAGTTTTTTTGCATAATGTATCTTTTTATTTCTCCCTCTCCCCCTTTATGAAACTATTAAAAAGTTAAAACTGCTTTTTGTACAAGGGTTTATAGACTTACAAAACCAGCTTTTATACAACAGGCACTCAGGTGAAAAAAATAAATGCAACAATATTTTTCACACAGTGAAACTTCAAGCACATTTGTTAATCACTCAGGCCCAGATTGACCAGTCTGCAGCCAGTACTTGTATTCTGACATGACAAACAACATATAATGAAATAAACATGTAATTATAATGCAGACAAGAGTCACTCCTGGAGTTCTCATTGATGCTCATCCTCCATTACAGCACTGATTGACTTAAACAATGCTTTATTACCACAGAGATGCTAAGTTTGTGAAAATTGGTCAAAATTTTTTTCAACCACAGATTAGACGTGTCATGAGAAGTTTGATAGAACCAATACAAACAAGTTTAAAGCCTGAGCATTCTGAAGGGGGATTGTGGTGTGGTTTTAAATCAGTCTGGTCATGGGGAGGTGGGGGGGAATGGTGTCTATAAAATATTTTTTTATCCATAATTTGGAATAAGAGGACACTTAAAATGATATCTTGGAAAGTTCATGTTTTTAAAAACATAACTGATGTTTTTAAAAACATAAAGCCTGTGTGTATGTAAATTTGCTTTATATCTTTAGACTGTAGCTGGTTCTATAAGGTGGAAAGTTGATGGGAGATGGAGAAAAATGTGCCAGAGAAGGGGATACTAGAAAAATGTCTGTGTGGCAGCCCAGTGTTACTTGTAATCATGCCTGTGGTTTGGAAAGCAGCAGAATTCAGATCCTTTTCCATATAAACTAAAAGCTGTTGGTGTGTTCTGGTATCCTCACTGCCTGATGCCTCCCCCAGGTCTCATGGCTGTCCTGATCTACTCCAGCCTTGAATTCCAACCTTGAACAACTTCCCCATACCTTGCTCCTGAGCATAAATATTCTTTTACTGTTAAACGTGATGTGTTTGTTTCATTGTTGTTGGATAGAGTAAAATTGTTCCCATTTCTTTTGAAGCTGGTTTAGCATAGTCTAGTTTAGTGCTTATAACTTCTTTATGATCAGCCTGGTCCATTTTGCTTCATTTTCAGAATTGAATACATTTCTTAATGTTAGAGGCATCAAACTCAGTTTCCAGGGCTGTGCAGAGCAATTAAAATGGGAGTTTTCAGGACAATTATTTCTTGGTATTTTTCTGCTCTGCTGAATAATAGGCTCAGATGATATCACCCAGTGGTGGTGTTAGCACTCTGCATGTTCATTTTCACTTACATATAATTATTAAATCTTAAAGTAATTTTAAAGATGAATCTCAAAACCAGTGTATGCTCATGCTGAAGAAATGGTTGGTTATTTCAATAATGGGTTTTTGTACTAGGTCAAATTCTACCTTCCATAGTTTTAAAAGTTGCTGTTGCTTTTTTAATTCCTGAATTTCTGTTTTGCCTCTTTCATTCAAAAGATTACTTAATGGGAATAGTGACCATGTAAGCAATTTGCTCCCTCTTAAAATTAATCTTGAGGATATATTTTAATGAGTTTAAAGAAATGTGTGGAATGTAAAGAAATCCATCATGAGGGAGCAGAAGCAGACCATTAAAGTTTTCATGTAAGAGCAGAGTTATTTTTGAAACCGAATCTGTCAAAATTTCAAATTCTGATTAAATACTTTTAAAATTTAACCTCATGAGTTGCAAGGTTTCTGTAGTTGCATTTTCCTTTCTGCAATAGTTATTCATTTGGGAATCTGGTTCTTGGCTTAAAACACAGCTCAAATTCAGTGTTATATTTAAAATTCAGTATTGATGAATACTTTTTTTAGCTCTATCAGTATAATAAATACATTTGGGTAATGGCTACCATCATACTTTATTATAAAATAACATCTACCTTATGTTTTCAGTATTTTCAAGAAATTATATCAACATAGTGTGTCAGTATGTGGAAGTTGTGATGATGTATTTTACCTGAGGAGGTTCTTAGTAACTTAAAAAATTGCTGATACAGGGGTAGTTCATTGGCTTTTGAATTCAAAGTTGTCCTTTAAAGGCAACAAATGAAGATCTTTGGAAGGCAAAAGGACATGAATCAATATTTCTACTCTTGGAAAAGCACAGAGACAACACCAGATTTCTTTTTTACCAACACAGAACATTCAGGGAGACGCTGGGTCTGAAAATTAGCAGTTAAGCAGTAATGATAATTACTACTTCTGTTTTAGTTTGGAGTAAAATTAGTTTTGCAGTTATAGGAAAAAAAAACATTTCTTTTAATGGATATTAGTAATTTACAGTCTGTTGTCTGTGTGTGGGGGTTTTGTTTGGCCGCATTTTTTTCATCCTGATACCACTTTTTTTTGGTAGCAAATTGGAATTCTGTTTCAAATAGACATTATTCCATTGAGGATAGTAGTTCAGGCATTTATACCTAAAGAGGTTTTCATCCTCTTTACTGTTACTTTATAGCAATGTTCAGTGTATCTGGTAATGGTGTTTTCTGAAGGCAGACTGAGAATTGTAATAGGAGCTGCATTATATAGCTAAATGCTCTTTTTTTTTTTTTTTTTTTTCTTCTTTTTCTTTTTTTTTTCTCCTTATGAATGCCTGAATGCCCCATTCAGATTATCTTTTACTCTTCATCAAAAATTAAAAATTATAATATAAACTATCTGGACCATAAACCCCTCTTTCCTCTGTTTGCACAGCAGCTAATGCAGAGAAGTCCTGGCTCATGGCTTTTAGGCAATAAACTGTGTATAAAAATAATAATACAATTAAATTCAACTTTACAGCAAATAGATGATGTGCAGTCAGGGGAGGAGGAGGGGCTTTGTTAACATATATGTTAGGGGAAATGGAAGTTACTTTCATTTTATTAGAACTGTGTTTCTCTTGCCTTCACACTTTGCTTCCCATTTTGCTACTGCTGTTGAGGCAAGCTAATGAAAAAGAACAAACGATAATATGCAGTGGAGATCATCAGAAATTGTAATAATTAGGCTTTGCCAAAATAGAAAATACTGACCCATTATTGGAGCCTTACTCTGTTTCTAATGCCTGCCTTTGTATTAGTACTCCAGTTTTTGAAAAGTAGGAGGATGCTGATTTTTATGCTACTTTTACAAATATTCACTTTTTTTTTTTTTCAATTTGCAAATATGTGAGTGAGGAATGCCTCTGTGGGTTGTTAATTGTCCTTTACTGGTCTGATTTCTTTTGCATTACTACATTTCACACAAATTACTCCAGAGCCTGTCTAAAAAAATTGTACCACAAAATAGATGGTGCAAGGGCACACCATCCATATTACTGTTACTAAAGTTCTTCACACAACACCATAATGTGAATGCAATTCCAGTATTCCTCCCTTTTCAACTTGTTCCTCAACAACTTGGGGGCATCTGCAATTTCTTCATGGTAGAATTCATACCCATTCCCAAAGTTGAGGCAGATGCAAATCAATGTTTTTCTTAGAGTTAGGTTTTGAACCAGTCCCGTGCTTTTGTGCAACATGCCCTAAAATAAGGAAGCCTTCAATTTGATTGCATCTCTTTTGCCTCATAATGCTTGATGTAGTACTGTCCCTTGACAAGCACGTGTGCACTGTGCTTAATTCAGTGTCTAAAAGCAGTGTGGGGTATCAGAAGATTCTTATTTCTTGGTTGCATATAAAAACTGTCATTTTTCCATCCCTGCAAGCAGTGAATTCTGACACATAAGCCTTTATTTGTTCTGCTGTAGCAGTCTCAGTCTTGCTAGAAACACGTAGGATGCTGTTAGAAGGTGGGATCATCCACTGAGACCTCTCTCCATCAGGAATTCGCTGGTGGTAATACACAGGATGGAAAAACTCAGATTCTGAACCACTGGCTCAGAGATAATCAGCAGGCAGATCAAAAACTTGCAGAATAAATTGGAGGAGAGCAGCAGTATGCTGAGCTGTTATCAAAAGCCACGGACCCTGAGTAAATGTTTCACAGGATAATGTCAGAGGCAAGGATCGTGTCACGTTTAAGAACATGTCCCAGTTGGCTCCTCTGTACCGTGAGGGCTGGATTTTAAATGCTTGTCGTTTTTTAAAGCATTCACTGTAAAAATTGGTGAGGAGGATTTTACTCATCCCATGATATTATATTTGCCTTTTATTGAATGTATGCAGGGAAAGCAGGTCTAGCTTGTCTTCCCTATTTGCATAGGAATTCTTCTGTGCTTGTGCTAGCTGTAGGTTCATATCTGTGGCAGTAAATTAATACCTGAGATCCTTGTTCTTCAACTAAATTGCTTTTTTAGCCCCCTTTTTGGCTTTACACTTCACACTACTTTAATGTAGAGACGTCTACCTGTACACGTATGTTTAGTCTTAATTTATCTTAGCATTCCATTAAAATCCACATAGGTTTTTCACCTAGGAAGAAACCAGATTAAATTTCCTAAAATCCTGTTTTCTTTGGAGACTTAGTGCTGCGTGTGTGTATCTGTATGCATTGAGGAGTATTTACTGATGTGGTATGGCATCCATATGGAAAACGCTTGTCATTCCAGAAATCATCTATTTTCAGTGTTTTTATTTTCTATTCGCCGATTATCCATGGAGAAGAAAATATTATGGCTTTTTTATAATATTTATTTATTTTATCACAGTTGTTGCAGGAAAAGAATGGGAAATTTTAGCTTTTCTGTTTTTGCTATTAGTCCGTTCTTATGAAGGCAAGTAAATCTCCTATGTTTTCATTCTGAATACACCACCAGCATGGCCCAACAGGTAGCTCCCAAGTGGCATCCAACAGAGGATCCTCTCTTGTTGTCTCTATCCCTAAACAGAGGGAATATTTGCTGAACCAACCCAAATAGTGTACCACCACTGAATGCACAGCTTGGACTCCTTGTACCATCCCTAATGGCCTGAAGCTGTGCCAGGGAAAGTTTTAGGTTGGATATTAGGAAAAGTGTCTTCACCCCAAGTGCGGCTGTGCACTGGAACACCTCCCCAGAGAAGTGGTCACAACCCCAGGGCTGCCAGAGTTCAAAGACAGTTTGGGAAACAGGGGCATGGAAGGATTCTTGGGGCTGTCCTGTGCAGGGTCAGGAATTAAACTCAATGATCTTTGTTGGTCTCTTCCAAGTTGGGATATTCTGTGATTCTGTGATTCTACCCCTGCAGTCTGCCTCTGCATTGTGGCTGTGAGGGCACTGTCAGGAGGTGGAGATGTGAAGGAGTGCAGGAGGAGGTGTTCCTACACCATTTCTGAAGGAAAGAGCAAGACCACTCACATCTACCCCTTGTGAGGGAGGAGAGGAGCCATCATGATAGAAATCCAAGTTCCTCTATTATCTGCATGGAAGGGAGGGCAGGAGGGACAGCTCCAGGACAGAGGGAAGGGCTCCTGCCCCTCGAGTTCTCTGTGGCTGCAGAGTTCCTTGGGTTCCTTCCTGCAGTCTGTTCCATCAGGGGTGTTGGCTGAGGTCTTGCTACCTACGTATCCTCTTACATACAATATTAAATATGTTTTAAATCGTCTGTTATAGTGCTGGGCAGCTGAGAAATAACCTTGTAAACATTTTCCATTCGTTTTTTATTTGTTATTGCTTTTGTTTTGCAGAAATATTCTTGTGGTTATAATCTTTCTTGTTGTGTTGGGGTTTTTTTATTAATTTTTCTATAATTTCTCTTCTTCATAGCATTCCCCAATGGTTGTATTCACAGTAGTGGGTTGTAATAAAAATGTGCAATATTGTACAGATCAGTATGTGCAGTTTTCATTGATAATAATAATGAATTAATAATTCTTCTATTTCTCTAGCTCCCTAGATTGGAAATATTTTTAAATATTCTAAGTGTGCTCTTTGGATAGATTGTAAATATTTTTTAACATAGCGTGAGATACTTCATAACATGTAAGCATGAATGTTTCCTAGTTTAATATTAAAATGGAGATAAAAATAAGCCTCACAGAACCACACAACAGAACTGAATTAAATCCCCAAAGTGAGCATGATCAGACAGAAGGGTGAAATGTCAGACCTGGTGTAACCCACTTCATTATGCCTCGTTTTCACAGCGCTCACAAACAGTGGATGATCTTAAACATGGTAATTGAATAATTATGACTCAGGATGTTCTGCCTTGGGGCATAGTTTCTGCTTTTCCTGATGTGGCAAATAATGTACCATGTCATTTTGCATTAGGAAACACAGCAGCCAAGCTCCGTGCACTGATACAATTGTCTGCAGCACCAAGCTAAAGCACAGCCCTCCAAAACCACCAGATATTTAAGGAGATTTTCACATATCCTAAGTCTGGTTTATGTCTGCAAAGTTTTCACATCATATAACCTTGGGATTTTTTAGCAGAAATAGCAATATGCCCACAAGTAATGCCCAGTTGTTTGAGGAGTTTGTGGCAGCTTGATGTTCAGGTTGGTTTGTTAATGTGGCTAAAAATTGGACCTTTTATTAGAAATTGTATGAAACTGTTAAAAAAGTGTGCTGTATTGAGCCACGTGTGTATGTGTATATATATATATATATATATAGTACTATCACTGGTGACATTTCTCTAAAATAAATTTGAGAAATGCAGCTGAAATGGATGGCCCACATTAGGGTGGTAGATAGAGGTTTACTCTTTGAAGAGTAAACATAATTTATGTCCGGGTGAAGTGGTGTTAGAAGTCCTTTTTGCGTATAGTACACTGCAGTCCAGCCTCTATTTTTGCTTCATGACATATCACAGCCTGATTCTTCTGCACTGCTGGTGAGTTTGCCAGTGGCAGCTGAGGTGATGTGAAATGAGTTTGCTTCTGGACAAGGAGTGCTCCAGGAGAGGAAAATAAAAAGAGCTGCTTTGTGCAGCTGAGTCACAACTACCAATCTGCAGTTTGTATGTTAAAGGGCCAAAATATTGCCTGGAAATACAAGATTAGCAAAAAAATCCCAGAGTAAATTCAGTAAACTTTGTGTCATCTCTCATCATGGCTGTTTCTTCACACCATTCAGTTTTGTTTATTGTCTGCATAACAATTCCTGTAACTCTTTGATGTACAGTAGGATGAGGAATGTTTCTAAATTACTTGAAGCTAAGTATAGATTTAGTAAAATCCTTGAAATTATGGCAATGATCCCTACACTAAATGTTTCTCATTATTTGCTACTAAAGCTAAATAGCAATATTATTCTTTTCAAAAATACTACTTTATCTAAATGTCCGCTTTGTATGAGAAATAAGGTATTTTAGGGAAACTTTACAATGAGTGGGTGAAAAATGGAATCATTTTGGTTTGGGCCAGGTGAATGTTGATCTCTGAGATGTTCAGAAGGTGCTACAGTTCCAGGTAGCTCTCTGTTGTGTATTTTGACACTTTCTTCAGAGGAGGAAACTGGCCTAGAGTCCCTTGGATTGTCCAGCAGTCTGTAGCCAACATGATTCTTCAGTTCACTTTCCAGCTGTATTAAAAAGTCCTCTTCATTCAGCTGTGGAAGCCTAATATGCATTGGAATTAAATAAAATACATGAAATTTGGGACACCTATATGTATGTAAATTATTTGCAATCATTCTGTGTAAGCCTTACTTTGACTTGCTTAAAAAAGTCATGTTTCTTATGTTTGAATTAGCTCAGTATCTGAAACAACCCACTGTACACCGTGGGAAAAAATAATGCCAATATCCTGCCATCCTTTCCTACTTCTAGTTGCAGTAAATGCTGGTATAATTATTACATGTGCTGTTGTGGCTGCTTAAATAACTGTATATATAAATATACATTTTACATTGGATGGAATACAGGGAATTTTTAAAGTTTTAGTTACTCAAAATCAAGCTATTTAGATACTCAGTATAGGTAGTGCATGAAAATATAAAGGAAGCATTTTTATTCTAAGAGACTTAACTGCGTTTTATCCACTCCTTTATGCAAATCCCTCCAAGGAGTTAAATATTCTGTTGTGTTAATGCTCAAGAGAGAGAGAGAATCAAACTGTAGAATAAAATCCACTTGTCTCCATGTTGTCTATGCATGACTGAAGGCAAAAATATTTTTTTAGGCACAGAACTTTAAGTGTCTCAGAAAAACAAAGCAGAATTTCTCATTAAATGAGAACTAAACAAGGGGGAATTTTCATTGACAAGCTGTAGAATGCCACTCTGGTTTAGCCTAACTTGGACTTTGTCAGTCTGAGTGGTGTCAGCTCTTCTTCTCAGTGTGGTTCACACTGTGTTTCCTGTTTTCTGAAAACTATGAAGGACCTGATTAGGGAAGGACCTGATCTCTGCTGTGTGTGTAAGTGGTTTAGAATGCAGGGACTTAATAATAATAATAATAATTGAGATACTCAGCTGCAGTAAGCCTTGATTCATTGAATATAAATGAAGAAAAGAGGAATAAGTAGCTCAAACTGTGTTTCAGCATCTGTGAATTCCAATTACTTTTTTTCTCTTTTCTCTGGACTAATTCAGGTACAAACCATTCATTTCTGAGTACTAAACTGTATAACCTATACTTTTGTAATCAAGCCAGGATTTTTAAAATGAAACCGTAATTTTAAATCCATGGTGGAGTATGTGTAAACAGATTGTCAGAAATAGTGGGTTTTTGAAAAGACACCTATTTTATTTTCAGCATTGGAAGAGCTATGACAGACATGATAATTTAGAGTGTATATTTTAGAAATTTGCACACTGATACCAACTGATATAATAGAAAAAAGCATAAATAGTCCCAAATTGTTTTAATTGATATATTCACTATATATCTAAAATGCTGGTACAGCCTAAGGGAGGATTTTTGGATGTGACCGGTGCCAATTGGAAAGAAATTAATTTGAAAACCTACAATTTTTCTATATTGATTTTTATTGAAGCACCTTTTATTGCACTTGTGTTTAAAAAACCATGTTTAAGAACTGTTGACATCTTTTGCCTTTAAAGTTTCAGAAAATTAGGTCAAAATTTCCCTCCATCAAAAACTGAGAAACTCAGAAATGACTTTTGCCTGTAGGACAGGAATGAAAGCACGTTATTTTAAAGGCCAGTGAAATATAACTGCAAGCAAACTTTTACTGTTGAAATCATAAGACTCATTCACCAGGAATCAAAATGCTGATAAATTAGAAAATAAGGCAAATATTCAAATCCTCTTTGAAAAGTACTCATTTTCTAATAAGGCTGTATTATTACAATCAATAATTTATAGGTGCAAGGGTATCCCTGTATGAAACCAAATTTATTCCTTCTATTTGCCCACATTTTTTGTTTGAGCATGGACAAAGCAATAAATGTCAAACAGCCACTAAGGTGTTCTTATATAGAGTGGATTTTTGTATTCAAATCATGGATGTTGGCAATTGTAACTTCATGCTAAAATATAAATTTTCAGAAAACAAAAATATTAGAACTTTTTCTAAATCCTCTGAATATTCATAAAATGTTGAAGAAATTACCTATGGGGATAGTATGATTCTTTGCATTTTTGAACTGGATAGAAATTTGAAAAAAATTAATATAGTTAACCACCAAAAATATCCAAATTGTTTGTAGGGATCTGTTTGGGGCTACTTACCCAGGTAAAAGTAGCTCCTGTCTACTGACCTTCAAAAATGGCCATACAGGACATGAAGGACAAGATGTGGTTAAAGTAATCTATCTGTGTCTGTGTATATTTTTAATTTGGTAACACTCAGTTTAATAATTCACTGGATTTTCACATTGCCTTCTCTTAATACAAATGTTAGAGTTGCACATAAGAAGAATCACAGCTGATGCTGGTCTTTCAGACCTGTGTCCCAGCACTGCCAAGCTGCCTGTTTTTAAATAAACTGGATTTTCCACACTGCTATGAAGTGTGTGAATAAGAACTGGTTATATTGAGCAATCAAAACAAGATTTCCTATTGCATGAGAAGCTCCAAACCCCTCCTAACCTGGTGCCTTCTCCTCTCCTGATGGCCTTAGCTGAGGGTTTGGGACCTATTAGCAGAGTAAAACAACCCCAGTGCCAAATCTGAGTAGTTTGCCTTAGGCATTGAACACTGGTAGAGAAAGTTCTCCACAAGTACAGGGAAACTGCAGTGGAGGCATTATCCAGAAATTTTTCCTGTAGTACCTTTAATGGCTTCTGTGGTGCACCTCATTTATGTGTGGCAGGGAAGGATCACAGAATCCTTTCAGGTCATCACATCCCACCACTGCTCTTGTACTTCACACCTTTGTGGTCTTCCAGCTCACCTTCACTGAGAGGAGCCTGATCTTTGCTTCACAGGAAGGAGCTGCCTCCTTTCCAGTGTCCCAGGCTTCCCTGCTGTCATTTGGCATTTTGAACCTTTGCTAGAGCTAATATTGAATGGGATCCTTACCCAGATGAAAATAGAGAAGGCTTGCTGGTCCTCAGTTAGATGGGAGAGAGAATATAAATGTTTTCCTGCGAAGGTGAATATCATCTTGAATTCATGTGAGTTTGTTAAAACACATCTATTTAAATGACAAAGTTCACATAATCAAGAAATATCTTTTTCCATGTTAATGGTCAACCAACCACCACAGCCCCAAGTAAGAAAATCAAGACTCATGTTGAAGGGTTTGAGCATTACATTTTAGAATACTTCCCTCAATTCATAATAAGTAGGGAAAATTAATTAGCCAAATCATTGTTGTCATGCTCTTTTTAAGGAGTTCCTGAGGGCACGTCCTTGCTTTGCGTGCACTGTGATAAATATAGGTCTGCTGAGGAAAATCATTGAGATGTGTGGCACCTTTAACTCATAGATAATATCTTTGTTTTCTTTTGTCTCCCAATTAAGGATGTTACTGCCTTTTTTTCTTGGTAAATAAATTTCAATTAATGAAATTCTAGCTGTCTCACATATTATAGTGGTGTCAATTTGAAACCATTTAGCAGATGCCCATATAAAAAAACTGTTAACACATAGCAGGTTCCCTGACATTTTAAACCAATCCAGCTGGAAACAATAACAGAAAATAAGTCCACATTGTTGAAAAATTTAGAGCTCTGTCTAATGCAGGTAAAAGATTCCTATCCAGAAAGAGACATACTGTTGCAGAATACAAGAATGTCTGATGTTTTCAGTTTTGTAAAAGGAATGTCATGAATATATTGTGTTGTATTCATTTGCTCTTTATACAAACTGTGTAAGACTGCGTATAAAGAGGAGCCAATTAAGATTCCAGGTAAAAGATAATACTGTCTCTTAAGTTTTCACTCCAGCTATTCACTCCTAATATCATGTGAGAGTATCTAAAAAGTAGCAGTCAGAAATTCTGATAATTTATTTGTCCCTAAGCATTTTAATCTGATACAATTATTTAATAAAACCCTGTAAGACTGCCATAAAAATCCTATTAGTAGTTCACTACTTAAAATCCTACCAGCAAAGTCAGGCTTGGGGAGGAAGTAAAGGAATGGGAAAGACGACCTTGACTTGCCTAAAGCTTGCAGTATTTAATTTGGAAATGGGCCACATTAGAGGAAAGCAGGTAAAAGTGCTACTCATGTAATTCCAATGTGCACAGGGACTGTGTGGAAATATACTTTTGGAAGTCTCTGCTCATCCTGGTGAAGTAATCATTGCAACAGTAGCATTTTAAAATTCCTGCTTTCATTTTCCTGTGTTAAGGAAAGGAAGGGATGGGTTTTAGGAGAAGAGGGAAACCGAATGCTGTGTGGAAATGTGTCTTTTTGTTTCTTAGGATTTACTGTAGGTAGAAAGAGTAAAGCTGGCTTTTCATCCTTGTGCAAATTCTCCACTATGCAGTGCTAACACGAGGCCCATTTTCTGTTTGAATCTGTCTAAGCCTCTAAACAGCAATTTAAATGATGCACAGTGCTTGGGATCACAACCATAGCAAAGGGATGAATTCTTAATATAAAATGTTTTGTGAGGTTACATCTGTGTGAGGTCCTTCAGTGCTTTCCTGTGCTTTACTGTGATTTAAGTTATTGCACTGTCAGTGTCTCCAAATAACCATGGCAAATTCAAATTTAATGTCTGTCAGTTGGAAGGCAAATTCTAACAATTTACTGATAGTGATTTTACTTTAAGGTAGCTAGCCTATGTCCTAACCACATACAGTTACAATAGCATTCCACTAGTCTACTCATCTATTTTAAGGATTTAACTGCAAAGGTAAATCACTGTGTAAGGTGGATGTATACAGAACAGAGTCTGTAGAAAGACAGTGACTGCAGAACTGTGAAAAATATGTTGAGTACATTGCTTCCATAAATGAGGATGAGGGTTGTTGGATCAAAGCAAATGAAAGAAACTAAATGTGGCTGTAGTGTTTGACCCAGCTGAAGTGGCTGTTCAGACAAACCTTCCATTCCTGTGACACAAAAGTGCCGTGCTTTCCCTCTGACTGTGTCATTGCCACAATCCTGTACTTGGCTGTCCTCTCTGTTGTAAATTAAAATAGATGAAAGCTGTCGAGCCAAGCCTGTGATAGAGGCTAATTTGATGTGATATAATTGATGAACTCTAAATCGTCCCACTTCTCTCTCTTGAAACAGTCTGACTGGAGCTCAAAATGCCAGGGTGCTTTGATTTACACTCTGTCACTTTTATATTCAAAGTCTCAGTGTGGCAGCAGTGAGGGATTAACTTCTTCACAGTATTTCTTTCTAATCTATAGAGTATGCACACACACAGACTGGTGCAATCCCTTGTAGGAACAGTACTGGGAAAGTCAGGTTTCCTTGTTTGCAGCTGGTTTGTGCACAAAATTATTAAGATTAATAGAATAGCAACCTGACTTCTACTGGTACAGATATTGCAAGGTAGTCTCTTAGAATTATTGTTGTGCTTCTTATTTCAGAACTGAATTTTAAAGGTTTTGGTATAGTTAATACCTCAAAAGCCTTTATTTCAGAAAATCTGATATAGCTGAAATATTTTAGGAGATTAGACAGGTTCTTGTCCCTTTAGCTTGCTAGGTAGCAACTCTTAAAATAATTCTCCATATAAATTCTTCTATAAGAATTCCAATAATTTTTCCATAGAAATCTTACAAGTTTTTTACTTTCTTCTGTCAGCAGTTTCTTGGTTTTTGTACTTTTCTGTTCACGATATTTGAACTCAGAGCAAACTGTCTTGGTTCCTTGATTCTTTTCAAAGATAAGGGGATGCTCAATGGCCTTGATTTCTTAGTTTTCTAACAGGAGTGGAAAGCTTTTCCATCAACTTTTACTGTTCAAGTATTCTTGAGCAACCCCCATTAAAAGTGTAGCATCTCGCATCTGCTAAATCAGTTTCAAACAGAAGCAACTTGAACAGAGAGCTGCTTTAATTTCCATTATTACTCTGATCAAACAGCAGAACTGCATCAGTTTCAGAGCCTCTTGCTCCCTTGAGCTGGCTGTGCCCACAGGCCATTCCCCCCGCAGCGTGTGCCAAATTTTTGCTGACCTGAATGTACCACGTATGGTGAGCAAATCTGTGAAGTTTGGAATATTTCTTTGGCTAGCACCCAGATTTCAGATGGGTATCCTAGTTTTATGTTGATTAGCCAAACCCCTTCTCGCTGAAAATGCCAAGTGGATGGGATTTGCTATAAGAAATTTCTATACATTTGGAGTGACCAGACTTTTTTCTGATCTTGGCTATAACCTAAAACTATGTCTTTTGTAATTGAATGGCTGATGTGAGAAATACTGGGTATTAAAACTTCTACTGGATGCTGTGTTTGAGCTAAAAATGAGGCTCATTTTTAATGAAAAGGGAGTTAATAACCTTGTGACAAAGGGTCAAAATTTGTAAGGATTTTGTAGAAGGCCTTTACTCATCCAAGACAGTAGCACCAGGTACTGTAGCATGGCCATTCAGCTCCTTACACTGGGGATTCATGTGGGTCAGGGCATTTCCATCCTGAAACAAGCAGGGAACAATGGTCAAGGTGCCTCTTCTTGGTCCCCTTTGCAAGGCAGTGACGATGATGGTTATTCGGCTAAATACTCTAGATTAAATCTTGAAAGCATTTAAAGGCATCAGTCAGTCATGATATAGCACCATTTAAACTTTCCTAATGGTAATATCATTTGTGCTTTAAGGAGCTTCTAAAGGATCACTTTAGGATAGTTCTATGATTGTCAATGGTGCTGCACTTAAAAAGTTTAATTTACATTGTCACTTTATAAGTGTACAAGTAATCCCAAATAATAGATGGTTTTAAAGAATTAGGGGTAATAATAAAGGCAAACTTCACCTTTGTTGGAGTATAGCCCAGTTTTCCTACTCAGTATTATTATTTCTCTTCTTTTACAATTTTTTAACGTGTTATGATTTCATTAAAGAATGAAGAAAAATAAATATAAGCCTTGAATTCAATGTCATCTGGAAAGAAAATTTGAATATTTTTATCACCTGAAGTGACTGGGATCCAGGTACATTTCAGACACTTCAGCTTTTTATAAATTGGCTTAGCTCCAATTCAGTCATTATAATTTGGACTGCAACTTTTCACATCGGTTCACAGAAGAAACAAATCCAGTGTCTACCCCTTTTTTGTCATGTAGGTTAAAAGACATTGTTTGCAAATTAAGATACACATGTCCTACACTTTAGCCTCTCTTTAAAGTAATACTATGTGCACTGCTTTTTTTTTCTGACTTTCTCTGTGTTAGGAAATAGTCTCTTTAAAAAAATGCTTTAGTTAGGGCCTCTTTAAAAAAGTTCTGAAGTACCTGCAGTGAAAGTGGGGTACAATATCAAGCAGTAAAGTAGAAAAATGGGTAGGAGAATACTTGCTATATATTTTGAGATTTTAAAACCTGGTTAAATTTATTTTAGAATATGTAGAGGATTGGCTAAGCACATACATGATTCCAGGGCCTGTCAGGGTTCCAAGATTTCAAGTATGACAAGAGATAATTCCTATCTAAGAAAAGAAGAGGGCAAAGGATGGGCTGGGCAATTAGGCACTAGCCAATTTATCATTAATTCTTAGGAAAGTGTTGGGATAAACAATTTTTACATCATCTATAGGAATGTAGAAAAAACCAAAGACGTTTAATGTGGTTTTTTTTTCAAGCACAAGTTGTGTCAAGCCAAACCCAATTTCTTGATACAACAGGTTAACAGACCTTTTAGACAAATAGGAAGTGAATGTCAAAGTGTATTCTTGAAGTTCTTGCATATAAGTTGCTCATTGTAATAAGGGAAGGTGCATCGAGTGGATTTCTACTGGGATCTGATTTTGGTGTTGATTTGAGAGACAGAAGGGAGCACTGAAGATGGGAGCAGGAGTGGTGAGATAACATTTACATTCCCATCTTTGTTTACAGTTGAGAAGGTTGAAGGGAAACTTTAGATTTATAAAGAACTCCTGTAAAGCACATGACAGTTTTGGGGGAGATTTCTCCTCACTTGTAGAGAGAATGGTCTCCACTGCAGACAGTACAAGAAACAATTGGCTTAAATTTCAGCATGGAGGTTTAATTTAGGTTCTTTGGAGGGACTGTGGAACCTCCACCACTGTGGCCTTTTTAAAAAACATACATCTGCCAGAAGAACCACGATCACACTGCCTGTGTGTAGGACCAAGGCACAGAGGTGGACCAAGTGATCTCATGGGGTACCACTTAAACCCAGTTTCCTTTATAGAACATGTTTACTATCTTTAAACCAATTTGAATTACTTTAGGAGAAGCTGGGAATTACCAAGGTGACATCTGTTGTTTAAGATAAATAGCTAAAGCTGTTTTTTAATAGTTACGATAATGATGGATAATATTCACGGTGTCTCATGTCAAAAGGCCATAGCTTAACAACGTTGATAGGAAGGGCTGTGATTTTGTTATTTGAAGGAAGTTTCACACTGTGACTATTTCACTCATAGAAATGGCAGTGTGTTGGTTTTTCAGTTGTTCTTTAGAAGACGTTTTGAAAGCATTATTTATGTGGCACCATTGTAGATGAGAGTTCCAAGGGGTAGTTTGCACCATACAATACTTGACTCTCTCTTTCATATTCTGAACTAATTTTAAGACATATTTTAATATATTCATTTATAAACAATTGTCCTTAGGCAAATACAAAATGTCTTCTGTGGAAACATTTCAACATCTATAATTAGTTGATCTGGTTCTTTTCTCTGTACACAGAATTACTTTGCAGAACGAGCATTTTTAGAAATTTTCTGTCAGCTGAAAATGGCTGTGTTAGCTAACAGCAAAACATTCAACAGTTTGCCGAAAGGATTTTTTCAACCCACTCGATTAGGGATAAGAGCAATATTCTGGGATTAGCAAGGCCTATTGAAAGGCTTGAGTACATCTTTAGGAACCTTTGAAATGTTTGTGGTTACAGATCTGTGCAAATGCGCGACATGGATTCGTCATGATCCAAGTGAAAGAGATAATAGGATTAGGTCTTGTTTAGCACTTCTTACATTTTAAAGCAGAAAATTTAATTTTGAGTTTATTATTGATTCTTAGCACCCAAAAAATCTCCCCATCCCAAAATACTCTTTAGGGAAAAGATATGAAGGACCAAACACAACTTTGTTGTAACATGATCTCCCATAAATTACTGGCATTATCCAGGGTGCCACTTCCAGTGTTCTAGAGATGGGAATTCTATTCCAGTATCAAAAAGTTCCAAAAACTGAAGTCACAGCAGATTCACATTTTGCTCTTTGCTTGCTAATGTGCAATACATTAAATATCTGTTCCTTGGATCTAGCAACAAAATGACCTTTTCAGGGCTCATCTTTTTTTCTCAATTTTGATTTGTTCAAGGGAAATTGCAGACGACTGGTATTTGGTTTCCAAAAGGGATACATAAAAACTTGACCTTTTGGAACTGTTATTTTTTGGGGATGTGTACACTGTATTTTAAGTATGTCTTAGCTGTTGTTTGCTGGACTATGTCTAGTTTAAATAACCCTTCATTTTATTCACTATAAAGCTAGGACAAAAAGTATAACTCCTCTCATTTTTTTCCCATGACAGACCTTTGCACACGCCTGACAGCACCTTTTCTTCAGGCAATTTTAAAAGAAAGTGACATGGAATAGGCCCTGGTATCTCAGGAAGTTTCCACAGACTCTATTTTGCAGTGCAAATAGCACGTTATACCACGTCCATCATTGTAATATCCCATTGCCTACCTGAATGCACTCTTGTGTCAGGGCACTTTCCACTTAGAATGGTGGGAAATGAGGCAGAGGGAAATGATTGTTTAGGAAGTTCATGATGGAGGGAATGACCAAATTCAGCTTGTCAGACTGCTGTCAGAACTATGGCTATTCCTGCTGCTTGGTTTCCTATGCCAGCTTTTATCCATCTCTTAAAATCACTGTACCTCATGCAGTCATGGAATGGTGAGCTTGTTTCACCAAAAACCCAACTAAACTGTGTAATGACTGTGATCTGCCTTTCCAGTAAAAGCAGCTGGTTTGGAAATTAACCAAGTCAAATAGTTTATTCAACATGTAAATGAGAAATTTGCTCTCCTTTACAGCCATATAAATTGCCAATTTAATCTGAAGAGATTTTCAACACCAAGAGTTACAATGAGAAAATTTACAGAGAAGGCAAGCTTTGTCTTGTGCAAATTAAAGTGAATAATCAGAGCTTCATTAAAATATCACTGTGTATAATTCAGTTTGAAAATGAGAACTTAAGATTTGGGAAGAGAATTAAATTGTGTTTCTAACTAAAATATCTGTGATCCACGCAGATGTGTGTAAGCCCATGTACGTTACTTCTGTTGATTGGATGTGGCAGTAAGAACCTTCAAGAATATTCAATGAATGGGTGAATTGCGTTGTTTAGAGAGGCTCTGGTTTTTCAGGGCTGTCCATTTACACACAGTCTTAACTTTTCTAAGCCTTGGAGCTTGTCAAATGCAGTGTGATCAGAAATTCGTCAGTGCAACTCTCCGTGAGGTTTTGACATTTTTTCTCCTTGCAAATACTTTTCGTATAAAACTCAGTTTTAATGCATGGCATTGTTAAAGCTTCTGTTGTAGCCTTTGGATGTTACTCACATCAGCAGTTGACAGTACAGAAGCAGCAAAGGAGGTGACCAAGTTGTAACTGCAGACAAGTCAGAGCTGCAGGATGAATAAGCAGAACAGGAATTTCAAATTAGACATTTGGAAAATCCTTGTCACTAGGAGGGTTGTGCAGCACCGAACTAGACAGCAGTTTTCAGAGAGCTGCAGAATTACCATTTTCCTGGTTTTCAATACTCACCTTGACAAAGTCATACATGTCCTAGTACCACACTGGTAGTGATGTGATCTAGGAAAAAATCCAAACCCATCTAAGATGTGAAGGAAGAAAAACTAGAAAACCTAGGCAGTTGTTGCTGTTAAAATAATAGACACTTTCCCACCTGCCATACCCTTATTTCTGGAACAGTGTAGTGAGACTTCCTGGCTCTGATTGGCATTCAGAAGTCTCCTGAACATTTTTTCTGGTGTTTACCACCTCTTACTCCTACCCCAGTGTCCAGCTGCCCATTGTGACCCTGGGTGTGCACACTGGTCAGTGCACCCTTTCCAGCACACTCCAGGCTCCTTTGGTTGCCCATGGGCCACAGGAACTCATTAGAGGTGCCAAGCAGCAACAGAAAGATCTTTGATAGTATTGCTCTCTTCGTCCTATTATGGCACTAAAATGGCCTCATCCTTTTCAGCTCTCCTAATCTATCAGTCTCTCAAGAATGTCTGCTACTGTATAACAAAGAGAAAGCACACCTGTCCTAGCTCCTAACAACTCATGTACTTTATTAGATTTTTTTTCCAATTAAGGCTTTTCCAGGGCAGTTATGCTGAAAGGTGAACAGTATAGAAAAGCAGTGCTAGTCAGAACAGTATCCAATTCCACATGAGAGAGCAAGTCATAAAGAAAAAAAAGAAAAAAAAAAGGGAAGTGAAAAACAAGCAAAATGGTAACATTTTCAGAAATACAAAAGACTTGAAACATGTCAGCCTGAGTTTGCTGAAATATTGTATTCTATTAATGTTAACTCACTGTTATATGTATTTTGCATTGAGTGTTTTATTGTACATAAATACAATACAGGCATTAAAAATATTTTGAAAGTGATGTTATCAACCAAGAGAAAAAATATCAAAACATTTCTACTTAAATAAGAACTTTGCAATGAATACATTTCTTTATTGTAGTGCATACAAGATGCCATGGAACGTTTTCATTTACTCTGAACTGCATTGATCAGAGGAGTAGTATCCCCCATGAGATTTTTTTTGATCAATGGTAAAATTGAATTTCATTCCCAGGCAACTGCTTTCTTGAGATAAACTTCTAGATGGGAAACCAGGTCCCGTTTTGAAATTCATTTTTTACTAGGACGCCAAAACTCAAAATTATCATAATCTATGGGCTAAGATGTTCATGCAGAATCATCTGAAATGTATATTTCCATGACAGGGAAATAATGATGCTAAAATGGTTGGATTTTGAAGAAATGTTTTAAAATTATATGGGTGTTGAATGAGAAATTGACCTAATTTGTAGTGTCCTAGCATCTTACTGTTCTTCACTGAAGACAGCTGTAATTCTGTACTTTATATGAAATACTCTCAGTAGGATATAAATTAATACCTCAGAATTGCTGCAAAATAATAGAGATGCCTAAAAAATTAATCTTGTCAATAATCTTGTACTTAATGAGATTTAAAATTATGGTAGAACTTGAAATTGGTTGTCTGCTCAGTCAAATAAATGCTCATTGAATTTCTCAGCCCTATGCTGATAAAATGATATTTTTAATTTCCCATACTTAAAAGTGAATATTTAGAGATGTGCCCGCATTCCAAATGCTGTAGATTAAATTTGTGATAAAATATTCAAATATTTCATGTTAATACTATCTGTTTACCTGATGTCTCCAAGTGTTACTGGAGAAGTGTGGGGTTGAGGGGGGGCGGGTGTGTGTTTCTGTGATTTTTTCAATTCAGTAAAGTTTTTGGACTTGAGTATATAAAAGTAACAGCATTGTAGTTTCACTTTCCACTATTCCATGTTTATTCTGCCTCAGTTGTGATGAAATCTGTGGGGGAATTTTGTTGGGGTTTTTTGTTGGGTCTGTCTTGGCTGGGAGGGTAAGGAAGAGCTTTTTCACTCTTCTCATGAAACACATGTTCAGAAAGTTTCCCTGTTCCTGCCCTGTGGGTGAGGTACAGGAATTCTCCATAACTGGAAGCTCTAGAACTTTCTCCCAATATTGGTACATGGGCAGCTACAGATAGTGTGGAAGTCAGTGACCTTTTCCAGCCACAAAACTGATTTTAAACATCATAATATCTTCCTGTACTTCTCCTCACTGCATCTTGTTTTTCCTATCCTGCACCTTACGGAGAGCTTTAAGATGATGAAGGGAAAGCAGCAGTTTTGAGTAAAGCACTTTGATGTGCAAGTGCTCAGCTGCCAAAATCAGCAGCGCTTTATGGGCAACCAAACATTTTAAAGTTCTCATTCTTGTTTACAGAGCTAATTAAGAATCTTTGTAGTACTCTTTTCAAATGGCAGACTATCAAAATTACAGGGACTGTCTTGTGAATGAAAAGGTTTTGCTGAAAGCCAGGAGAGGAGAGGGAGAAACCTGTCCTTAAACCCTGTCCTTAAAAACCACAGAACATATCGAATATACATTTGTTTTTATCTACATTAAATAAATCTTTTAAATAGTAGTATGTGCATTTGGAGCATAGGTTGTTCTGCTTGTTTAAGTATTTTCCTCAAGCAATTCTGTTTGTTTAAAACAGTGTTTGGTTTCCCATTAAAAAGTAAGCACTTGCCAATAGCTCTGCAGACTTAGAATACTGTAATGAGTTCCATGTGGCAAGACTGTTCTAATAACACAGTTTTCTTTAATTTTTTGTTATTTTAAGAGGAAAAAAGAGGTACATATACTAATTTTAGGATGTAGTGACTCAGTATTTTATACTTTAAGTTTTTGTGGTCCTTGGTAAGTTGTTGGTAGGACTGGAGGGCCATGGTCGTTCTTTCCAGCTGTAAAATCTTTGAGTAAATTGTATTGATGCAAATCAACGCTGATGTAAACCCTCAACAGAGACCACCAGCTTCAAGTTGAAGTAGAGGGTTAAAACCATAATTCTTAACCATCTAGATATTCATACTTGGCTTTTATTTATTCTCCATATAAAACACGCAGTTTTGCCCACAGCCATATTGATTGCCCTCTTGGTGTGATATACTGGGAGGCCATTTGTGCAGGTGCCTGCTGACAAACACACTGCATGGCTATAAAATCCAGGCCTTGGGAATGTACTGGCAGTGCACTGAGAGGCAACTGTTCTGCTCTGCTTTTAATGTTACATGTGTGTCTCTAAATTTCTATAGACAATCTTAAAATGCAAGTTGAGGCAAAATGCATAAGAAGCACTACAAAACGAGCTTTGTAACAGATCTTAAATCAACAGTGTTTATTAGTACTGCCAGCAAATATTTGCTTGCATACCTTTTATTATTTCAAAGGATTTTATGAACAGTATGTCACAGTGCTAGTGTCATTTACATTCAGACAACACTTTCTAATGTTTTAAGCTTTCCAGAGATAACAGGGAGAAAAACGTTAAGAAAATGAAACAAATCTTTTCTAATAAATCATTTTTGCAAGCGTTTTGTCTCTTCGAGATGCTGTGACATCCTGTTCAGCTGGAGGAACACACCACTTGAATTGCACGACTCATTCACCTTAAGTATTTAATAATGCTTTCATTAGTTGCACTGAACCAGTGGAGTAAGATCTGTAATATCTACTGCTGGTCATCATTTTTATTCATCGTGGTTTAATAAGCATTATAATTACAGACTGAGGAAGAAATATGAGTTAACTTTGTGGTTTTGCTTGGGAATTCTGTGCACACTGGTATGATTGGAGGGGATTATACAAGCTCTGTGAGTGTAGCTGAGTGCATTCTATAATATACTGGTGAAGAGGTCCCAATCCTGACACATTATTCTTCATATGAAAGTAACTGCAGAAAAGATCCTGCATAAAAGTGAGTCCTGACACTATTAGCTCCATCTGGCTTAGTTGTGAAATATGAAAATTTGAAGGCCAAGTGGACTTGTTTTTGGCAGGTGTTCTAATGCAGTCATTATCAGTGGAATTAGACTTCAACTATTTTTACCAACCATTTCCTATATTTGCTTGCAACGTACACAAATAGCAAAGTTATTTAGAGAGAACAGTCAGTTAGGGAAGCTTTCATTTGGAAAGTTTGTCAGAGTTCAAGCTTAAAGGCCATTTGTAGGCATCATAACCTTCTGTGCTCATTCCTCGAGTAAATATAGATGGTGATGATTATGATTTAGTATAACTTTCTCACTTCGATATCACAAATATGACTGTGTGCATGCTGTTTGCATTCTTATGCTTTATTGGGAAGTATGGTAGGGCAGACTGATATCTGGTGCATTTTTTAATGTTTTGTTAAAACATCATTTTTTCCTCATCAGCAACTTATGCGGGAGCGACAGCAGATGGCCAGCCGCCCCTTTGCTTCTGTCGATGTAGCACTGGAAGTAGGAGCTGAGCAAACAGACTTTCTACGAGGGCCATTAGAGGTAGGAACAGTGGTGCTGACAAGGGACTGTTGTGATTTGCATATTTATATTGCCAGTCTCACCTGCATCTGCTTCTGAAACCAAGCAGCATCTGATTACCCAGAGCTGACAAGTCCCAGCTACATGTGTTTTGTCATTTCCAAGGCACAGATTTTTAATCTCATGACACAAGCTGTACCAAAAGCCACTGGAGAATCTATTAGCCTGGGCTCTGGGTGACAGTTAGCTCACCTGGCAGTCCTCTTGTGATGGATGTGAGCTGAAGGAATGCAAGACTCGGGCATTAAGGTGGCAGCAAATGTCATGCTCAGTCCTTCAAGTACGCAGTGCCATCTAGTTAACATCTCTCTTAATTAACAGAGATTACAACAAACAAACTAACTAGAGCACCTTGGAGTAAAAATTCAGTGGTGTTTTATACACAGGTTTAAAGCATACAGACTGTACTGCATGGTTTTGTTTGCAGGAGATGGCTACGTTACTGCATTCTTTTATTGCAAGTGCAGTACATTGAAAAAAATAGTAATTTGCAAAGCAATATGATATTGGAATGGTGTAATAATGCATGAAATGGATTCTAGAAGTTTCACCTGAAAATAGAGGGAAAATTACAATATGTGGATAATAATGAATATCTAATCTAGATTCAGCTTTTGGGAGATGATCCTCTACTCCTTTAACTTTATTTACAATATTGTGTTTACAGTTATTACTTCACCCTCTTTATGGTGGGACCTGGGAGTGAGGTGTGCTAGCTCTGAAATCTTTCAAGATTGTACTCTTCATTGCTGCCAATTCTTAAATTCAAAGCTTCTCTTACTTTTCTCAATTACCAATCTCAATGGAAGATTAAATACAGTCTATCAAACCTCCAAGGTTCATAGAGAATGAGCAATGTGAAAAACAAAAATGTAGCAGAAAGAAAAAGATTTAACTCTTGAGTACTTATCAAAGTGAGGGTCTCTGTCCTGCTGCTGCACAGGAAGTCATCCCAATTTTTCTCACTGTCACAATTTAAATATTTGGAATAGATAGTGAGTAAAAATGACTTCTTAAAATCTCTTTTAAGAAGCTGTGGCTTTTTCTGACCTAATATTAGACCCCTTGCATTCTTGAACAAAACCACTTCTGTCTCCTCTCATCTTGGAGCAGAACACCTCTCTAGTTCCCCCAGCTGAGGACATGTTACACTGCAGTTAAAAGTTAATTTTTTTTTCAACATGATTTTGTTGTGTCTGCACTGCTATCTGAGAAGATCTTTGTCTGTTTTCTTTTCAAATTGTGGTGGTGAATGGAAGATGAGGCATCCAAACTCTAATTTTGTACATACTGATTATTTAATTAAACTTTAGAAGTAAACATCACAAGTTAATTGCTACATTTTCTTTATCATGCCTTTTGTTTAGCACTAAAAGAGGTAGATCCTAAAATATTTTAATTATATTTTACAAGTTTTATTACCTTCTTTTTTTCCTAGCCAAGCATTTTCTAGCAATTGTTTAGAATTCAGCATCCATGGTGGTTTTTTTCCTAATTAATACATAGTTATACACAGAATGAAGTCCATTCAAGATTCCCTCAGAATTATAATATACTGATCTATATCAAAAAAAAGTGTTGTGCTGAGGAATAAATGAATGTGGTTCAAGTATTGATTGTCCTTTGGTATATATTCTGTAAAATTAAAGGAGCTATATTAAGCTTCTTCGTGAATGGACACTAAAAGTTTTAGTTGCTGTTCTGTTCATATTCTGCTCTTTTGGACTGAGGGGAATCCAGGTCACACATTTCCAGGATGCAATGCTTAAGAACAGAATAGTATGAAATAAACTTCTTTTTTTTTGTATTAATTTAAACTCATGAAACAACTTTAATAATTTTTTCATATCTGATTCCCATTGAGAGGTTTAAAGCTGGAGATCTTTTGTGTGAAAAGATGAGGATATACGGTAACTTCAAAATGTTCTGCTGGCATTGCAGAGATCTTGCCCTGATATACCAGGGGTTCCAATTTTGATGACGGTGCATTGCATTCCCTCTCCTCACACTTTTATTGACATCGTGTGTTACTCGCTGATACTTTGGACATTGTTGTTATACTTTTATTGACGTTGTAATAACTCCGACACTTGCAGTGACACCACATTGATCCCTGGGCCCTTTGGGCACTGTGTAATGTCACTGAACTCTTCCAGACATTGCTGGAAGTCTCCTGTTCAGGCTGCACAGTAAAGCTGCTGTTCATTAATGTCACCTGCCTCATGTGGTGGCGGTTTTGTACAACTGGTGTTCTGCATTAATGCTGATGCTCTGGTACGTGGCAGTATTCATGAGACTGCATGTGGTAATGCCAGGATGCTGTTTGGTTTAACAGCTATATTTTACATTTATTTGTAAATACCCATAGCAGCTGTTTCACTGTAGAGGTTTAGTTTGCAGTTGTAAGGCACTTATTACTCAGTGTTCAGAAAACCCCAAGAGTATAAATACTGTTCTTAAAATGGTTGCCTAGTTTAGATACTTACAATACAACTGATAATATTTGAGTCTATTTTCAGTTAGCAGCAATTTGCAACAGATTAAAATAAAATCTGAAAACACTACAGAGGAGAGTTGAATCTCAGTTATTTTGGAATTTCTATCAATCAGTCTCTCTTAATGTTTTCCCAACAAAGTGACAGTATCTCGATATTAACTCCTTCAAAAAACTTTAATCTGCATCATATTCCTCCCCTTCCTTGCTGTCTGAGTGGGTTTTTAGGCATTGGCAATAGCCTTTGTTCTTACCCATTTAAACAACATTATTTATCAGTTTTTACCTCCTCAGGCCACCTTTTACATGAACAAGTCTCATCTTATTATCCATTCTGTCATGTTGGCCTTGTAACAACTTTTAAATCTTCTATTTTTGGTTTAAACTTAACACAAAAGAAAGCAGACTTTATTTTTCCCTTGCCCTGCTCCTCACCTGTACCACACCAACCACTGCCTTGCCCATGATACTGATGTTAGTGTCTCAATTCTAAATGGACCAAGCAAAACTCACTCCTGTTGTGCCATGATATTCAACCCATGCTAGTCCTAATCTGCATCTTCATCTGCTTCTGTAATAATTTCCATTGCACTACTGGGAAGTGATGAAGTCTGGATGAGCCCTTACAAGGAAGATGAGGCTGGAGGCAGGACATCCCTCACTCCCTCGTGGGGAGAACAAGAACAGTCTAAAGTTACTCTGGTGGAGAGGAAGGCAGTCTGGAGGGCAGTGACCCTGGATCCAGTGCAGCTCTGGTGAAGTCACTGGTGACCCAGGGGAAGGTAAAGGGAGAGAGAGAATTCCCCTTGTCAGCAGTAGCACACAGCACAGGCTGTCAAGGACAGAGCCAGAAAACAGCAGAAGAACCCTGTCCAGAGAGTTTGAGAACATTAGCTATTTTGTGATACCACCATAATTTTTTTCAGTACAAGAATCATAAAAAAAGTCAAAGTAGCATCATAGATCAATAGATACTCATTGCTGAGCTTCTTGGCACTCAGTGCCCTCAGTGTTAAAATGTTTTTTATTCCTTTCATTTCTTTTTTCCAGACATCTGAGCCATTTCCAGACTTGGTTGCTTTTTACTTCTCAGTATATACCAAAAGCTAAATCATTTAGGCTCTCTTCATATTCTAAACCTGCTTTAGGCAAATTCTTTTTTCCCTAAAATGTGAATCACTTTCTTGAAGAGTTTCTTCTACTGTGCTGCTGACAGTCATTTCCATTCATCTGTATATTAATTGAGAAGTAAAACAATTTCTTTTCCTTTTTGCCTAATTTCTGGGTTTAGTTTTTGAGTTTTTTTTTTTGGGAATGGGGACAGGTTATTTCTTTAGGTAAACTAAGGTAGACACTGCTGTAAATGCTTCGTGTCTAGTCATGCTAAGACTCTGAACAGCAGCATCTACTGGAGTAAAGACAGGCGTGTATTGCCTGCAGAAGAACCAAATGCAGATTTACTGCTGTGATGATCATCCATTTGATATATTTATGGTACTACTTGGATTTATTTTTTTTTCAAATCGATGTTATTTCATAATTATTTCTGCAGAAAAGCACACAGTAGATCTTTCAGTCATTTTCCCATTAAATTACTGCATTTCCCCTAGAGTTGTCGTAGAGATTAGACCATCCTCTGCTTCTGACAGGGTGTGATGATGTCGAAAATTTTGAATTTCAAATAAAATCTATGTTTGTTTCTCTAGCAAATAGTGTTCCCTAGTGAGTAATTGTGATGCATTAAATAAGTTTTGAATTTCAGGCACTTTTGATAAGTATTAAACAAATATTGACCATTATTTGTCATTTATTTGAGTAAATAATTGGAAGGTGTGCACTGACACAAGCAGCTATCATTTATACAAAGAATGACTGCTGGAAATGAGAGTAACTTATCAAAACACATTAAAATCCCATAGTAGAGATTTGTGGAGTTAAAGTAATTGTAGTATATATTAATATGTTGTGCTGCTGGCTTCTCTTGCCAATAAAGAGACTTTTTAGCTTGGTTTACAAATAAATCTTGTTAAGGTGGGTTCATTTTCCTATATAATTTGACTAAGTCAGTGAGTAGTTTTTGAAAATGCAGCCTACCTTATTTTGAACAAAATAACCTACTTGTATGTTTCATCAGCATTGCACCTGTGTTGTGTTGATGACATAATGTCTAATACAAAGGAACAGGTTCTTCCCAACTCCTTGGTACAGATCATCAGCTTTGCTCTTGCTATGCTCAGTTCCTAATAATAGTCTCAGTATCAGAGGATAGTTTCACTGCCCTTGCAAAAAAAGCAATGATTTATCTTAGATAATGGTGATTTTTTCCCTTGAATGGTCACCTTGTTTCCAGTTACCATAAAGTCAGTATGTATTTGGCAACAGGAACTATCAAAGGCCATTGTATTTGCACTTCGTGCTTATTGGAAAGTCATGTCATAGTCTGGAGCTGCTCACTGGGGGACCGGAGGAGAGAGAATCTAGATGAGAACAATGTGAGCAATCAGAGACTTAGAAAATATAACTACAATGAAAAGTTAAGGAAATTGGAGTAAGCTCTTTAAAGGAGTCCAAATAATAACTTGTAGATATGCAAAAGATGAACAGCAGTCAGGAGGGCAAAATTCCTTGCATGCGCTGCAGGTGGCAAAAGTGTAATGGACTCAAATTGTAGTAGGGGAAGTTTAGGAAGGTATCAGAAAAAGCTTCTCATAATAAAACTGAATCACTGAAAGCAATTGCCTGGGGAGGTGATGGAATTTCTTTTATTGGAAGCTTTTTAGAGCAGGATGGACAAACATTTCTCAGGTACCATGTACCATAGCTGCATTAGATACCTCCTTTCAGCTCTGTCTTTATTATTATTCTGATTGCTCCCTAGCTCTTCCTTCTTCAACTTCTCTGAAAATGTTCCATTTCTGTTGTTTGAACACCCTAATTACCTTCACTGCAATGTTAGTTTTCTGTTACTGAATATTTATGACCCTTCTTTTCGCTTTTGCTGTTTTATTCATTGACTTACATCCTCAGTTTTCTCCTAAGATCAGAGACTGTTAAGTCACCTCTGACCCCAGCCTCTCCCTGACTGTGGGTCTGCCAAACATGATCTCCATCCTTTTTGGATTAGCTTCAGTATTCTCTTTGAAGAAATTATTTTTTTGTCTTAACAAGTGCATTGCCATTTTTATGTCTTTCAAAATCCATGCATCCTAGAATACTAGATCTCAAGAGGAGAATCTGTATTGGATCACATTTTCTGCATTTCTGTATTGCTCAAAGATTGTGTTAAATTTGCTGTCCACTGCCTCAAGAACTCCATTATCTTGTGCTACACTTTGGCTTTGATGGCTCACTGCCTTCTCTGCCCACTCCCTCAGTAGTGTTCATCCAGAAAACTTTCTCCTGAGCTATTGAGTCACTTTATGTTAAACCCTACTTTCCAGTATTTTTTATTCTTTGTAAATGATCGCTTCATATTATGTGTGTGTGTTTTTGTGATAGTATGTACAAGGGATGTTATATCACCAAAATTCACATCTGGTGGTTTTTCCACTAGAGAAAAGCATTTACCCCAAAGCAGAGTTGTTTGGTTTGCACCACCTCCTTCGTTATATGGAATAAGATGTTTAGATTTCACACTATTTTGCTCCTCATTCAGTGGTTATACACAACAATTGCTCTGCCCAGTTACATGTCTTTAGACTTGGATAAAGTTTTTGTTGCTTCACTTAAAACGTATGTCTAGAAACGTGTGAGTGTTCTGAGCCAATAATTCAGAACAAATACCTCACCTAGCTGCTCATGCATACTGGTCACAGCTCTGATTTTTGTGTGTACTAAATCAATGTAAAATGTATAGATGTTCAATTTGTTGCACAGAATTACATTTGCAATATTTTGAGATTTCTGAGTAGTATTTTTCTTTGGCATATGGGAAAGCTAAAAATAATCTGAGAAATGCTGCCTGGAGTAAGCCACATTTTTTTTTTCATACAGACCATATTTGTGTGTGCGTGTTTGTTCTTAAAATATACACGAGCACCTCAAAACCTGTTGATGTTTTGCTTGAGTCCTTAACTTAGTTTTTAAAAATTCTATATCCCTTCTAAAGTGTACCAAGTCTCTAAATGTGCAAAGAAATATTTTTAAATCCCTATGTTCTTTTCTCTGCTTCTTTATTTCTGTCCTCATGGGCAAACAGGTGTTGTGTGAATGTGTGATGTATGGCATGATGTATAGGAGGTTTGTCTAGATGGAGGTTGATGTCCTAATATTTCACCCTAACAAGAGAGTAAACCTTTGCTTATTACTGTGTGAGCTGTAGGATCTGTAAATTCACAATTAGTGCTGAGAACCTGATTTTGTGTGGGGTTTTTGATAAAAATTTATCTTTCTGCTTCACAAAATGCATTTGGCACATGTACTGCATAATCAGATGACAACAGAAATCGTTTGGATAGAGATATATGATTTGTGTTGAACAAAATTGCAGAGAAATTTCATGCTCAATTTGGGGAATTTTGGCTTACCAGCAAAGTGTAGGTGTTTCAGTGGTATTTGCATGCTGTGAAATAGAACTCTTAAATCAATGTATTATGCATAATTGCATATCCAGAGTATCAAAGTAATTATTCTGATTGTTTTCAAGCTGAAGTGTTTATATGTGTCTGTAAATGTTATTAATAATGACACTGTACCTTTTAATAAATTCAATTTTTGCAACATCTTATTTCATAAAGTAGACAGGTACAAAATTCAGCAAATACAAAGCAATATTTATATACTTATATTTACAAGTACCCATAGGATTCTCCTTGAGCAGGGCTTGGTCCTGGAAATCTTGCTTTTACATATGAAACCTATGACAATGAAATAGGTCCAGAATTATTTAAAGTGAACATACCAAAGCATGGAAATAGTTATGCTATCAGAATAACTAAAAAGCACATAGATGGGAATATGTCTCTGTGTACTGGACCTTTCTGTACACCTGATTTACAGGCTGCTCTTTGCTGGCTGCTCTTTGTAGTTACGAGTATTTTCTTAGTACCTCTTTTGGTTTTAGATCAGAAGTTATTTTTTAACTTTAAAGTAGGACATTTTTGTCTTTAAAAGGAAAGAGGAGAAGAAATAAATACAGAAACTATAGCCTTTCATCAGCCATTTCCCATGTTTCCTAGTAGAACTGGGTAATGGAAGGTTCTGTTTGATATTTAGCAACTTGTAGTCCTTAGCTCTGCTTCAGAGACTTTACCTTCATGCTTGTTTCTAGCTCTGTGCTCAAGATTCTGTTCTACCTTCCAACAATTCCATTGAAACTGCAGCAGACACAACTGCACTGCCTGGCCTTTTCTTCACAAAACTTGGCAACCTGCATGTTAGGCAGTCGTGTAAATTATGCCAGTTTTCACTGAAGTTTTATCATTCTATACCATCCCTCAAACTGGATTTGTGCCTGAAATGAATATGAATTATTTGTGTAGAAGATGATGCCCCTGCTCTGGATGACTCAAACCTCACCCAAACTTCAGAGAGCCATCCAATGTGCCATTCAACACATCCAATGTGTTTTCCATGACTATTCAACCCAGCAGCCACCTTCCCACTTGGTTCTGTCTGCTGTGTGTTGGATATCATAACTCTGCAATTTCTGGTTGCATGGTGGCTCAATTTCAAGAAAAAGGATGAAACTTGTTTCCTTTTATGTAGTCTTTGAGCCCTCACTGTTCTGCTGTCTGTCACTATGTGTCCTATTAAAAAGTTTGCCCCCATGTTTCTTATCAACTCTTGTCCCCAGAGCCTTCTCTTCTCCAGACTGAACAACCCCAACTCTCACAGCCTTTCCTCACAGGAGGGGTGCTCCTTTTCTCTGATAATTTTGATGATCCTCCTTTGGAACCACTCTAACAGGTCATGTTCTTCCTGTGCTGAAGAAAAGTCATCTCATTTCTTTCCCTGCTTATTGTGAGAGGCAGTTTCTGGTTTTCCTCTAATTGTTCAGGAAGGTGTGAGTGCTTACAGGCAGACTGGATCACTTCAGTGTGAGTGACTCAAATTTTCAAATAAACCATGAGACTGATTGTGTGAGTTATTGTGGATTCCGTTCACCGGCTTTAGCAAAGCAGAGGTAGAAACATTGTATAAGGTCTTAATTTTGGCAATAATCTGAAGTATTATCTTTTCATAACAGGAAAACCAACAAAATATTGGAACTTGAAAAATGAGTGAGCTCAATCAGTATTTACAGCCCAATGGTATGATTCTTTAATGGTACTGAAGGAACCCTCTCCTTGGACAAATTCTTCTGAAAATCAAAATATTATGAATGGTGTGCTGCAATAAACTAAATTCTGCAGTAAAGTAGAAGTTAAAAAGGTAGTTAGACTGCAGTGAAATTGGGAAGAACAGTGAGTTTGTATCAGGACTATCTCCTTTAAAAATCAGCAGTATTTGTGATATGTGACCACTTCCAGATATAAATGTGATGTACTTTACAAATCTGTTAGATCTTCCTATAACAGAGATTGTAAAACATTATTGTTCATTAGTGTGAAGCAGTAAAGTTTTTAACAGATACGTAAGAAATTAAATTTTCCCTTTTTCCATCTTTGGTATATATTAATCTTATTAGAATTTTATTTAAAGTAGAATTTTTTCTTTCTATGTGCCATTCTTTGTATTATATCCTTGGCAAAGTGACCTTTTTCTTATCTTTATTATCCGGCTTTCAGTAAGAGACTGGAAAGTTGATAGAGGTACTTGCTGTCAGCCTCTTGTCTCAGCTGTTTAGGACTTTAAAAATGATGTACAAATATTGAACCAGCTGGAGTTAATAAATAGTTATTCTTTTCTACAAACAACTTATTTGTTATTGAAAGAAAAGTCATTGGCCTGTTGGAAAGTAGGCAAGCAATTTATTTTATATTGAGAAAAATTTCAAGTTGTAGAAATCAGAAGGAATAAAATATACCCTTCTGAACATGTTTAAATGTCGTTTTATGTGCAGAAAAGTGCATTATCCAATGACTCACAAACATAATTTATGTTTTGTAGCAGCAAGCACACAAGTGCAGGACAATCTTTAAGATCACCACTAAATATACCAAGAGTCACTGACATGACTTTGGCAATGAGATCCAGTGAGATCATTTCCCTCTGGGTGTATGAATGCTGTAAAAGGTGTCTTTCTTGGTCATTTATTTTTCATGAAGGAAATTTTGAAATTATATATATTTTTATATATATATACATATATATATATATATAGAGAGAGAGAGAGAGAGAGAAAATATTACCATTTCCTTATAAATTAAGTCAGACAAACATAAAAAATAAATCTCCAAAGCCAACTGTCATGTACTTCTCTGTACCTTCAGTCATTGCTCATGAATGTTATTTGAATTACAGCCTCCCATCACTCACTCGTTGAACTCGAGGTAGAGTTGCACCAGATCCTAATGCAGCACAATATAGATCTGCCAGTGTGCCATTAAAAGGAAAGTAATGAAATACTCTACTTACTCTGATGGTTTCTTGAGGAATAGTGGATTTGTATGTCTGGTTAAATACAAAATAATTGCAGAAATACACTTTTTTTAAATTGAAAAAAAAGCTTTAGTTTTCTCATTTCCTGCTATAATTAAATGGTAGAAGAATCTGAATATTTAATTTTCTTTTTCTCCAGAATAGTTGGAGCATCTCTTTTTATTCTAGTAGGACACTTTCATGGACAATATTCACTGAAATGACTGCAATGTGCAGCATATTTTGATCTAGCAACAGTTTTATAACGTGTTTGCAACTACTTTGCAAAATAAATAGCTAAATGTCTGTCTCACTAGTGACTTTTAATTCTGTGAAGATGTAACAGCTCAAGGTGAAAAGGAAGTATGAGAACTGAAAGGAGTACTCAGACACATGCACTACATACATCCACAACTGGAAATGGCAGAAATCCAGTGCATTTAGTGTGTGATGTCATGCTTTGGATTTGGGGGTTTTTTACACATACATTTGGGCTTGAATTTATATGAGAGGGCAAAGTCAGAGCAACTTGTCTAGGACTTGGTATAAAGGAGAGGGGGGTTTGTGAAAGTCAGCCGACCAGCTAATATTTCGTAACATTGTGGACCTAATCCAAAAAACTTATATATCTTGTAATACTTGGAATTGGCTTTGTTCCAAAAAGTTCTACTGTGTGAGATGAGAAGAAAAAAAAAAAAAAAAAGTAAATGTTTGATTACAGACTTTAGGGTGGTGTTTTAGATATGCCATCTTAGCCACTGAGTATCTTGAGGATAAGGTCTAAAACCTTGAATTTATATTCTTTAGAAAGCCAGCACAGAAAGCAAAGGGTAGAGCCCATGTTTTTGCAGCAATCTCTGTAATAGCCCTTGCTGCTGAGGTGTGCTCTATTATTCTGTTTCAGACAGTTTTTCAAAGGACTTAAAATGTCCAAGTGTATCATAGAACTGAAGCCGCCATTAAGAGGTGAAAGTAGTGCAATCAACTCATTATGTGGGGCAACAATTTTAAATCAGCTGGGAAAGTTGGAAAGCATTATTCAGAAGTGCTTAAAGAGAAGGCATTATTCAGAAGTGGTTAATGAGAGCTGGGACTGAAGGAGAAATTCAAAAGCTCTTCTCTACAATAGGTTATAATTGATCATTGGTTGGTACATCTGTGTAATTGTACGTGCTTCCCCTTGCTCACCTGTCTTTGTCCATCTTTAACTAACCAGCTTTTCTCTAGTGAGCAGATCTTCTCCAAGCACCCTTCTGTTCTAACATTATGATCATTAAGTTTGTTAGGAGGTGAGCACTTCTGACAGACAAATGTAGCTATTTGTTAGCTGAGTATTTACAGCACTAGAGATCATCTTCCCATCAGCTGTTTTAGAGACTTCACATTAATAGGACCATGGAACTGATCCTTGTTAGGAGAGCTCATGTTAGGCTGAAATTCAATATTTTCACTTACTGAATTTGAATTAGGCAGTAAATCTAATCTTTAAAAAATAGCATTCATCATGCATAATAGAATCATAGATAATTTAGGTTGGAATGAACCTTCTGTAGTCACACATCAATCAAAGAGAATGGGGATGAGCCAAACCCTTGAGCAGAGTTAAGTCTGAGCTCTAGTTTAGCAGTATCCTTCTAATCAACATCTCTTAATTTCAACTCCTCCAACAGATAAACCATATTCAATGACAATCTTTGCGATATGTGAACTCGTAGTTGTAAATAATGAAATGCATGTCCTAATCTTTCAAGCATGTTCACATGCAGTCCTGTCCTTTGGAGTAAAAATCAGAAAAAACAATTTTATAGTTGGTTGCACTATGACAGAATTTACAAACAGAACTATTCATGTGATTGTTGTATCTGTTTTTTGGGAGGAAACCCTTGAGGATGTGATACAAAACACCTTTTGAAATTGGAGGAGTGGCTGTCTTGGAAAGTGAATCCACGGTGTTGTATACAAATACTTGAACATACAAACTGAGAAAGTGTCCTCTGTCTATGACCTGATGTTCCTAATGCAGATACTGATCTACTTCTATAGATATTTTAATCCACAATGAATGTGACAATGGAGTTATTAAGTGTTGGGATTGGTACTCTGTTCCAGAGCTGGAAATGTCACTTAAGACAGCACATTAATAATTATGAAGTACATGGTGAATCTTTTAAAATTTGTATTCAGAAATTCCCTGTCACTAATTTAATGCAATCATAAGCAACTTGAAGTCAATGTGACACAAGAAATGATACTCAAATGTCTCATCTCTAATGAATGACAGTAATTAGCCATATTTCAAGGAAAAGATAATATATCACAGATAAGAAAGTTCATATTTCATAAAGTGCCCATTATCAGAGATGTAGGGCCAAATGAACTCTTATGTTACACTCCTATATAAGCTCTTCTGTCACAGAATATAAAATTAAAATTATCATTCTAAAGTAAGTTTTAAGATAGAGAAAACTTTTGAAAATATATGGCTTTGGTGAACAGTCAACAGTAGTATTTTTTTTTATAAGGACTAATGGAATACTCGTGGGATTGAAAGAAAGGCAGTTTGGTTCACCTCTGGTCATTTCTGCAGTGACTCAAACAGTGCCAGCTTTGTCTTTTTAAGAAGGCTAAAAATAAAACAATTGTTTTCAAGTATCTAAAAGTCATTTGCTGCTTACAAAGCCTTGTGATATGGGGGCCTTGGAAATGATCCGTGGAAAAGGAATGAGGCTTCCCACATTGAATGGAGATCTAGATCTTTCTCTTTCATGTTACAGTGGTCTGAGGTTCAATAGGATGTAGCTGATTGATACCAGAATTTAAATCATCCTAATCTTAAAACTGGCAGTATCAGGTAAATAGAAGTGTTTCAATTAACTCACTGTAAGTAAAAGGGTGGAAAGTTGTGAAGTGGTGATCAATGGAGTGCATAAAAGCTGTGACTTAATCCAAATCCTGCTCATTGCAGGAGCTGCAGTAACAGAGGCAACAATTGGAAAGCAGCAGAAAGGGAAACCTCAGTGTACCTGCCCTTTATGCAAAGTGTTCCCATGTTGCCACAAAATGTGCATAAGATAGGAGGGTGAGAAAAGTGGTGCATGTTGGAGGGGATGGATCCCAAGAAGACTGTGGAGCAGCTTTTGTTCCAGTGCTGGGAGCCTGCACACAGGTGATGTGTGATATGGAGGAAATCTGTGGCTACAGAGGGCTGTCAGCTTGAACAAAGTGGACACAAACCAGGTTGTACTGCTTTGTGCAGAAGTGAGGCATTCTCTCTCTCATTTTAAAGTACACAATAAAGGCTTATTCATAGGCAGAACCATACTGCAACCTTCTTTAATTTCTCATGTGAAAATGTAACTCTCAGTTTATGATTTTGTGTTCAAGCTCTAGATTAAAAAGCAGAATTGGTGCATACCTAGCTATGTTTAAGAGCATCTTACTGGAAACAGTCAGTCAATGATGATTTCTTCATGTGGTGCTTTAAAAATTGTTTGGTAGGAATCTCACACTTAAGTGGAATAAAGAGGGAAGAATATCAATACTTCTAGCATTCTGAAATCTCTTGAAGTTTGTAAGACTTTGTAACTGACTCTGAGGAGAAAACTCAACTTTTTTAAAAAGCTTTTTTAATCTGTTTGCATAAAAATGATCTGTAGAGTCTTCTGTAGAAATAAAGGTTTCTTATAAAAATAATAATGAAACTTAGTTTCCTCATAAATTGCAATGCTCTTTAAACAGACATTGTATTTGAAAAGACATGTAACTTTTCTTCAGCAGTACTTGAAATGGAGTCATAGATATTTCTCCAGGTGACAGATTCAGATTCAGAGTAGCAATTTGGAAGGAATAAACGATAATCTGTGGAATGGAATAAATATTCCTGTTGTATGAACACTATCTGAAGCATCCCATTGATGTGTTTGCATGTTCAGAGAAAATTAACACTGTTACAATTCATGTTTCCTTCCTTATAATGTGAAGCTGAGTTATTCCTGTTCTAAGGGTGTGGTTTCAAAAGTGTTTGAAATGCTTGCAACACTCCAGATTGTCTAAAGTGTCATAATTAACAAAGTGAGGTTATTCCAGTATTATCTAAGAGTAATTTTTATAAAGTGAGAACTGTTTCTGGGGTATGGAGTCAGGCTCCCTGAAGTGTGAATGTGCTTTTGCTGATTGATAGCTTTGCATAATTTAAGTAGTAAAATCTGTACAATGCAGATGAGAACTTTGAGGGAAAGCAAATATTACAGTATTTCAGTAGCCTTGTAGCTATTTAAAATGTTCCATAGTAAATGATGTTTATTTCATGTTTAGGTTTAGAAATGCTTCTTATGTATTAGTAGATATCCATCCCACTTTACACACAGAAAAACTGACAGAGAAAAATTGGAAGACAGCCCAGTTGTTTGGGGTTTTTTTGCTCTTATTCAGTGACCTACTTGTAAGTGACAGTATTTATATTGGTCCTTTCCATCTAGATAAGGCTTTCAGCATACGAGAGGCAATAAAATATAACCCAGTAATTACCGCAGCTTTTCCTAAAAATACAAGGCTTAACTAGAACTCATTCAGAAATATGTTGTCAATTTAAAAACACAAAAAAAAAGTGTTGGGATAAATTTCTCCCAGAAGATTTTGCTATTGTAATGCCCATTGCTGTAGTAATCCATTTTTAGGTGTCTGACTCAGAACTGAATCCAGAGCCATGTGTGGAGCAGAGCCAACAGGGAATACTGAAAAGGTAGTTCTGTTTTGCCTCTTCAAACGTACCTTAAACACAGCAGAAAGATGATTCTGTCAAATCAGGATTTACATCTAAAAATGATCTCCTGGAGTTGTGCTCGCACTTCTGCTCTCAAAAACCAGGGAGAGGGCTGCTGCATTTCTACTTTGTGCAGTAGTCCAGTGCCTCAGACAGTCACTGAAAAGAAGAGATGGGTGTTCCAAATCGTCATCAGGCAGCAGTGAGAGAATCATTTCTGTGACCTGAGTGTGAGGCTGTAGGGTGCTCTTGTCATTTTCTGCCATGACTGTGACTCTGCTATTGTAGAGAAATGGGTTCTTGAACTCAACAAATTTGGTGGAAGAATGACCTGTGACCTCAGCTGCTGTCCTGGGAGACAGAAGATGGGGATGGCTTTTATAATCTCTGCACTGAGTGATGTCCAAGCCTTTAATCCAGTTATACTGAAGTAATGTGTAGTTCATGAATTGCCCTTCAACTCAGAATCAAAAACTTTGTCTCTCTCCGAAAGTATAACAAAAATAGGTTACAAAACTGTACTTTGACCAGATTTAATTAATCCTGAATTTTTCATTGTACCATAGGAAACTTCAGCAGAAGAATGTTTACTTTTATTTTCCTGCATGTGCTTCTGTAAGAGATAAACACTGAAGTCATTAACTCTGTTTAGACTGCAGTAAATTCTGAATGTGTGAAAGTTTCTTTGTGTACCAACAGGAATTTATTTGGTTTTGGACTTAGGTATCAGTAAAGTAACAGTTGTTTGCTTTTTAGTTTTTGTTGTTGTTGCAGCTTTTTTGTTTGTGTGTTTTGTGGGGGGTTTTTTTGGGTGGAGGGGAAGAAGGATAGAGGAGCAGGCACCAGAGTTATCTCAGTTCTACACATCTTCAGTCAAATTGACCCTTTGTGATGTGGATGTGGATCTATTCTTCTAGTGGTTAATACTTTTCACCTGTTTTTTATGGTCTGTTTAAAATCATGCCTTAACTTGGACTGTGATAAATTTAAGAGCCACTTAAAGTTGTCTTGCCTCGATCCATTAAGAGTCTCAGAGTCTTCAGCTTTTATTGGTACTTGTAGATTTTGATTTAATAGTCTTTTAAAAGTTGCTCATGAAAGCAAATAGAGTTCTTGACACTTCAAAGCACATTTCCAGAACACAGTTTGTTCTGGAGCTCTTCTCTGAATGTACTTCATTTCCGGAGTTCTCCATTTTCTGTCTCCTTTGTGTGGACCAGTGCTGGTACCAAAGGATGAAATCTGAGAGTTGTTCATAAACTGGTGTGGTTTTGTTAATGCTTCATTCTTGGTAATGTTTTGGTCAAAAATGATCATAATTTTACAAGTGCTGTGTAAAAGCATCCCTGCACAAGTCTGCTACTGTTTCCCAGTTCCCCCTTAAGAATGAATGCATTCTGTGTGCTTGCAGCTGCATTGTGATGCATACATCTTCCTGAACGTTGTCTTGTACATAGTGTCCATCAATGGTAAATAACAATTTCATACAGATCAATGTTATTTATAATCTGAAAGCTTTATAAAAAAGACTTTACTCCCATGTAATGATTAAAGTAATGGGTTGCATGTGCTCAAGTATCAGCTGTTATAGGATGGCAATAGAAATAGTAGCTGGTACTTCATCACAAATACAATTTGTTATAACCTGCCTGTATTTTGATGTATACTCCTGCTTGGATCAGACAGTTCTGGTGCTGAATCGAAAGTAAGATCCACTCATAGATTTTCAGTCATGTGCTTATAATGCCTTGCAACCTTGAATACAACCTTTTTTGTTCAGTTGTAATTGCATATTTTGTAGTTCTAAGTCTGTAGCAGTTTAACTAATGAAGTATGAACATATTTCTTTACAGAAAATTTCTTCAAAATAATTTCAAAATTGAAGCTTTGAGTAGTTTTTACTAAGTTTCCAGCATACTGAGGGGGTGGAGAGTACATTTTAAATCTAATAAACTATTATCTTGATTTACTGAATATAGATAATTTTCTTTTAACCTCTTTTGTGTGTTTATAATAAATTTATAAACTCTTAACTGAACCTCCTGCTCAAAGGAAAATGTCAAATACCATATTTCCCCCTGCCTTTCAGCTATCAAACTCTTGCTGACAGGTGGGAATAACCATTTGATTCATGTCAGCACAGATTTGTGAGGTGTTAGCTTGGGTAATGATACTAAATTAAATCTCTGATTGCCTCCTCATTTGAGTCACTGTAGCTGTGAATCCAGAAAATCCGTTTAATGTTCTTGGGGAGGGAAATATCAGACTTCTAGAAAAGAAGAGTTCTGAGTTGAAGTAAAATGTGTAAAATATCTGACTTGAAGCTAGAGTTAAAATACTTCCTCACTTCTGAAGGGGTTTTGAGTGATATCTAATAAACAGTGGTGCTGCTGTAGTGCTGGTTATGTGCTGTTCAGTTTTTTAACTCGGTTGGTCAACATCTGTGTTCAGCCTGCAGCATCTTCCCAGTGGAAGCTCAGTCTGTAGCTCTAGGACAGGCTTAGTCCATGGATTACTTTTTTGCTAACAGAAATGATTTATGGAAGCTCCCATAAGGAGAAAAGTCATGCGGCAAAGCACAGACAGCTTTTCATGCTGTAAGAGAGAAGATAGGAAGGAAGAGTCTGACCTAGTTTTGAGATGGCATTTCAAAGCTTTTGCTGTTGGACTTTTTATTTTATTAAAATAATTTATGTTGCTAAAGGAAAGTTGAAAAGGCTTTCTAAATATTTTAGTTTATTGCTGCTTGTTTGCAAGTGTGCTTGATCCTCCTTGAAGTCACAGATTCCAGGAGAGTGTTAATACAATAATTATTTTGAAATGTAAAGTGATCTGCCTTGACTAACAAGCATGATGCACACTCATGGGAGGTACCTGCAGTAAGTGCATGAAATCGGGGGGAACCTTTACACTCAGTAGTGACAGCTGTGAGTACAAGGTTCTGGGCTCTGTCAGATACCTATTGCAGGTGTGCTGGAACATTGACTTGCTTCAATGCTTTGTTTGCAAAGTAAAGAAGAAAGGCTGATTGTATATTAATTTGCAGGAATGTATATTTACAGTGGTAGGCATGGACTGACTTGGTTCCTGGATGTAAAGCTTTATGCAGATTAATAAACTCTTATGTTATTATGTCATGTCACTTTTTCATTTTAGTGTAAGTGCGTGTTTTTATTCAGCCATTGTAACTGAAGTTCAGTGATTGTTGAAAATCTGGAAGGGGAAGGTCTTTTCATACGAGTATTAAATTGTTTCTGGCTGACAGCTTGCTCAGAGCCTTTAAGAAATGGATGTTTTGTGTAATTTTTCAAAGGGTCCAAATAGGCTCCTTTTTGCTTTCCTTGTTCCCAGTTGCCATCAAATACCTTGGGAGACTTCAGAGAGAGGATGGAGAAAGCACAGGATGAGCTAAACCCATCCTGTGGCCCAAACCAGAGGACTTTTGTGTCCTTTTAGTCTGCTGTAAACCTTCCCTGTATTTTCTTCTTCAGCATCTGGACATCAAACTGTCCAGGTGTGCTGAAGTGTACTAAGCACTTCCACAGAGTGTTTTGGCTGAGTCAGCCAGAAGCAACAGAGAACGCAGCATCCAGCCCAGTGTTATTAAAAGCACAGACTCAAGTCTAATACTGCAGCAGTAGGCAGGCATTTGTAATGAAACATGCTGCTGGTGGGAAGAATAGGGGTGTCTGGATGGTAAATAAAATTGCTAAATATTTTCCAAGTAGTCAATGGTAAAATTGAGTTACAGTCTGCTTTAAATTATTTACAGAAGAATTTAAATTTGCAAACTTATTACAGCAAGCTGCTGCTTTTAACAACACTCAAGTTCTTGAAAATTCAATGCTAAAATGAGTTATTACAAGTGAGTTAGCTGTCTGAAATTAAATTAGGTGATAAACAATCCATTTCTCTGTGGTAAATTGGCATTCATGACAGCTAGTTCTAGTATGCACCTGAACCCATTATTCGTGGCACTTCATAAAGTTGCAATTGATAGCAATTTGTATTGACAGACTCTTATTGAATATAATTCTCAACAGAAACTAGCTAATCAATTAATTAATCCTAGTGTTACTCAAGTTTGTTTTTATGTTGCTCCATCATTCAGGAAATTAACTGTTAACATTGTTTACAATTAATATAACTTAAACACTTTAGTTTTCATTGGCTGAATTACCAAGCTTAGACTAATTAAGTAAGCATTAAAGCTTTCTGAATTACTAGCAAAACTGAAAATTATGCATGCTAAATTGAAAAACACACAACAAAAACTGATTCTATAATACATATCATTATGCAGGATTTTAAAACAGAATGTTTAGTCTTGCATTTCCTCTTGGAGGCTGCTTGGCTGCATGTGAAAAGTCCTAGCCTCTTCTGACGAGACTTGAGGGAATAATCATCAGTAATATTATGATGAAAAGCACCATCAAATCATATTCTTCTAAGGCTATCTAATAACTATTTGCATCTTCCTTCACATTTAAATAAGGCTTTCTTGGAATTCAGTATTGCAAAGGAGCAAATCCATCCCACTGCCAGATCATTATGGACAGATGCTCTAAGAATGGGACTGCAGTGACTGTGCAGAGGATGCCAGGATTCTTCAGCTTGGAGCACCCTTGGAGTCAAAGGGGCTTCCCTGGAGAGTGAGCATCTGCTCATCTGCCTCTGGCTGCAGCAACGGAACCAACATTAACTATTTTGATTTGTGCTGACAAGAAGTTAATTACATAATATTAAACCCTTCAATTTTATTAGATGAGCTCTTGTCTTATAAAGCATGAGTCCTGGCTGAGCCCTACTTTGCCCATGTAAACACAGCATTCCTCTTGCAAATTAGGAGAATCGCCCCAACCACCTTTATATGAATAAAAGCCTTTCTTTCATGGAAAGAAGTAGAACATGCTGTTTCTGAGAGAGCTCTAGGTTTAAAAACTAATACTAGTCTTGTCTAGGTGGCAATCAGGAGGGCTATATGTTTTATTTAGGTCCATTAGGAACGTTTGTGTATGGTTCTATTTACCTCTGGTTTTCTTCAGCAGTTTGTACTGAGTGTCCTGGTTTTGAAAGCATTTTCAAATATTCTGATGATGTGTGGTGTGTGGTAGGTACCTCTTTACTTGGTCACTGAATAACTGAATACAGTACAAGAATTTTAACAGTGAAATAAGGTCATTTTCATCTTATGAGTCATGGTTTCAGGGAGGTGGAAGGCACACACAAGTCATCCAAATGCCTGCTTGCTTCTCGTGGAACTGGCTGGAGAAGCTGGAAGGAAACCTGGCCTTTGTATCTGAGCAAGAGGTGCTATGGCAGTTGAGCTGCCTCAGAAGGAATACCCCAAATGTCTTTTTCTGTGTTGCTTCCTTACCTTAGAAACAATCAGGGACTCTCTGAAAATCACTCCAGTTGTCTCCTAATTACTGTCTACTAGATGGAGCCTTAGAGATGTCAGACACAAGTCTTTGATATACTAATATAATATCAAGGTAGAGGATTTTTTTATTTTTCTAGTAGGTAATTTACTCTAAATCAGAATCTGACCTGTGGGGATGAAGGAAGCCTAACATGAAATGCTACAAAATTTCTGGTGCATACTTTTTTCAGACCTCTTTTAACACAGGAGGGCGAGGATGTGATAAATCAGTTTAGATACCAAAGAACTTGATTGGGATACTCAATTTTACTATAATAGCCTAATCTAAAATACTCAGTCCTTTTCAGCTCTGCTATACTCTTTCCAAATTGCTCCTAACAAGGACAATCTCTAAAAATGGGGCATTTGAGACAAGTTAATGGTGCTATAGCTGCTCAGGATAACCATTACCTAAGAGTAGCATTTGCTGCCTAAGCACAGGGCTGGATACAGTGAATAGCATCAAAGGTGTTCTCTAGCAACTTTGAGAGACTTGAAAAGAAAGAGATATATACCGTTTGAGGAGATGTGCAGTTAGACAAAACCACAGGTTTAAAATAACCCACAACTTCGATGCAGAAAGAAATGCAAAGTGAAAGAGAGGTTAACCTAGTTTTCAAGTTCCCTTCTGCTTAGATTTTGCATCAAGTTAAACTCCAGGAATTGGGACTTACCTTATTCTGACTTAATTTCAGTTTCAGCATCAATTCTTTGATATTTTTATCAATGCTTATTCCACTTAGTTTGTTCAAAGACAATCTCATTACACTGATTCCCTCACCCTCTCTCAAAATTTTTATGCAAATAAATGCTTGCCTTTAAGTTACCAAGTGTGATAGTATAGCGCTGTATTGAAATATCCTGCATAATTTAACTTGGAAGTTTGACTTGCCTTATTGACAAATAAGATTTAAGTGCTGACCGTGACCATTAGCAATTTCTTTGTAATTATGTAGAAAGTTAAAATAACATGAGGAAAGGAGACAGATTGAGGCTTTTTAGTATATCAAGGGAAATGGAAGTGCTGAAAATAAGATTTCTCTACTAAACCAGAAAGAAAAACAAAAATATTTTTAATTCAGTCCATTTCTATTCTTTGTCAACAACCTAATCACTTCAAGAATTGAATCTGCTGTTATTTTTGGAAGGCAGGGGAATGCATCTGAGTATGGATAGATAGAGGTTAACTGGCTGGGGTTTTGTTGGGTTTTTGCTTGGTTTTGCTTTTTGTTGTTGTTTTTGAAGAACACCACCCCTTGCCCTTCTGTTCCTCCAGCAGATCACCTAACCCAACTCCAGCCTGCCAAGGAGCAGGCACGTCCCTGAGATGTTCTTTGGCACAATTTTGCCCATCTTTACCTGATGCCAAGTCTCAATTCTGCTTTGGAAGAGGAAACAGCAGTATTGGAATATCTTTGCAAGTCTCTCTCATCCTGGCAAAGAGACACAGTTGACTCCATTAGTGATGAACATTAGAACACTGTGTGCCTTTTACTTCAGAAGCTTTTGGCCTTCAAGGTTGCAGATTTATTTCTAATCAATTAAGAAAAATGGAAAGAATCAGGAAAAGCCATATATATTGCATGCAGGGATGATATCATAAGTTATTGTGTCTTTTATTTACTAGGGTACTTGGAGTACATGTAAAAAGACACAAAGCTTGCTGCCATTTATCATTCACTGCAAAATTAGTCTGCAAATAAAGCAACTGGGGGAAAGCAATTTGATGGACAGGGAAGAATCCAGCTAAAAGTGACTTCTCTTGGGGGGAAAATATTTACTGCTATCAAAAATAGGTTTTTAGGTTATTTTTCTTTATTGCGGCTCAAGTTTTGTAATGCACAGCATCACAAATGACAAATCTACCTCCTGAAATGTTGGCACTGGGCGCAATCAGACTGGTGACTGGGAGAAGGCATGGGATAAAAATAACATTGAGAGCAGTAGATTATCTTAATAAAAACATATGCAGTCATAAGGAAAGTTAGGTCTTCTGCTTTGAATTAAATTAGTGCTTGCAAGGTTGCTGACCCCCTACTGAGTGAAAATGTTCTGCCTTCTGTGTGATGTCCCCATTCCTGAGCAGGTGTGCCACTTCAGGATGAAAGGACAGGTGAGTACCTTAAAGTTTACAACACCTTCCTTAGTTCCACCACCTTGTTTTATTTTATGTTCTTATATTTAAGCCAGACGAGAATCTGACTCCAAATTTTCACCTGATTTAAATGAAGAATGGTTCCCTCCCACTCCAAGAGTGCTATATATGCACAAAAATTTTCAAACAATAACATCCTCAAAGTATAGAACTACTTTCTTCTTCCTTTATGTTGTGTTATTTGACCTTTCATTGGCATGCCAGTTTAATTAATGGTGCATAATTACATCCCACTGCTGACAAAAAGCTTCAATGTTGTTTGCTTTTGTTAGTCAGGGCCAATTATCTGTAAAGTCACCCTTTTGAATTTTCTACAATCAATCATCACCAGTGTACGCAAAAAAAAAATAAAAAAGCTATTTCATCAAAAGGTGGATTTCTCTCACCCCACACTTGTGTACATAAATCCAGCAATGTCCTTTCTGTCATCTTTTTTTTACCTCAAGTAGGTGATGATTGACAAAGATTCAGTGGAGTAGGGTATTGGGTCTTCCTAGCGAAAATGTTCTCTCGAAATTTGAAACTGCCACTAGGTGAGTGTCTTCTTTGAATTAAGGTATTTCTCACTGGGAAAAAATGTGTTGTGTTGCTACGAGAACCTGAAGTTTAGAAGGGACCCCCTGATGAAGTGCCAGCTTCTCTCTGGGCCACAGAACTGCTGTGGCTTTTTGTCCCTCTGCATATATCAACTCTTGTTTTTGATGAAAACATAAATTTCATCTGGATGTCAGGATTTGGCTTTATCTGTAAACTAATACACATCAAGCTTGTTTACTTAAGAAACAATGAGCACTTTCTAGTCTAAAAAGCTTGATGCAAGATAAGGAAAAAGTATTTCTTCTATCACATAGATTACTTGTAAACTGTTATTTTGACTTACTGAATTGGTTTCATTTACATTCAAATTTTTTAAAACCCCAGAATTTTATTTAAGTGGGTAGATAATTGTAACTGTAATATTGTTGAGATCATTACTAGCTGCACATCTGTGTAAGATTTGGCAGCTTTTTCGCTTTAAAAACAGCATTTCTCTTTATTCATTTCCGTGTTATCTGTTTAAAGATAAAGAGCTGAAAAGAAAAGCCTACAGATAAGGAAAAACTTGGACTTTAGAAAAGTTGAGCATTGTTAGAAGTGGATGATATGTTAGAAGTGGTCTTTTAAAAATAAGTCTGTATCTGGTTTTTGTGCAGGGCAAAATATAGAAAGCCTTAAAGTACAGCTGCAGAAATGTTAGATCTTAATGAAAGTGTTGGAAAGACTTCTACAGTCACTGTCGGTCAGTCTGTGACCTGCTCAGGTTCTAAGCAGAGCAATGATCACAATTGATCATCTGTCCTTGAAATGAATACAGTAAATTCAGGCGTGGGATGTGATCTAGTGAGGGAATGTGGTACTTTTGTTTCTCTCAAATAAAAGTGAGCAATATCATCAGACTGCAAGGAAGATCTATACCCCTCAGCAGAAGAACACATCAAAGCTTTTTATGGCTAGTACAGTTAATTGGACTATTCTAAAAATCTGTGTATCAATCAACAGGCAAGTTTTGTCCTTTAGCAACATAATAAGTGGTGGAAAGTGTAAGTTTGGGTATCTGATCCTCTGTAAAACATTTGTAGGCTCCTTAACTACTGAAAAAAAATCTTAATGGAAATTCATTTAAGCAACAGAGCACTGGAGTGTTTAAATTACTCATCACATGGGAGCAGTAAGAGGACTCCCATTATCAGCCTGCTTGCAAAACTTCTTGTATGCTTTCCTTCATTTCCTCTTCCTACACCTTTCAACACTTGGGTGGATGTTGTATGTGCACTTTTGAGCCATGGGGTGAATGCAGAGGACAGAAGGGTGTCTGGCAGTTCAGTAGCACAAACTGTGCAAAAAAGGTTGCTCTGTAGTGCTGTGACATCTTGTGAAAGAGTTATCAAAGCCTCTGCTGCTCTTAACCAAATATGACAATAGGCAAATGTTCCAATGCTGAAAATGCTGGAGTCAAAGCAGGGCCTTAGAGCAGGTCAATTATTTCAATTATCTGGACTTCATGATGAAAAACAGCAACAGCCTTCAGGAAACATGCAAGAGTCTGGCAACTGCTTGATCAGTTATGACAGTTGCTGCCAAGTATCATGTCCCATCAGGTTTTGCAAAAGGAAGGCTTGGAACAGGTGGAGTATTTTAGTTACCTCTGCTCCATCACAGCACAGTTCTCAGGAGATCCACCTTCAAGTATGACATCACTGGCAAATATCACACAGCAATAAGTAATTACAGGATGGGCAGAGGGGGAGTGCATGGAGCAGATGGATTGCTTCAATTATTTGGGCCCCTTGATGAATAAGAACTTCAATTGCCATCAGCAGATCCTGTGGCAGGCAGGCAAGCAATAACTGCACTGCTATGACATAACTTTAAAATCTGGGGTGGTTTGAGCATTTCAACAGCTGTAAAGCTCAGATTTGTCTTAGCACTGGCTTGACCCACAGCCACCTCCAGTGCTGAGAGGGGAACACTGAGAAAATTGTTTGTTAGTGCTTCCAGGTAGTTTGTGGTATTTCACAGTTTGTTTGTACACTGCAGGGAGAACACTGACCCAGCACCAAGCTTGTTGTTGGCACCTTTTGATTTTATTGTTTTTCAGGAGTTGGCTGGGGAAAACTAAGGACGATTTAATGTCAGTGCCAGGACAGAAACCAACATCTTAGGTCTGGTTATGAATAAATTTAGGAAGGCCTCAACATCCAAAAAATGATCCTTACTTGTATGTTATACTAAGTCCAAGATGTAATATGTCTAAAATTTGTTGTGAAAAAATTACTTAAGAGCATGCTCTCTCATTTTGCCTTCAGTCTTCCTTCAGCCTGTTGCTAACACAGTCTACTTTAATTCCTCTTTTTACCTTTATTTTGATGTTAAAACAAGCTTGTGATTTTTGGTTTTACAAGAAGATACAGGGTACCTTATATCACTATCCCCTTTCAGCTTAAAGTTTTATTGAATCTGATGCATAGAAATCTAGTTTACACATTAAAAGCTAAAGAACAAAGGACACCAAAGAATTAATAATCTTTAAACGAAGGGAGTTGTTTTTGCAAACCAGATCCCATTTGAGTTTTATCAGATTCAAAATCTGATACCTGTTTTGGTTGAGCCTTGAAGGCAGAATACAGAGTCAATAGGAAGCTTCTGTTTGAGCTAATATGACTTGTTAACATCTTTCAAAAAGTTAGTATTGTAAAATATTTGATTTCTAAACCCTTCAGTGTCTTTAAATTCACCTCAGCATCTTTTCCCTCCCCATCATCTTGCTTTAACATAATGAGGGGTATTGATTACATTCCATCCAAAGAAAAAGTAATCATCATAAATATCCTTTATCTGACCTATTTCCTGTTGCAGGGGAAATGGCGTCTCATTTGAGATCACGAAATGACTTTTGATAGGAACAAACATCACAAACTGATGTAGAATTTTGTGGTTTTTCTCAATTTCCTACTGGCTTGAAATCTGCAAAGTACCAAACACTTGTCACTGCTGGTCATTCCCATCCAAAATTGTCTAGAAGTTACTGAGATAACCTTCCTGCCTACTTTTACATCTTTAGTGTAATGAGCGGCATTTTAATGGCATTCAAGTGGTCACTGCTTGAGATCAGCTTTCCTCTTTTTTCTTCTCTTCCTTTAATATTCTCACAAACAGTGTTAACTCAGAATAATTCACAATCAGGTATAAATTTAAGCTTTTACAAAGTCTGCTCCACTATTCAGATCAGGCTTGTGTCTGTCCCTGTGAGTCAGAATGCCAATAGTTACACAGCTGCCTTGAAAACTGAAGACTTTAAAATATTAGGGTTCAATTATACTTTTTATCACTTGTGATTCACTTAGCTAAGATAATAGCATGTTTCATGCTTTCCTTGTAACCATCAAAACTTGAAATTTGCTTTGGAATGAGGGGGTTTTTTTATGGAAGTCCTTCAGAAGTTATAGGTACAGTAGTAATAAAATTAATTATTTCCAGTTTTGTAAAGAGATTGTGAAAACTGCAGCACTGCTTTTAAGGAGAAGGTTTTGTGATGTTTTGTTTTGTTGGTTTGTTTTTGTTTTTTTTTAGTATGTTGAAGATTGACTCTTTTCTGGTTAGGTCTTTTCATACTGTTTGACCAAGGCACAATTGACCCTTTATTCTAGAAACAGTTTGTGACTGAATCTGGCAGGATAGTGCAGTAGCAGAAAATTGGTGACATCTAAAAAAGAAGAAATAAAACTGAAGTTACAGTGGCTTTAGGTGAAAGAGGGATAGGAAGGGAAGTGAAGAATAAAAAATAATAAAGCAAAGAACTGGAGGTGACTGGGGAATTAGGCTGAAAAGGGTCAGGAGATCCCAAATGGGCAGAGAGACTCTGGAGACCAGAACAAAGTTGTGAGTGATGCAGAGAGGAAGGCCAAGACTAAAATCTTAAAGGGGCTCATGGAATTGAAAAGAAGAGTAGCAGGGAGAGGCTACCTGAAGAGAAAAACAACAGAAGATATTTGGGCAGAAGGAAGAATACAAGAGGTGACTCTGGGAAAATATTAAAAAGAGGACAGAAAGGATTGGAAAACTTCATACAGATATATATATACATATATATGTATATATATATATATATAAAAAAGAATTTGGAGGAAATGTAAGTGAGCTATATGATGCAGAATAACAATGGACAGGTTAAAGAATGGTATTTGAAACCAAGGTTAGCTGACACCTTTTTCATTTTAGACAATCACAAGTTACAATTGCAAAGGTTTTTGCTTTGTGTTCTGTGGCATTATCATGCCCCATTAAATAACTGTCTTGTTACCTCCCAGAGGAAACTTTGCTTCTCCCTATTCCAGTAAAGCAATTTAAGTGGATACAGAACCTCCTCATATTCTAGAGTTTTATATTCAAAGTACTTTGTACTTGTGTAATATACTGATAGGATCTTATTTCACAATTCTTATCCCCTTAGAAATATTGTCCCAGGAAAGCTAACAGGTAGGCTTTTTAAAGAGCTGTCAGCACAGGGGAAAAATATTGTGTTTATATGTATGGTTTTCCAGAAAGCCTATTTCACGTTGGGAATGTCTAGCTAGAGAGTTGACCAGAACTAAACCTCCAAAAGCCAGAGAAAAATGTTTCAATGTGCTATGGTTTTAATTGAAATATCTCTGCATCCATTTTTCACCTTCGACACAATGCTCTCATACAGTGGTCCTAGAGATAAAGCCATTGAAGATTGTATTTGAAGGAATGAAGATAGTTTTTATTGGTGTTCTTTTAGGGTCGGCCACAAGGACTGAATAATGCTCCCAAAGAAATACGTTTGGATGAAGATGACTGAACATGCAGATCCAAAGGCCTTTTAGGATGTGGTGAACCTTTGGCCTTGGATGAAGAATGTTCTTGGATGAAAGAACTCCAGCTGAAAGACTTTGTCTTTGCCTTATGCCTTGCAAAGATATGAAAGACAGAAAGGAAGCAAAGATTCGCAGCTGAATTGCAGGGTGCAGTTAAGTGGCTGACACTGGCCTGCAGCCAGCCTGCCTCAGTACTGTGGAATGTCATGTGCTTATACCCCATACCAGTCTCCTGGGACTCCCCAAAAGCCTCACACACATTTTTTATATTTTTCTGCTTTCTGTTTGGAATTTGTATTAGCAAATTTTAATTACATAATTTCTGCAATGATGTTAGCAGCTCTGGGGTTTCTGTATGTCATGTGTAGCTCTAAAATTCAGAAAATACTTATTTATGCTTGGTTCATTAGATTATACCATGATTGTACCTGCAACTAAACAAGCAGTTAGCTGATAATCTTAGTTTTTCTTCATGGCTAATGACTTGCCTAGGTTTAAAATGGCAAGAGTTCAGTACTTGAGTCAATGAGCTGACATTCACAATGTGGTCAGCCACGGCTGCCTGGGCATTCAAACAGATTTCTTCCTTGAACTTCTGTGTTAAGTCAATAGAAGGATATCTTTGTACATTTCCTAACTAAATATTCAATACTTGAAACTTGATTATACATTTAATTATTTCACTTCTTGAAGTGTCCTTATTTTCACTTTATAATAAATTGCAGCTCTGTTAGACCAGTTATGTTTAATATCTTAGAATGACTTGAACCACAGTGTTTGCTAAGGTTGACCTTCAAACAGTGTCTGTATAAAGATACATTGCCTAACCACATTGGTTACCTTAGTAATTCTGCTGAACTGTAAAAAAACAATTATTGCATACAGAGAAATATTCTACCAAAGTTGAAGGGCTCATTTTGCCTTTGTCTCTCCTTGAATCAATCCACATGGGGAGAGGTTTAGTGATTTTCACTGTCCTGGGTAGTTACGTAATTCTCCTGTTGTCATACCAAACCCCACATCACAGTACCCTTTGTACCATCTGGGCTTGCTTAGTCTGCAAGAATTTTCAGTATCTCTGTTCTAAATGTGACCCCAAGCCCATGTAGTCACCACAATTCTCAAAAGACAGACCTGAACAGAAACTCTTCCATCAAAAAGTGCATCCTCCTCCAGGGTAGCTTAGGTAAGCCTAGATTTCCCAGATAAGGACACATTAGTTCTCCTAAATATGCTCTGCCACACAGAGGTTTTCTTCATCAGCTATTTTTTCCTTTCCCTCCCAGCTGGTCTAGCTTTACAAATGCAGTTCTAGAAGCTGTTTTTAGCCAAGGAGACTTTTCCATATGATGATATGGACAACTGCCCCTTAACAACCCTTAGCTTTTTGCCCCAAGAACTGGAACACAACAGTGCCTGGCTTCAACTGGCGGCTCTGCTTGCTTTTCTCATTGTGTCTCCCTGTGTCTCTTCCTCTCCCCCTCTTATTTGGCCTTAACTGTTCATACAGATTGTGCATGGCTACTGGAAATGTCAGTTACTGCAGGTTCTCTTTGCTGGGCTGATTAAGACAAAATAAATCCTGCTGAGGTTTATATATGTGTGTTTGTGTGTACAGATTGTTAACCTAAGCTGCTACCAACTTGTAAAAATGCATTGAGACTACTGGAATGTGTGTGTACATAAAGAAAGCTAGAATGTGAGATATCTAGGTGCTGGGGTTAAACTCCATTGTTTATCATTGGTTATTCATGTACTGATGATGTTTTGTTACTGATCAAATAAAAGAAACCCTTACCAACGCTTTGCTACTGAGTAGTGTGTGTGGCAAAGAGGACCAGAGTATTTCTCAAACAGAAGACAAAATACCAGAAGATTAGTTTGGCTTGACCAAAACAATGTGTTTTCACTGTGATCCTGCCCAAAACCAAGTCAGTCATGGACTAATTTGAAATATCTATATGAACTTAACTTCTCTCCATTGGCACCATAAATATTGAGCAGTATTTCTGATTTTGAAAATTTCTTCCATGTCAGATGATGTGTTTGTCTGGCTCTGCAGCTTTTCCTAAGATTGGAGCTTCCTCTGTTTCTGGGCCAGCAGGGGAGTATTTGCTCCTTTTATAGAGCTATTTTCTGTGTGGTTGTAGTGAGCACTTTGCTGAAGATCCTGAAGCAGAGAAGTTAGCTGGTCAGGTATGTGGCTTTCAGTCCAGTTTAGTGTTTTGTTCCTCAGATGCTGGAGCTACCATGCTCTGTTAAAGATGTGTTGCTGCTCCCCAGAGGTGAATAACAGTCAGAATTAGACCACAAGATGTTTCCTTTTTCACATGTTTTCCAGATATTCCACATATCCATCTATTTTCACCTTGTTTTATGTATCAGTACTACTGTTGTGTTAGCAAAATGGTGTTGTGTGATCATCTCTTTGGTCACTTCATGTAGCTTCATCTCACTTGGATGGAAATTCCCATGTTTATTTACTACTACTCTACATAATTAAGAGTACTGTAAATCCATGATATAATTTTGAAGGAACATTAGAAAGAGAATTCCTATAAAATCCTGCATGTGAGGATTTCCTCTTGTACTTCTCATTTGATGGAAGTGCTTAGAAGTTCTTTAATCAGCTCTGAGAGGTCTGTCTTCACATAAAAAGGGCATGGCAGAAAGGTCTTCTGTTAGATCCTCTTTTTGGTCTTTTGTTGTTTTTGGTATTTTTTTTAATCAGGTACCTAAAGAATCTCTCTTTTGACTTCCTTTAAATCTGAACTTCTGTTCTTGACTCTTGGTTAGGAGATGATGCAAGATGTGACTTACTCATCTTTTGTCTAAAAACATTGAGTCAACCTTAAATGAATTTATATGGGGGCTTTCTTTTTGCTCCTATTTTCTTCTGTTTGCTTTTGTTTCTCAAAGAAAAGCGTAAGGGGTGACATATCTACTCCACACAGAGTAGATGCTGGGCATTGGGGATTCATTTATCATGAAGACAAAACATAACAAAATCCCGAGGCTGAGCCTGAAAGTCAGAGAATTTGATCAGGAAAGATGATGCACATTTTCAGAAGCCAAAGTATTTTATTATTGGAATGCATCATTCAGGGAATATGATAGATTTTCCATTAGTGGAAGTCTTTGATCAAAACTGCATATCTTTCTAAAAGAGGAACTGCCTCAAGAGCAAGCAGCTGAGCTGATGCAGAAATTATTGAATGAAGGAGATTTGCCCTTTTCTTTATGCAGGATGAGTCAGATGTGGGCACCATAATACCACAAGTAGTAGTAGTTATTGTATAAAAGTAAGATTAAACTTTTTCTACAGAGATGGCACTCGGAAAAAATTATTAAAATAGAGCCTAAAGTGCTCTATTTTATTAAAATAAAGCCTCCTGCTACTGGCATCAGAGGATGTGTATGAAAAATAGTAAAGTTAATTTTAAGGGTAACCTTGTGTAACCTTGTGTTAATTTTAAGGGTAACCAGTAATGTCAGATGAAGCAGACAGATGCCTTCATGTAGGCAGAAGACTTGGAAAAAATTTGCAACAGCTTTTGTCTTCACAGGTCAGAACTGTGTTCACAGGGTGATGTTACTGTGGAATTTCTTCTTTGGTGGGTGAAACAGTTACCCAGAAAGACTTGGGGGCTCTAGGTCCTTTTCAGGATGAAGGGTTGAACTGTGTCAGGAGAGGGACACAGTTGTCATGACAATATCTATGGCGTGAGTATGACACAGTCCCTTATTCAGTGCTGAGGCACTGTACTTGCCAGTGGCCAGAAGTGCAGCAGGAGAAAAAATCCTGGCAGACTGGAAATTAGGGCACCAACCTCTGCTGGCAAGCAGAGAGTGAGAGATTTTGCTTCTAGAGCTATTTTTAAAGGGGAGGTTTATTTGGGAGGTTTTGTTTCTTTTTCTTTTGTTTCAGTATTTGGTGTGGAGGAAATTGCTCTCCATGCTTGGGCCATGCTTTTTCTGAAGTGACAGCTGAAGCCTGCACCTTTGGCACCCATGCGCCAAGAAAAGGCTAAATTGCCTGGATTTCTGCTGGGTGTGTTCACTGGATTCCCACTAAGTAGAGCTCTGCTATCACATGGTGCCTGTTGCAGGATTTAGTCACAGCATCGTCATCTGGATTACAAACATGTTACAGCCCTGGACCCTGCATGACCTTAATGCTGGACAGAACAACTCCCTTTAGAAATTGTGGTTTTAAATGACTCAAATTACAGAATCCATTTTGCAAACTGAGATGTTTTATGAATTTTTATGTGCAATCATAGTCTTCCCATTGTAGCATTTTATTCTTCATAGTTCTTGTTACTGGATATAGTTAATGAGAATCTTTTTGTAGTACAGAGCCTGCCTCATAAATTAGGCTATTTTCAAATTGTGTTTTTTTACCAGTATCTTCATATAATTTCCAGTTGTTTTTCACAATTTCAGAGATATCTAGAGGTGTTTTTCTGCTCTGGGTAGTAATTCTTTTTCATTCCTGGAGGTATGTGATGGTCACTGATCTCCCAGATCTTACTTGCCTTTTTTTTTTTTTTTTTTTTTTTGTCTTCTGTGTGTTTGTGTATCTGACCTGTGCAGAGACAACTGAAGCTGGAAAAGTTTTGCAATAATCAAGCCTCTCTTCTCTTTCTGAAACAGAAAGCCTTTTAAGGCTTCAGAGATGAAGTTAGTATGTTATAGGCCTTTCCCTTAGCCCTCTCCCATGATTTTGCTCTCATTTAATTAATATAATTGGGCTGATCTTTTAAGCAGTGCTGCTACTTACCCCAGATCTCTTTAGCTTCACTTTTACTACCTTAGTTTTTAGAGAAGAGGTATCAGAGAAATTACCAGGTTCTAACTTTGTTTTAAGAATGTCTTGTCCTGTTAGATCTCTTCTTCCTGAGGAAGTTAGAACTTGCTTTCACTGTGTGTATTTTTATTGTAGAAGTCTGTTACTGTAAATGTGGTCATATTATGAACTTTCATTGATAAATGCCCAATACTCCTCCTCATGATAGGAACAGCCACTGTGCTTTCATGAGCTGCTGTTGGTACATGATGGGGGAGGAAGGGGAGGAGGGCAAGTGCAAGAGGATCTCCAGGGGATAGTTTTCCTTTGGGAGTTAGGGGAAGATTTTCCTTCATCACATTTAAGATGTGGTGTTTTAAGAGCCTGAGAGAGGCAATTTGCTCCTGGAGAGTTTCTGCAGGCAAAGCATGAACTGTGAAAGGCTCTTGGCACCAGGACCAAACACAGCAGCTCTGCTGGTCTCATTGTCCCTTCCCTCCATTGTCCCACCTGGTCCTGGCGTGTCACAACCAGCTTTGAAGGCAAAGCCTTTTGGGGTATTTGAGACCAGGCTGCAGTTCTAGAATTGGTCTGTAATTCTCCTTTGTGTGTTGAGCTTCATAACGAGCCATGCTCCCTCCTCGTTATTGAAATGTCACATTTTGACATCTCTCCTTTGTATGAAGTTTTGTATTCTCTTTCTCTTCAACAGTGCTTCAGAAATCTTTAGGTTCCTTCCAGCCCCTTAACATTCTGTGAATTCTTAGCTATGGTAAAATAGATACCTGCTTCAGAGCCTTATAGCTGACTTACTTCCTATTGCTCCTTTCAAGCAAGAAGGGTAAAATGTAGCTTTTAAAAGTGTGCAAGTCAGACTTGAATATTGTGATTTCTTTTTTCCCCCCAGGTACAGGTAGTGTTACCTGGAAGCTTTGCCTGGGGTCTTGGAGGGCACTTTGAAGTTAACATGCAAATTTGGGGAAAGCATGTGTGCACATAAATTCTATCGCAAGATTTCCATGGAAGTTTTAACACAATTTTCAGGAATTGTTCTAGCAATTAAGGCATTACTTTTGAATATTCTGAGGTGAGATGCCAGAGAAAAACCTTGTGTTATTTTATGTCTTAACTTATGTCTCAGTTCTTACATAGCAGGATTTTTATAGATGTGAGTATGAAAACAGGATGTGAAGTGCTTTAATGACCATGACTTAGCAGATGTTTCTTTTCTATCCTCAAGAAATCCGTCTTCAAAATTCATTGTTCAGACTGAAATGCAAACATTTTTGTTATCCTTATTTTTTTCCATTTTTCTCCTTCATCCTCTCACCCCCAACCTCACCCCCAAGATTTCATTGCCTACTCACAAGAATATTTACTTTGTGAAAGTATCCACAAGAAGAGAGGCTAGAAGTGGTAGTCAAGTGATGGGCTTCATTTTGTACCAAGTCATACACAATTTAGTTTTCAGATAACACAAGAAAAATCCCAAACAAGCCCAAAATGCAATATAAGTTGTCAAAAAGCTGACACTCTAAATACCAGAAAATATTAACATCTATTGTCAGGAAAAATACAAAGTATGAATCACTCCATCTCTGTGACACATTTCAAAACTGCTACACACAGCACAAACTATAGTGTTTGATGCTATCAGGGATAATAGTACTTGAGAGTTCCTCTCTGAGCACCCAGCCTTGCTACTAAAATGGTTCAATTGTCTTGGCTTACACTCTAGAGCTGCAGAAAAATTACAAAGATTTTATGAGGTCATCTTTGCTAAAAATGAAAGCTGATAAAGAATTATTGTTAATAACTTCAATCAGAGGGAGGATAGTTGCATTTTTTTTTTGTATTGCATTCTTATTTTAAAACAAAAGTTATATCTACATTTAAAATTTTGATTTATTTCCTTGGAATCTTGCTGAATATTTTTGATATGCCTTTTTTTATCAGTTCAGTTATGTCCTACCTAACCCTGTATTTTAATTCCTTCTATTGTCAGGTTCCTGATAGGCACATCAGGAATGATTCCTGTGCTCAGCAGCCATGTCAGTCCTAAACAGAGGAGTCAGAAATATGTCAAGGAAGGCTAAAATATAAAAATCTTGCCTGTCTGAAAAGCTTATGAGGAATTGTCCTCCTTTAGCAAGGCCATCACCTTTGATTTTTCTTGCATTGCCCCGAGCTGGGGGTCTCCTGTGCTTTGAGCAGGGGCAGGAGCAGCTGCAGGGAGAACTGGAGGAGATGAAAGCTTTTCTCTAAGTGGCCCCTTGCAGCCAGCACCTGGTTTCAGTTGCAGGGAGAGCAGTGAGAGATGAGTATCCAGAGTGGTTCCTCCTGTATATTCTGGAATGGAACAGTTCTATTTGGCAATACCGAAGGGGAACAAAAAAATAGTTGTAAAGATTTGTGTGGGGAAACCACTGTTATTTCCAGAGAACACTATTCAAAAGAGAAATAAGCACAACACAGGAAGATTGTAAATTATATAGGGGGGTAGTGGGAGGAGATTATTTTTTTTTCTTGAACTCTGTCAGGTGCTGTGATCACTGCTCTGGGATTTAACTAATTAAACAAACAAACAAAGAAACAAACAACTTATTTTGGTGGATGTTTGGTGGTTTTTTACATGGTGTTTGTGGTTAGGTTTTGGGGGTTTTTTTAGGGTATTTTTGGTGGAGTTTTGGTGTTTTGGATTTTTTTTCAGGGGGGATGTGTTGTTTGGCTTGTCTTGTTAAAGGAAAAAAAGCACTTCATTTTACTTCTAGGGAAATTCAGACATAGTAGTAGAGAAAGCACTGTGATATTAATCCTGTATTTTTTCCATTTATTATTCATATAGAAGAAAGAAATGTAATTTCTGCTGTTAGTGCTGACTTTTACCCTAACTGCAGGTGTACAGTTCCTGCCTCTGTAATGAAAAGTTAGATAGAAGAATCTCTGGGAAGGGTGGTTTCAAAATCCCTGTGGTTACTGAATGTTGAAATGGAGCAGGTAGCAAGAGGGAAGAGAGAGTACAGAACATCATAAAATGATGGTATAAATATTATCCTATGAAAATAAGACAAATTAATTGTAAATCAGGAGAGAAAACATAGATCCTTACCTATGTTGCCTGGCATACAGAATGCATCTTTGAGGATGAAAAGGTCTTTGTAAAAGCACTTTCAAAACAGAAGGGCATGGTTTCTGTGTCTCTGGTGTTAACTGCAGTATTAAAAACACACACAAAAAAGTGGTTTGGTTTTTTTTTTTTAATTATGTTCTGTTCAGGTTGTTTTCATTATTACAATGTCTCAATTGCCTCCAGCTGTTCATTAAGGAATGCAAATAGTGTGCAACTTGTAGTTTGTTCTTTTGACCCTGCACATATAAAGGCTCTGAAAAAGGATGGCAAGGAACTGATTCTGTTCAGTTTTGCATTTTCACCAGCAGGATTGCATCCCTTTTATCCGGTGTCTGATGCCTGTACAGAATTCTAGGAGTCAAGGGACCTCCAAGGGCCATTAGAGACCAAATTACAAAGAGCCCAGCTGAGTGTGCAATTACTACAAAGCCTTTTTTCTTAAACTGGTTAACTTGAAGACATTTGGTGTGGATATAATTAAAGTAGAATGGGAGGCAACACAATTATTTTCTTTTGGTTTTAGAAAGAGAGTTCTGATGAGAGATTACTTTTGTCTAGCAAGATCTACTTTCATTCCTTTCTTTAGTGAAAGAGCAGAGGATGGTGCTACAATTAAATCCAAAGACATTAAAAGGGCAAATCCGACTTTTTTTAAGGAGGAAAATGCATATTGGATATGATGGTGCAATACAGTAGAATAACTTCCAAAGACAATTAATGTAAGTACTGCTGTTGGAGAGAGGTGAATAATGTAGGTTGAAAATAATGGTTGAGAATATGCAATCTGAAGCAAGGCAGTGCTGGAAGAACATTAAGGTGGCCTGTTAATATAGTCTGATTTCCGCCATGATTTCATGTTATTTTTGAAACTTCTTTTTGGGAGAAAGCAAGATTGTGAAAAGTGCTGATGATATAAGCAGCATGTTGGATGATATAGCCTGAAAATGAATACACCAAGAAATCTTCAAATCAAATGCAGTTGTGTCCAGGAGGAAACAGTTTGCATCAGAAGTGTTCTGTAGCTTGCTGCACAAGCTTGGCAGCCCACACTCACTCTGCTCTGTGTTATCTTATTAACATTATTATTTGGGAGCCAGAGTCAAACACTTATATTGGGTAATAGTTATGACTACTTGACACAATGTCAGCAAAATGCATTTTTTTAATGTAATTAGAATTTTGACAGGAAAGAGAGGAAGAGGCAGAAAATGAGAAATTAGTTATTTCCTGTACCTCTGTCATTGCACACATTAAGCTTCACTGGTACATTTTGCATGATCTCATGGCAGCCCCTTCACAGCTGCCTGATCACTGTCAGATTTAAAGACAGGATGAGCCAAACAAGGGATGATGAGTTAGAAATGTTGCTGGTTAAAACAGTAGACCTTTTAGATTTTCTAAATCAAAGAGATCTGAGGCGGAATGCTGGATTTCTGATCTTGCTGGGGACCTGGAGTTGTGAAAATAGAAATTTTAAATAAAACTTCCCTAAATTTTCAAGTACAAATTTGCACTCATTAGTCTGGATTCTCTGTAGAATAACAGTGAAACTTTATTATCAAAGGAAGGCAGTGGAAGTTAATTCTTGTAAGGATTTATGATCATAATAAAATAAAGTTTGTGTTGTTGTGTTTTTTTCTTTCCTTTTTCAGAAAAAAAAAAAAAAAAAAAGAGGTTATTTTCTCCTTTAGAAGAAAGATTAATTCTTAAAGTCTTTAGTATGGTGCTCAGATTTCAGAGGTCAATGATCTCTGCATACAGGCAGACATCTGCTACCAGACCTCCGTCTGGGACAGATACTGGTGAGGCTAATGTCACTAGGATAAAAACAAAAGGAAAAAAAAAAATCTAGTTTTTCCTGTGTCATCTTGGAAGAAGCCATTCATTAAGAAGTGGCATGTCTGCTTATAAGAATCGAATAATAAATAAGGTTTTCAGCTAAGTACATTTATTCATGTAAATACTGAACGGCACTATCTAAATCTTCTCATAGGATTTTTAAAAAATCAGATAAATTCATTAATTTTTTCTCTTCTTGGTCTTCGTATCTTGGTCTTTGTATAATTTGATGAACTGTTATGCTCAATTTGGATTGTTATACAATTGCAATTCCAAGTGAAATCAGAATTCCCAACCACAAGTGCAAGCTTATGGTAAGAAGAGTCCTTACCCTGACATGTTTATTTTGTACTTAATCAGAAGTGGGCAAGGAAATGGAAAGCACAGAGGTGATGTTACTTTAAAAAGGGTCACAGAACAAGTAAGTGACAGAGCGGAGATTTTCCCAGCAAGATTTCCTGAGATGATCCAATCATGTGAGGCTGAACTCAGCAGTCTGGGATCTCTCCCTTTGCTTTAGGTAGAGATCTGATAAAAGAAAACAAGTTTGGTCAGGGCAAAACACTGACTCAGATTAGGTAAATAAGTGTGAAATCCCTCTCTTGGTTTCTCTGTTCCTCCAGTTTTCTTTTTCTTTGTAAGAGTCACATATTGCTTCCAGATATAAAATTGCTCCAATCATATTTTAAGTTCCGAAGTGATTATGATCAGTTACTTCAAATTCGTGACTGCCACCTCTTGAGATTTGAAGTAATTAATAATAGCCTGATGATACCAACTGCCACCTTAGTTTTCTTCTAAGATCACTGAAGTTGGTATGAAAGCCTCCCCTGTTCTTTCCTCTCAGGCTTTTAACAAAGGTTATACCAAATTACAAATAATATTATAATACACTTTTGTGTGTGGTCCTCCTCCAAGTTTGAATCACAAAAAAAAAAAAAAAAAAAAAAAACAAAAACACCAAACCAAAAACCCACTTAATTTCTGTATTTCACTGGAAGTTGAACCTGAATTTTGATAGCAAGTACTTTGGTCAATATTGCATCTTGCTAATGATCTCTGTGTTCAAATGTGTGTTTTGTTCCTCGGGCTAATGCTGCAATCAATATGTGTGAACTTGTCCATTATCTATTTGCACTGTATTATTCAAACTTAAATGCCAGGTTCTCTCCGATAATCTAAACAGAACTCTAACCCTGCACTGTTCAGTAATCTCCTTTTCCTAACTCATGTCACTCTCTTTTAATCAGATACTCTGATTCACCCTCCTCCTCTGACATTTCAAATCCCTGGCAGCGTGCTATGTTTAGACAGTGTCATGGCATTTTCTGCAGATGACGATAGAAACGTGTGGGTTTTTGGGTGTCTCCTGTTAACAGATGTGGATGGCTAGATAGTAATCAGGTTAATTAGAATGAGGTGAAATAAATCTCAGCTTGAAGGCATCGTATTCCACTGGAGCTGCTGTTGTGGCAGATACAGCGGGTGAAGCTTGGGTTGAAAAGTCCCTGCAACGTGGGTTGTGCCGACCTAAAGCACAGCATTTCATCTCCCAGCTGACAGCAGCCCAGCCTTCCATCTACAAAACCAAGCTGCTTTTCTGGTTAGTCATAGCTCTTCGTACACTGGGAAGAAAACCATGCTTAAGATTGCAGTGACTCAATCCAGAAAGTTTTGTTTAGAATTTCCCCTTCATGTAGTGATTTCTCCAAACATATTGATCTGATTGCTCTAAATCCATCAAACCTTAATAAAGTATGGATGCAAGTTGTCAGGTGATGAGTACAGATTTCTCCCACTTAAGAAAGTAGTGCAATATTGAAATGCACTGTTCCCTGAATTCTCACACCCTATTCTCCCAAAATGATGTTTAAAAAAAAAAAAAAAAAAAAAAAAAAAAAAAAAAAAAGGGAAAAGCTCAATAGGTGTAGTGTTTCTTTCCAAAGACTAAAAATTGTCCTTATCAGACTCACTTGTTCAAAGATTAAGCCTATACTGATGAAAAAGACTTGGGGGGGGAACTATTTTATTTTTTCAGTGTTCTTACAAGATTTACCAGTAAAATTTATGTGGTTGATAATATTAATGGTATGAAATATATGGGGGGAGGAATAAAATTAAGAAATGTATACATTTTGAAAAAATGTACAGGTATGATAAAAATGAGTCAAGTTGGATGTTTGATGAAACATCCAACATATGGTGACAATTTCTGCCACTGGTTATTTTATAAAACAGGGAACTGCAGAGAAGCATCTGTTACCACAGTTTTCAAACAGAGGAACTGTGAATATCTTTTGATGTATCCTGCATTAGAACATCACTCTCAGAAGGGTCACGCTGATACTCCCAAAAGTGCTCCATAAAACTTTTTTTTTTTTATATATATAGATTTCACTTCTCACACCAAGAATCATGCATTTTAAATAAGTGGACTCTCCTCTGGGCATGGGGGTTATGGAACAATTCTGTCGAGTTGCTGTAAGATTAATATATATATATATTCTGTGTTTGCATGAGACACTGCTGTGAGAGAAACAGTAGCTAATGCATGCTCACATCAATGGCAACTTATTTTTATAGCTGCTGCCAGAGGTGTTTATGTGTGTGTGTGTGTGGATGGTAAAGGAAAATATATATTGTGACTGGAAATGGCCATCTACTGCACCACTGTTATCAAGGCATCTGAAAGCCTCTCTGATTTCTCTTACAAAGCCCCATCTTTTTGCCTGTTCATTGTCTCTAAATGTTACTTATCCTTTCTTTTTTTAAAAATTCATTTCTTTCAGTTAGAAAGTGCAGCAAATTAGCAGGTATTTGCAATATAGGTAGAACAAAGCATCTGCACAGCTCTATGGAAACCCCTCAACAAAATTACTGAAACTTCCTAGCATTGCACTAACATAAGTGCGCCATCCAACAGACATAACTGACAGCTCTATAATTTTACTTTCCAACATAATGTTCTTGGAACCTCGTAAAAATTCAAAATGAGTTCTTGCTAACAAATCCACAATGCTATATGTAGTTACATTCTCCTCAATTGCCAGTGAGAATTTCCTTTCAAGGCCAATTTAAAAGTAGATAGAAAGAGGGTCAAATATCATTTAATCTTGATAAATGTCACCAAAAAAAAAGGAAAATTGTTATTATAAATTGGATAGATACATTTCATGCTGTACTTTGAAATTCTTACTTGTCTCAAGATCAGTGGTGTGCAAGTCACTGGAAAATGTGTTGGGGAGTGATTCTTATACTGATAGAAGTGTATGAAAACCCACTAATAATTCATAATAGTGGCATAAGGGGAGAATAATAGATTGTATCTTGTCATATGGGACTACCTTATTATCTAACCAGAAATCAAACTTAATCATATTAATCTATATGAGATGTTTATAAACTGTCAGAAATTAAGTCATAGGAGAATAATACTACTTCATAAATCAGTAAATGATAGCAGTTAAATAAAGTGCTGAGATTTTTGTAGGGGCACATGGAGTGTACTGTTCTCTTTCTTGGCTTACACCCTCTCTTTTTTTATCCCTTTTTTAGGATTTTTCTTCTACTGGTTGAATGTTTAGAAGGGGGAATATATAAAATGTAGAATTTATGAGAGCTTCTGACATTTATGGTACTTTTGATTAACACTTTTATTAGTCTTGTCTGAAAAATAATTCATTATTTCAACTTTTCTTTGTAGTTCTCTAAAAAGCTGCCATGATCATCAAATAGATCAGGGGATGCAATAAAAGCCATACTGCCAGTAGTAGAACATACTGTCATATAACCATTAAGACTGTTCTAAGAGCCAAAATGTTGGAACTAAAAGTATTTTTAATGACTTGAAATTGCTTGAAGTGCTTTCTCAGAGCTGAAGGGTGCTGATTTATTTATCTAGTGTACTTACCTAAATTAATTTGGATAGAACTACTTCGGTTTTAATCCTCTTGCAAGTGAAATTTATGGTAATATTTTTCGATGGCAGATTATATTATGTCTGAAGGAAAGAGTTAAATAGTACTGGGCTGAGCATTTTCATTAAATAAGAAAACATGAACAAACTGTCCAAAAAAGCATTAAGAAGCACATCTTACCTGGATCACAGTAATAATTTTCAGAAGTGACCTTGCAGGAAATGCAAATGTCAGTGCTATCTTCTCTCAATCTACTTTTAATTAGTGTTTTAGCACAGCAAGCCAGTAACTCAAGTACATAAGCAGCTGTTTCAAGTAATTGTGTATCATATCCAGGTGAATTAATTTATTGTTACAACTTCCTTTCTCTTTAGCACACTTACTGTGAGGAAGATTTTATGATTTCAGAAAGAGTTCTCTTCATTTATCCACTTTCTGTTCTAGAAAGTCCCAGGCCAATGAAACCTTCCAGTTCTAGTATCACTCACAACTGTGCCTAATTAATTTCCCTTCTTAAATGTGTCAGCATTATGCAATCTCTGCCAAAACAGCAGGACCTGAGGACCTGGTTGTAACTGCAGAAAACTGGACAATGCCACAGAGCTCTGGAGGCATGTGGTGCTTTTCCCTGGCTGTGAGCAAGTAGTGAGAGGAGTTACTTTGGCCTTCTGGTTTTCCTCATTGCTGAAGTTGAGGGGTTTTTTAGATCAAGGCAGATAAAGAGCTGATATACTGAAAAGCCTCTCCCTGGTAGGGAAGTAGTGGTCATTTTTCCTGCAACAGACCCAGTCTTCCAGAGAAAACTGAGACAAGGTGCTTAAGAGGTTGGAGATATATATCCTGCTTACATAAAATTTAACTTGCCAGCCTGTTAATCACATACTCTGTAGGAAAAGAAAGATTTCCCAGAAAAGCCATATATTTTATTAAACTAACTAATGTATTTCTGAAATAAAAAAACCAGGCCAGCTTTCAGGGAAACAAGACCTCTCAAAGTCTGAGAAAAGAAATTACAGTCTTCCGGTTAAATACAGGTCTTAAACAAGTTTGATTAGTATAACATAAATGGTTAGTTTGGGTGAAATTAGCTCCTATGAACAAAATGCAGACTAGATAAGGAATGAGCAGTTTGATGTTCCTGGCTGGTTAGCAGGATCACTGGCTCTCAATATTTTCAGTCCTCTGCATCAGGCTCTATCATTTAGACCTTTTACCTGTGCATTTTACTGGTGCCCCCCAACTGCTTGAGCAATAACTCTGTGAAATGAATTGAGGAAGTATTGTACTCTAAAAAATACCTCAATTTGCTTTTTTTTTTTTTTTTTTTTTTTTTTTTTTTTTTTTTTTAAGGTAGATCATTGCAGCAGTGCAGCTTTCAGGGTGAATGGTTGTGCTGGGAAATCTAGCAGGGCAATGTGCTGTGATGCAGAGATGACAAAGGAAGCACCAATCCCCAGCCCAAGAGATGAGCAAATCAGTGCACAGGGAATTTTAAATGAGATGCTGTGCTCTAAAGCTGATATCTTAACACCACCTTTTCTTCCATATGAAATAATTTACAGTGATTTTACACTAAAGTACCACCAGCAGAAATGGGGTGCCATAGCACATGCTGCAGAGAGGGATATATCCTTTAACCTCCAAACTAGAAATCAACACTGTCATTAAAATAGATTTTCAAAAGTATCCAAAGGCCCTTAGGGCCTGAATATGTTTGGCAGGGAAGAAGGGAACTGGAGCTCAGGTGCAATAGAACAAAAGTGTCTGTTAGAAAAAATTGAATTAATTTGAGTTAATGGCCTTTCTTCCATACTATTTGAAGTATTCAGTGTATCTACTACTCAGTATAAGAGCTTTTTCATTGAAGACAATAAGCTAAAAGGCACTATATCTTATGAGAAGATTTACTGATGCACAACATGATTGTTTGTATCCACTTGAGAGGAAGAAAAGAAAAAGGGGGTAACTGTCCTAATACACGGAAAGCAACAGCAAATCTGGAAAACAGTCCTTCAACACTCAACCCTTTTCATAATCATTCATATTATGTGTAGGCAAGTTGATGGAGTAGATTCTAAACCTCTACAAGAAAAATTGTTCATTTTATAATTTTATTTGTTGCTTTGGGTTTCTATTCTAGTGATTTAGAGCTTGTTGGCATTTGTAGGTTTTGTGGTTATTTTCGTTTTAAGGTAGTAGTTAACAACACTTGGATGCTGGCTAGCCCTAACCTTTGTTCTATATTGTTATAAGTGATCTTTAATTCCCCCCTTTTTTCTCTTGTTGCTATGAACTCTGCTCTGGTGTAATTTTTTGCAGTGTGGTTTGTGTGGCTGCCTGGAAGGGTGGCAGCCACCTGGGCTGTGCTTCCACAGGAGCTCACCACAGACCCTTTGTTGTTGCAGGAATCAGCAGATGGACATCCTAATAGCCAGAGACAGGGTTGGGGACAGGCTCCTGCTTCCGTGGGACAAAAAAACCCCAGTCCCTGTAGCTGCAGAAGAGGAGCACAAGCAGCAGCTCTTTCTGAGCTGGAGAAATGCTCCAAAGCAGTGCAGCTTCGGTGGGAAGTGCAGGGGCTTTGCCTCGCCCCTGCCCCACAGTCCCTTGCCAGTAGTTTTGCTCCTGTGAGGAAATGAGGAGCAAAATGCTCCTGTGAGGAAATGGGGAATGCTTTCCCTGCAGCACCTCAGCTTTCCCCTTCCCAAGGTGTAAGGTGTGACCCTGAGGGCACGGCTCAGGCTCTGCAGGCAGAGCACAGCAAGCATCACAAACAAACACACAGCAAACTCCCCTGGTGACACAAGTATCTTGTTTGGAGTAGAAGAAGCAGATATGAGAGCAAAGCAACCTAAACATTTACTGTTTAATCAAAGGTGAATTCTAGTCCATCCATAATAAATAATTTAATTTAATCTGTCATAAAATCCTATCTTTTATGGCATTTCTCTTTCCTTGGCATTGCTTTTCAGTTAGAGGTTCCCATGCATTAATTTGCCTGAGGGAAGAGGGGACTCAATTCCTTCATAGGGTACAAACTGATATGTTTGCAAGTATTCTGTGTAATGTACATATTCACAGATGAAATTCATCAATATTTCCTACTTCCTCTTGCATTTATAACACCATTTCCCAACCTTTTAACTTGCCGTAAGTTTTTTATATATTTAATTCTATTCAGAATTTTAAAAATATTTGACATAGCTGTTGAACCCATTATTGTCTTCATTTCCCAAAAAAATCACTTTAATAATAGCCTGTTCACTTTTAAGAAAAGGTTCACTTTAAAGGAATAGGCTTGTTATAACCTAAGTTTATGTGCATTTTTCCCAGCATGCTACCTACTGATTTAACATTCAATACCAACTGCAACTATAATTATCCTGTAAGATCTTCAGATATCAGGAGCACTTAAAAGTTTCTTACACTAGTGAATTTTAAGCTTTAGTAACTACTGTACGTTGTCAACAAAATCAGTAGTGTACCTTCTTGTTTTATTAATTGCAGGGAAATCATCTGCATATAGGAGTAAAGGATAATTACCCAGCTAGTGGCTCTTTCACAACAGTAACATTACTTGGGTTTGTTTTGAAGGAGTTCAAAAGAAATGGTCAAGAGCTGGTTGGGTTTTTTTTTTTTTTTTTTTTACTCTGAGATTTTGTGAAAAAATTCTTAAAGGAAAGGTATATCTTAATGCATAAATTTTGCAGAATGACTGACAAAGTCGAAACTTCATTTCAAAAAGCACTAGGGTTTGTTTAACTCTGTATTTTTAGTATCCAGAGTTACTGAACCAGACTTTACTTAATTAATAACTATAGGATGTGAGGCAGTTCCAGTGCTGCTTTTTCTATTAACTTGCAATTTCCTCTAGGAAATGAATAAACTGGGGGCTGTGGGGGAGGGGGGAGGCATGGCTGCTGAGAATAAATGTGGCACCACCGTGCATCACCAAATTCATCTGAACGAGTTAAAAACCATGGGTTATAAATTGAGTAAGTTCAATTCTGCAGCTCGTGGAACACGTTTTGTAGGAAGAACAAAAGCAGAATTTCCAAGATGAATAAGGACTGAGATTAGAAAAGCCAAGAGATCATTTGTAAATGTTCATTGAAAGAGTACTCCCATATTAAAATTCATTTTACCAAGTGTTTATCACTATCAAAGCCACATGTACATCCAATGCTGAGACGTTTCAGATATAATTCACTTTTTTTCAATGTAAACCTATTGTTTTCATTGAATTTGTATTTTGTCACTGAAAGCAGCATCTGGAATGCTCCAGCTGATAACAATTTTGTAAGGCTTGGGCTAGACAAGAGTTACCTTTGTTTGGAAAATCTACCAGGGAAGTGTAAAACTACTGAAGCCTGTGGCTATTTCCTGAAAGTTGTGTTAGATCTGGAGGGGACTGAACCTTTCCAAGCATTTTCCACATGGCTGAAGAAGGACAATACTAATACTTGGTGCTATTTAACAAATAACTTAGTCATAGTTTTACCTATTAAATTCAGGATAATGATGTTTTTATTCTGTGTTTTAAATGTTCTAATTTCAGGAGGCTATAACTTATTTATAGGGAGGTTTTGTAGTTAAGTCGTTCAATTGATTGTAGGGACTCTTAATTGAAATATTTTGTTGTCAATTGTTATCCATTAAGAATATCACTGAAGCAGCAATGTTATGTATTTTAACACTCCAAACACATTAAAATTTTCTGGGTCTTTTTCAAATTAAATTTTTCAGGACATACATTTCTTCATAATGTTGATAATTTTCAGTATTTGAATAGAAAAGAACCATACTTCTGTTCCTGTATAAACACCTATTGAATGTGTACTGTGAGTTTTCCACATGTACTAGTTATTGTCTGTATTTATAGTGCACATTCAGTAAATATCATTGTTGAAGCCAAAGGAATTAGGCAGCTATCAGAAAGAAGACTTATGACTATACCAACCTCACATTTGCTGCAGCAGTTAATTGAATGCTAGTGCAGTTCTGTTCTGAAAACCCCCACCTAATAAAAATATTTTTTTCATTATCTGTATGTAAGCACAGGGCAGTAAGAATCTTCTGTGGTGTAAACCACAGTGTGAGTCCCAGTGTAGTTTCTCATTTAACTTGTCCTCTTTGAGGAACCATCCCTGCCCCCCATTTTTTGTTAATAGACCCTTATGGTCAGTGCCTGTATTTATAACATCAGTATGTGGATACCACTTTAACACATTTATCTTTTGTTATATTTAAGTTCTGTATGAGTATCTAGTCATGTACCTGAAATTATTCCTTGTTCTTGATTAACATGTGCTCGTGAGTTCATCTGAGTGTGTCTTGTTATTAAGCTTCTTTATTAAACTCACCTTTTAATTTCCTGAGTTAATTAAAGATTTCTGTTATTTTTACAGTCTCCCTAGTTGTGTGATGGCAAGTGTAGTATGTTTTACTCATTTGGTTGCTTGTAATTTATCATGCTGTCAACGGAGCTGTTGAACTTTTGTTTCTGTTTAGGTATTAGTAATGAGTGACTGAAACAAACGATGTTGTAATAGCTAACATGTATTTGTAAATTATATTAAAGTGCTGTCTTTATTTCAAGCTGAGCATAGACATTGAAAGAAAAGTGACATTTCATCATTTTGGTCTTTGTCAAGAATACAGTATAATAGTGTTGGTTTAAATTTAATTTTCCTTAGTTCTAAAGAGCTAACTTCATTTTTTTTATATCTGTTCTTCTTGTAATAGGTAATTATATATATTTTATTTTACATCGTATTTCTGTGTTCTGCTTTTATTATGGACTAGTGGAAGAGCATCCCTTACTTCCAGATTTTTGGGCTGTGTGATGCAGCTTCTTAAAATTTTTGGCTATTTGGAATTTTTAGAGAAATCATTGTAACCAAATATAGACAAAAATAATATAATCTTTTAGCCTTCATTCTTAAAAAAAAATTTAAAATTTAAGCATGTAAAAGTCTTTCCCAAATTATTATGTGCTGCAGAGATGGTGGTGGTAAAGGCATTGGATGCCTGTGTACACTGGAAGTTATAGAACCTTGGTACCAAAACCCAAGGAACTAGAAATACATCACCCTTTTATTTATCAAATCCAACCCAGACAGGACAAATGGTGAATTTTTGATGAAAATTATAATGGAAATTATTAAATCTGAGAATTTTACAGTTTTCTATTTTTCAGCCTAATCCTGTGCCATGTGCTCTGCGATGACCTTGCTTGATCAGGACCTCACTGTGGTCCCTTCCAACTTGGCCCATTCTGTGATTATGCAAAAGTGGCTTTATAGTCAAAGATTTTTTGAAGAAAACTTCTCTAAGAGAAAAATTTCAGATTCCTAAATTACTTATTTTTCTTAAATGTATAATGCATTTAGAGTGGGTAATTTTGTGATGTCAGTTAGTTCTGTGCTTTCTTCAGCAGGACTTGCATAAGCTGTGACATTCAGGAATAATGTGGCCTTCCTAAAGTGATATTCACTGAATTTTTTCATCTTTTCTATGTGTGTGAGATAGAGTTTGGGAGGACTTGATTACTCACAAATGAGCAATATATGAGTTATAGATCACACCAAACAATCATCAATAAAAGCTCTGTAGATCACATATGCAGATTATGCATATGGTATATATTTCACTGCAGAAAAAAATGGAATTTAGAGACTGTGATATGGGTTGACTTCTCATATTCTTAGATTATGAAGCTAATTCTTTAATTTGTGTCAGCCTAAATATAAAAAAATCAAAGCAGGTGTTGTGTATCTTAGTGGAATGCTGTGAAACTCCCAGTTTGGGTTATCCAACCTTTTAATTTCCAGCTCCTAGGGCCATTAGGTAGGAGGCCCAAAAAAGGCCCAGAAGTGCTCAGTGTGCTGAGTGAAATATCAAGTGTATATACAATGAGCTTTTAGATAGGTTCCAGATCTTTAAAACTGAGAAGCGCCTTGACATTTAGAGCTGGGGAAAACTGTTACAAAACACATTTAGCTATTTCTAAAATCAGTCTATGTCTCCCAAAGAGGAGGGTTTTTTTGTCCTACAAGTGTGGAACAGGTGAACAGAGGTGCAATGGATTATATCTGACACAACAGCTGTGGTGATGGTCTGTGTGGGATACAGGAGAGTGTTAATTTAATCATCTGCATGTACGTGGTAATGGGAAGGAAAGACGTGATAGATGCAATATTGAAGAGCTCTGGTAATATGTTTTTAGATGATTTGATGAGTTTAGTTTCAGAAGAATCTGGAAAATTGCAAAGACAAGATGTCTCACGTTACACAATCTGTTGCAATCAATATGAAATGGATGTGCTATAACAAATCTGGATCTTGGGGGAGATCACTGAGTCAGAGAAACATAGAACTGCAGAAAAAGGTTAGATCTCTGATTTGTGCCTCTGCTTCCTCCCTTCATAAATTTTTGTTTCCAACTTTTGGTGATTAGCAAGTTCATTTTATGTCTTTATTTTCTTTTCAATTCCTAATGATCCTTCTCAGCTCTTAGAAACTATATAATAGGGACCTAATTACATACAAGTGCTGTTCAGAAAACAGCTCTATCAATTGGAGAATTAAAGACAAAATAAAGTTCTTTGAACATGAGAGTCACAATCATCCCTTGCTGAAATGTTGGTGGAAAGCATAAAACAGTACCACTGAAATATTAGTACTAAATCAAAATGAGTATGTCTCTAAAGTCATATATGCCAAGTTATGTGGATTCTGTCATGCTTGCTGCTCACAGGACATGCTGTGGAAAAGCAGTCACTTCCATGTGTTTTGTGCAAATGGTCCAGTGTTTGTGGTCATCAAACAAAATCTTTTTAGTTGTGGATTAGCAGAAAGTTGGTAATACCTGTAATTTATAATAAGGTACTGAACAGAAGAGGGGAGGATGAGAAATAGATATGATGGCGGGACTGGAAGTGCCTCAGAGTAGCTGTAATCCCTTCCATGTGATTGAGTGGCACCCTTGATGGGCTTCTGTGTGGTAAAAATGAAGAATGCCTCCTGCCACACGCTGGTGAGTTATCTGCTTGTAAGAACAGAGGAGATGGTTTCCTTTTGTGCTAGGAATTGCTCCTAAGCATGGACAATAACAGTGTCTGTCTCTGTCACGGCCCTGAGCAGCCCATAAGGAAACAGCTACAGGGTGTGCATCAAGTCTCTGTGAGCAGATGTGGTCCATAACAGCATGCTGGGAATGGGAGAGGTATAAATATAGAGTGCTTTTAGTATATAATGCCAAATATGTTAGAAGAAAAAAGGATACCCTTATTGCCCTGGCACATGAGGTGTCCATGAGAGATACAGATTTATTAGGGAGCTTTGTTACCCTTTTTGAAGCTGGTGAGAAACTCCTGTGATCTCTGCAGAGTGTACAAAGTGCTACAGTATAAAGTCAGGGAGATGTGAGCTTTGAAAACAGTCTTAAAGAAGACTAATCTTGATTAAAAAAATCAAAAATGCGAAAGAATTTTCTAGTGACCATTGGTGTTCTGGAAGACCAGGATCATGGGAAATGCACAGAATAATGTGTTTTTCTCTGAGAGGGGAGAGAATCCCCTATTTTTTATCTGCAGAAGTAATTTCATTTTTAAAGACTGGCTCTCATGACTTTCATCATAGGAAATGTACGGTCTTCTCTATCCTGGCTTCCTACAGCTCTGGAATACACAACTCTTAGTGCCGCTAAAGCACCTGACACCTCCTGGGAGCAACAGACACCTGCAATTTTTAAAGCTTTCTCATAATAACAATGATTCAATTAGAGAGAATCCAGTGATCTGCAATCTAGACTGTGAGTCACTTGTCTTTTTCCAATTACTTTCTGTATACTGAGAGAAGTCAAATATTTACAGCGGAGCTGAGAGGTAGCAGGAGGCCCTTACCAGCCTTTGCTACCTCACAAGAAATGCCTGAGCCCTGTTATTGAGCAAGGGTTTGTTTACAGATGGTTAATTAGGGACCTAACTGAATCTTTTAGAAGGACAGATGCAAGTTGATTAACATCTATATCATCTACATGAGTAGCCTTTAATAAGAAGGCTCTTACAAGAAAAAATAAAGTGATATATCCAATTAAAATCTTCAGCTTGCTCAGCAGTTCACAGAAAATTAGGAAACTCTAATGAACAAAAGCAGGCAAGCTGGAGGAAAATTATAACTATACAAAGAGGCCTTTCATGTGAACATAAAAAAAAAGTTTTAAATGTATAAAGAAAATATAAAAATAAACCTCAATATTATAACAATTGAATGGGTGAAATGTTAATGATCCAAATTAAGTCTGTCATTATTAATATGTTCAAATACTTCTTGTCATTGAAGATTGCCAAAAGATAATTTTTTTCTTAAATAAAGAAAAATATTAATCTATGTTTTAAATTACATTACTTATGGTAAATTCATAGAAGTTTGAATAAGGACAAAACCAATTGGAATGTGAAGGGCAAAGATTGCTTGAGCAAAGAGTGTTAGCTGATAAACAGACCAAAAAAGATAGTGTTTGGAATTGCAAATTTCTACACTAGGTGATTCTGCAAAAACAAGGACTTTACAACAATCAGAACTGGAAGTCATCCAGAAATGTCACAGCAGAAAATCAGGGACAAGGGAACTGGAAAGAGTAGAAACCATTCTGGCAATTTATGATCAAAAAGAACTAAAAGACATCTATTAAATTCTTAAATGTATTGATGGCTCTAGAACCTTTTAGTGCAACTCATTTCAATAGACATTTGGGGAATTGTGAGAAATTGCTCTGTCTGGGACTGAGGAGGTTTTTTTCATGAAGATTTTTCATTCAAGGTCTTTGATGTAGCTTTTATTCTGCTTAAATTTTTCCTCCAACGTCATATTCCAGAGATTTCTGATAGCTTAGTAAGAAACAATGACAAAATTTTTTGTGTAGGTAGCCTACCTGCACATATGTACAATTCCATCTGTTAGGGGAAAGTAACCTGAAGTTAAGGTGGCCTTAAATGGAGCTTACTCAAGCTGGGAATAGGAGGCAGTTGGATTTCTCACATGGCTGCTGTGATCCCTTGAGTGCCCCTATCCAGAGGATTTGACCACATTAGCCCCAGCCATCCATAATTCCTCCTCCATGAAGAAAGCACAACCTACTTCACAGAGACAAAAGCTTTCAAGATGTTCTGGGTATCCATAGATAGCTGCCAGTGAAAAGACAGCTTGTGTGTTCTCTGGACCCTTAATCTCCCTGTAACCACAGTATTTAACTGCAGCTCTTCCATCTCTGGGCATTGCTCCACCAGGACATGTGCCATGACTTTATTGCATTTTCTGTATCCTGTCCCACACAGTCACATCCAAATTGTAGCTCTATCTTCATAAAGCATTCCTGCTTTGTCTGTGACCTTTTCCCAGAATGTCTTTTATCACACACTTCTCACACTTAAAATATTTTATAAATATTTTTAATTTTATTATTATCTTCAGCACACCATTGGAAGAGAAGAAATCACCACAACTAAAACTCTTTAGCTGTGCTCTTTTGCTTAGTGCTTTCCTGCTCTGGTGTGCAGGAAATAATAGGTGCCAGTGGCACACACAGTTCCATACTTCTGTATATTCTTATGGAAATCTAATTGTGCTCTGATTGCATCGCTGTATTTTAAAACAGATTTGTTTAACAATAATGAAAAGCAGGAATCCTTAATGTTACCTGAGTCAAGGCCAAGTTTTAAATTAAATTGTAAGTCCTGGATGGAACTGGTATTAGAGGAAAAATGTAATTGTCACACGTCTCAAAGGTAACTGAGAAATTTCTGAAATATTTGGGTAAAATTGTCCTATTTGAACTAAAAACACTGTAAAAAGTTAAAGGGGACTATGAGAAAATGGCAGTAAGTTGAGGATGAAAATGGCTTTGTAATTTTAATAGTATTAATCAGAAGTTGTGACCATACCTGTCTTGAACATACCTATATTTCAAAATATTAGTATCATTTTATTCTTTGTAAGGAATTATCTATAAAAGAAGACAGAAAGGCCTCAGACAAAGATTATTCACAGTGTCCACATGGTACATTCATTCTGTAATAAAATTCCTTCTAATTTCCTTGCTTAAGTACAGTTTTCCTTTCCCTGTGTTATAAGAAACCAGCTGCCACTTAATCTCTGTTTGCAGTTTGCCCTGTTCCCATCTATGGAAACTGAATTGTAACAAGGAGGAGAAGTGGTTAAAATACCAAGCACAGGCATGGGATTCCACCTGCCCCTTCCCACTGGCACAGGCCATGGTGCTTCCAGCTCACCCAGCAGGGACATCTGTGCCCTCTCCCTGGGGATCCTCAGAGCCAGGGATCCTGCAGGGCTGGAGCTCCACTGTCCTCACTGGAGCTGGGATCCAAACTTTCACTCTTCCAGTATGATTAACAAAGAGAGCAGCGAGTCTGAAACTCGTGGCTGTGACACGACAGGCCACCGAGAGATGCCTTCGGGGTGACGCACGGGCTTCACAAAGTCTACTAAGAATGAAGAATGGTTTAATTGCTAAAGAGGCTGGGGCTGGCATTTAGTAACCACTGCTGGTTTTGTGCTGCTGATCTAACCACAGGAATTAGCAGTGGGTTCCTGTTTTTCACTGTCGCTGAACAGGGAAACACTGGTTTGAGTGGCTGCCCACAGGAGGGGGGAAATGAAAGAGACAGGAGTTTAGTGCTGAATGGGTACAGTGTGTGTCATTTTATGGATGGCTGGTACTGTGATACGGTCTCTTCTGACCTACAGAAACCCTGTCTGTGGTCACTGTTGAAAGCAAATAACCAGAAAGAAACTGTGTGCAGTTGAAAACTTACTGTGGGGTGCAGCCTTAATGCAGAGCACTGTAGTTACAGCCCAGGGTAATAAAGAAGGGTTTGTTTGGAATATTTTACAAACCTTGGTTTCTATAGTAACAATCATCACGAATACTTTCAGCTTCAGAAATAACATCTGCTTAGTGACTGATCTCAAATCTCAACCCTTGCTGAAGTAAATAAGTTCCTGCTCCTTCTGCTTATTGTTAGCCAGTGGCATTTGATGCAGAGCATTTATTTCCATAGCACTGGGAAAGGTGTTGGGAAGGGGTGGGAAAAGGGAAGAGGAATCAGAAAATTATGGTAAAATGTGTTATCTGCTGCTTTATCCTTTAGTCACTGCTAAAATAAATCAGAGTTTACATAGAGACCAAAAGTAAATGTGTTATACTGTTCTGTTGACTGATGTGCAGGACAAACATTACTCTGCTTTAGTCTTGTCAGTGATTTAAACTTTATGCATAAACTTAGGGGAAGAAAAATCATTTGGTTAGATATGAAAAATGTATGGACAGAGTACAAATCTTAATGGAATGTAAGGCTCTGAAGGAAACTCCAATGAAAAGTTGACAAATTTGTGAATTTGCAAGGAAACTCTTTCACAAAGGTGGTCAGTCTGCTGTGAAAATGGTATTTCTTTTGAATGTAAGATTCTAAAATCATTACTGCTGCTAAATGTGAAATTTAAAGTCAGAACATTTTCTAAAGCAAGATAAATACTTTCATGCAATAAGGATTGGGACTATAGAATTTAATGTGAACCATAATTTTTGTTGCTGGTGACTGAGTACCACCTTAATGAAGAGAATAATAAATATATTGACATAATTAGAAGTTCTGCTGTGCCATAGGAAATATGACTGGAACAGAAGGGTGAGTTGAGCTGAGCTATATTTCCATAGCACTCATTTTTAGTTAGCAATGCCCCAGAGGGTAAGCAAGCTTGGAATATGTTAGCAAAAGACCCCCAAAAAAACAAACAAAAAACCAAACAAAAAACCACAACAACAACAACAACAACAACAACAACAAAACAACCAAGAAAAGCCACACAAGAAAACCCAAAAACCAACAAAGCAGAACCAGAAAAAAAAAAAATCCCCACAACCCCCCCCCCCTCCAAAACCCACTTACTTTCCATATAAGTGGGGTTCAGCAAAAGTTTTGTACTGTAGATCTATAGTGGCTTAGTAAAAATTATACAGGTGTTATAGTATTTTAAAGGAGCAGGTTTTTTTCTCCTTTTTTATAGTAAAAAAATCTGTCTCTTTTAAAAAAAAGTATTCCATCAGATATGTTGAGCTAACATGAGTAACAAGATTAAATAGTTTCATTCATGCAAGTAATCATGTTTGCTTTAATGCAAAGTTTCTCCAAGCACTAATTCTCATGTGTCTAATTATTTGTCAGATTAGATCCTGTAGCTTCCATTTTTTGGTGCGTTTTTAGTGATATTCTGAATATGAGCACAGTAAGTACTAACAATCTTGATGGGGAGCATCTTAGAAAGCAACATTAAGTGATAATACTTGAGTTTATTTGCAGGATTTTTCAAGGACACTATTAATAAATGAATACCATAGTGTCAGATTTGCAGCCAGCGTAAATCAAAATAGTTCTGCTGCTACTCGAGTGCTGTGCTGATTTAGGCAGCTGATACTTAGGATTTGAATTAATTCATAAGATTAGAGCCAAAAAACTACTTAATTATGTTTTCACATTGGTGAATGGTCAGAACAGGTGATGGAGGTCCTCAAGAGAGGAAAGTGAGGCACATCTTGTAACACCTTAACAAGGTCTGGTTTGTGCTTTCACACTCCTGCCCTCTCCCTTTTCCCCTTGCTGGCAGCAACCACTGCCAAAGCAGTTTAACACATGCTGCTGCTGCCACCATATTACTCAGCAAAACCAGGCTCTTTTCTGCTGCCATCTCATACCTTTTCCCTGGATCCCAGAAATCTTTTATTTATTGTTGCTCTTCCTGCTGCCCGAGCAGCTACGATTGGATCCACAATGTCCACATGCAGTCACTGGGATGAAAACTTCTATAGGATTTCAAGTCTTAAACAGGGATCATTTGTTTCAGAATGCTTTGGCTGTGGTGTACACACTTTACAGCTGTCCTTGGGCCATGGCAAGGACAATGAAAATAAAAGCTATGTCATGCTTTCAGACGTTCGTTTGTGTCCTCCCTCCATTCCCTAGTCTGTGATCTGTGTAAGTTGTCATGATAGAAAGTAATTTGTTATTCTGGTGCCATTAACATTTTTTTCCTGCATTAAGAATATTGCCAAGTTTGCACTTTAATCTCTTTTGCTGACAGCTAGTTTTCACAATGTCTTGATTTAGTTCTCTTTTTTATTATTACAATTCCAGGTAGAAATGTTTTAATTTATCATTCACTAGGCATTCTGCATGTGGCCAGGAGGTTAAAAAAGAACTAGAAAAGGCATTGCTGAGGAAAAGTTCACCAACACGATATTTTGGGTGACATACAGGGTACTATATTTTCTTTCCAATTTTGCAAGAAATGCAAAATACAGCCTAATCCTTCCAGGACACTTGCCTTTCCTAACCCTCACGTCTGGCATAGATCTCCTAAATGATGATCAAACCTTGTCTTTTATGACTCTAGGGCACTGCAGAGCTACAGGAATAAGGTCTCTGCAGTCACAAAAGGTAACTGTTAGTCAGAACTTCTGCCTTCTGTGTGAGTTTCATTGTCACAATGACAGACTGAAACTTTATGATCCCTCCCTGGGCACAGGACAGTCCTTCTGGGCTCCTCATGGACATTTCAAAACCCTTCAGCTGGTTCAGTTTGTTTGTTCCCCATGAAAGCGACCTGTACTGTGCTCACACTTAGCCTTGCCTATTACCACAGCCACGCTGTCAGCCTGCAAGTAAGGCAGAATTTAAATTATGCCTTGTAATTTATCTTTCCCAACCCTGCACAGTTAGCAGTGGCTCTGAGGTGACCATGTTCTCTTCTACAGGCAGTCTAGGGTAAAATTAACCCATTGTGACATATGGAGGGACTTTCTACTCTTAAGTGATCAGCTCAAGCTCAAGCAGTGATGGACTGTCAGTCATTCATCCCCAGGGAAATGAGATTTCATAGATGAGTCTTTAAGGCTGAATTGTAAAGGAATAATAGAATTCTCTACTTCTCATTTTCTAATCCTTGGAGATCCAGCAGGTGTGCCCATCTGGGAAACAAATGCCCATTAGCATCACTTCACTGCACAGCACCACTTTGCCTTACAGGATGGCAGTCAGAAGAATTACAGGAAGGTACCTGGGGATGCATGATTCCTGGTATATGCCACAGACACAGAGTCTCAGGTGCTTTTCCCAACAGGATCTACCAGGATGCTGCCAAGAGAAATTTCTTCTCACAAACTGGACGCTGTCACTGCCAGCCTTTAATCAGACTCACGAAGCTTAATAGGGGAATATTCTGGAAGCTCCAGGGGATATCTCTGGCAGTAATCCAGTACAACTACTACACACACCATCCGCTCTAAGTTATGTTCAATATTTTCCATATTAACCTGGAATTACCCTCATTAATGGGCAAGATGTAATAGTAAAGTAAAACCAAGTTTATTTAACAGTGTGAAGACACAGGGAACTGCGTACATGGGCACACAGATAAAGAAATGCAGTCAGTGTTCCTTGCAGCCACCTGATGTTTTAAGTTAGCTTCAATGACTTGTGCTCTGTTCAACCACTCATGAAAATCAAGAAAATTCCAGGATGGTGCACAATGATGTCACAGTTCAGGAAAAGCAACCTCTAGGCACTAGGAAAAAAGTTGAATAGCAAACTTGATAAGCAGTTCTTTCTGGAATCCCCATTGAAAATAAATGCATCTGCAGGTGTTTCTCCTAGCTTGGTCTTAATAAATCAGTTTTAATCAGAATGTCAATTCACAATTCTCTTGCTAATGAAATGCTACATGACATAGTATTAGGTTTTGAAATTAAGTCCCTTACTAGATTAACTGAGAGCAACTTTGTTGCAAATAAACATAGTTCTTATAATAAAAATATTACTTTTCTGAGCATAAACATTTTAAGATTAATATATAAATTTCAGATCAGTACAGAACTAACAACCATATTCTACCAGAAGAGGCTGCATGAAAGAATGCAGTCTATCATTGTTAGAGCTGAGATAGAGAAGCAAGACAATAAATCGAAGGATAACAATGCAGTTTGTGCACTGGGGCCATAATAACAGCTTGGTAATCATAATGTATTCTATTTATTGTTCATTTCCACTGTTTTTTCTTATGAAAATAATGTTCCAGTAGAGTCTGAGATTTCCATTTCTATTTTGAAACAAGGAAATTAATGATTTGTGTTCTGCAAAAACAGTGGGGCGGAATTACAATGGAAAGATAATTTGCTGTTAAAAAAAGTAATGAGAAATGTTAGTGTAATTTTGGTTGGGTTGCATTTAATTATCAATAAACCCATTGATCTCAGCTTTATTAGACATGATAGAAGTTTTCAGGGAAAACTTGTACATTTTGAAGGGCTGGTAGGGTTGGTAGAGTCCTCCCAGTAAATTAGTACAGCTGGATGCCTTGATCACCGAAGCAAGGCAGTTGCCTTGAGTCTCTGCCAGTATAGATAGAAGAATTATGGGATACAACAAAAAAGTTCACCAGCTTTTGCTGCTGTTGGTAATGTGGTTATGTACCTCCCAAAAGTTAGTGGGACCTCATTAGCCAAAACTACAAATCACTTAGAAATCCTCAGGCAAAAGAAGGTGCAGTGCAGAAACTCCAAGTGCTGAGGACACTTGGGCTCTGGGCCATTCTTGCAGGTTTAAATGAGGTGAAGCTTTCCACTTGCTAATTGCAAGAGAGGAACTTTATGTGATGTATTAAATGAAAGTCTTCTGTAGATGTTCAGAATTTCTGTAAAGCCCTGGAGTCATATGAAGAAATGGTGTTTCCTCTATCAGCCACAAGCAATGTTCAGTATCCCAGCCTTGTTTATTTATTCTGTGTCTGTGTTTCCTGAAGTATATTTCTCCCTCACACAAATCATGTTTTGTGAAAGCTTTTTTTTTCTTCTTCTTCTTTTTTTCCTTGTGTTGCACTATCATTAAAGCTCATTACTCTTTGAATAAGTCAGTGCAGAAAATTGTCAGAACTTGCGGGTGGGTGGGAAGCTCATACTCAAAAGTATGTTAATGAGCATTAGTTCATTAGTTCACCCAACACTTAGAATAGTAAGTGGTGTAGCACTGACAGTCTGCAGAACCAGCAGTGCTGATGGCAGGCTTTGTTTCTGGCTAAGGTCCTGCCTTAGCTCCAGCAATCTGGAAGTGCCAGGTTCTCCTTGGGGCAGCAGCAGGTGCTGTGAAAGTGGTGGGATTTTGCTGGGAGGAGCAGACAGTGCTGCTTCTTTCCTCTGGCATTACTGCTGGGTTGGATTCTCTTGGTGAATGACCATGGAAAGAATCAGGTGGAGGTGGGATGGAGGTTGTCTACATGTGGGAGTCTGCCATCTCCTTCTCCTGGAAGGATAGCTGCACAAGGAACAGGTGGAGTTTTTGCAGGACAATGGCCAAAAAAAGCCCCAGCCAAATGACATCAGTGGAATTCTGTGATTTTGAGAGGGTGAATTTTCTTTCCTAGCTAACTAACTGAGAAGTCTGCCTTTACTGCACTGAAAATGGTCAGAACAATCACAGCATTTGACACTTATCTTTAATTTTAGGTCAGAGAATTTCACCTCAAACATGCATTTAGTAAAAGCAGAACAGGGTAACCAGGGCTCATCCTCTTACCATGAAAAACAGAGTTAATCTCTGCTTTCAACTGTGTTTTAAAAGAAAGTGGCCACAACTGCAATGTAAAAAACTAATTTGATTAGGATGTTTTGGGAACAGCTGCCTTGGTCAAGCTCTACATCCAGGGCAGCTGCAGGAATGCCAGTGAATCCTGAGCAGCCATTGAAGAGACCAAAATGTGCCTGGCAGGTACAGACGACTTTCAAATCTTGGGAAATTTTTAATACTAACAGTCAGACTAACAGGTTTTTTTGGGGCTTTTGAATTTGCATGTAGGCATCTTAATTTGACCAAAATCCAACCAGAGTACTGAAGTGCATTTTGGAATCTGAGACTTGTGTATACCAAATAAATCAACTCAGAAAATTACCAGACTTTAGGAAAAGTACCAGAGACTGAGAGAAAGTGAAGATGTGAGTACTTGTAATATAACAGCCTGATTTTTATGTTTCCTCCTTTTCTGCATGTCTTACCTCTTCAGAGGACACAGTCTTTTTCTTTTTTTCATTTTTTCCCCTCCTCTGAACTCTTGCACATTAAAAATCCAGAAAAGTGGTTGTTTACGTTCTGAGTCTGGCTCTAATCCTGTTGCAACAACAGATTTGATTGTTTATTTGCCAAGGTACCCAGCTTAGTTGATGTGAAATTCACCAGATTAATGCTGTTTTAATAATATAATTAAAAACTAAGTTTAAATTGACATAATTACTTAATAAAATAAAAAGTGTAATTCAAGCTGTTTTGTAAGAAGAGCTGAAGTTTTATTTATAATGAATTCTTGTAAGTACTACTAAGACCATTTTAGTTAGGAAACATTACAGTGATTAATGCATAGCTGTTTGCATTTTAATACTTGATTTATATATCAGATCTGTTTTTGTGCACACTGTCAAACTTTATTCCGTTCTTGTCAAAATACTTATTGCTTCTGACAGGTGTAACATGCTCACATTAATCCTTAATTCCTTGATTCAATTTTCTAATTGCTTTTTTGGCATGAGTTTGGAGCCATTTAGTCTTACGTGAAGTATTTGTCTTATGGTATAATAATGCACTTTTAAAAATTGGATGCACCTAACGTAGAATGTGGAAGAAAATATATAGAGGGATATTACTTAGTACTGAAAATCGAAAGTTTTATAGCACTTCTGAGAGACACCACTTCTTGGAATACAGATGGAACCAAAACACTTTAAACTTTCCATCTTCCCATATTCACACTATTAAATATTTTCATAGATACAAATTGATGCTGAAGCTTCAATGCATTTTGCCCAAGGAGATGCTGAACACTTAGAGCAGCTTCATGAACATTCCCTGAGCCATTGTTCTCCAGCTCTTCTCACCTCTTCAGGCCACTGCTGTCTGCTGCCCATCCCACCCACCAAGGGGGACACAATCCACTTCCCAGCTTCTCCTTGCTATGCACTCTTGAAGCTGATCAACTCTTTTATTCCCAAACAGACAAATATAATAATGCAGGATTTGCAGGGGTTTTCAATACTTAAAAATACTCTTTTGCTGCTTTCTTTTATAAGGCATGAACATAGCATACACTGCCTTGTGTTTTTCTGCCAGCAATGGTAATATTGTCATCTGGCCTGTGGAGGAAAAAAAAATAAGTCAGCCCAAATTTATTTCTTACAGAAGCAAATCCAAAAGAATCTTCCCATAGCTTGGTATTTCCTCATAGACTCACCAGGCAGCTGAACTTTGGCTTTTTAGGACTTTCAGGAAAGACTGGGAGAATGTAGAACCTTTTCTCTAATAAAAATCTAGGAACCTGTGAAGATGACCCCTGATACTTATTTTCTGTGAATAAATGCATGAATATACACTTAAATTGTGGATAAAACTTTATCTTTTTTTTTTTTTTTTTTTTTTTTTTTTTTTTTTTTTTTTTTTTTTTTTGGCTGATTTAATCCCTACCCTCTCCACTTATTTCTTCTTTCTGCATCCTCTGGGTTACACTTCTTTTTTCCCCATCAATTACAATGTATGTGCTTTGATCCCTTTATTCCTTCATAGTTTTCTGCCACTTTCTTTCTCACCTTCCCAGCTGACATACCTCTTTCTGTCATAGTGGGTGTAAAAAAGGGAATATAGGAGTAAAAGTTTATCAAAGAAGTGTTTGTTTATTATGTCTTCCACTGATAAAGTTTTATTAATCTGTGATTGTCATTTGAGGTTTTGGCAAAATATGTAAGTCACTTTCTGTACACGGGGAAAAGAAAAAAAGATAATTCTAGCAAGTAAATCATGGTAGCTTACTGCTTTGGGCAAACAAACTTGTGCCTTATCTCTTCCAAAAAACCTGTGGAAAATGCGTGATAAATGGCACATTTCAGAGAACATGTTATGTCCCTGTGAAATAACTTTGATTCATGGTTATGTATTTATCTTTAAACAACTGACAAACCTTAGGCTATCTAAATTATTATCATTTGCTCTATGCTACTGTGTTATTTTGCTAGGGAACCTGAATGATGTGAGGTAAGATAAGACATCTTGCTTTTGCTGTCATAGTTTTTATAAAGAATAAATAAGCACACAATTCTTAGTATATTTTATTTTTGGATAAAGTTCTTTGAAAGAGTATTTATCAGAAATCATTTCCTCCAATTGTGTTTTGAAGAGCATTAGTATAAACTTCAAACAGAGAAGGATGGGGCCTGTTGATCAAAGGGTTTATATTACCCAGCAAAAGAAAATATTATCATTTGGATTTAGAAGAAAGTAATCAAATTAAAAGTCATAGTGGTAAATTTGTTCCTTTCAGTTGTGTGTCTGCATAAAGTGTTCTGAATTACTTTTTAAAATGAAGATTTTATTTTCTCCGTGTTTTCAAACAGTTGTTTGATTTGCTGTTGTGACAAGTCAGGAATATTGACTTAAATGCTCTATTGCTTGCATTAGTAGCACCAGCTGGAGCTTTTGGGGTTTTATTTTTCTATTTCAACATTTGGTAAAGGTTTTGGTGAATGTAAGTTGTCATTTCCTATGTCATGGTAATTTTAAATTAGATGTCATTGTTTACCCAAGTTCTTTAATGCTGTCACTTTAAAAGAATCTACAGAAATGCCTTTTAAATACGGCCATGAAGTTAAAAAAAAAAAAAAAAAGGAAAAAAAAAAAAAAAGAAGAAAGTATATTTATCTATTTTTCACTGAGCAGTAATAAATGTTGGTTACTTGGAGGTAGAAAAATAGAAAATTATTTGCTTTACATGATGGAAGTGTCTTTGTTTTCCTTGTATCAAGTATTTTGCAGTGTATTTAACTTGGCTAAACTATAATTTTTCATAGAATACTGGAATAAGTTGACATTTATGTATACATTGCAATATTTATGTAAATAGAAAGTTTTCTGGCTTTGAATTTTGAATCAAAATGTTGAACTCCCATTTTGCCTTGGAACATGACAGACATTTAGAAAATTTACAGACAGAAAAAGAAAGAAATGCTTATGCTGATTTTGACCTAATGTTTTTAGAAATATCTTTAGTGCTTGACTGAATGTTCAAGCTCTGAAAAGTGAAATGCCTATCTCTGAGTGAACACAAAACTTGGGAACATGGAAATGTGGATGCATTGCAAATTTTCATCTTAAAAGCTTATTATTCTATGTCTTTGTAGACTGCTTTGCTTTTTTTTCTCCAGCTCCTATTGTACTTGGTAAATCCAGAACAATATGGTAGCAACCATTGAGTTGAAAACTAATTGAAAATTAAATTATCAGTATAGTTAGTGAGAGTTTGGTAACAGCACAAACCTCCTGCCATCAACACCACTGCTATCATAGTTTTATATAAGATAAAGCAAGGTGATTATCACACAGAGGCAACATTTTCAGAGAGTTTCTAAGCATATATTTATAATGAATATAGTAACGTTGCATCTATTTTTTGCATATGCCAAAAGAATCAGGAATGTCCTGCCTTGAAGAAATCATTCCCTTAGCAGGACAGACAGAGACAAGGCAGAATTCCTGGTCTGGGGATCTCAGGAGGGATTAACTGTCTTTACCTATTGGTATATAATATAGACTTGCTCTCATTTTATCATTTTGGCATTAGGCAGGCTGGGTAATGGATGCTGTTGAAGCAGAATTCTTTCACATGGATACTTCTTAATGGAGATGGGGAAGTTGGCTGCTCTCAGATACCAATGTGTTTATCAAAAGGTTTTGCTGTTTTCTAGGCTTTAAATTGATACTACTACATACAGCAAGCAGATAAATTCAGTAAAATTCGATTGTCTTTATGATAATTTATTTTCTTGCTTGGTTAGATCTGCAGTCTGGGCTGTCAGAGCCCATTTTTAAGTTGATTAACATGGTTTGGACAATCTGAAGGCAAAGAAATAATTAGGAAAAAATATCTTTGCACTGTGCCTTAAAATAAACTAAAGGTGCACAAGTGAAAATGGGATGGAAATCTCAAAGGTTAACGTGGGTGTGTTCCTTTTCCAGGGTGCTCCTAAGCCCATCGCCATCGAGCCGTGCTCAGGAAACAGAGCTGCCGTCCTGACGGTGTTTTTGTGTCTGCCCAGGGGAGCGTCAGGGGTTCCACCACCCGGGCAGTCAGGTAAGGCTGCTGTGGGGGGTGTCATGTCTGTCTCCTTCTGCACCCTCTGCCAGGGCAAAATCACCCTCTCAGATCCAAAATAATGGCACAGCAGATGGATACGAGGAGCTGTTCAGTCAAGCTGATGTTAAGTTTAGCCCCAATGTTTCATTTTTCTTGGGAATTTGGTGTCGTGTCCAATAAAAAGCCCAGTGATTAAGCCAGCCGCATTTCATTAGGACTTCCTGAAGCCTGCATGTCAATATGCTCCAACACTGTCTCTCAGGGGAAAAAAAAAAATCATATGCAGCCACTTCCATGGTTTCAGTTCAAGCTGCTGTAAATGAGGCTGTACAGGGAATACCAGTGAGTATTTTCACTTCAGGCTAAAATTTAGTGCAGTCTAGTTTGCACCATAAATCCCAAGACTTTGCTGGCTGGGACTCAATTAAAATACTAGTATTTCCCAGAATGCCTGTCAGCTAAAACCTGGAATTGTGTGAGTGACTGCTTCTGTAGGGAGGTGTTCACTTTGGAAGTGATCCCAGCTCATTTTAAAGTAGCACTTGCATTATCTGGAAGCACTTCTTGTGATGACCTACCTCCTCTTCTAGATCACTGTACAAAAGCATTCTCATAAAACACTTCCTAAACAGGAACTACCTACCTTCAACTTTTAAACCCTTTAAATAACTGCCTACAGTGGTGTGATATGAAAGAGCCATGACAAGGAAGTGTGGACAGTAATGTGACACTGCATATGTGACCAGTTTACTCATTCAGAATTCACTGGAGCTGGAGCCAATAGAACATCTTTGTAAGAAGTAGCAGACTGCATGGTATGTGCCCAAAATGCAGGAATAAACCAGAAAATATGCTTTCAGGCTAACTTTTATCATTAAGAGCCAAAAAATATATCCTTTTAACCTTCAAAAATCCATTTAAGAGATTAAAAAGTATTGAGTAATGATGAGGGCAAACTCAGTTGACTTATGTTGGAAATAAGCTCAGCTGGGTGTTCTTCTTTTGGCCTGATCACTATCTGTTATTTATTCGGGAGTTTTAGTTCATTTTTTGAGGGTGAGGGGTGTTATATTTTTTTCCCTCTGAGTTCTGAGATGAGGGCTTAGTTCTTAAAATGCTGTTTATAGCTTGGAATATCATTTTTGGAAGTGCTATGAAAATAAAAGTGTTACTGATGCTTTGTCAAATACATTTCCTGGAAGAAATATATAAATGTAAGTGCTCTGAAGAGAGCAATGAGAAAGGAAGGATGTTTAGCTTATTCCCCGTTCATGTTTTAAGGAAATGAAAAAGAAATGAAGGTGTTTATAGTCTTGCAACAAGAAAAAACATTATGAAAGGAAATTAAAAGTAATGGTTGAAATTGAAGCTTAAAATGTTTTTGGTGGGAGTTTTTTTATTGCTTTCAAATTTACCTATGATGTGCATCTTGACAGTAAAAATGTATTCATTTAGTTTCTTCATAATCAGCTTCTATTTACCATATAAAGGAGTCTTTGAAAAGTAATTGCTGATCTTTGCTGTGTGTAAAGCACAGACAGTATACGTGTTTTGAAACAGGACTTGGGTTCAGCCACACATCAGATGTGTCATTCTGCATGTTTCTCAACCTGTGAAAGAATACACCTCTTTTTTAAACATGTTTTGTCCTCCTGTTATGTTCTGTCATCTCATTGCTTTACCTTCCACCAGCTTTGGAATGCTATTCTTCCATTTGATATTATGGTACCAGTCAGCTACTTAGTGATTCAAAATATATAAATGATTTAGTCCTATAATTTTCACTTTGTTCAGGGTCAAAAATGAATAGAAATGCCTGAGGTGTTCAGCCATGCTGGTTCAACCATTAGAGTGTATTAGATTATGTGTCTATAATAATTTTTTCTTGTGCACGATGAGTTTTGGCGCTCACGGATGTAAGCGTGCCTAGGCCAGGCAGGAGCTGTTATGCAAGTTTGTTGGCACACCTGTAGCTTTACTAATTCACTCCATTCCTGTCCTGCAGCACTACCTGCTGCTTTTTCCCTGGGCTGCCTGGGAGCAGATGCTGTGTACACTGCCAAGTTTTTGGAAATGATGTGGAAACTTCGAGCAGCACACACTTTCTCTATGCAGTTAGTTTCCCTTATGACCTAAGTTAGACAAAACCAATGATATTGAGGTAGAAGTCGTGTGTTCAGTAATTATGTCTTGCCAAGTAATATTAGAATCCTCTATTACTCGCACACAGCCATTTTCCAGCTCGTTGGGATCGTTCTAGGATAAAACTGACAGCGTGTCAAGCATCTTTGTTTAAATGATACATCAATGATACTCGTTCCTAGTTCACATTGGGAGAGTGTGGGATTTATTCCTTCTATACATAAGTCCCAAACATAAGAAGGGGATGCCTGTATTTTTATTGTCCTGCATTTTCTCCAAAACTAAAGAAGAAAATTCTTTACATAAATAACTAACCTATGCTCCACTGGACTTCTTAGTTGTATACCTAATTCTTTAAGCTCTGAATTTGAGTTTTACTTTCCTGAGTTTTACATTAACAAATATTTTGTTGAATAATGTCTCTGAATATTAAAAAAAAACCCAAACCCAAACGAACCAACAAACCAATGAATAAACTAAACCCTAATGTAAAGGTTACTCTTTATGCAGCATATGTTCTATACTTCACCTTTACTGGCAGCTGGAAGAGAAGCTGAAGCTACAGATGGTGGGCTTTGGCCAAAGGCTATGCACGGCAAAAAACTTCTCTAGGAGAGACCATATGTCCCAGTGCAGATCTGTGTGTTCTCTGCTTCCTGCAGAAAATGCTCACAACTTTACAGACTTTCAACAAAACTGTTTAGCACTCAGTCCTAATTCTGTGAGTTAAACAGTTAAACCGCTTAAAATTAATCTGTGATTTAAGATACATTTTATACAGATTGATCATGTAGATTCAGTCAAAACATTGATAAAAATTAATTTATTGCAAAAAAGGAGGAACAGTAGTCATTGTAATTTGTGTTTTCTAAAGGGATTTTTTTTTTTTCAATGAAGCAGCTATTTGTAGAATTAAATATCCTGAAAATCTGGAAAGTCACAAAATATTGCCATCATGGTGGGTTAGGTGTTTCACAGCAATCCTTGCATTTTCTTTGGTTATAAGCTAAATATTTAATTATACTTCTCTGAAGTAACTAAAGTAACTGTTTTCAAGTGAAAGAAATTAGAGACAAAGTATAAATTAGAATGATCAATGCAAAACATAAAGTTAAATTTCTCAGGTTGGATTGACTGTGTGCTTTCTTCATTCTCCAATTATCTTGTTCACTGTGTTGTACCTGTGTAATCAGAACAAAATTAGGGGTCCAAAAAAGTAGCAATCTTCTGTCTTATCAATACAAATGCATCAGTGTAGTGCGTATGTGACTTACAAGTTTTATGATACACTGGAAGCTAGAAATGATTTTATATTGCTGTAGTGTCTGACCCCATGATTTAAATAGCTTAAACTCTTCTTAATATCAAAGCAGATCTAATAATGACAGCAACTGCATCTAGCTCTCTAGAAAGAGCTAAATATTGCAAAGAGGATTGAACAAAACAAGTTAGACCAGAAAAAAGAGAATAGTATATAACTTAACGCAGAAAAAGGTGGCTATGAATTATCAGCAGTGGAAGGCCCAAGAATAACTCCTTCAAGGTCTTCATACAGCTCTGGTGATATATTGGGCAATACAGAAAGAACAGCTTGGTAATGTGATAAATTCTGTTAAAAGAACTGTGACCATGTTATCATTACTACTAAAGTGAACTAAATCCCATGCTTTGAGGTATTGAGTTATTGTACAATAAGTTTATAAAACAATGTTTACATCATTCTGGGATAAGGCCACTGTGCTGTAAAGCACAAAGAGAAATGAGAATATTAAACCATTCCAAAATAATACAGAATCAAAGGGTGTAATTTTTGAATTATTTACAGGTTCTTTTACTTTCACACAGCAGCACTTGCCTATCTACCAAGAGGGTAAAAGTGATAGAGCACCCAGCAGAGGAAATTCCCGATTGAGGCAGTAAGCTGAATTGTCTCTGCAGAGGTGCACAAATGAGTGTCTCTGTTAAACCTTCGTAGATCTTTAACACCTCCATGGCTATGACTGGATGAGATGAATCTAACTTAACCCATAAAAAACCACTTCGGAATTAAATGGGAGTTGAAATGGAAGACTGCCTGCAATATTCCGTTGTTATGAGTACAAATTAGGATGGCAGGCCTCTGAGCAGTGCTGTCTGAAAGTTCCTGATATCCTTGACTCAAAACAGAATTTTGTGTCATTCTGGTTGTGCTAACTGTGGTGTTCAATCCTACTTAATCAGCAAGTTCCAGTAGGATCACAGAATCAATAAAACTACCATGCCATCTGCCTTCCCTGTCCTCACCATCATAATGAATAATGACTCATTAAATGTTCTACAAGACAATTAGCTCTGGTTGAAAACAGTAACAAGGCTTTCTTGATTGTATTTATAATTTTCTCTGATTAAAACACAAAAAACCTAATGCATATCATAAGAGGCACATTAACATAAGTATGAATTAACTAATAGATTTTATAGAGTATTATATTTAATTATATTGCTCAATTTTTCTGACCCTTGGAAACAAAACCATAGCTTATGGCTTTTCATTTTTAGAGTGGCTTCATATATGTACCTATCTCAATATGCAGAACTGGTTGCAGACATACACTGGGACATGTAAATCTCATGAATTTCTACTTGCTACGAACACATTCCTTTGCACAGTACTTTCATACTTGCAAAACAACCCAATAAAGCCCGTAGTGGTACAAGGATGAGTACAGATTTTCCTCTAGAATAATATAAGTAAAAGATGTAGCAGAAAATACACTGTTGTTAAAACACACAGAGGAGGGTTGAATCTCTGCTTTAGTGAAGAAAAACTATGAATACTGGAAGTGGGGAGAGGAAAAGTGAAGGTAGACATAGAAACGGGAAGATATTCCCAACTGATTATTTAGATGCTCACACATCTAAAAAAGAAACCTAAAATTGATATTGCAAAAGGAAAAAGGAGCTCTGAAAAATGATAGATGTCTAGATAGGAACAAACATAGTTCTGCATTCTGTTTTTCTCAGCTGGTTTATCAGGCCCTACAAAGTAATGTCCTACTTTTTATTTAAGCAAATGTATTTCTGTGCATCATCCTGTTCTTTGTTCTGTAGCAATCCCCTTGTCTAGATTGAATGTTGTCTCTCCTTTGTAATTTTGGAGACAGAATATTGGCTTGTTTTCATTATTTGCTGCTATATTGACATTGATTCACCAAAGTATATTTTATATTTGTAATCTAACAGTGCTGTTTAGGTAGGATAAAATGGCATGTAATCAGAGAAAAGTTTATAAAAAACTGAGCAAAACTAACTATACAACACCCCTAGAAGAGACAACACCTCCCATTATGATTAGCAAGATTTTTTCAAATAATGAAATATCAAAACAAAAACATCTCAGTCCTGTTATTTCCTCTGAAATGCCAACATGCTACTGGAAATAAGTGAAACTGTGTATTGCACAAAAACAATGTGGATGTGTAGAACTTGCGTTCAAATAGAGGGGTGAGTCAGACATTTTATTTATTATGCAAAGTTGCACAGTCATGTTCATTTGACCAGAAGCTCTACAGATAAGCTGGAATATCATAAAAGACTCTGTGGGCAACAGAAATATTTGAGTTTACTTTTACTATTCAGACTCTGTGAAGACCGAGTTTAATCTTTCTCCCTAACCTAAGGCATGACTAGAGCATTTTGTATGGAAGTGTAATTTTGGTAATTGTGTTGAGGGATACTCCATATTAGTTACCAACATGATGGTAGTTCAATGCTCCAAAAAAGCATTAGCATTGTGGGAGAAAATAAAGATGGTCCTTGTAAGAGTTTTAATGACTAAAGCTAAACTCCTAATTAGTATATAAAGCAGTAACTTCAACTTACTGACACTGAGAGACTGTAAAATTCAGGGTTCTTTTAAGTTAGCTGGAGATGCTTAACAAAATAGCTCTAAGACTTGGTGTAAACTAAAATCATCTATTCCCAAGATCATTTCACTGAAGGAGTTTCTTCCTTTTGAGCAGTAAGGCCTATTTTTGGAGTGACTATTTTCTGCCTAATGCCATCCTTCTGCACTGCATCAAATGAGGGAGCAGACTGTGTTTATAGTATTGACACTGTGAAAAGAACACAGTGGTAAGTGGCAGATGGTGCCGATGATTACTTAAAAAAATATTTATGGCAATAGCAAAAACAAAGTAGATAATAAGACCTGCTAGCCACCACCACCCCTACTCCAGCCCAAACCCAGAGCAGTTACTTCTGCAATATGCAGGATAAAGTCTACTTGAAAAGTACAGAAGTTCTTAGGACAGAAAGCTTTGTAAGTGATGAAGAATGAGGTATTGATTTTGTCAGCACTTTTACAGAATTTTAGGTGGTTCTATAATGAATTAGCTTCTACGTCATTCTAGCCATAGAAACTTGATTCCTTTAAATTCTGAGGAATATACTTGGAAAGGACATAAACATTTTAATATGAAGAACATGCAGTATAATGTTAGCAATGTGTCTTCTACACATCTTGGCAAAAGTAACTTATTGATTGGACAGTAAAATCTGCATGCTGTGGAGCCATCAGCCAAAAAAAAAGGTAAAAAGAGAAGGAAAAAAAAAAAAAAAGAGGGAGCGGGAGAATAGAGGAGGTGGAGATGGTTGTTTTACAACTTTATCACTGGGTTTGCTGCCCTAGAGGGACTCAATAAAATAAGACATATTAATAAAAACTGTTAAGTACTGTGAACATTTCTTTGACAACTAGTTATTCATTTTTCAATCTAAAACTGTCACTGTTTCTCCAGAGTATTAGAAATACTTTTTTCTTTTGGGGTTTTTGCAGCTTTAGTTGCATAAAGGGAACTGAAGGAATGTCTGAAGAGGGTATAAAATTGTGAACATTGTGAAGTGTAAGTGCAGCCATGTCCATCTCTTCCCCTCTGTGGGGAGGTTGTCTGAGCTCTTCCCAGGTTGCATCCAGGTGACAGTTTGGTGGTTTCCTCTCTCCTGTTGTCATGGCGATGGAGAAGCAATGATGAATGCTCAAATCTTCTGGCCACAAACAGATGCACTAGAATCCAATCCTTCAGATCAAAGGCTCTAACCTGGAAACACCATCCCTCAGCCATACCTGCTTGCTCACCATCAGCTGCAGTACTGGGGGCTCTGCTATTTTCATCCATCACCCACAGTGTTTCAACAATCAGATCTTGTCTTCACCTTCATTTTGCCAAGGCAAATGAGGTCTGCTCTAAACCTGTTTTTCAGTGTTCTGAACACCTCTGTAGTCCTTTGTCCCAGTTTTAGCCTCAGTTCATCTCTTTTTACCTTGCATGACCAGGTTTGTACTCAAAGTGCCATGTGAAGGCCCATCTGGCATTGCCCAATGGCATTAACATTTTACAATTTACTTTTAAAAAACCTTTTTCCCCCTTTTCAATTTGATATTTCTACAGCAAATATATTTTCTTCCTTGAACTGTAAACTTTTGGAGTATAAGTTTCTGTTTATTTCCGAAACACATGGCTTTGAATTTTGCTGTTCAATCTGAGTACATGTATATTCCTCAAGTCCTTGGGGTCATGCATCTATTTCTGGATTATATTCTAAGCTTTCTCTTACTGATAATACATAGTGATGTTTGCCATGATTGAATTTAATTACGTTAATGCCAAGTTCTTTAATGAAAACAAAAATGAACAGTAAAAAGTATGACTCCTGTTTCCATGTTATACCTTCATCAGCCTTCTTTCTCTTGAAAACCATTCTTTGTTTTCTCTCCTTCATGCCATTATTCATTGTCTATAACTTCTCTGTCTTCTCTTTTGATAATTTATCTGTTGATAATTCTCACATTATAAAATTCCAGAAATCTAGAAAATATTCTGCACGGTCTTCCCCAGAAAATCATCTAATTTCTTGTATAAAACTATCAGGGGATTCTGGCACGATCTTTGATGAAATGTTGTTGCATTTGACCTGTTTTCCATTTACCTGCCTTTAATTATTCCTTCTAGCAAAATACCTCATAGCAGAGTCTGATTAATAGATTGGTAAATAAGTGAATATATTTTTCCTTGAATCTAGACAGTATTTAGTTTGAAAGAAACAGCAGTTACTGTTCTCAATTTGCATGCATCTGACATGACAGATTATTAAATTTCCCTGTTACCAGCCTTTGTTTTCTGGTATTCTTACAGAATTAGTGTTCTGATTACCCTAATGTCATTTCATAAAACTTCTGTTTCTCCTGTTTCCATATCCTCATTCCATTATCCATATTGATGGCACCGTCTTTGATAAACATTATCTCCCTCCTTGAAAACCTTCAAATTCACTCCTGGGACAATATCTAGAAAATACCTGATCTCTGCTTCATTACATTCTATGTAATGACTCTGTTCTGTTTTGGTCACTTAGTTATATACAGTGAAAATCCTTGGATGTTTGTTTTACTAACCCTTTGCAAGGCCTAACTCATCTTGACTTTTGACGATTCTTATTTGGCTGTTACAGGTCTTTGCCTGCAAACGACAGCCTACTTTGTTGCTTGATGCTTTTTAGCCATTTTCATAGGCTTTCTGAATTTAAAAAGCTGTAAACTTAGGTCTACAAATTTGGTTGTCTCCCAGGCAGAGCCTTAGGCCCTTTGCAAGGCTGAGCTTTCCCTGGTTGAAAGAAATCATAGTGTGCCTTTCTTCTTTTGACATGAATGATACAGACCTCAACAAAGGAACAGAAAAGAAAAAAGAAAATGATAAAGGCAACTAACAAACACGGGAAGTTCTCACTTCAGAATTTTGCTGAGAGGGGTTATACAACACTTATGTAGTTTCTAATGGCAGTCTCAAGGGGAAAAAAAGTCTTTTAATAGTGTTAAATTTTTTACACAAGTGTAAACATTGATGATCAGATAATGCTGGAAAGCAGCATATTGTTCTCCTTCTCCTAGCACAAAGACACGGTATTTTACATGGAAAATAGACAGCCGTGGTGTTCGTGTGAATGTACACCTCAACCTAAGAGAACGCCTTTTTAAATTTTGTGGGTTTGAACTTTGAGGATTCAACAGATGTCTAGTTAGAGGTGCAAAATTAGGTAAAGTGAACAAATCCCCATGCAAGTGACACTCTGGATGATAAGTGTCCTTCCTATGTGAAATTGGTGGTCTGGTTTTATATTCAGTCAACACATACTATGTGGAGCAGATGGCTTACAGCTAAATTAGAACCATAAACCTTTCAAAGTTAAAGTTATATATGAATTAAATCTTTCAGCAGGGGTCCCATCACCTATTTCTCCTTACTCTAACATTGAATCTCTCAAAAAGCAGATTTTTTTTCTTTAATCAACAGAAGTCAATCTTCAGCTAAATGGAATTACATTGAGATCTGTCCTGATTCTTAGTCCTGGCATCATGGAAAGTTTCATTCATTACTGGGACAATACAATTGTCCATAATCTACCTTCCCATGTTTATTTTATCACACTCTTGGAGCAAGATGCTTCTACTGCCTATTTATGGGATAAAGCTGTCCAAAATTATACAGAGACCAATCAGATTTATCATTCTTTGGCGTTTGATGGCATCCATCTGTTTATTTACAAAACTGCTAAAGACTTATTGAGTTACTAGACTACAGAGAAAATAAATTGAGTTATCATATGTAGTTAAATTCAGTCCTTGCATCTGCTGTCTTTACAGCCTGTATGGTGTTTTCTGAAATTACACTGGCTTGCAGACCCAGGCTTCAGGAATACATTTACTTCACAGCCTTTTTATGCCATTTCAAGTGAATTTCTAATGCATGAGCAATTTGTGGTTCAGGAAAATGTTGACAGAAGAATGTCAGGGCTTTCTGTTGTTAGCAGTTTAAAAGCATGATAGGGATGGTTCTTACTTAAAAGTAGCTCTTAAAAGTTTGGAGCTGCTCAGTTTCTGGAATAATTTGATCTCACCCCTTTCAATCAATATTGCACAACTATTGTGGAAGGCTTTAAAGCTTATGGGCACAAATAAACTAATATTATTAGTAAGTATAAAACACTTTTAAGATGAGGGATGGAGAATGAACTCCTCTCGTGCTCTATGTATTCAATTACTGTTGTAAGTACAAACAAAAAGAAATAAAATTTAAAGTTCAAAGCTTTCCATTAATAAAATAGCAAAATGAGGAAATATATCTTAAAGGGATTCTTTAGTTCCTGTAGCAAGCATAAGTTTGCAGCAGTGAACTCAATTATTGCCCACATCCTTTCTGTTTGTGGATGAGCTGCTCTGTAACAATGAAATCACTGGAAATGTCCTTTTGAAGGAACTAGTCTGAACCCAGCAAAGATTAACTCAGAGCACCCACAGGTAGCTGAGAGCCCTGGCTTTGTGTCAATTAGGTCACAACTGTTAGAGAAGGGTTGTTCCCTTTGTGACAAATCTCTTACTGTAATAAATTCTCCACTTCTTTTATTTGTATGCCTTGCATAGCTCTGCTTCGTAATTTTGGAACTGAGAGGTATAGGGAATATATTCCAGAGAGATCCACATGTCAGCTCCTGTCCTATAGGGATGCAGCAGATCCAGGTCAGTGCTGCCTGTACAAGCCCAGGGCTGAGTTCTGCATCTCCCTGCACCATCCTTTGGCATCTGAGTATGGCACTGTGCCTACACACAGCACCAGCTAAATGGTGCCTCCAGATGACTAAGTTTTTGTGGGACATGGAATAGGGAACAGTGTGGAAACCACCAAATGCTGTTTTGCGAATGATTTGGAGCCTAGCAAGGCTGTCAGAACTTGTGCAGCCTGGTGAATCATGCCTGACTGCAGAGCCACTTCAAAAATTCCTGCAGGATGCACTACTCTGTACTAGCACTAGATGGGTAGGTTTCTCTTATATCACATCTGCAATTCCTTAGGTTAAAAAATAAGAATAATAACAACCAACAAAACAAAACAAAACAAAACAAAGGTTGGAAGTTGATTTTTCTTACAAAACACAGTAATATTAAGTGCTGCAGAAACAATGAAAAGGAAAAAGTTTGAGCATACAAAATTAGCAGGTCCATAAAATAAAACCAGGCTTTTGAAAATAATTATTTAAAAATAATTCCAAGCTAAAAATCCAAGTACCAGTCAAATCTATTAAAACATACGATGAAAGGAGGCTTCTGTGAATGTTATTGGATCTGGCAAGTGAGTCACACACTAAACTGCATATGTTTTTCATACTGGAGAAAATGAGCTTGAAAATGACTGATAGCTAGTTAATATGGGAAAATGGCAGACAAAATAATCCATCCAAAAAAGGAACATTTTAAACTCGTACTTGTATCTGTATCACTTCTAAAGAATCCCTCTTTATAAACCTACTCTTTCAAAAATGTTTGGGTCTGAAAAACATTAGTATTAAGTGAATCCTCCAAATTCCTAAGCAGGAAGTATGGATCTAAACGGTGGCTGAGAAAGACTCTTGTCACTTTAAGTCTTTCATTTCAAGAAAGTTGTCTTGAGTGCTCAAAACATGCTAGGGTGTAAGGGAAAAATTAAAAAGAAAATGACAACGGCAAACTATATTTAGGGTTTGAGAGTGACTCAACATGAAATGATCAAGGAAGGTTTAGAATGACAATGTATCTATCTATCTTAATTTGTACTATTTATACATATATTTATTACTTTTAATTCACGATTCTGTGATACACAGTCTGAAGTGTCTTCTGTCAAGTACTCAGTGTCCTCAGCTTCTTTTGAGTGTATCTGACTATAAGTGGGATGTAAAATATCTGGTGCCTTGCCACAGGGCAAACCCTGGAAGGCAGAACAGTTGGATTGCAGTGATCAAAGGGTAACCTTCCTTGCCCTCGCCCTCTGACAGTGATGTAGCAGCATGAAACCCATAACTGCAATTCCAGGCTTTCAGACTTGTCCCTGGGAGCATCATTCAGGGCACTTTTCCAGATACAAAAGTGCTTCAGGCTTGTGTTGTCCATTTCCCCACAACCCTTCCCCTTCCTGAGTGTTTGCAGCTGTATCTGCCTCTCGTTCAACAGTGGGTTCAGCAGAACTTGCTCCACAGTGAAACAGTTTCACTGACTGGAGGTGGAAGTTTTAGGTGGCTGCTTGTAGTTAAATCATATCAAAAAGTGAGAAAATTCTTGTGGGAACTTGCATCTACTGGAATTTGCACCCAGAGTAGATTTTAGCCCTTGCTCTGCTAACCAGATACCTGTGTGTTTGTGGATATGTGGTCTTTCTCTATGCTCTTTGTAAAATGGGAATGCTACTTTGTGAGGATGCTGTGGGAATAAATGAACAATGTTTGAGTTGTTCTCAGATTCATTGTTGTAAGTGTAATAGAAAAGAATCCAAGCAATAAGTTCATAGCATGGTTTAGTGCATAATATTGTTCATTAATTTCCAGATCCCTGCATTGCCTCAGCAGAAATGTTTGAGTTAAGAATAAGGACTCTTCTTCACTATTTGTTGATGAAATTTCATATCAGTATCTAAATATATAAGATACTCTGTTGTTCTGGTTTTTTTTTTTTTTTTTTTTTTTTTTTTTTTTTCTCAGGGAAGAGCAGATTAATCTGCTTTCTTTCTGCAGATAAATGATTCCTGTCAAATATACTCATGCAGGAATCTTTGTCCACAATAGAGAAAAACTGATTAGTCATCATGATGGAATAGATAAAGAATCTTTGAGAGCACGTTGCACTTCTCACAATGAAGTTTTTGTAGAGATATTTTGGTTACCTGAAAATGTATTCATATGCAAAAGGCACAACAAGTTACACTACAAACTATTACAGCATAACACATTAAATTCAAAAATAAGCTTCATCTTTTCCTGGGGAAGCAACAAAAGAATGCTGGTCATAAGGCAAAAAATTATCTAAGTATAAATGAGAACTTGAGATGAAACTTTCTTCACAATTTATGGAGATTGTAATTACTAAATTTCAAATTTGAGTGCTGAAGAAATAACCTTTGAATAAATTCTATTTGCATCTGTATAGGTAGAGGATGAAAATAATAGGGGTTGTTTTTCAGAAAACAGCAAACCATGGCTGGCAGCACATCCTGAGCTGTGTCAGAGCATTGTTCTGACTGATATGGGGGAAAAATTATGTGTAACTGTAAATGGTGTCTTACATTAAAATTAAAATCTATCATTTCATTTACTGTTTTCTGATGATTTAAGAATATATGCTCAGAATAATATTTAGAGTAGAGAAAGCTCTAATTTATGTGAAACAGTGCATTAAAAGCAGTTACTCATCCACCTAAGAAACATTATCAGCTACTCATCAGCTTCAATTCAGAACAGAATCTGAAGAATGGCCTGAAAGAGGCATCAAATTTATTCTGCTTTTTAAAGACCTTGGCAATGCAAGATACTGAGTGTGACAAATGCAGTTAGGTATAAATTACCACCTTTCTTGCAGCTACTGGAGCTCGAGGTCCCACTTGCCTCCACTGAAGTGCACACAGTTCCACCTTGGTTTGTACTGGAGGAAATCTGGAATGCCATTACAGGACACTCTGCAAGCTCCCATTATTTTCAACAGGAGTGATGCCAAGCTCCTTTCAAAGTTGATTACAGAATCATAAAAAAAATAAGGCTGGAAAGGACTTTTAGAGATCATTTACTCCCGTCTCCCCTGTTCATGGCAGTATCAGCTGCATGTAAACTATTTCTGGCAGATGTTTGTCTGACCTGTTCATAAAAGCATACAAAAATGGACTTTCTGCTTCTTACCTAGGAAATTTTTTTACCCCCATGCATTCCTGTTAGAAAATCTTTCCTAATGGTTAACCTAAATTTCCTCTGCTATGATTTAAGTCCATTACTTTTTATCATGCCCAAAATGAGCACGGAAAAAAGATTATTTCCTTCCTTCCTTTTCTCTGCAGACATTTATATTTTTCTGTTTGCACTCTATCACCTTTCTCTATATCAAAATAATCCTAGTTCATCCAAACTGGTTAAGGTCATGATTTCTAGACATGTTTTGGTTGCTTTGTATTAGTCCCCTATATTATACCTGTGCAAAGACAAGTACAGCAGGAGGGCAGAATACTGAGGGATGGAGGGGGAAACTGAGTATTTTGCAAGAAAATGTTACTGAAATTATACCAATCATTCAGCTGCCTTTTTTTTTTTTTTTAGGGTACCACCTTATCTTTCAGCCTGTTCTTCAGTTTGCCCTTTATATATGCACAATATCCATCCTTCCTACACTGTTAATTACTGCTGTCTGCTACAGTCAAAGGCTGCCGTGCCTAAAATGAGAGGTGTGCGAAATGGGACACTGTAACTCTGAACTTGGGCAATGTGCAGGATCTGTAGAGTAACAGGAAAATCAAAGCTGTGCTAAATTCAGATTTTTCTCCTTCCCAAACCTTAATTTTACTAAGTGACTTGACACTGAAACCAGAAAGCTTACTCCACGTTTCTTCTAAGTTTGGTTATTTTTAGGATTTCCTGCAGAGATCTTGGCCCTGAGCTCTAATTCCTTCTTCCCACACACATGCCCATGTCTTTCCATCCACAGTGGAGTCAATGATTCACGTCTGGTACGCTCAGCCAGCAGGGATCAGTGATTTCTTCCTGTAGGCTTGTGGCACTTTGTAGCAAGGTGCAATGAAAATTCCTTTTAATGAAGAGAAATTAGTCTTAGGAAGCAAGTGTGGCTTGCATCCCAGCAGCAGTGGTGCATGGCAGTTTGGGGTCTGTGATGTACGTTTTGCTTACAAGGATGCATAATTCATTCACGAGAGAATCTGTAAATTATTCCAGTAATCCTTACCTGTGGGATAAATATTGTCCCCTAAGAAGCTCGTATAACTTTATAATCTGATAATTTATTCTGTCAGGATAATACTGAGAAATTCTGTAATAAACTTTCACTACTTGTTATTGGGCAACTAGAGCTTTACTCAAATGCTGTTTCTCTGATATTATGCTTTAGCAATGCTTTTTCTGATTCTTCTCCATCGATCAAAAGTGATATGAAAAAAGATTTTTAGAAAACATCATTCTCCTGCATCTTCTCATCATAAATTATTGGGTTTTTATTTCATGGTAGGTACATGAAAATGTTCCAGATAGTCAAATAAACAATCAGAAACCATGTCAAGCATTTAAGATTCAGGTTTTTTCACTGGATACAGAATTTTGTTCTACCATCTTCAGTGAAGGTAATTTTTCTACACTTACGGGAGGTCACTTTGCGCTTCTGGCCTGTGGCATATGCTGTGAAAAATTCAAGACAGGCGGGATTTTATATCCCAAATGAGACAAATTGCCACAGCAGGATTAGAGTGTGAAGATCGTAACAGTCAACAACCACGACCCTGATCAGCCTGTCCCACTCAGAATGTGCAGCCCAGCTCCCAGGGAGAGTTTGTATCAGCTGATAGCACAGGACATCCTGACACACAGCTCAAGGAAGAGGCAGCTCCATCCTTTGTACCAGAGCAATTACACTGTCAAATCCCACTCAACAGCTCTGAGGGGTGCTGGGCAGCAATTCCCTTGTTAGATCCTACCCAAAACGTCCAAACGAGGAAATGTTAGTTGGGAAGGATGGAAATGCTGATCTGGAGTGTCTGATTGCTGCACAAAGCCTGTGGCTTTGCCAGTCACTTAGCCATTGAGCTGGACACTGATACAAAGACAGTAAATTTCTAGGAAGTACAGTCAACATAAAGTATTTCACTTCAACAAGTGCCCTGCTCTGTGTCATTTCATTCCATGTATTCTATAGTTTTATATCTTCAAATGTTCCAAGTGCATTTATTTGTATAGATACATAAAGGTGCAACTTGAGCACTTCAGTGCAGCAGAGTGAACTTATAATCCACCAAGGACAGAAATTCCCAGCTACCCATAAAAAAAATACATTACAAATTCTAGTTCTCAGTCCTGGAATAAGTTAATGTGAGTTTATCCAAATGAAAAGGGTAGGTCTCAGATCAAATCAGTGCTTTCAGTAGATGAAAGATGTCTAGACGCCTGAAAATTATGGAATTACTTCTCAAGCTCATCTTCCAAACACACATTATGGGTGTACTTGTGAGTGGTTGTTCCGCCTATTCCAAGTGTTCTAGTGAAAGCTGATGTCCTTTCAGTTATAACTCTTGTAGTTGACTAAGAGATGGAACATAGTTATAAGAAAATTGTTGTTCATTTCCACACTCACCAGTGGTACAAAAAAAAAAAAAAAATCAGTGAAGGCTGAGCATGGATACTGTCAATAAATTACCAAAGCAATTATGATTGAAAATATTAATTGAATCAAAAGGTCTTTGCTTGCCAGATGCAGTGCAGCCTATGTGAACAGATCAAGTGTGCAAATGCACCATATACTGAGAAAAAATATTAGCTTTCTTTTTCAGAAGTAAAATATTGTGCTATGGCCACACTTAAATTTATGGATACAGCTCTAAATCCTATTCCATGTGAGGAATTGCACCAGTGATACCAGTGCCATTAAGACAGGAAGGTCTTAGAAACGTCTCAAGAAACTTCATAAAACAAATTATTTGTCTGTTCCTCCTGGTGTTTGTTCCATGTTTTCAATACATCCTTTTTATCCCAGTACCTGGCTCGGTTGTCTTGTGGCATGTTGCTTGGGTAATTTTAATAAAAGTACTTTTTGCCTTCTCCTCTTCTCCTCAAATTTCCCTACCTACTCAGTAGCCACTGTATGCATTTTCTTTTGCATTTTGAAAAGCAAAAGTTGAGACATTTTGCTTCCCCAAATTATTTTCTATTTGATATCAAATTGCATGCTTGAATTTTAATGCTGCATTTCTTGCTCTGGGAGCTGAAATTTGTTTACTCAGCTGAGCACAGGCAGGACTGGTGCAGTTTTCCCAGCAGGGCTCACTCAAGTGCCTGCTCCCTCACTCTGAACTCACTTTGTTCCCACTTGTTCCTTAGTGCTCCTAGAGAAAATACTAGCAAATATGGAAGCTGATGTGGTTCTTGCAATGCATCTTCTATTAGAATGAAATTTTAAAAATTGGCACATTTGTATCAGAGAGCACCAAGCTCATAATCAGATGGTAATGATCTGTAGATGAGGAGGAGATCTGTGTCCAAGCACGTAACCTGCTTTGTACTTGTGAGATTGAGATGAGCATGACTTCAAGTCATGAGCTCTTATGTTGGTTGGCTTTGTTTTCCTTTTGGTATTGTTTATATCTTTTGGATTGCAATACAAAGGGCTCATTGGAAAATCAGTACTGAATAAAAGCCTCAACTTCAAATCAGTAGTTTTAAGCACTCTCCAAAGTATAGGGAAGAGAAGGGAATATTGATTTCTCAAGAAATCAACTATTAGGAAATGAAACAACTTTAAAAAGGTAGGGGTGTTACTTTATTGGCAGTGCTTCATGAAGTGCATTCTGATATTGGCTCTTGGATGCCACTTATACCATCTTCCTACAAACTGGAAAGCTGCTTTGCCAGAGCTTGAAAAGGAAGCATTTTTTCCTGTTCAAAACATTTTCAGCATTTCAAGCCAAACAATTTGTGTAGAGGAATAGATCTCTATTTAAAGAAATAAGAGCAGACTATTCATTATCTGGAATCTTACTTTAGCATGTTGTTTGTTTCGGAAGCAAGGCTTTGTGAATTGTGAATTGTATTCATTTTATGACCTGACCAGCCATGAATGAAAGAGCTGGCTGATTTTGTCTCCATAGTTTTATATGCCTTTCTTGTAAACTCTGACTGGGCATGCTGTAATAACGTTTTCTTGTTCCAGACTGGTGAGGTTGAAATGGAAAGAAACGAACCTGATTGAAGTTGCAGGTCTGCCTGTAGCTTGTTTCGTTCTAGATACAGTTGGAGCCAATTTTATTTCCCATTAGTCAAGATTAAAAAAAAGCCTCCAGTCTCACATACACCGACTCCACAAAGAAAGACAGATATGCTACAGTTTGATTTCCTGGATCTCTCCTTGATTCAGTGAGAGGGGGTCGTTAGATGAGGCTGGAAAGACAAATACCCCATTTAAAAGCTGAGATGCTGAAACGGGATCAAATTGTTTGACCAGACAGCTTTTTAACTGTGAGATTGCCCATAAGTGTAACAATGCAATCAAAAGTAGTGGGTCATTATGTTTGTTTTCAAATTCAATGTGATGGTTGTATAGAGAAATATTTAATTGGAGAGAAACTTCTCATACTGTCCTGCACTCACAAATATTTTTCAAGCTAATGCCTCTCCTATTTCTTGACAACAAAACCAGAAGCATAAATGGAAAATGAAGTCAAGCTTAACAATATGTACCATTCCTTTATGAGCAGATTTGATTGTTCATTGTCTGCATATAGAGTGGTGTGCTGATATGACAGCACAGAATATTCTGACTTCTCCCAGACTTTTAGGACACTTCAAGGTGTGATTATGGAAAGTAACATTCAAGAGATTGTGCAAGTTCGGTGTGACATGTTACTTGAAAATGACAAGAAAATGACTGCTCCTCTGAGGAGGTAGATGCTGCTGCATGTAAACATATGGGAAAATGTAATTTACTACATTTTTCTTGTGGAAGCAGTTATTTTTATTATTTAAATGGAAAGAAAAGATTCTTATAGTGTTACTTGGTATTAGTGAGTTAGCTGTTCTTCCCACATATTCAGCCTTCTTTTGCATATAACTGCATATGCATTTTTTGAGAACAGAATAGAAAATGCAGCTCTAAAAAATAAGTTAGGAAGTTTTAAGAGCTCTTAAGCAGATGCTTTAGAAATTATTTCCACATCATTGTGCCATTCCTTCTATCCTTTTTTGCTACCCCCAAAATAAATTGTTATGTTTTAGAAATGTTGAGACATTTGAATGTATTTTAAATGTTTCTATGTGCATGTGTGAGCATAAAATTTCATGATTTTTTTTCAGCTGAATATAACATGCTTGGGAACCCCCTCTTTAGAATACTCAGATCTGTAGAAATGGTGCTATGTAAGAAAATATGTCTTTTTTCAAGTTTACCAACTGGACAGTACTATCTCTCTGTACAAATCCTACCCCAATGTCATTCAATGATGTATCACTGTGATGCATCATTAAATATTGAACATTGATTATGTAAGTGCTGCAGGATTTAGTTTAGTTCACTGTTCATAAAGGCTTGTGAAACTTGGCCAATAAGTTCCCACAGTGTGTAGAAAGGATAGAAATGCTTTGTGATGCTGGTCTTTTACACAGGAGTTAGGTGGAAATGAAGAAATTGAAGATATGCAATTGAAGATATTCTCTTGATTTGCAGACTTGAGAGAAATGCTCAGAATAAGGGGTCAGAAACACTTTGGCTGTGAACTTTGCTGATCTGAACCTGCTGTGGGAATTGTCCTTGTTATTTAAAGATCTAGTTTAATTATACCTGAATTCTGATTGCTTAGATACCGAGCAGACATTTATTTTCTAATACTGTTAATGAATCAGTCAGGCTGGGTATCAGGCATTAGTACCTATACATAAGGCTGTCTGTGTTTGCAGCTATTTCAAGCAATTAACAAATTTAAATGTTGACATATAACTGCTGTCATATGGGTGGCCATTTTGTCCTATTTATAAGCTTGTTTTTAAGTGTTTCTCTTGTTAGATACGAAGCATATATTCAGACAAACTGAAGAAGTGCCATTTCTTTGTTCCCTGAATTCAGTCCAGTTTGGTGAACTCATAAACTGAAAACTCATAAACTGAAACATAAACATTACTATTTTCTTTATTTTGGTTGCATTTCCTAGGAAAATTGGTGGCAGGCCAAAATAATATCTGAACTCAAATGGTTTTAAGGATTCAGATCCAGGTTGCTCACCAGGGCAGCTGCACTGTGAAGGGTTGGTGCTGCTGGAGCAGTGGGGAAAGAGGAGGAACAGTCAAGGTTCTGCTCCTCAGCCACACCCTTCAGACCTGTTACAGAGCATTATCTCTTTGCCACATCTGGGAGGCCGTAGAAAAGATAATTTTCACCCATGGGATTATTGCTAATCCATATATTTGGTTCTGAACGTAAAGTTGAAGTGTTGTATGATGCAGCTGATTTGTCCAATGTCAAGCAGTAGGGCATTGGGGAGAACATTGCAGTTGAGCTAGCAAACCTTTGAAGTCTATTCATTAAAGCAAACAAACAGAAAAGTGGAGGGGAGGATAATTGCTTCGAGGGTTATTTTGAGAGGATATAAATGAAACTAGAAAGCCAAGTTTTTGCAAGTAATGGTTTGCCAGATTTGACTTAATCCCTTTCCCTGGGTGAGTGCATTGTGATAGAGCCTTCAGTAGTGTGATATTGTTGTGTGTTTGTGCAGAGCCCCTGCAATGTTTTTTGCACAGGCTGGACCATAAGAAAGGACAAAATTACGTTTGAACAAACAGCTGCAATGTTTGAATGTTTGCTCTTGCCACTCACATATATCATAAGGTTTTCTTCTGAATGTGGATGCTGTTGGATGCACATTTAGGGGTGGGGGATGTGTGTGTGCAAAGACATGCATGTACACCTGGAATTGAGGAAATGAGGAGCTTTCTGTTGCTGCACAAAAAGAACTATCTATTTCCCAGAAGAAGAATGCTGTAGGGCCAGTTTAAACATTTTAGTGCTGTAGATGTATGACTTCAAGCCCTGGGTAAAAGCTGGCTGAATATGTCATAGACATGATTTGTCTTTGGATGATAGCAGCATCTCTCATAAAGCACTCCATTCAATCTGTGGAATGATATTAGTAGTGAATGTGGAGAATGCTCTTTTCCAGTAGCTTGAGGTATACTTATATGAATCTAGCTGCTGAGTGACATGGTAAATAAAATCCAGGGGAAAAATGATATGCAGTTAAAGATGTATTTTAGTGACAGGCAATGCAGCAGCAAAGGCAAACAGAGATAGAGTCCTGCAGTTAGTATGTGAAAATAAGAGGGAACAAATGCCTTCAAGAACTAATGATCCCTTGAATCTTTTATCTGTTATCCCAAATTAGACTAGGAAAGATCTATTTAATGGAAAAAAAACTATTCTGCTCCATCTTTTACTAACTCTTGTGTATTTCCCTCCTCAGCACCCACACTTTTGAAATGCATATTAGGAATAGAATCATTCCATTTGGAGAAGGGTGTATCAATGCATATTAACAGGTGGAGGTCCGTGTAGGTACATTATTTTACCATCTACATAGTTTAAACCACATTTCCTCTTATCTTTGTGACACCAATTCTAGCACCAGAATTGCATTAGTCCCCATAGTGGATCTTCATTTCTGACAGTACATTTCTGAGCAAATGAAAAATCATCCAGTCATTTCTGTCTAATTAGTTGTGTCTCTAAATACCTAATTATCACTGGGAACAAATTGCATGCTACAAAGATAATATTATGGAGAGCTGTTAATCTGTTAAGATGCTGCTTTTGAGTTTTGTACAGTTGATGCAGCTGTTAAAACAGAATTTTTGCCACCTGGATATATCATTACCATTTTATTGTAAAATTCAGAAATAACTGATGGGAAACCAGAGTATTGGAGTTGGCTTCTTTAAGCATTGTGCTTGTCAGATAAAGAAATGTACTCTTACATCCTTCATAATCTACTCTTTTCCATACTTTAAGCTACTCTGGCATTCTTAAAAGGTGAGTCTGTGGCAGCAATAAAAATTAAATGTTCAGTCAGGGTTACTTGGTTTGTTAATAGCTTGGTTTGCATTGTCCACATATACATGGGAAGATAGAATAACACAGTAGATTCTTGGAGTTTTCAGCCAAATGCAATCTGCATAGAAATTGCATGTTTCTGTAGAATACTTGACAATTATGCTTAGGTGGCTTAACTGTAATTAACGTGTAATGTGCACTTTGGCTAGAAAAGAGAAATTACCAGGTACTTACCTCGTGATTATTTCAGCATGCTTGCACAGTTGTGGTTTGTGGTCATGGTAGTGCAGAGTGCTGAGTATTCTCAGCTCATTCTGGAGTCCACTGGTGCAGAGTATCTCCAGAACCTCCTAGATGAGGTCCTGAATCCCTGGGAAGTATACAGTGACTGTATGTAAAACATAGTTTATAGCTGATGCCTGCATAGAAGTAATGCCACTGCTTGTTAATGATATCATCAAAAATTCCCAGCTCAAGGACATTCCTGATCATTAGAGATATAAAACTTTATTTGTAGTAAAACCTCCCTTTTGAGCTGAAGTTTTTGATTTTTTTATATTCCTTTTTCCTTTCTTCATAGCAATTCTTCAGGCTAAAAGATTTTAAAGGTGACACGTATGAACTACAGTGGTTTCAGTTTAGAGGTAAATGCAGCTGCACGCACGTTATGTTTTTGTATTGATCTGCTAATATGAAACCTATAAAAATGTGGACTGATAATGAGTTGAGAATTCTAATTAGCAGTCATCATGCTGCCACCTCTTCTATGTAATCAAATCAGCAAAAATCCTGACAATATGAACAAGAGGTGCTTGAAGAAGTCTGTTAGTAATCTCATAGGAATACATCTAAAATTTATGCCCTATTTTACTTTCATGAAAAAGTTAATTAAACAAATCAGCACTTCAAGAACCACAAGAGAAATCCTGTCCCAAATTCTGTATACAGGCAGCCTTGAAATGGGAATGAGGACGTAACCACCCTTGTGTCCCTTGCTAGAACCTGCAGGGACCTGTGAGGGTGCTGTGTGCGTTGTGACCTTCCCCTGTTGTGTTGGTCAGTCCCAGTGGACTCAGATTCTGCATCCATGGAGCCTTGGAGTTGTTGTAGGATTCATCATTTGCTGTATCCAGAGACATGTGTGGTGATTTGTTTTCCTCTGGGATCTGCCCACACTGGTTTCTTAGTCCTTATGTCCCCTCTCACATAGCAGAGAGCTGGCTGGCTGATCATGAGCATTCTTTGCACTGGTGTGGGGATTTTGGCAGAGGAATGTGAGAAGTTGGGCTTGGAATCTGGCCAGAGGTGGACAGAAATGAGTGCCTGAGCTGGAGCAGAGAGAGCAGGACCCCAGGCAAGGCTGAGGCTGTTCCTTCCTAAGGAGGTTCTTACCCCAGAGGGTGGTTGGGCACTGGGACAGTCTCCCAAGGGAGGGGGGGTCACAGCACCAAGCCTGACAGAGCTCAAAGAGCATTTGGATAATGCTCATGGGCACATGGTGTGACTCCTGGGGGTGTGCAGGGCCAAGACCTGGACTTAATGATCCTTGTGAGTCCCTTCGAACTCAGCTTATTCTGTGGCTCTTGAATGGGCTATGGATCCCAGCACAGATAACACACCAGAAGCCTGTGATGCCTTAAACCAGGGAAGCTGTGAGTGAGCGTTTCCTTGCACCCAAGTTGGCTTCAAGGAGACTGGTTTCAAACTCCAAGTTTTTCTGATGAAAGAGAGAAAAAGAGGTTCTGAGTCTGTTTACTTTAGAGGGGCCAAGACAGAGTAAGCAGAGCCCTAGTACCTAAAGCACACAATGCAATATTTTGACAAGTTTTATTCAGAGAAGACATTATTTAGCTGAAAGCCACAGCTGTGAGCTAGATTGAAAACCAAGAGGAACACGAAGGCTATTTTTCAATGATGATCAAATGGACCAGTATTGCTGAGTAATTCAGTTTTGGTGGAATTTGATTCCTCTGTGTTGTGATGTCTGCAAGGCAGTGCCTGTTTCCGGCACTCCAGCTGGGTTATTTGTTAGAATGTTTGCTGTTTTGTGGAGGTTTTTTCTAATGCTGGGAAGCCTTAATCATGGGTCAAGCCTGCATTGTTTTAGGCACCAAATGAACTCAGAACAAAGAGGCAGTTCTGCTGCCATAGAGTTTATAATCTAAGTAGAAAACAAGAGACAACAGATGGATCTAGACAGACGGGGGAGCATAAGGAAACAATGTGACAGCACTGGGCAGCCAAAAAGTCAGTGTTCAAGGGAGAGCAGCAGGCCAGCTATGAGTTTTCTATAAGCAGCATATCAAAGACAGGATCTGAAATGAGATAATTAAGACAGCTTTGCAGATGGCTGTAGGGAACTCCTAAGAATGAGGCAGTTTGGTGGGGAAGGGCTTTGGAAGTAAAGACAAATATTTTTGTGCTTTAGGGCATAGAAAGTGGGAAATAAAGCAGGAAACACTCCGATAGTGGTGATATCACCAAAAATATTAGATAAGTACAGGGATATTTTTTGCAGCAGCATTCTGTATAGGTAGGAGTGAGCTAAAGCTGAGTGCCTTTGGTCCACTTTTTAAGTGAGGAAGAATGGGAAGAATGCTCCTTCCTCTCATCCTCACTGAAGGATTTCTCCCCCATTGTATCAGCAGACACTTCTTGGCCATGGAGAGTTTGATGAGATTCACTTTTGAGCACATAAAATACTTTGAGCATAAAGGCTGCAAAACACTTCCGAACTCCTAGATTTCAAAGACCACTGAAACAAAAGCCTGGATTTGGAAGTCAAATAAATTTTTTTTCTCAAACAGAAACAAAATAATCATAAGACCATGTTTGATTATACTGGACAGTTGGTAAACAACTTGACAGCAGTTTCATCTTATGGTTGCATTAGCTATTATTCTATATGGCAGTTGTATTTGGCAAATTACAATTTCCCTTTGAAAATGATCCTTGGAAAATAATACATGGCATTTTAAATTGCCGTGGTCCATATATGCAAATGAATAAATGCAAAACAAATACGTACAGCTAGATGGTGTTAACTGCGTTAAAAGAGCCTTTACTCTCAGTTTTCTCATTTTAGTATTTCAGTATCCCATTGCTTTATTAATAAAGTTTTCTGTATTTAAAATGAAAATTGCTTGCAAAAAATATATAAGCATTGTTTGCTTTCAATTTCCGTGCAGTACATAAAGAAGATAAGAGCACGGAGTATCTCTTAACGGAATGAAATCCCTCCATATGGCACCCTTCTCCCATTAAGATGTATAATATGAACCCAAAAAGCATCTTTTAAAATAGTTTTAAAGCTGAAATGGGATTTTAGTTTAGCTTAATTTGTGAATTGCCAGAAGCAAGAATTATCCTTAATGCTGTCTGTATAAGACTGCTCCCACAGCTGCTCTTAAGCAATTCTATATCAAAATAACCAGGAGCTGTCTCACATTCATCCAGAAGTTAGGATTCTAACCCGAATTAATCTAAATTTCCTTGTGTGTCAACAGAAAGAATGAAGCACTTGGACAGGACATCTTGTCCTGTTCTATTACATGAGTTTGAAATAAAATTATCTTTTAAATCTCACTCTTGAGGTATATCTGTTCCTCTTCTACAGAGGGAGCCTAGATGATTAGCTTAGTCTCCTCACCTCACTCTAGGCAGCTGGAGTTGGAGGAGATTAAAAACAACCTTTGAGACTGAGCTGAACTGCCTTTTATTTCAGGCTGTCAAATGTAGCAGGGTGCTGCAGTTCAGACATATCTCTGCTCAGCAAGCCAGGGGAGAATGAGAGTCTGTGCAGAGCCAGGACAGAATAGCTGCATCAGTTAACCTGGCAGGTTCACAGCTCCAAGACTGTCCAGGATAGCAGTGACCACAAGCTGTAACAGGAAATCACATTAGAAGCTCTAATGTTTGGTTTGAGATAACCCCAATGTTGTGCATTGAGTGCTGTGTAAATAGTTAATAGTCTTACAAGCTGTGATTCTGACATAAAGAAGAGGCTTTATTTAAAAATCCAGTTGTTGGTGGTGGGGTGGTTTTTTTTGGTGTTTTTTTTTTTTTTTTTTTTTTTTTTTTTGTTTTTTTTTTTTTTTTTTTTGTTTTTTTTTTGTTTTTTTTTTTTTTTAATGACTGTTCTCATATGAACCTCTTTGCTTCATCCATGAGGTCCTCACCTGAGTACCCAAAGAATCTTCTGTGCTGGAGGTTGCTGCTGACTCTGCAGCCTGGCAGCATCTATTGTGCTGCAAAGATCAGATCTGGGAATGGCAGACTGAGAACTTGCAGAAGCCTTTCTTCAGCTGTAACACACTTAATTCTTAGAGCTACTTGCCAGATGCAGATACATTTGATTGAGTGCAGCGACCATGATTCTGTTTCACCTGTTCTCAGCCATAAGCTGCTTTATAACTTTCTCTGTTAAAAGTTCTGGTCGCCCTGCTGTTTGAAAGACTTTTTATAGAGTTCTCAGAGCCTGTAAAAGAAGCCTTTTCCATAAATCATATTTTTAAAAGTGCTGTTCTGAGTGATTTGACATTTTTTCAAAAGTAAGATAAAAGTTTATGTACTTGGAAATTATGTCCCTAAGAAGTATGCACTTTATATTTTATTTATTTTGATAGCTTATGTTATGATACATTTGATAGATCCTGAAAGACACTGACAATTTTAAAGATAGGGCCAATAAACTTTCGTTAGTGGGGAAAATGTGCCCCATAATGATCAGATGCCTTTGTCTATGCAAAGACATTGTATCAGCCTCGTGAAATTTTTCTTTTTCAAAATTTTTTGTTTTGTGTTTTTGACCAGTTACATAATTCCAGAAAAGGAATATTTGGCAAACAGTGGAAGGAAGGTCAAAAAGCTTTGGGGCACAGATTCTCTGGGATTATAATCCTTAAAGACAACAATGATACATTTTCATATCAAAGTTTAGTCCATACATATGTGTATATATAATTCTAATACCAACATACTGTAAGTAATGCCACTTGAACTGGCATAATTTGCTAGCCAGGCAGAGAGAGAACCAGAACCCCAGATAGCCAAATTTTGGATTGACTCATTGCATGTGGAAGAGACTATTCATTAGCACCAGCTGAAGATATGACACACAGCTCTTCTGAAGACTTCAACATTATATTTCAAAATAAAATATGTTTCTTCATAATCAAAATAAAATTTGGAGAGCAGTGTGGAAATTCACTGAGTTGAAAATACGAATTAATCAGTAATGCTATTTAAAATAGTATCAGTGAATGGACTTTTAAGCTAGAGAAAAATTGACTTGCACTTACCCGGTGGAAAAGTTTAAACAGATATATTAAGTTTCTGGCAGCCTTCAACCAGTTTGATTGGTGGATTACAAGGTGAGAGCAAGCCCAACACAAAAATCTTGTGCATGTACTGAGGTGCAGTACAAGCAGAACTGCAGTGTAGAGATAAGAGACTACTTAAACTCCTGCCAAGCAGTTCTGCTGGTTTTGTTCTATTTACACTGATCCCGCAGTCAGCACACGCAAGGATTTCTCTTTGTCTTGCGAAGGACCAATAATTCTGAAATTTCATAAGGGTAATACTGTGATTTTTACTGAGGCAGGAACCCCTTCACTTGTACAAGCAGTTTTTACTGTCATTGTTTCACAGAATGATATAAAGTACTTGTTTACAAGCATATTTTTAAACTGAGGAGAGATTTGGCTGTTTTATAGCTGTAAAAATCTTTACAGTTCTGTCAGAGCATGTCTACATGTGCAGTGCCTCACTAACATCTCCTTTCCTCATCCATTCTATATCACAAATATCTCTCCTCCCCTTCCTACCAAATGCCAGATTTCATTTACTCTGTTTCTATCCTCTTGACAATAAAAACAATAGCAAAGTTGAAGGTTTTGTCTGAGGATATAATTTAATTACCTTTAATAGTAATTTTTTGAATAAATTTTTCCTACAACAGTATCTGATTTTTAACACCTTTTCTAGGCATCTTGCTCTCAAAGAAAGCTTTAATATCAACCCAGTGGAAAATTGCTGCCATATAGATAAGAATTACTGAATTTATTTTTTCTTGAGATGGTGGATAACGTACCATGGTGAATTTATGGTCTGCCACAGTGTGCAGTCAAGAAGCATCTCATTTTGGTCATGAAAGGAACCCTCTATGAATCTGTGAGTTTAAGACAGGCAGCCATGGGAACTTTGTCCTTTGCAAAGACTTCCACTTGGAAAATGCCCTGGCAGAGGAGCTGCCTTGGTGCAGTCCTGCCATGAGAGGGACATTGCTGAGCTCTGGGCAGAGCCCTCTCTGGGCAGAGACCATTTCTGAATGACCGAAGGTTTGGTCTCCCCTACTACTGCCCCAGTGCAAAACTTTCTCCTGGGCAATCCATGAATTGACTATTTGCATTTAGCTCTATCCTTTAAAAATGTACTATGATAGATGCCTGTTATTTGTAGAGAAATCACCCTTTTTCCTTCTGTTTGGATGTACTTTTACACTGATTTCTGCTTCTAGTTTATTCATGCTCTAAAATAAAGTGTGGCAAAAAAACTGTATAGGTGAAATTATCCTAATGCTAAAAACTGAAGTGTTTATAGTTTGTAAACCTAAGTATACTGTATAATTAAAACAATTATTTAATTAAAAGATGCTTTCTTGAACTGCTTTGCAATTGGTGCTATTGAAATAGTTCTATTATTTTCCATGCATTTAATTTCTGTTTTGGTCTTTCCAAAGCACATTTTTTTGTAGAAAGCAAAACAGCTTTACATCTATAATTATAGTTTAAACAATTTGGAGTATCCATGATCAGATTAAAAGACTAAAGTAAACCTTACCATAATGGGACCAAAGCACAGGAGAATATACTGTGGTGGATATATCTGTTTAAGGTTATGAGCCTGTGGTTTGTTTACACTATTTGCTAGTTTCAAGGATATTGTGTCACTGTATATTCCCAGAGAGTTGAAAAAAGGATTTCCCACTGCTGACACATACTTTGCAAATGTTTGCTGAGTAGCACTGAGCTGGTTTATAAATTGTAGCAGTAATGGATCCCTGGTTATGGGTTTGTTTGTAATATTGATTTCCCGTCAGTCAGATTTTATAAAAAGCTTCACATCCTTGTTGCACATCCCAGGTCTAGATGCTACAGGTATTAGCCTCAGATTGTGAAAGAGATTTGCAAAGAGAATGTTTCGTGTGCACGGTTGCATTAAGGCTGATGGAAAATTGGTTAGAAGCAATGCCTGCTCTGTTGGAGAGCCTTTCTGCTCTCTGGTGTTGAGTGTCCTGAAACCTGTGGGCACATCTTTTCTTTCTGCAAATATTTTTGTGGAAGGTGACTATGGGGAAAGACAAAAATCACATGAAGCTCCTAAGAGTGTTACTAGATGCATCTATTAAGGGATAGACCCTCCATGTTGTCAGGATGAGTCTCTGTAAAGTTCTAGTCTGGACACCTGAGTAGAAATTGAAGTGTGCAGTGGGTGCATTGATGTGAGGTAGGTGTGTGTGGATACCTTAGGAAAAGCTTAGCAATATGAGGAATATTTTGGAAATCAAGAGGGAAAAGTCTGAGAGAGAGAAAATCTACAGAGACCTGTCCTTTCCTTCAGTGCTGAAAACCCAATTCTCTTCCATGTTTGGTCTGGCAGGTTGGGGGTGGTGCTACCCTGGGACAGCACCACTTCTCCTCAAAGCCCTCTGTTCAAGGGTGGAAATGGAGCTCACCTGGGGAGGGCTCCACAGAGCACTGAGCCTGATGTGGAGCTTCTCTGGATCTGTCATATCCCTCACAGGGAAGACTAGGAACGATCTAACAGGAATGAGTGGAGACAGCACAAGCTGTGCACCAAAGTCCAGTGATCCTTCTGTACCAGAGATGGCAGAACCACAAAGAGGAGGCCTTGTACGTCCATAATTCACAATTCACTGCAAAGCTTCAAAATGTAATCAAGAGAGATTAGTCATGCAGCAAACATCTAAGGCATAATTTCATTATGGCAGTGAGAACCACAGTGTCCGACTGTGTGTTCACTGTCTGGTTCCTGTGCAGGGTTTGTGCACTCCTGGCATGAGAACAGCAGAACACTGCTTTTTTCACAGCAGAACACTCAGTAAGGTAAGGGATCTCAGAAGGGCTGCAGTCCTGTGGGTTTTTTCTTTTAAACAAGAATTACAACTGGGGTGGTTTTTTACATCTTTTGATGTATTTAAGCTTTTCTCCATAATTTTAAATCTAGGAAGACCTATTGTAGGCAATACATTCTCTGTCTTTTGTTCATACTTAAGTTTCAAACATTGGGTTTGTCCCCATTAAGGGACGAGGTTCACCAGGCCTAATTACACATAGCTTTCATCACAACACAAAGAGTATTACAAAACATTATTGCAGTGGGAACATTCAGCTGAATTTCTTCAAAGTTTTTGTTACTGAAATTCAAGTAGAGGATGATCTGAAAAAATACGATATTTACAGCTTAATTTCAGATGGGGTTTGTGTTGGTTCTTTACAGACTGACAAACCCAAAATACACAGACAGTTTGATTTCAGTTATGTTTTTCTCATTTGGAAGCTTGTTTCATTTGCTAAAATTACTTTATTTACTAGACAGCAAAGAAATCTATATTTTCAGATAATTTGTTTTTGTAATTGCTCACACCTATGTGTGCTTCTTCCAGTTACTTTCTGTCATGTTGGTTTTTCTGGCAAACTGACTCCAGCTTCATTGTCTTTCCATTTTGTCTGCTTGATTCCTTATTTTCACAGAGTTTAGGATGTGAATTGCTAATTTGCCTACTTTGATGATCTATCACAGTTCCTTTAGGCTCCTGTCCTTTAGGTTTTCTGAGTTCAGGCTTTAGACATGTGTGTTAAAACTGTCTTGCTGAAAGGGTGAAAAAGACTTTTTAGCTCATGATCTTTCCTTCCTCAGACCTTCTAAAATGTAATCAAATCCTTTCCTCTTCCCTGAGTATTAAGTGGAGAGCCTTTCTGAAGCCATTCCTTTGATTTTGGTATAGACCACATTGTTGTCCCAGACATGTGACTTTGTATTTTGTTCCAGTGGCAAAGCAGCTGGTAAGAAAGTGAAGATTTGAGAGCTTTTTTTTCCTATGGGTGCCATCGTCACCACTGCTGACTGTTCTGTTGTGCCTTCCCCTGTCACTGCCACATATTCCCATAAATGGCAAGATTGAAATATGGGACATCTAAAAGACCTGTTCAATAACAATTCCTGTGACAGCTTTATGTTTATTTTGTCCTTCATTAATCTCTTTTGTAGTAGTCCCATCAAATCCAAACATTCCATGTAATCTGTGCATATTATTTTAAATGTGTTACTAATGTGATCACTTCTGTCCTTTCTTGACACTTCTGTCAAAGGTCAGTTGAGCCCACCAGGATCTTTGATTCCTCTTTGGACGGGCCTCTCTACTGATTTTTCAGATTTTGACACGAACTCTTCCACATTTGGATGTCTCAGCTAAGTGCCTAAAGTCAGGTGGGATGAATTTAAGATCTTCATCCCCATCACAAAAACCCAGTCTACCTTGATCTGATGGATTTCTCTAATTTAAGCAATCTGTAATGTACTTCTCTCAATCTTCACTTCTTAATGTTCTCTCCCTACCTTTCCCACTTCCATCTCTGCAATCTATCTCATCTCAGTCTATTCCCCTGTTGCCCCATGCACAGCTTAGCTCCACCACTGCCCCTTTCTTCCCTGCACTTTTTGCTTCCTCTATCCCTGCTATGCCCATTTCATCTCTTGTTCCCTTGAATGTTTTGTTTTTCCATTGGGATAAAGCATATTCTTGGGGTTTTTAGATTCCTGTAAAAATTGATATATCTGCACATTTTTTTTTTCTTAATTATCACATTGCTGTTTCAAATTATATTATGTCTAGTTCTACTATGGTGTTGTTGAGTTTATCTCTATTCAAATAATGCTGTAGAGCAGTATGTTGGGCAGAAAGCTTTGTATTATAATTGGGTAACAAATTATTATTTTCTTCTCATGTTCAGTGAACTGGTTTTGCAGATCTTTCAGCTCAATTCATTACGATCAAATGGAGGAGCATTTGTTTCAATAAGATTTTAATCTCTAGGACTATCTTTTGCATCAGTGACTTTTCATTGTTAATTGCTTTCTTGTCCCCCATTAAGGTGTTCTTGCAACTGCTTCATCCAAACTAAGCTCCCTTTCCACACACATACAATTTGAAAAGACTCTCTTCAACTTTTTAGGTAAAATAACCATTGTTGCTTTCTTAATCCATCATTATGGCTTTTGTGTATTATCCTCCCTTGATAACGACAAAATCTGTACAAAATCACCTCTGCAAGGAATTTTAGAAACGTCCTGAATTTCTCCCCACATACATTAGAATGTAAGAAATCATTTTATTATTTCATAGCACCAATTAAGATCACCAGGGCACCTAGTATGTGCTGGATGTTGTGAGTGAATTATCATTAATATTAATGATTTGAGAGGGTATGCAGTGACTGGAGTACACCCCTGATGTCTCAGAGTCGTTGTACCAAGAAGGTTTTCTTCTTACAAGTTCTCTGAACCTGTTGCTACTTCAAATCCCATAAAGGGCATAAAAAAGAAAGACTTCAAACTACAATTTTAAATATGTAAAGAAAAAATTTACATGCCGAAATAACAAAATCAGGAGATGAATTCAAGTGGTTCTCTCCCTTTTCAAAAATCAATTGCTTGTGAATTTATTATTTTAACACAGCTGACAGAACATACAGAAGGAATTCAGTAATGAAAAGCATTTGGGGGTTTGACAGGTCTTGGCTGAAATGAAGTCCTTTGAGACCAGCACTTGGAGGCAGAGGTGAAAGTAAAAATTGGTTTACCTGAAGATCTCTGTATATGGAATCTAAATTTTCAAAGGATACTGCCTGCCAGCATCAGGGCTTATCTTTTGACACATCCAGCCTGAAATCTATCAAAATCTGGCAACTCCCTGACTTTTCATTGTAACGTCTGTACATGTCACTTTCTACACAAAACTTTGCCCATATGCTAAAAGTTCCCTGAAAATTTTCTACTAATTCACGTAATTCAATTTTACAGCTTACTCATGTATTAGTTTTCAAAATAATTTACCCCAGTTGTCTTTGTCAAAAAAAGCCCCTAAACAATCCAAACCAATTGATTAATGCAGTCTTATTGCTCCATGGGTCTATGAAGAGTTTACATTGACAGTTTTTAATACAAATAGTATCTTTTTTACTTGTGTTAGAACTGTGAGGCCAATGTAGACAGGAGTAAAGTAGATGATGTTCTTTCTTACACACCATTAATGCAGCTATTCAAAAAGGGCCGCTTGGTGATAGATAGGAAGAGGGTGTCACAAATATCACCTGGAGCCTCTGAACTACTCAGCGTAGCTGAGAGTTGGCAGTGATTTGCAGAACTTTCATTGCTTAGCCCATTATTGCATAAAAGAAAAGTCCAGCTAAATTTGCATGTTCAGCCTGAATTTAGAAGTCTGTAGGTTAAGGAGGTCTGAGGGTATGTTTCTATTCCCATGAACATTTCAGTGCAGTGCAGAGGTGTTTGTGCTGCAAGCTCTCTGGTGCAGTGCTCACACGTTACACACACGGCAGTGAAGATGTGGCCCTGTGGAGGTTTCAAGGAGGTGGCTGAGTAACAGGAATAGCAATTACACCCAAAAAGAAAATTAAAACCATCGTGCTTTTCTGAAGAACCATTCTGTCCATGCATGCTGTAATATCTAACAGACATAAAACACATTCCTCTGTGATTTTAAATATTATTCTGAAGTGCATCTAACCTAGCAATTGAAATCTGTGCAGGAAAGTTGGCTGTGCTCTAGGAACTTCTGCCTAGCACTCAGAGCATGCACAGAATTATACCATTTAAATGTAATCCTCCTGGGAGTCATGCTCGTACATATCTTTGGGTACCAGATTACTAGTTATATATTTATTTCCGTGTTCTGTATTTACTGTCTAAAAAATTCAGCCCTGTGTTCTCAGGGCATTGAAGGCAGAGCCAAGCCCTGAAGCTTCCGAGCTGAGTCACTTCAGATGGCACAATGATGCACCATATTCATCCTGAACTGTGCAAACCAGGAGATATTGCTTGCATTTGAAAATATTGGCAACAAAGTGCATTAACTGTCGTGTGCTCACTGGAATGCTCTGTGCTAGCCTTTGAAAACATAAAATGTAAGAAAAATATGATAATATGAAAAAATCCATAACCTCCTGTCAGACATTGCAATTGCTTGAGTGTTCAGCAGGAGTTAAGATGGATAAAAAGTACAAGGTATAAACCATAGCAATGAGTAGCAGATGAGCTGCATTCAAGACTAATAGATTCTTCATGAAAATGCTGTGACATTTATTTTCTATATTAAAAATTCAAATGCAAGTGTTTAGTATGTCTCATACATATCAGCTCTTTCTATAATTCTGGGACTGGCACAGTTTTGCCTTTAGTCATTTGGGTATTGCTTTTCCATCCACTTTGATCACATTGTGCTTCTGGAATATTCCCACCAGTTATCCTAAGAACTGTGATAACTGAATCTTGTTTCATCTGTCCTAGAAACTAAAATATCATGAAGGAGAATCTCAAATAAAACTGTAGAGGAGGAAACCACCCCACCCCACCCCCCCCCAAATGTTTATTAGCACCTTTAATATAAATATTTGTATTAATCAGAGTCTAACCAACCATCTCAAAAATTGTGGCATAAATATATGTATAATAAACATGCAGTATCTTTTCTTTCCTACACAAAGGAAAGCATTTATCATTCTGGTAACACAAGGGACAGAAAACAATGCCAATTCACAAACAAAACCATCCATGATTTAATATTGTTGTTTTGTCCCCTTAGATCCTAGAATGATAAATATTGTTCCTCCTTTTGTCAGCATCAGAAGCACTTTCATATGTGGAATAAAGGCTCATTCATTATAATCATACTGGGTTTTTTCCAGGTTGCTTTTTCCAATCTGGTTCAGAATACATCATGCCAGTGATACTGTGCCAGCTTTCTTGTGGTTATTCCAAAGCTCCACGGGTACCTGTGATGCTACCAGTTTGATTTTTGTTTATGACTGGGCTTTTTATCATTCCTGTTCTCAAGGTTTTAGAGTCCTCACTGTGTCTGGGACTGCACTACACTGAGAGGTGTACAAATATGCGCCTAATCTTGCCTGGGCATGTAAGTCAGGTCTCCATGGGGTGTGATCCTCTGGGAAGCCACAGGCAAAGTCCGTTTGGTCTCTTATGGTTTTGCACAAAGGAGGATGGAGCCTGTGGACAGCCCCGTGGAGGGGATGGCCCTTCCTTTGAACACTTTCAAGTATTTTCTGTGCTATTTGCTCTTGAGAAGAAACTGTGTCGTTTGTGCAGAGCACAGGAGTCATTCCAGGTGAAATGTCTGTAGCCTCATCCTCATCCCAGCCAGCCAACAGCATCTCATTCTGGTTTCGTCTAGTGTTGCAGTATCTCAATAACCCAAAGCATACCTTGGTTTCAAAATGTGTTTTTTGCAAATCATGTCAGGGCTCTAAATAGACTGACATTGTTTTCAGACAGAAATGCACAAAGGTTAAGCACATTATGTTTTAGAGGAGAGCTGTTGGCTATGGTGTGATGTCACCCTAACTCTCATTCAGTGGTGGCTTTAGGAAACGCAGTCATTGCACTAAACCTAGGCTAACTATCTAATTACTGTATTAGCATGTATTAGTTAATTTGTGTGTAGCACTTTGGAGATAACAAGCTCAATATTTTAATACCGTTTCTCTTCCCTGGACACATCTCTTGTCTTCATTTCTAAACCACTATGAAAAGGTCACTAAACATTGATTTTGTAAATGAAAGCTCTAAAATAGGACTTGAAAGAGCTAATGCTTGGGGGGAGGAAAAAAAGTGTGAAAATTCAACTTGTTTAAGTCAGACCATGGATTTTGGGGCTCAGATTTTTCCTACCAAGCTTTAGATCTCTTAACAATCTCAGAAATTCCATACCTCACTCTGGAGGCTGTTTGTTCCTGCGAGAGGCTCCTGGCCCTACTTCCTCCCCTTGAAACCGATCCCAGTGGACCTGGAGAAGATTTAAACTCCACTGCCTCAGCCTCTGTGGATATTTAGCAGCTCCATGCACAGCTTACACTGGCACAAAGGATAGCTGTATCCTTGAGGCCACCCCAGTGAGGAAAACACACTTTTGTCACTTTTGCAGTGTGAGTAGAGAAAGCACCATTAAGTACATGAAAAAAATGAAAAGTTGCAGGAGAAATGTGCACTTGGTAGCACACAGTTTTTAAAATCTCAAATGTAAATATTAAAACACAAGTGTGACTCAAATAATGAAATAAGGCTGGCTGCATTTAGATTGTTCACAATCTACTTCATTGCCTTTAAAGAGATGTTTAGGTCATATTCAAATGTGAACATCTATTTTTATGTCTCTTAGCACATAATAGATGTCCGTATCTTTCTTAGAAAAGAATTTCCCACAAAAATGAGAAGTCATGGGAAGGACAAATAATATAAATTATTTTTAGTAAGTTTGCAACCTTTTAAACTACTATACCACCTTCTTGCACTAGTACAATGCAAAGAGATGAAAGAAAGTAGAAAGGAATTAGAGTAGTCTTAGTAGCTAACATCAGATTCACAAAGAAAATTTCTGATTATTGGAAGTCTATATACTAAATACTTCATAAAGGCAGTTAAATGGTGTGCTGACTGAAACTCAACAGAAAAAAAAGCAGCAAAAGTAAGAATGGAAAATGAAGAGCTATTTGGAAGGAAGGCATTGGAAAGTAGTATAGGAAAAAGCCAGAAATCCTATCTATTCCTCTTGTTGTATTGTCCAGGCCAGACAGAACAAGCAAAAATCACCTCACAGGGTCACACATCTGGACACAAACCTTACATAGATTTATATGAATCCCTCTTGAGTCTGGCTCTTCCCCTTTTGGGGAGTAATACCTTGTAATTCTGAACTTCACACATTGTCAAGTTCTGTTCCCACCACAGCTTTTGTTTTCCTCTCACCTTTTAAGATAGATGTCATAAAATATGGTATCCCACCTTTTAGAAAAAAGGTGGTTTGCCACTGATTGCCTGCTATTTTCATTCTTTCCACCCAAAACTGCAGCAAACTTTTAATGAACTAATCCTAAGCATGAACCATGATTTTCATTGTCACCTTTTTTTCTTATTCTTTATGAAAATCAATGTTTTCTTATGGCTTCTTCAGAGTCTCGAGTGTATGGTGTCTAATGGTATTGCTTTATAATTTTATATTACACCTTTATGACTTAGGATAATTATTTATAGTTGCAAATCATACTGGAGCAGACTGTAGGAAGCAGAATGGTGTGTTGCACAGCAAAGGGAGAGCAGATTCATGGTTTATTATATTATTATGTTATAGATGGCACTTAAGGGGCTACAGAAGAAAGTTTCTCAAATTGTGGCTGTTCTCAGAAGCTGAGAAGTACAAAACAGGTTTCATTCAGAGCACTCTTGGATCATTATCACTGTGTATATATAGCCATTAAAGTCTAATTGAAATATAGAAAATCAGGAAATAAGAGAGCCAAAGCTAAGTTTTTCACATGTGATCAAAAAGCATATGGGAAAAAATAGAGGGGGGGAAAAGGTCAGCAGTTAAATAGCAAACAGAAGCCTCAATGCAATTTCTGCTTTTCAAAAACAGATGGGAGATTTAGCACAATTGCAATGAGGGAGTTCTAATGTCCTGCTGAAGGTTCGTTTCTCCTTCATCACATAGTAAAAGCTCTTTTGAAAATGCTTAAATGAAAACTAGCTCCTAATCACATCCTGGAAATACAAAGACAGCATGATGCTTTGTACAGCACAGCCATTTTTGATGAAAATATCAGGAACAATGCACAGAATTGCTCTGAATTTTGCTTGCTCTCTGAAAGAACCATCCTGACATTGGAAAACTCCAAGCTCCATGTATCTCTTACCACATCTTCTTGTCCATGGTTTCACTTCAGCCATTTCTTAGTCACATGAATATTGATGAGAATGGGCTGCTGCAGTAACTCTTTGGTGTCAGAATGTGTCTTTTCATTGACACATTCCCTGAGTGCATCTTCAGGGAGCTGACATTGTTGGGAAATGGACTTTGTGAATTTTTCTTGACTGTATCTTTCACTTGGTTTCTGCCTTTTTTTTTCGACATCCATTTAGTAGCATGAGTCCTGTTCAAGAGGCCATGAGTTAGAGATCTTATTTTGTTGTATTAAAGGAAGTGTGCAAATCAGGCTGAGATTTATGGCAGATCCCAAGAGGAATATTTCATAGCTCCTGTATCTCTGAAGGATGTTGATCCTAAAAGGAGAAATATGGAATCTGAATTTGGTGTGCCAGGAGGATCTTTCTCATTTTTTTCCACGGGCATTTAGAGAAACGTTTTAAATGGCTAAAGTTATAGCTTGGTAATCTTTTTTTACAAGAATTGTTGGGGTTTTAGTGTTGCTGGTTGGGTTTTTTTCAAAAAATTTTATTGATTTGATGGGTGAATGAGAGACAATGAGTGCTGCTTGTTGGCTTGTGAGTACACACAGAGGTAGGTGGCAAGCTGTGACTGTGGGCTATCAGTTTTCCAGTTCTTCCTCTCCAAACTAGGACACATGCCTAGGACATATAATATAATATATTTACAGTGATATGCAGCCACTATTTTACTATCAATCTCAGGCATTTGTTGAATGTGTCACACAAGTAGAAACAATGCTCTTCCACTATCATTTTACTGATATTTATCTGTATTGACTGCTCAGGACCAAGTAACTGTACATAATGAAGTGTTTAAAATGGAAACCTATTTCCATACAATTTGACAAGTCTAGGTGTGTAATTTTGCCTGTTATAGTCAGAACATGGTGTTTTCAATGTAAAATAGAAGATTCAGTGAAGAATTAATGAGTAGCTGTGTAGCTTACTTGTCTATACTGGAGTCCCATAGACTTACTCCCAAAGAATTACTCTCTTTCAGTGCAGACCGTAATTGTGGTAGAGATATTTGTACAAAATCTCTGGAGGTTAAAATGGCTTTTTATGGTGTGAGATTTTCAGCCTGTTACCAAGCTTTTCTACTGAGATTACTAAAAATCAATTTTCTATGTAAGCTGATGCTAGATTTGCTGATGGAACCACTCAAATACCAACAGCAGGGCATTTGTGACTTTATTTTTCTTTATTTTCTTTTTCATTGTCCTCAAGCATTAATAGTACTGAAACTACAAATATCCTAGTTAGAGATCATGAGGAGCCTGAAGTTGTCACTTTAGGGATATTCAAAATATGGTTCAAAATTCTCAGCACACTTTCTGTCCCATTGACTTAATTCTGCGTTACCCTTCCAAGATCGATTGTTTTGTCACAGTGACTCCTGGCTATGTAGCTGGGGATGATCTAAATGTCTAATTGGACATCAGCAGAATACTGAAAAACTGGCATTGCTATTTGGCTAGAACCAAATTAGTGTCAAAACAGTGGTTAGAGTGATGATATATTGCACCAGTATGTTGGAAATGGAAAACAAGTCCAGTACTTGGTAAACCTTCGAAAGCAAAACTTTAAAATGAGAATTCTATATGGAAAAGCAGTGCAGATATCATGCCTACTGCTGATTAAACTGTAATCCTATTGAATTTCTGGTGAACTACAATAATTTCTTTGCATGAACCTATTCAATACTTTCTGGTTTAATATAGAAATATAGAAAATCAGGAAATAAGAGAACCAAAGCTAAGTTTTTCACATGTGATCAAAAAGCATATGGGAAAAAATAGAGGGGGAAAAGGTCAGCAGTTAAATAGCAAATGGAAGCCTCAATTTTTTAATAAATAGCAAATAGAAGGCTCAACAGAAGCCTAAAATTTTTGACAAGGGAAAAAAAAAAAACCTGACACCTGCAACATAAAGGATGCAAGAAACAGAAGAAGGATCTTAGAGGATTATTGTTCTAATCTTCTTCCTTAAAAGTAAATGGTAATGTAAGTAGTATTGTTTTATCTCCAGCGTGGGCAGAATTGGCCCCTTTTGGGCCCTTAAAACTATTGTCTTTAAGGTGGTGTGTTTTGTCTTGAGGAGGAGGGTAGTAAAGCTGCAGATCTGACAGTATGTGTTATCACCCAGATGGAACATTAGGGAGGTATTCATAAAAAACTGAATTTCACCTGGCGAGGTTTATCACCCCAGATTTCCTCTACAGACAGAAAGAGATCTGCTTTAAATCAGCCCCTGCCAGAAAGGCCCCTCTGGAGGGAAGCAAACCCCAGACTACTGCTGCCTTTTCTCCTGAGTGTTCTCCTGATTGCTCAGTTGTGTTCCAGCCTGCTCTGTTTCCCAGATTCTCATACACAGATATTCACACATACAGAGAGATATTCTGATTACTGGATTGCATGAAATATAATTCAGCCTTGTAATAATGGCCAATCACGCTCTGTTTATATGGATGATAAATCTCTGTCCCACAGGTGTTCATCCCTCTCATGATGTATAGTGAGGCTTTAACTTTCATCACAGTGGTTAAAGCATCCAATTGCATGAATGGGTTTGGGTAAAAAGCTTTTAAAATGTTATAACTCAAGCTCACAATTTTTTACAGCTTTCATATCTTCATTTTGCTCTGATTTGCATCCATGGTCCAAGTAAAAAGAGTTTGCTGAAGATAGAGACAATGAGTGAAATAATGCTGTACAGGCAACCTCGAGTATGCCAGGCTGGAGGAGACTTTTGCAATCCAGACATGTCTAATTACTGTAGAGGGGTTCATAAACTAACCCCACCTGGGCTACAACTGTGATACTGACTTCTAAAAAAAACAATTATGATTTTGTTTGTATTAAACCAGGTATTGCTAAAAGTAAGTGAAAATAGAGCTTCTTCAGTACTCCAAGTAGACTTTTTTCTCTTCTACAGAAATCGGTTTACAAGACCAAATTAGATTCTGGCATGATTAATGCATCTCACCCAATTCTTGCAGAGGAGCAAATTAGTTTATAGTGATTTTCTTGAAAACAAATTAAACGGCTGCACAACATCATAAGAATAGAGATGTTTTCCATAACATATGGATAAATGATTCAATGGAAGTGAGATGTAATCAAACCGAAAATGTAATCCAAATGTTTCAAATATTACTGTCCATTGTAGAAAAATGTGTAATTACTTGCATTTTAATGCATGATGTGTAATATACAGTGGCAGAGCAGCAAGGAATTAATCTGCATGAGATTTGCACATATTCTAAGTAGACTATTCCTTTTTAGGCGTTTTTATTATCATTCCATTAAAAACAATATGACAAGAAGATTTGGCCTCAGATTGCACCAGGGGAGGTTTAGATTGGCTATTAGGAAAATCTTCTTCACCAAAATGGTTGTCAAGCCGTGGAAGAGGCTGCCCAGGGAAGTGATGAAACCACCATTGCTGGAGGTGTTCAAAAGACCTATGTATGTGCCACTCAGGGACAGGTTTTATTGGTGGACTTTGCAGTCTTAACTTAATGGTTGAACCCCCATGATCTTAAGGGTCTGTTCCAACCTGAACAGTTTAATGGTTCTATTGTTCTTGTGTTCCAGTAGGGCTTGAGTTGAGAAAAGAGAGTGGGAGAAAAAGGTTTCCTATAATCAATGCGAGATTGCTCCATTCCATTACTGGAGTGGGATGGGTCCACTTCACCAAGGCACTGTTTGAGGCCTCCTGGAGTGCATTGTCAACTTCTCCTTGTCCATATCCAGAGAGGCCAAATGCGCTGTGCTGTCTCTTAGTCACTGGCAGGCTGGATGGTTGAAAGGCAGCAGATGTTGCGCAGACCTGGATTTCAGACCAAACTACAGATATCTCACTCTGAAGGGGAAGGAGAGTGGTCTGACTGCATTTAAAAAGAAAAAAAAAAAAAAAAGAAAAAAAAAAAAATCACTACTGGTCCTGTGGAATACAAATATTTCACACAAATATGTAGAGCCATTTCCTTTCCACAGTGAGAAAATTTGAGAAAGGCTGAACATTTCTTCAAAGAGCCTTTATTGTATAGTCTGGATTTCCCACAAACTGACAGCAGGTAATTTATAAGTCTATTCTGGGAATAAGAATTTCTTAGTCCCTTATAGATAGCCCTTATTGCTAAATAGCAAAGGTGTAATAAAAAGGAGCATGACATCTTCTCTCTACTAGTGTGTGGCTATTTAATTCCACACTATCATTATTTAGTTTATTATTGTTATGGTTTAAGCTCTGTCTCGTATTTTACTTATTTAATTAAGTTATATGCAAAAGAAAAGGAAAACATACCTCCTGGCCTCTTGGCTGACTTCCCATCTTGCAAAAGTTATCACTGAAAAAAAAATGATGGGGTTACTTGCCCAAAGTAATTTCCTAGTTCGTTTAGTTTGTTTAATATATCTTTCCAAAAGTAAGAGCAGTGTCAACTTAAAATACACATTCATACACCGAACAGGAAGAGAAGCCCATAAAAAGACTGTGAATTTGAGGTGCTGTCAGCTTGTCCTTTTAAAAATAATCTAATTCAAAAAATCCCCAACCCATTCAATATGACAGGCTCTGAAGACACTTATTGTTCTTGGCAGACGCTTATGATTATTTTTCTCTGTGACTAAGTCTGCGATCTCTGGATACTGTCTAGGCACACCTGCCAGACCAGGAAACTCGGATACACATGAAGGATTTGACTATTTTCTGACTTGGAAATGAACTTAGATCTGTTGTGTTCTTCTAGCCATATACAGTCTTGAACTTCAGATGACTCTTAATTTTCCTCCTGGAAAGTGCTAGAGTATCAGGTTTGTACTTGCTTAGGAGAGGGCTCTGTGTATCAGATTTTTAAATATCAGATTTTGTTCTGGTTCTGTTTTACATGCCTTTTGGATATCTCCCAACAAGACTTGATCCATAGCAGAGGAGTATGCAGCACAAAGAACAGGCTGGCCTTTTCAGCCATAGAAATTAAGCCTGAGTTGGTCTGCTTGAAGAGAGTTTGGTTGAGCACACAGGAACAACCAGGATATCATTAAACTATTGCTAAACAACTAAATTGGATATGACTATTTCTAGCACTGTATCTCATGGAAAGTGAGAGAATTTTTTTCCATGAGTACTCAGAAACAGTGCCTAGTAACAATCTTCTAGAATGTTATGTTCTTCTAGAATATTATGTTCCCCCACCATTATAGACATGATAATGAACATATCTTTTTCTATGAAGAATAAATGTGTGCATTCCATAAACATTATGGTGAAGGGGATCTGTTTCTTCAAATTAAGAAGTAGGTGATACAAAACTTCATTATTAACTGAGGGGGTTGTATATAATTCATGTGTGTGTGTATTATATATATAATTGTTACATAATGACATATTTATTATATATACTTCATAAGTTTTGTGTACATATGCATATACCATTAATTCACACGATATTCTTATCAAACAAAATTTTATAGACTTGAAATATTTATAAATGGCAGAATTCATTCAAATTCCCTACATTAAAACTGATAGTTTTATTGATGAACATGAAATTGCCTTCACTGGCTTTACCATGTGTTGGATGACTTTCATGAGGCACCACACTCTGTGATTCTCATCACTTGGTGTATCTTCAAACAGCTCAGATCCATTTCTATAGATTTCCATGGGTGGTAAGTCTTCCACAATGGCAATATTTTGAGTAAGATTCTTTATAATAAAAGGAGTCTGTCCACTATGAGGTGAACATGTACAGTCATGCCAGTCTTTAAAGGATCCACAAATGGAAGGAACACAAAAACTTGTGGGCACTGGAGGGTGAAGCCATGACTTTAATAATGTAGTGTTTACCCAGTCTTTTCTGTTTAAGTCTCTGTATGGCAGCTGGCATTTTATTTTCATTGCTTAAAGTCACCTTAAACAATGACTATAATTTTGGTTAAAATGTCAAACAAATCTAATTGATCCACCTGACTTGTAGTTATTTTATTGTCTTCAGGTTTCTGAATGTTCTGAATCTGCATAACAATGACGTGTAGAAATTTAATCAAATGAAGACATCTATCCAAATGTTATGTCTGAATAATGCATATTTAAATTGAAAGGCAGCATTTCCAGTTACCTGCCTAAGCACAAACCTGAGGTCATTCTTTGTTCCCTTACTTTTAACAAAAGAGATAGTAACAATTCCATGCATTTCTCATTAAAATGAACAATAGATGAGGAAAAAAAAGGTTTTAAATATGCACGCTATCATGTAAGACCAATTTTTTCAATGTAGGGATTTTTTTTTCTACTTTTAGAGATAGTGTAGCCTTACATCAGTTCAAATGTAGTTGTATACAATCAGAGGAAAAATGTTTAAACATCCCAGCATGGGTATTTCCATTTAAATCTGATTACAGTGAAATAAAACTGTAGCTATTAAAGGTTTAGAAGAACTACAAATACAAGCAGTAAAAGAAGACAGTTAGTAAATGAGGTAGTAAAACATTTCAGCAGGGCAAACAGTTTATAGCACTCAGCCTTCCTGTAGCAGACTGTGCTATTCACTACAGACCCATGCACTGTTCCCTGAACTGCACTTAAACCTGCAATTAACCTTTCACGCCTAATGAAGCTGTTTTCCTGCAAAATTAAAATATATAGTACTGCCTGTTTTTACAGAGACTGGGAGGAGAGCATCTCAGAATGAATGACTTTTTCAGATGCTCTTGTTTGAATGCAGGATTAAGGGGCTGTATGTATGTAAACCGTGAATGCACTTTTCAAGGTAATCTCATTTGATTTGCTGTATTTTATCCCTCTACTTATTAATAGCTTTGCACTATTGTAAAAAAAACAGAAAAGGAAAAAAATTCACACCCCAGCAATTTCATGATTAGAGACTTCCTGAAAATAAACTGTTACCATTTAACTTCCATTAGGAAAGACAATAGTTCTGCTAAAGATAACCAAGTTCATATTGCTTCCTCTGGTGTTTTCCTCGTTGTGAATGCAATTATCTCTTACAAAAAAATACTTTCCACTTATAATTTGACTGGGTCCATTTCTTAATACCTCATACATACATGTCCTTAAAACAAGCTAGAGGTTGTTTGAGCTGCATAGAACTAGGTCTGATGATTTCTAGAACATTTAGCAAAAAAACCAACTAAATTTAAAAGTAGGGCTAGTTTCACAACTAAGATTGAATTTCCAGAATTTAGAGGTGACCTGTTGAGTCTCTATGTGGGATCTTTACCGATTCCACTGTTCTTTTCTGCCATGCTGCTCAAGAGTCAGAAGCAACCATGTACTGATTTGGAAAATAGCAGTTTGGATGTTAGGTAGGATATTTAAACAGCAGCATTCACAGAAGCCAGGTAAATGTAATAACTTAGGAGTTGAGGTAATACATCTAGAGCACTGTACAATTTACAGTTCCAACTTCAGTGACTGTAAATGTATTCACATTTGTTATTTAGAGACAAAAACCTGTAAAATCAAGGGAATGTTTTGGGTTTTTGGGGGGGTTTTTTGTTTTGTTTTGTTTTGTTTGTTTTTTTTTTTTTTTTTAATGAATATTTAAGCCACAGCACTTCCGTCTGTTTTATTTTGATGTAAATTCTCCTTGCTCAAAGTGTCTGTGTACAAGCTTGACTTGGTAAATGAAATTCCTTTAGACTGCCAGTCTGAAATAATGAATTGTTCCCCCAGTTAATTGTATTGCTTTGATAACAAGGAACTATGCCGGGTGTAAAGAACATAATAAATGAATTTCATCAGATGATTTGTATGGCGTTTTGACAAATGATCTTCTTGTAGTGACCTGATTTTAATGGTATTCTATCAACATTCCAGTACATCCCAGTATGCAGTGCTAGAGGATTCCTTTTTGTTCATTGTTCTATTAAGTGAGGTTAGCTTAATACATCCAAATATATTTTACAATAGCTTATTAAAAAATCTGTTTGCTAATGCTCTCTCTGTTTAGCATAGTCCCTAAGCCTAGCTGTTGAAGATGGGATGACATTAAGCAATCATCAAAATGTTATTTAGGTTTTATCCCTGAATTTGCTAATACCAGATACTGCTTAAACTTGAAAGGTGCCTGAAAGGTTTCAACAATTTAATTTGTCAAAGTCCAATTTTAAGCATCACTGGTTCATGCCAGGAAATATTTGTGTATGTGAGAAAAAAACAACTTGATTAATCTTGGCTCTTACATATCCCAAAATGTATCAATGATAATTGTACTTAGTGTTTTACAGTATTGTGCATTTTTAAAAAGCTGGATATACATTAATCAATTCTTGCAATTTTTTTGTGACTTAAGAAAGGTAATGTTACCAGTGTGCAATACTATAGATTTTTCAGGATACTGGAAACCTGAACGAAATGTGACCATATACCTTTTATTATGAAAGAAGACTGTTGCAACACTTGTTAGTGAAAAACAATTTTTGCACAATTTCTTAGTAGATCAGTGCTGTAATGAAGGATTGCATGAAAAGTATTGCAAAATTGGATTCTATGTAATAGATAAATTGAGTTTGATATTGGCTTGAGATAAGAAAGAGAGACTGCCTGTTAAAGATGGTGGAAAGTATTTTCAAAGGTTTCCTTGGAGAGTGGTGGTGTTATTGGTTGGAGAATGAAATGTTTTGGGCAGCGTGGAGAACCAGCACCGTCCTTACCTACATTTTGGGTATATGTAGATGTGTTTTTTGTGGTTTGTTTGCAGTAAGACATATAAATGATGCAAATACTCCTAATCCATTTGATTGCAGTATCACCTGTATGAATTTAAAAGCCTAGAACTACCATGTATTAAGTGTGTTAATTGCAGCATTTTAGAAGTCACTAATTTATAGAAAGGATGCAGTAGCAACCAAATGGAAGAGTAAATTCTTAAAATATTTGCTTCTTAGGTCTAGAAGGGAAGCTGAATGAGGAGTGGCTGAGGTCACTTGGTCTGTTCAGCCTGGAGGAGACTGAGGGGAGACCTCAGTGCAGTTACAAGTTCCTCATGAGGGGAAGAGCAGGGTCAGACACTGATCTCTGCTCTGTGGTGATCAGTGACATGACCCAAGGGAACAGCCTGCAGTTGTGTCAGGAGAGGTTAAGTTGGATATTAAAAAAGAATTCTTCCTCTAGAGGGTGGTTGGCACTGGTACAGGCTCCCCAGGGCAGTGGTCACAGCACTGACAGAGCTCAAGAAGGATGTGGACAATGCACATGGTGACATTCTTAGTATTGTCCTGTTCACAGCCAACAGCAGGACTTGATGATCCTTATGGTCCTTTCCACCTCAGAATATTCTCTGTTTCTGTGATTCTTGAGCATGCCAGTCTGTGCCCTTGGCAATACCCTGTTAAGATTACAAGAGGTCATGAAATACCAACAAATTAACCAGAATCCAAAACAGAAGAATTTTGGTGAGTTGAAAACATTTAGAATTTACCCAGGCCACCATGGTTCACTACTTGTTTACAGATCTGTGCTTTCTAGAAAGATATTTTCATATGTTTTTGTGGTAAATTTTAACCTCTGAATATTCACCAATTAAAGAGGTATATATATATATATATCAAGCAAAGGCAAATGTTCAGGGGTACAATGTTATCCTAACTGCAGTTTCTGTTTCTCTCTTATTTTCTGATTTGATGGTTTTATCAATTTCTAAATGCAATGCATGTACATTTAATATGAGAAAATTCATGTCAGAAAGCTTCTAGTCCACATAACCAGGAAAATGGTCATAAAGAGAGATCATGCTTAGATCACACAGCAAATCAATGAGAGACACACATGGAAGTCAGTTCTCCTTATTTCCAGTCTGGTGTCTTACCTGCATTTTTTGCCTTCCACTGTTTTTTCACTGTTACCAAGTAGCATTTAAGAAAATGAGAACCTGTTGTCTGACTTTGAAATAAAACTGATCACTTCTGGGAAAGTACATAAACTTGGCTTGAAAGAAACCATCACGCTGCTCTGGAATTCTTCTCAGGAAAGCTGAGCATTAAATTTTGTTTTTCTCTTTATTTATCTTGCAGGTCTTGCAATTGCAAGTGCTCTGATAGACATTTCACAACAGAAGCCTGCGGACTGTAAAGATAAGAGTTCAGGAGTCAGAAATCGAAAACATCACCTTTCAACACGTCAAGGAACCTGTGTCTGAGAGTCAAAAACTGCAATTGTATATTCTGTAATGTTTTCTTTTTAAATGGCTTCCATTGAAAGCTCTACTACAGCCTCAGTTTTTATGGAGGCAAATCTATGAATGAACACATGAGGTACTGTGCTCTGTTATAGTCACACAGCCTGCTATCCCCCAAAGCAGAACAAACTTGTGGTAGGTATGAATATGTTTGATGAGCTTTAATAAAATGCGTGGATCCTGGTATCAACAAAATACAAAATAAAATACCGAGTATTCTTAATCCTGAACGTATCAGAGCAGAGTAAATCCTTGGACAGAACAAGGAAAATTTTACTTTTTTTTTTATTTTTTTTTTTTTTTTTTGTAATGTAGAAGCAAATTGTATAATTGAAAACTGAGCAAATTCCAAGAAACTAAAGGAAAATTTTGTATAGCTTAATGTAACAATGGGAATTGTACAGTTCTTTCCTTGTAATTGGCATTAAGGTTTTTTTCCAGCAAGCAGGAACTAAAGAGAATCATTTGGATTTAGGTGTTTTTTTATCATTGCCCAGAAGAGTTAGGCAGCTTTTGATTTAGCAAAGATATATCCCAATAACACCACATGTAATATCTGAAAGATAATTCTGCTAAATACTATGACTTGAGCATTTAATGATTATTTTTCTTTACATTGAAAAAAACCTCACAAACATAATTTGGAAGAAGAGCAATGGGTGGGCCTTCTTTTCTGTACCTCAGAGTTTGTCCTGAATTAGGGGTATTTTACAAAGAGGGTCCTTCATGCCAGCTAAAAGATCAGCAAAATTTATTGAGCATGGAAAAGCTGCTTTACAGTATTTTTTTCCCAAGAAGGTCTCCAAAACTGTAAATCTAAGGAGAGTTGAACATGCTGTTATTCAACTTGCTCCCTTTTCAATATTGAAATTTGCTAGTTTCTATATATTGTCCTGACCTGTAAGCAGAAGAAATTAATCCCAGTGAGCACTTGGGCTCTTGTTTTTATAATAAAGTATGGATATTTTTTTTCCTCACAACTGCAGAATTCCATCTCATTGTCACTTTAGCACCTGTTAAGGAACTACTCTATATAAATAAACAAATAACTGTTTAAAAATCCAACTTGCTTCCAACATTAGTTGTCAAATCCCACAACCAGTGTGGAACCTCACGCAATCAGAACTCACCGACAAAAAGCAGATGAAAGAATTTCCTCTGTAAAGGATTTAAGTCTTTTGGGGGCTCAGTAACCACAATAGTTATCCTGGCGACCAGCTTTAATGGCCCTCGGTATTTTTATTTACTCAAAATTCATGAGCATAGAAAAGAGCAAGAGAATGCTAAGGGGCAGGCAGCAGATGTGTCATATTCTCATTTATGCATTACACACTGACAGAGTGTAATATGAAACCAGTAGTTTTGTACAAGCTTGTTGAAAGTATAGTTTCTCAACTCCAAATTTGCCACCATCCTAGTACAGGACAGTGATACAGAGGTATAAATGTCTCATGTAATGATAGACTTTTGGTAAATATGAAAGATATAAAAAAAGATAATTGATGTTTACTACTATATCTGTATTTTTTATGTTCTTTTTATTTCAGAAAGATGATGACATTTTACTGTTTATAGTTGACTACATAGTTACTTGCATGCCATGGTGGTGCAGTAGCAGTAATAAAGCCCTGTTGTGAGTTGTGTTTATTTCCTAAAGCCATTCATTCATAGAAGTACTCAGCTTAATTTGGATGAGGACTAAATGTAAAAATAATTATTAAAAAGGAACAATTGTACAGTATGTAGTTATATCTTATGCAGGAGTATTAGGTTGCATCTAACCATGACTGCTCTATTGTTTTGATAAATTATGCACTTATGAATTATGGTATAATTATTTCTTATACTGGCATGATTGTTTCAGTATTTTCATATCTTAAAATAAGATTATTATCTTAAAATGATGCCATCACAATCTTGTGACTTTTATTGCCTATTCTGACCTCATATAACCTAAAACTTTAAAAATTCATTTTTAAAGGTTCTGTTGGGGACTTTAAACCAGTGCTACTTAGCCTGGTGAAAAAATTGTCCTTTGAAAACAACCCTTTCTGCCAGTTTTTAAAGTTAATCTGTTCAGGTGAATATAAACCGATGGGACTGGTTTACATGATGCATACACGTAGGAAAAGGAAAGAGCCACTTGACTGGAATATATTCCAAACTCTCTATTACCCTCAACCTAAGCATTTCACATCAGAAATGTTCAGTGTGTGCTTTGTGAATGTACTGGGAACCCCATCCACAGAGAGACCATCCAGTCCTGTAGGAGAGTTTTGACTGTGCTCACCCATACAGGATTACATTCCTCTGTATCTCAACCAGAGTTTGAAAAATACTTGAAAATCAGGTGTAAGTTTTAAAGGGATTAAAATATTTTATTGTGACACCGAAGATAGGCAAATAGCGATCAGCCATTTTACTGTGTTTTCAGCTAAAAATGTTACTTTGCTGTACAAGGAAAGCATGTTTGTCATGGGATCATTCAGCATTTCCCTTCACTCTGAGAATTTTTTTTCTGAAGTATCTTTCTTCTCCCAGGATCCCTGATTGCATGCAAATTAGTAAATTCTTATAATCATGAAGTAAATAAAAATACTTATATGATGGCCACACGTGAAAACAAGAAGTTTGAAAACACGTTTTATACCAAAGCTTTCTTTTTGGAAGGTATAAATGGCATGAATGTCTGATAACTACATTTGTTAGTTGTTGACAAGTGCAAACCTTTTGGTAACGACCACTGTACAGCAGATGAGAAGTTTTATGAACAGTCCCATTATGGTTGTGTCAAGTAAAGGCCATATTTTTTTTAAACTATGTTCTCAAATTAAACTTTGGAACCTTTTCTTAGAGTCAGAAAATGTTGAATGGCCTGTTTTAATGTGATTTATATTGGATGAAAAATAAATGAGTAAGTGCTGTTCTGGTAAGTAAGCCCCAGTGAAGTTCTGATTGTCAGGATTCAACCTCCCCCTCCTCAGGCTGTGGATTCTGCTGAGGGAAAATCCAGCAGCTACAAATTACTGTTCCAAATATGAGATAGCCTGTCCATGGTAACATGGGTTTAGTACTTCAGTTCCTCTTTCTATTTCTGTATTTATATAAAATCCTGAAACTACTTAAATCGAATTTGCACACTTTGGAATATTCGTTTCTATTCATTACATTCCTATGAAATGTAATGAAATGTTCGCTCACCTATACCAAAAAAAAAAAAAAAAAAAAAAAGGTTATCAGTATGTTGCCACTATTAAAATTATTTAATTAAAAAGGTCAATTTTTTGGCATGTTAAAGTATGAATTGCCATTAAGGAACATTCAAATTCATCTGATTTGAGAATTTTCATAGCTGACTGCTCTTTTTATACATAGAGTTTTGTCTCATCTTCCCAAATCAAAGACATTTTGACAATTTCAGATTGGGGCTTGGAATTTGTTATGTGTAAAATCTGCAGCAATAATTATTTTCTAAATAATTTAATTATTTTCTAAATAATTTAATGTAGAGGCTGGAATCCTGATGGTGAGAATTTTAGTTTGGGATCACTTTAACAGATGTTCAATCTTCATGCAGAATAACTTTCCTAGTATTCATATAAATTATAAAATGATAATGTACCTAATTTCATTACCAATTTTTTAAAAAGCATCTGAAAGGTTTCTTGACAATAAAGAAAAATTCTCTGTTAAAGGTAATTTACAATCCCTCTTTTTTATAAACAAAGTTGTCCTGTTTAGAATGTTTGACGTTACTGGGGAAAATGAAATAAATTAACTGTATTTTTTCCACTCTCTAAGGTGCAGCATTACCTGAAAAACTGTAGTTTGCTGATACTTACTTCAGAATAAAGTATGGAACATCCAAGTCTATCTTAGGTGCTGGTAACAAATAATAACAAGCCCAGTGGTATCTGCAGGTGGCCAGAACTTCCCATGCTGTCTCCAGTTGTACTTCCTCATTAAATACTAACAACAAAGGACAAAGATGGCAAAAAAAAAAAAAAAAAAAAAAAAAAAAAAAAAAAAAAAAAAAAAGGTCCTTGTGGAATCTGAGCTTGTTTAACTCAGGGCCATACGTATGTTGTTTCAGCTTTTACTTACTTAATGCAACTTTACTATCATAAAGATTGTTTATATTTTTATATGGCTGCCTCTATGGCCACATGTGGCCATTTCTGTGGCTGCAGGTATTTCTGATTTGGAAAATCATCATCTTGTACATATAGTTGGAATTCTAGTGGCTCTGTGAAGTTTGTGAGGCTGAAAAGGAACTAATATTACCCCAGACTTGGTCATGTATGCTGAAACTTTTTTGTGTCTTGAAACAACATTTCTGTGCCCTTGCTGATATGTTAAAAATGGCTTTTTTCTAAAATGAGAATGCCAGAGTAGAACTGATGGGCAAACCAAACAATTATTTTTAAAGCATATGTGTATGCCTATATATCTATATCTATATCTATATATATATAAAATGGTTTATGTAATTGGTTTCACGGCTAATCTAAATCAGAACATCCCCTCAGTTTCCTCACATATTCTCACATATTATATTGAATAATATGAAGACGCAGTGACTATTTATGTACATAGTAACAGCCATTTCTACAGAAATAAAATCTTAGATGTGTTTGAGCTTCTGAGTGAGGATGTAGAAGTGTGCCTGAAATGAAACACTGTATAGAAAATGTTATCAACTATCATTTGTTATCAATTATTATCAATTGGGTATCAGTATTTTCAGCGTGTCCAAGACAGAAGGTGAGGCATCTCCTGTCCTTTTGTATCCTTCCTTTTCTAGTATATTTTCCTGTAAGTGTTCTTGCATGCTAAGATCAGGGTTAATAATATGGAAAGAATATGAATTTTGACAGAATTGCTACTCACTTAACAATGTGTTTCTCTTTCTATGATATTATCAAAACAATGCTTAGCTATGCTATTTTCCAATGCAAATGCCTTTTTCTAAAAGACCTTTCATTAGAAAAGAAGCAAGAAAAAAGTAAGATGGAGCTCTTCAAATACACTTAGGACCTAAAAGATACCAGAAACATCTTATTCTGCTGAGGGTCTGTGTCTTTTTAACAATTATTCTGAGGTCAGTATTTATAAAAAATAATTTTTTAATATGATTTTTAGGGATTAACATGAAGCAAAATTTCTTTTTTCATGTGAACTCCTGATCATCTCTTAAGACATTCAGTTATAAAATATAATTGAGAAAAAATAAACATAGTTTTAGAACATAAGGTTTAGGATAACCAGCACAGATGTTTTCATGAAGGAACTCTACACGAATTATCAGTTTCCTAAAGCTTCTTCTCAGACATGAAATTTGTCAAATCTCTTCTTCTCCTTCCCTTCCCTTCCCTTCCCTTCCCTTCCCTTCCCTTCCCTTCCCTTCCCTTCCCTTCCCTTCCCTAAACACTAAGAGCCAAATTGTCAGGTATAAAAATCTTTTCAATATATTAATAGAGGTAATTTTGTTTCTGCTTCCAAATAGATGGTGGAAACATGGCCAAAAAAAGTTTCCTAAGTGAATACTTAGGCATGATAAAATTAACCTTACTAATAACATGGGAATATATAAGATTAATTAATTAATGTATAGAGAGTACTCAGAGCTCTTTACTGATCTAAAAATATCAGTCACTGTTAGGGTGCTGAGCATATTTTAGTTACTAAGTTATTTAGTATCAGGTTCATTTCATAGTGCTCGGTGTTCATTTTTTATACCACAAGTGGAGACACAATTTATAAAAACAACAACCAAACCAAATTATTTGCTGGCAGGTATCCAAACTCTGTGACTTTTTATATAACAATGGTCACAAAATTTGTTCCTGGCTCTGCTTACCAATGTCATTTTCCTTTTCTTGGTAAATATTTTACTAGTATATTCAATTTACTAGTATTTTTTTTTATTTTTGGGGCTTAGTAGAAGTTTGATATTATATTATTTTCTTCTCTTTTTTTCTTCTTCAAGTAGCCATTTTTCATTCAGCACCTTTTGCTTCATTCTCAGTTGCCCAGACCATAGGATCCCAAAGGTGCTCCATTCTTCTGTCCACTGTAGTCTGAAAATGTCAGTGAATGTAACATTTTAACCATGTCAAGGAATATCAGGGATAATGCATTTCCATGCCTTAATCCCTCATTTATATTAAATGAGCCAGAGATTTTACACCTTCTTCATGCTCCATCTTCTTCATTGCAAATTGTGACTATGCCTGTTAAAAAATATCTTATGGAGTTATAAATTCCTCCAATGTGGCTCAAAGGCCACAATACAGCTTTGTAAGATTCCTTAAAATCTAGATATGTGTGTTCATTCTGACTATAGTGTTGCATATCTTCAAACATATTTATGATTATTTGTTATTATTTATGATTATTTAATATTTGGGACAATTCTTTTTCCAGAATCCAAATTGGTGTTACTGAAATGTTCCTGCTTTATTAAAAAACAAACAAACAAAAACCCCATAAAAAACAGCCTCCTAAAAATGTAAACCCTTCTGAGAAAGGTTTTTAGGCTTTCAAAAAAGCACAGGCAGTCTCTCTCTCACTGCAGGCTTTTACACTGCATTTCTGAAAACCATGGCTCTGGCTTCCATGGCTCTGAAATTTTTTCAGCTATCTGAAATCAGAATTATTCTATACAACCTTTGGCTTTGTTTACCTCCTTCTGCTTTTAATAATTTAATGGCAACTCTGTCAACACACAGTGCCAAGTTCTTCCCAAAGGCTTGTAATTGTGTCTTGGATCCCTTCAGAGCTGAGCTCCACAAACAGCTCAGGTCCATCCCTTTGTAACTTTCTTCTTTGAAAATAAAGGATTTTCTATGTTCATCAGATTGGCAAAAGAGTGATGCTCTTTCTTCCAGGTGAAGATTCCGCTTTCTTCTCAGGCATTAATGTTCCTTTTCTCCCCCATCCTCTCCACCATTCCCTTCAAATGTTCTGAAGCGGCTTTGTCTCTTGGCATATTTTTTGTTTCAATCTAATGATGACCCTGATCCAGGTTCTGAAGGCATGCAGTCTTTGCCACATTCTGATCCTGATTCCTTTCCAGAATCTTTGATCTTTTCTCTTGGGAGTGGACTGTTGGTTTCTTCAGCAGTTCTCCTAAAGCATCTCCAATCATCTTGCACTTAGCATCATCTGCACACTTCAAATAGAAATCCTCCAAAGCTTCAAACCTGTCCTTAGGTGGTACTCGGAGTTTCTCTAATTGCTCAGAATGTGTGAGTTTTACTTGTAACATCTATGTTTGTCTCTGCTGGGACAATGCTGTCTCCTGTAGAGACATTTACAGTTTTAATATCCAGCCAGCTGCTCCTATTTTTGGGCCTTTTCTTGTACCATATGAACTCAAAATGTTCCATGACCTCAGGGTCCACCCTTTCCTTAGACATCTCTATTACCTACCTTCCTAAGATTTAGTCAAGCGTTTTCTAAGAATTTGTTCTTCTCTATGAAGAACAGACCTTGAATTCCAGGTAATATTGCTTTAACATGACCCCACTCCTTTAGCCTGCCCAGGTTTTTACATTCAGCAGAGCTTTAAGAGTCAAATGTGTTTTCAATGTATTGTTTTATGCCAAGGTCCAAGCAACTCTAGCTAGAGCTGGTGTGCTAGGTCATTGCCTAATTTCTGTGGTGCAATAGATCTGGGGGTTGTTTTCTGCAATATGTGGAGGGTTAGAGGGGAATGTTTGAGAAATCTAAATATTTTGAGCCAATGATTAATATTACTGTAAAGGTGTTCTTTTATTACTTAACTAGATTGCCATTTCATAGGGTTTGCCTCTCATTGTGCCTCTTCCAGACCCATAAAAAGGACAACATACAACTTTATGTTCTGTTCATGACTATGACACTGAAATTGCTAATGGTAAACTATGTTATCATTTAGTTTATTTAATAAACTAATCCATTTTTCAAAAAAGGCCTTTAAAATTGTGCGGCTTAGTGGTAGCTCAAAATTGAAGCACTTAGAACTTGCCATTTACCTTGTCATTGTTCAACCTTCTGTTACAACAAACTGCCTCTTGAATTACCAACCCAAAAGGAGTGGTTTGAGGCCTGGGTGGCTTTCTCCTGCTTTGCAAAGCCTTGCTTTGATGGCAAACAACATATGATTGCAAGGGTTTCTTTATTTGTGTTCCTGTGACAGTGCAATGTGCAAGCAGTAGTTTTATTCGGTTTATAGTCTCTAAAAATGAAGGCCAACAGGAAGGGCATCAGTAGATGTACCCATTAAGCTTATAACTTCAACAACAAAACCAGCATCATTAAATTCTAAATAAGTAAAAGTTAAACCAGGGAACAACAGGATATTCAGCTTTCTTATTTCTCCCTTGGCTGTTAGGAGTGTGATATAAAGCTGAAGGTCTATTTCACAGAAGAGGCAAAATAAAGTGCTTATCTAACTCATATTTATTCCAAATGTGAGTTAGACATTTGTGCTTACACACAAACAAACACATACAAATATATATATGTATCTCACCTATAGAAGTATTAGTTTGGCTCAAGGTCAGTGATCTTGCTTGCAAATATGTAAAATGTCTCTCATAAAGACTGTGGTGTCTTCTAGAGGCTTCAGGAGTTTTCCAACTTTCCTTTCCTTTCTAGTTTTACATTGCATAGTTAAAAGGGGGTTGTGCTTTCTGAGTGGATACTCATAAATATATATCTTTATATTTATATATCTCTTTATCTATTTATGAGTATCTATACTCATAAATGAGTGCTTTATGAGTGGATACTCTCCTTATCAGGGAGAAGAATGAGCCCCAGTGAAATCTCTGAGACCTTCAGGCTTCCAGTTAAACAGAAATTTTATGGCTATGGACAGAAAAGAGATCCAGCAAAGTGGTTTTAGCGTAAGTGGCTGGATGTGCCACCCCTGTCCTTCTGGTTCTAGACTACTAAAGGCAAGATGTGATATTTAGATCAAGTTCTTCACTCAATCTTAAAATTGCCTGTCTGAGGTATCCCCATCAGCAGAAAGCCATTGTAAAATCCAGAGTAATGGCACTGATTTATAGAAACTGGGAGCAAGCCCAAACCTTTCCTGTAGTGTAGGGACTCGTTTTTAAAATTTATTACTGTGGTGTTTATATTTACTGGGATCATCTAGTTGTGTCAGTGCAAATATATTCCATTGCATCAGGGTTTTGTTTCCCTTTGCTTTTTGTTTTCCCTTTGACTATGAGGATACCCTTACATGGCATCAGTAGTACGGTGAAAATATCTCCAGCTAATTCTGTGTGAGTTAGTCTGGGTACCAGAAAGGCATAGCTGCATCAGCACTGTCCTGCACCCCTGCTCTGCAGGGCTAATTAGCTCCATGAGAGAGCACAGGAGCCTGGCACTGGGACAAGCCAGCTTGTTCCCAGCAAGCTCAGGTAGCTCTGCACAGCATTTAATTTTCCTGTCCATTTTTGAGGTTAGTAACACTTGCTGGATTAGCTGTGGTGACAGAGCAGTGTAAATAAGAGCCCCACTCCAGGAGTACACTCAGTGCCATTGAATGACATTTTGCTGCAGGATTTCTTCTATGAGCTGGTGAAGCAAAACAAATGTTAAGATATTCATATTAGTAAGTATATTGTGTCCTTAAAAAAAGTCAGTTACTACTCCTCCTATGAAGGCTGGCACTAACTGTCCTGAGTCATAGCTTAAAAAAATAACAATCACAAGAACTGTGTAACAAGGAACAAGTGACCAAGGCATAGCAAATAATCTTTAGATTCCTTTTGAGCCATCTTTTATGATTTTTTTTTGCCTTTTTTTCCCCTGCTGTTTCAAAGTGCATGGTTACCCTCTGCACTTCCATGTCTTGACATTTTGTTAGGTGGTTCTGAGTAAAGAACTCCTGCTCCAGCTCTCACATTACTTCAATTTGTATCAATAACAAGCAGATTTCATTTTTTCCCAGTCAATGCTGGAATATGCAAAGCAAATCAAAAGCTATGGTCAACATAATAAACAGAAACATCTATCTCTTCCAGTCAGCCATTGCCTCACTATGTTTTTTCTCCACTTTAGATAAACAATCTACAATGTGTTTACTGAGGCTTGTACTGATATCCCTCAATGGTATAGGCAAGTCTACTTTTATTCCAGCAGACACAGAGAATAAGCCCACGGTGCACAGTGTGTGCAAACCCCTTTGAAACCCAAGATTATTTGTTCTCCGACTGTTCTAAGGTAATTAAGGAGCATTGCATGTTTCTCAATTAATGATTCCTCATTCAGCTGGGGATTTTTGATGCTAATTTGTTTTAATCAGGACAGAGACTGCTAAAAAACTAAACAATTCAGTGAAGAGGAACTAGGAATTTTTAATCAAGTGGAAAAGATCTAAATGCTATGAGGGACACATCCATCATAAGTTTTCGCTTCTTGTTCATTTAACTTTGTTCTTTCAGGTCTCATAAAATGTTGCGTTAATCAATGCAAGAAAGTTTGTGAATATGAAGAATGCATGGTGTTTTTTTCTTCATCTGACGTGAACATTTGTGCAAATATGAGGAGCTGAAACATCACCATGGTTTTTTAGTTATGCACTGAAGTACAGTTTCCTGTTTTGTCAAACATTATATAGGAAGTTGTCAATCATTGTGGTCTTAATATGCTGGGGAGTCCTTGGAAAAAAAATACTGGTGGTGTGGAGGATTGGATGCTCTCCATTTAAATGTTAATTTTTAAATTCTTTTGGTATCACACTAAATGCATACATTGGGTAAAATGACCTACTGTAGACTTCTGCCCACGGAATTAGTATTTCAAATGCTGTAGCCCATGCTACATGAAATCACGTGGTTTCTGAGGAGACCATGCATTTGCTCGATAAAATAATGTTTTATTCCTAAGTACATTTATTTATAGCTTTGAGGCGAAAGCACTTCACAGTTCTGTCTCCTCCAGCTGCATTACCACGATAGACTTTGTGTCTTCCATCATGGAAATACCAATATGTATATTCCACTCCTATGGCTTCAACAGAGTGGAGGTGCTCCCACGCCTTGACTTCCAGGGATCTTTAGCCGTGAGAAGGAGTTAAAGCCATGAAGGACACTTATATCCAAAACATGAATCTTCCTGAACAAGCAGTATTTTAGCAACAGTTCAATTAAAAATAAATTGTATGTGCTAAGAAATTTCCAGATCAGGAGAGGCGTTTAATGGCTTTGAGGTTTTTTAGTGCTGGGAAACATTTTCAGATTGCTGATTCTTATGCAACCTCCAGCATCTTCCCTATCACTGCTTTTAATACATGAAACCTGTTTTGGACTGGTACCTACCTTCTTAGTACTGTCTACTAAGCTCTAAACAGTGCCAAAAATAGGCAGAGAGACAAGAAATCTAACTGGCTTCCCTGCCCTCCTTTCTTTATGGCTGTGAACAGTGTGTTTATTTTGTAGCTGAGAAGTTGAAATGAACAGAAAATCCTTCTAAGAAATTCCTAATTACTATCTTAAGGATGAGCTTTAGGTTGTTTGATAGCAGCAGGGGTTTGTTTGCTTGTTTGTTTGGGCTTTTTCTTGCAAGCAAGCTTAAATATGTAACAGTTAAAAGCAGAATTCTGTATGTTAAATGATTCCCATGAAAATGGAAGCACGGGCACCAAAGAGTTGCTTTACAGAAGATGGCTTTTTTCACCAAAAGCTGTCTGTACACTGTGAAACACAGTTCAGATGTTTGAACTTATGCTAATTGAAAGATCAACATTTTTCTTTCCTCAGTGAATACCCTGCTCTTTTCGTCTTCGAGATGGCTCTCCCATGTGCAAAAAATGAGCTGTAATTATGCCCAGCTCAAGGCAATCTCAGGATCTAAAATATCCTGCCAACCAGTGTGTTCTCAATCTGCCTTGTTAGTTCACAAAATTGTGCATGTGCCTTTGCTACAGTCTCAAACCTGATAATGTCACATCATTGGGACAGGAAATGTTCTCTGATGTTATCTGAAGTGACACTTGCAATTTCAAGTTCTAGCTTGATGAGATCACGTTGTCAGGGCTCCACATAAGTGTGATCTTTCCTGATTTGCAATTGTATCTGTTTTGAACGGTCTTTACACTGTTCAAGCAAAAGCATATGATAATGCATTTTGTCAGATGCAAGGATAATGAAAAAGTGATTTTATGGTTCCCCTTTTAGAAAATCCAATTCATGTGACTAAACTCAGTCGGTTTTCTTAACAGTTCCACCCCATCTGTCTAATTCTGTTTGCACCTGGAAACCCTAGTACCTGCAAAATGTGATTGTGTCGAGGTAGTTCTCCCCTTTCATAAAATAGATGAGACTTATTACCTTTAAACCTCTATTGCTTCCGTGAAGCTCTGGGCTATAAAATGGTTTGCACATGCTGGAGTTTCTAAAACATATATTATGCCTTAAGCAAAAATATTTAATGTAGTAAAAGCTTGTAAAGTTGAAGAATACTTAAATACCTATGTCGTGTTATTGGCAATAAGAAGGTCTGTAATATGTAGGAGCTGGAGATTCTCAAGTCATATTTCAAATGTTTTTATCCATGATACTAATTTTCTTTAGATGTACATTATATGGGGAGGAAAGAGCTGTTACAAGTGCTGTATTTCCCCTTTTAGCATATAGATGACTGTCAGAAACCTGAAACACCAAGTAAAAATAGAAGAGAGAAGAAATACTGCCTATATCTAACCTGTTAAGACTTCAGGAGTCTGTGAACAAAACTATGGTGGTAAGGTACAGATGCTTAGATTTTCAGTCCCCATTTAAAATGCATTATGGCAGGTCCTACGTCAATGCAGATGAGTAAAACAAAGAGCAAGTTGTGACCTCTCTTGTAACAGTACCATGGGAGCAGATTGATTTGTCTGGATTGTGGCATGTGGATCACAGTAACAAGCAAGACAGACCACAGCTATTTGAATAAATTGCTGCAAAGCCAAAAAGGGAAATAATATTTATTTGTCCATTTAAAGTGATGAAAATAGAAGGCAATAAGAATCCAGGGTATTTGACTTTCTTGGATAATAAGATAAGACTGGGCCTGAAAGGCTGGAGGAGTGGAAACAGAGGAGTTTCTTGGCAAGCAGTTCTGAAATCCATACAAAACCTCTGGCAATTATTTTTTTAAATTGATTATTCTTCCTAAATAGTTGTGTCCAAGCCAGAGGAAACACAGTTTCTAAGAGTTGTTCTGATATCACAATAATTGTATCCCTCCTACTACAAGATTGGATAAATATACAGTTCTGTTGTATATCACATAATGATATATGGCCCAGATACATCACTAAAAATTAAACCTAAAGTGTTGCATTTGGACTGACTAATCCTGGACAAATGCTATTTCTTTGATAATGAAGGCAAGCCCCAAATGCATTGTATTGTAAGGGAAGTGACAGTTCTGCCAAAACCCTGCATAACTTGCAAGATGCAGGCTCATGTGAGATTACTGTGTGCTGTGCTGACTAAGAAAAAGAAAGGACAGAATTAGGTTATTGTGATGCTACCATATATGTTGGGCCATTGCTGAGATGAGAGATGCATGTGTGGTGCTGCCTCTGTGCATCCCTTCCACACTGAAAACACTCTCCAAGTTTTGTTTGTAATTCTGGGTCAAAGTAGGCAGATGCCTCTCTCTATCCAATAAATAGGATTTTAAAAGTTTTTTAACTGAATCTTACCACGTCACAGTTATCCCAGAGCTACTCAGATTAGTGCATTTGAAGGAGAAAGCTGTCTTTTATTATTTCTAAGGGGCTGGGTTTCTTCTAGCTGCACAATGTGGTTTTGTCTTTATTCCCATGATGATATTCAAACTTTATGACTGGATAGTCTAAAATGTTATTAGATGGCAACAATAGCTTGCAATCTATTGCCTGGTCAGCTGGATTTTTATTGTTTAAAACAGCTTAACCTTTCCCTACCATTTTATGGAGTACATAGAGCTCATTCCAAACCATTTTATGCTTTGGCTGAAAGATGTATTTAGTAGATGGATTTCAAAAGTACTCTGGTTGAAAATTTGCATCCTATTGCAGTAATCTGTTCTTGGCCTAATGCTAGTTATTCTTTAGCACTAATCTGGAAGAAAATACAAAATCTCTGCTAGTAAATATTGCAGGTGACATAAAAATTAGTGGAGTGGTAAATAATGACAGAAGACATAATTTCTGTTTTCTGGATTTGCATCATTTCATAAGGTGAGCTCATCTGAACAATATGCATTTTAATTCAGAAAAATTCAAAGTCATATGCCTGGGAACAAAAAATTCCAGTCACATGCACAGAATAGCAGAAAAGTACCCTTGAAATACAGTGATAGTGATGAAGATTTAGAGTTTGTGATAGGTGGTGTCTGAATGTGAGCTCCCTGTGCAATATAATGGCTGAGAGAAAAACATTAGCTTTGAATGGGTAAGCAGTGAATGTCAAGCAGGAGAGAGATGAGTTCATGGCATGACTGAGATAATTGCTAGCATTCTCCGTCCAGATCTTGTTTGCTCACATGAAGAAAAAACCTGGAGAGAAAAAAAAAAAAAAAAAAAAAAAAAAAAAAAAAAAAAAAAAAAAAAAAAAAAAGGTTCAGAGAAGAACAAAGGAATGATTCTAAGCCTGTGGAAAAGAAATTCCAATAACCTGTGATTTAAGAAAATTAATCCATCCAATTTATCTAAGAGTGGGTTAATAGGTGAATTGATACCAGTCTTCAATATCTACATAAAATACCTGTTTCACAGGTATGAACACACCATTTAAAAGTATTAACAGTATCTTGTGGATGGAAGCTGGAGCTAAACAAATGCAGACTTTAAAAAAACCACAGTGTTTTAGAAGTCAGGGTAATTGATTACCAGAACAATTTATCTAGTATCAGAATGTATTTTTCCCCTCTGAATATCTTTTTGAAAAATGCACTATTGTTTAAACAGAAGTTAATTTAAAATAGATTATCGTAATGATCCCTTTGGTTTTACAATCCATTAAAGAGACATTACAAATCTCCAAATATGACCCAGAATGCAGATTTTTGTTTGAAGAAGAAAATGTTTACAAAATGAAAGACCTATAGGAATATGTGCTTCATTCAATTTTAAATCTCCAAGAGAAGTGTTTAAAAGAACCAAGAAACCTCTAGTGAGAGCTGCAGCACAAATATTATGTATCAGAATTTAAAAGGGAAAACAGAGGAGCAGTGACATGAGTTTCTGCTAACTGTCTAAGCTGTCCCAAAATGCTGAAGGAAACAAACAGGGAAGGCATGGCACTAAAAACTGAATGCAGTAATAGCATAATTATTGGCATATTGCTTATAATAAGTCTTGTTTATTATCCCTTTTAACTTGCAACTGACTTTCTCTTTTCACTGAAATGTAGCCTAGATTGTGAAATAAAACCATAGCCATTAGATAAAAGAGCCTTGCTGAGACTTTTTTGAAATATTGGTATAACTGCTCTATATTTCTGTGGCCTGTCATGGGAAAGAAATGAAGAAAAATATTAGTGAGCCATTAGAAGATGTTTGACTCTATAGTACTGCTCTGTACTAAGTCATGCAAAAGAACAGCTCCCGTCACTGAAGACACACAAGGTAAAAGATATTAGTATGGTAATGACACCAGGAAGGGTCAAAGGATGAAGGAGTAATGAGAACAGACATGTCAGAGGGATGAATAGGTGTGGTCATTAATTTTAGTTGAAGAGCAAAATGTAGATTCTGGCAAGATTTAGAGGACAAGTAGAGGCTGAGTATGATGCAATAGCTATAGGACAGACAAGAGTAGGACACATTTGGGTAAGGTGAGAGGGAAGAGAAACACTCTTCCTGCATATGGCATTTATTCTTTTTTACAGGGTAACACCTCATTCTGCTTCAGGGTGAGCTCAGGGACAAGAAAGGAAAGAGAGCTGCCAAAAGGCAGAATGCTTTTGTCTGCCAGGTATAGCTTTTCAAAAACTGCTCACCTCAGTTAATTCAGGGTAGCGTCAGTTTCAGAACAAACGATGCTAAACGCAACGACTGAACTCCTCATGAAAGAAAGAAAGTACTTAAGCACAGAAACTCGTGAAAGATAAATTTCCCAAACTCAAGAACAGAATGAGAGGGTGTTCATCACTTCATAGCTCTCCTTTGCTTTAGAGCCACGATTAACGCTGCTCAGTAACAGGAGGGTACATAAATCAGGGGCAAGGATCTCAGCAGGGTGCCATCACAGCATCCCTGGGATCCTGGTGAGTGCATGCCTTGGCTTTATGGCATTCTCATGTGTGATACTCACTCAATCACTTTCCTGGCTGAATACCTACAGGAATGGAGTAATCCTAGAAAGGCAGTGAATGAGAGAGGATATGTATTTATGTTTTAATGGCAAGGTTGTGAGCACTGATGTAATAGCAATAACTATCCAAACATCTTTGACATTCTGATCAAAGACATCCAAAAGCAAAGAGTTCAGTGACTTAGTTTAAGCTCCTACATTTCAATTAACGTTCAAAGAAATCTTTCCTTCTAGGCTGAACTGAAATGAGTTATTGATGTAATTATACCACTCAAGAGAAAAAAACTTTAAATACCAGTCTTACCAACTGATACTAGGAAACTTTTCAATATCCCATTAAATGCTTTTTCTTGTTCTGTTTACCAGGGCCTCAGTTCAACAAAAACATTAAAGTGTTTGAGGTAAGTTAGTCTATTCAATGAAACACACAGTTTCATACTTACCCATATGTCCCATTGACATTAAGCACATACTTAAAGTTAAGCACACAATTAAAGGCTTAGCTGAACTGGAGACTAAGCTCTTTATAAAAGAAGTTAGTTGCAAAGAGAAAATGAGAAAGGGTTCATTTCTACTTAGTTGCGCTTTACAGCTAGATCTGTGTTTAAAGAGAAGGGTGTCTAGAAAGAAAAATTTAATCCTAATTCCTCTCTCAGGAGTCTCTAGACAAAGCCAGCTGCAAAGGAAGAGTGATTGGAAAATCAGGATTTTAGGACTAGCACATCAAGGACAGTTTATTCCAGTCACCCAATTTCTGTAGACAGGAATGTTGCCTAACCCTTGTTAGCTCTTCTTGGGGTACAGGGGCCACAGGTATACAGAACTGAGGAACCACTCACTGGCTACATGGGCCGAAAAGAAGCCCTTGGGGGCATTTTATAGGAACTTATATTTCTGGGAAAAAATGTCACAGTATTGTGAAATCAGAGAGGTGAAACTATGTAATATGCATCCATTTAGGTTGTGAAACCTTTAACTGACTTTCATCTTGTATGGCTCTCTCACTTCTCAGGGTTCTTACTCAGATTTAGATGTGCTACAGATCCATCATCATGCTATGACAGCAAAGTTCATAATTTAGAGCATTAAACTCTGGTTGCCATTCTTGAAAAGTGTTTGGAAGAGATGATAATTTTCCTTTTTTGAACTGTCAGGCACTTTTCTCCTAAATTCCCTAAATCACAGATTGATATCTAAGTGCATGCCTGTGTTATCTTTAGACCTCACGCCATTCTCATAACCATTTATGATTACTGTTATTAATTTTTGTCACATATCACAGTTTCAGTTTCACATCACCTACAAGTTTTTTTTTTCTGCAATAAATGGCATTACTTACGTATGCTTATCTCATTCAATAAACAAAAGACTCCAAGAGAATCTTTATGCTACAGTTGGATTCAGATAAATAGTCTTTTCAGCACTGCTGTGAGCACAAGTGACATTTTTGAACCAAAACTTAATAGAGAGTGACTGGAATAGCTGACTCCTGATTTTTTGTGGAGATAAAATGAAACTTCAGTCTTCAGACAGTCCTATCATTGATTTTAGTCTTTTATCTCCCATGAAAACATCCCCCTCAAAAATCATTTAGCTGTGGATTTAGCAAAAACAGAAAGCAGATTTTGTCTGTTCTCAAGCTACCCCAGTAATACAGTTATCTGACTTTATTATGGCATACAGATGCTAGTTGGAGAATAAACCTACTTCTAAGCTCACTTAACCCATTTCTTACCCCGACAGGAAGAAATATATTTATAATGTATCCTTGGCAGGTCACATAGAAAGAACTCAGTGCTGGGAACAAAACAGATGACAAAAAAAATTGCAAATGGAATAATAAGTGGGATGAGATGCCTGCCAGCCCATAGTTTGATATTCTTGGTTCCCAGCAGCTTCCTGTGTGTCATTGTATCCTTGCTGCTGCCACGTCCACACTGTCCCCTTCCTCCTGCCACCCGTCCTCCTCAGCTACCACGTTCACTCAAGCATATCTGGTACTGCTGGACTGAAGCATTTTGATCCTATTTTCCATAGGCTGCCAGGACCCCTGGAACAACTCCTGGAACAGGCCAGTGTGTCTGCTCTGTGAATGATCCCACACCTGATGCATGGGACCACCTACAAGTTTGTGCTTTGCCTGTGCAGCCCTTATCAATCAGCCTTGTCCATGTATGATGCCTCATGCCAGACATGAAATCGCTGGAGTGTGGAACATGCAGATTTCCCATGAAATCATCTCAGCCAGGTCATCTTCTCTACCAGAGACATACATGCCAGAGTACTTTCCAGAAAAGTTTAAGAGTAGTGTTGAAAAAGAGTATGGAAATGCAGAGATTCTGAGCAGCACAAGTGGAAGTGCTACAGAGAGTGATATGGGCAATGCCAGGTAGCCTCTGCTTGCTGCTTGAGCTTGCAGGTCTGCTCCTGAATGGCTCCACCTGCAGCAGTGGAGCTTCAACATGCAGATTTGCAGGTGCCTAGTTTCAGGAATGTGAGGAGAATCGAGCCATGGAGTGAATTTATGGATGCTTGGCATGATAATGGGAACAGGATAAAATTTCTCTCTTGTTCAAGATGAACACAGGAGAGAAGGAGGAAGGAAACTAAAAGTGCTCATGAATGCATAGTAAAGCCTGAAGTAAGTGCACTGGATGAAGAAGAGAGTGGGTTTGCATTGTTTATTTGTGTGTAGTTATGTTTGTCTAGTAATTGGGTAATTGGGATGTCTTTCCTTAAGAGCAGGTAAAATGAAAGGCAGCAGCCACAGAAAGAGTGTGTGCAGAGATTGAAGAGGAGGATGAGGAGGGTAGAGACTGGGTTTGCCAGTGTTCTGTGGAGCGAAGTGAGAAAATGCTGCTCTTTGTTTAAATGTCTCATCCCACTGTGGAAATTCTTACTGCCATTAAAAATGCAGTAGGGACTGGATTTAATTTCCTAGTTACTGAAGAGGAGAAAATCACAGCTCTATTGGAAACAATGGTAATAAGGTGATAGCTCAGGATACTGCTTTTCTATGGTAAGGTCTTGATCCTCAAAGCTGCTGAGTGCTGTGGCAATTTATACAGTGGGATCCATATGGAAACAGACAGGAAGAGGTCAAGTATTCCATGGTGAGCTTTGCTGTCCACAACCACAAATTAGGTGGTGCCTTTGAGTATCACTTATGCCCCAGTGTGTACAAGTCACTGTTTTCCTAGAGCTGCAGCAGTGCCAGCAGATAGATTTGGCATATTTGCCTGTTTGTTAAAGTGTTGAAGAAGCCAACTTTTCTTTTATTTTGATAGAAGTTTGAGTGCACACCCTCTGCTAATCGTAACACTGTTCTTTTGCTGTCTGTCTCCACACATGCATCTCTTGCAAACCTCTGCTTGCTGCAGCTCTCAGCACATTGCCCAGCAGCTGGTGCTGGGAACAAAGAGGCTCATTGAGCACTGCTTAGTGCTAAGCACTGCTCTGAGAGCTGGAGCTGAGAGAACTACGAGATGATTCAGTGTTTGTTGATCCCCCACACGCAAGTGCTCAAAGCTCTGTCCTGAGCATGAACCCCAGCTCTCAGGGCTGCAGCCCAGAGACCCCAAATAAAGCACCAGGAAATCTGCTGGTTGTAGCTTTGAGCTGCTATAGAACCATGAGTTCAGGGTATTGCTCTAAATAACCTGTCAATGATCCTCATGTTCCCATGACATATATCCATATTCTTTGTCTATCCCCTGTACCTGCAGGGTGTGAGGACAGTGACCAGTGAGAGCTCAGAGCACAGCTCCTCTTTCTCTCTTTGCTGAGCACAGGCTGCTTCTGGCTTCCCCCTGCCATTTTGTTTTATTTTGGGTTTTTCCCCTTCCTCTAACCCCCTAGAAAAGAAGTTACTGAAGAGCTGTTAACCCTGGGGACAAGGCATCCTGCTCAGTGTTTTGCTGCAGCCCATGTTAGCCTGGTGCAGGAAAGCCTCTGCATGCAGCCTCAGCTGTGTGTGGTACATGACAGATCTCAGAGCTGCACAGGGCTGAGATCATCCTGGAGATGCCAAAGCAACAGGCAGGCAGTGAGGAGCTCTGACAGCCAATACATAGCACCAAAAGTAGTAGAGAGAGACTGTACATGAAAGAAAATCATATGTAAAATTTAATGTGGGGTGCTGTTTGTTTGGGATTTTTTTGTTGTTGTTGTTGCTTTTTTGGGTTTTGTTTAAGATTGATATGCAGTTTCCATGGACACCCATTTCTATCTTAATGTACGTTTCCTTTTATTAAATATGCATAACCAGACTTGCTCAGGACGTGAAGTCTGGTGTTTGATTTTCTTTACATTTTCTCTAGGGAATCACTAATAGGCAGGCAGATTTCTGGAGACATTTAGGACAGTTTTACCTTCCTGCTATCAGATGTTTCAAGCTTTAGGAAGCCGGCCAGATACAGGAAAAGGACAAAAAATACAGAGAAAGTAAACTGCTGTATGCAGTGTGAACAGCTCATCTTCCCCTAACACAGCCCATTTTTCTACTGGATCCATCTTTTCTTTCAACAGGCTTTCCCACCATTTAGTCCTCTTCTTGTTTTGCCTTTTTCCTTAGCCTTGGTAGCAGCAGAGTTACTGCTGATAAAATCTGACTGGCATGGAAGGTGTTGACTTGACGCTCAGTCAGGAGGAACAGCTATGTTAAGCAGAAAAGCCCCAGTGTTTAAGAGGGGAGGAATTGGGAGCTTGTTTTGGTTGGTTTTATTTTGGATATATCTTGCTTTAGAAGAAGAACCTCTCAACAAAGATCTTATTTTTTGGATGACATGGTGGTGTCTTACTGAAGTGTCATACTTTAGGAAGCCTAAGCAGTGAGTTACACTGAACTTAAACAAGAAGTAATTGTATAGGGGGGTGGGGTGGAGCCTATTCCTGAGTTTTCTTAAATTTTAAGGCAGAACTCTTTATTTTGGCTTGCTGATGGAATGAGAATGAGAAGGAATTATAGATGGCCTTTACTGAAGTTTTCCTTCTGTTTCCCAGTTAGGACACAAGCTCAGAGTTCATGCATATGTTACCTTTTTTTAAGAAGCAAAACCAAAAGTATAAGGAAAAAAAAAAGCAGCAGATAACTCCTTTAAATTAGTTTCTTCTTTGATTTTCAGGAACAAGAACTGGTATCAAATCCAGCAAGTGTACTAAAAACTATTTGTGCCACATTATTCTGTGTCCAGATCTCTATCTGGTCATCTGGTTCAGATTCATACCACTTCTTACATTATTGCAGCCTTCTGGAATCAGGGAACACACATTTCTCTGTCAGGTTTAATGGTGAGAACACTGTCACTGTCTCACTGATGTGCCTTTTAGAAGAGAGGTGAAAAATTGAGGATTATTCTATTAATATCACTTTTTCCATTGGAAAAGAAGAGTATAGGGCAGGTTCCCCATAAATGTCACCACTTATATCTGCCTATAGTCCAGTCTTCCACCTGAAAGTTCTCATGGTATTTTTATCCATTAGCTCCTTCTTTATCAGGGCCATTTTATATTATCTTGGACACTTTATTGAGCAGCAGACTATGAAAGCTAAGAGGCAGAGCAAAGGACAGGTGGCACAGAGACTGCTGCAGGAGGTGACTCATTTGGCATTTCATTCTGATCAGATTACTACATTTAATTTGGGCATTGGAATCTGACTTTTCTGCCACTTCTCATGGCAGACAGGAGGAGAGGTGGAAGGGGAGAAACTTTTGTACAAAGCTCTGAAATGCAGCAGGGCACAAAAGATTTGTTGCCCTTCTTCTGGATTGTTATACACTGGAAAATATCAATTAATTGCTTTCTAACACAGGCATAGGGTTTCTTGGCTGTGAGTGGGAGGCAGGTTACACTGAGGTAGGTGCATGTTCTTTCTGGCAGCAGAGATCAGGCCTGAAAACACAGATTGTACAGCTGTCTTCCTGAGAGACTTGGACAGTGACTGAGTTAGTTATAGGAGACCCTGGTGAACCTCAATCCTTTCTCTCTCATACAGCAAGTACAGGAGCCTGGTGAAACTCTGGTGTGACCTGGTGTGCAGCCACATGCCCTAAAGTCCTGTTATAAATCTGTTTCTTCATAGGCCAAAAGTGAGTCAGGCAGTTCTTCAACAAGGCAGAAATGGATTCTGTGTGCTGAAACCTCAGATTCCTTATCCCAGTGCTACTGATGAGAGTGTGAAAAGAGCTTGGATATGTTTTATGCCTTTATCTATGTCTAGGTAAATACACACACCTGATGCTCACCTGCCTCAGGGAGCACTTTATACATCCTCCCTTTACCTTCAGTCTCCTGCTGTCTCCTAAGAGGCAGGGAATCATAATCAGCAATTAACATTGTTGCACTAAAGTGCCTTCAGAACGGGTTTTTCGCTGAAGCCTCTGCAGTGATAATGGTTTCCAGCAGGGCTGACTCCCAGCAGGGCTGGTGATAACCTGAAGGATGAAGGTTCCATTAGGGCAGCTCACTGAAGTACCTGCAGTCTGCAGTTGGTGTGGGCATGTTTTGGAGCTCCTTTCACACCAATCTCCATTGGCATGGCAGGCTGGGGGTGAGCTGCAGTGCTCCAGGCTTGCAGACATGGTAACATGTGTTCCTGTGGCAGACAGGGATCTGCAGCAAAGCCCTGCTCTGACAAGGGGCTCTGTGCTCCACAGCTGCCAGTGCTGCCTGTGATTAGCCAGCCCTAATGCTGAGCTCTGCAGATTAATGTGCTCCTCTTCTCTCATTATATCCCTTCTCCACGAGCCAGCCTATCTCTTGCATCAGTAATGACCAGCTGCAGAGCCTCAGGGTTTTCTCTAGCTCCTTTTAACTGATCTAGAACTCCTTATTTTTCCCACGCTCTGCCCTTTCCTTGATTGGTAAATTCCCCAATGTCTTTAATCAAGCTGTGTTGTGCCTAGCAGCTCTGGCAAGTTTTCTTTTGTTTTAATAAAAGGTGAGTTTGTTCCCCAGGCAGGTTCTGCCAGCTCAATTTCAACTATTGCACATTGGTCTCTAAAAAAAGAAAGGGGCCTCCCATCTCAAAACCAGAGGCAATACAATATCCCAGTGACGTCCTGCCACCTGCCCATTCCCCTCCAGAGGAAAAAGGGACTTTTCCCTCCCGTTTCACTGAGCTCAGTGTTTTGTTGGATGCATTCTTCATATTAATATTACTTAAACCTGCAAAACCAAAGTTAAGGCATTCTTGAGCTCTCCCTGCCTGTCTCAGTTCTCAGCCTTTCCCTTTTTTAGGCATTTTATAAAAGTTGGGAGAAAAGTTTCAAGTAAACAGACTCAGGAAAAATTCACTGAAAAGGGAGACCAAAACTTGGTATGAGTTTGGTCAGCGCAGGTGAGTGGGTTTTGTTGGCAGACTTTTTTTTTCTTATGAGTAATATTTCCACCTCTTCTTGAACTGTTACATTTGCAACAGCTGGTTATGGAACTGGAGAGCGGGTGAGAGGAATCCCAGATAACTCACAGAGACTGAGAAGCCGTAACCCTGCAGCTTGTCCTGGCATTCTCTCTAGAATATGATGTTCCTTCTGAAAAGCTTGTCTTAAAAACCTTTTTCAGATTTTATATGGTTTGAGTTTTTTTGAAGCTTCCAGCTAACAGTAAGATGAGAAAATTCAAAGGTAAGGCTAATTATTTGGAATAGTTCCAAAATTTAGATACTGGAAGTGTGAAAACTGCTATTAAAAGCATCTCTGTAATTCATCTAGCCCTGTATAAATTGAAGAAATAAGTCAAGATGAGTGCAATTTAGTGCTGTTTCAGGCAGAAGAAATCAAAATTGAAATATTGAACCAAACTATTTGAGAAATCATCAAAATTTACAAAATGCAGTAATCTATTTAGTTCTGTGCTTTCTGCACAGAGGAAGTGGACCTCAGTAAAATTTGAGTCTGCATGAAACTGTTGGGTCAAAGGTAACAAAACCATCTACAGCTCTTCTGAGAGTCCTGGCTCAGTTTATTTTTTTTCTCAGATGGAACCATCAGGAAATTTGACCTGAATTCAGGAATAGCTTCTGGACAAGAGAAAATGCATTTCTTAGTTAGGTTATTGTTGACTGAAAAAAATATGTTTACCCTCTACCACAGCAATATAAATAGCTTTTATCTCCATTACAAACAGACTTATTTTATCTATCAGTAATGTACTTTAAATCTCATATTTCCATTACAAACAGGTTTGTTTTACCAGCGACTTTACTTTAAATCTTGTAGTTGAGTTCTGACAACCTTAATTTTCTTTATGGGCAGATGTAGAACGAAGAAAAATAGGTGCTGTATACTCCACACTCACTCTCAGTGAAGCAGTGGGCTCAACAAGATCCCTGCCAGGCTCTGTACCTGTCTGAGATATTGGGGAGAGGGATGAGAGGGAGATATTGGGGTGATTCCTGAGGCTTTCTGGTCATGGAGGAGGGAGGATTGGAATGAACATGCATGTGAGTGAGGCAGAGAGGGGCTGGTGCCTCAGCCACCGTGCAGGGCTCCAGCAGCTCTCAGGCTCCCTCTGCAAGGGCCCCCAGTCACACAAATGTCATTAGCTTTAGGACTCAGCATGTCTGCACAAATAAACCTCCCAGGCCCAGATCAGGAAATTATCGCCCTGGCTTTCTGAGCAGAACAAAGCTTAGTGTGCAGTGATGAAGCTACACACTTAGCATTGAAGACATGAATGTATGAAGTCAATTATAAAAGGGAAGCTCTGTGGTGCACAAATAATTGGTACAAGTACAGTGGCTTTTCTGTGTGGAATACAGCCTTGGTGTATTGCTGCAGCCTTCCAACACAACCAGAGCAAAATAACTGACTGGGGAGAACAAACACACCTTAAAAAGTAAGGGGGAATGGACAAAGACAGGGGTTAGCAGTGGGATAGATATTAATTAAAATTTTGAAAGCCCCAACTATCAATTTCCATGCTTTGAGATATTTGAAGTTCTTTTAAGTACAGCCAGAACTCCGAACCCTCTGAGTCATTAATGGCAGTGATGATCATTAGTGGAGGGCACCCAGCAAGTGTTAGAAACAAATAAAGACGTTTTATGTTCAGAACTATTTACAATATTAATTGAAATAGAGCAGAGTGGGAATGATGGCCAAATAAAACACAAAAGAGACATTGTTAATTCAGGGTTTTGGTGGTGCTCCAGTGCTTCAGTGAGGCTACTGTAAGTGTGCAGGTTGCTGTGGTATTGCTGCATCACTTCTTCAGTGGCTGAAAAGTGGCCCCAGCAGAAAAGGACTTGGAGATGCTGGTCAACAGCAGCTGAACATGAGCTCAGGTGTGTGCTCAGGTCGCCAAGGAGGCCAATGGCTCCTGGCCTGCATCAGGAATAGTGTGGCAGCTGGACCAGGGAAATGATTCTTCCCCTGTACTTGGCACTGCTGAGGCTACACCTAGAATTCTGTGTCCAGTTTGGGCCCCTCAACTCATTTGGGTGCTGGAGAGAGTCCAGGGAAAGGCAACAAAACTGGGTAAGGATCTAATGAGTCAGTCACATGAGGGTGGCTGAAAGAACTGAGTTGTTCACGCTGGAGAAAATGATGCTCAGGGCTGAGCTGATCACTCTCTACAACTGCCTGAAAGGAGGTTGTAGAAATGTGGAGGTTGGTCTCCTCTCAGGCAACCAGCAACAGGACGAGAGGACAGTCTCCAGCTGCACTGGGGGAGGTTCACTTGGGACATCAGGAAGAATTTCTTTGATGAAAGTAGAGTTAGGCATTGGAAAGGGCTGTCCAGGTAGGTGGTGCAGTCACCATCCATGGACATTTCAAAAGAAATAACTTAGGACATGAGACTTAGTGCTACAATTTTATTGACATGGTAGTGTTCAGCCAAAGGTTGGACTCCATGATCTTAGAGGTCTTTTCCAACTTCAATCGTTGTATGACTTTGTAATTCTGTGATTTAATCCCTTCTCCAAAAGGCAGTTTTGTAAGAGGCAGATTTCTCCTCATAAAATTTCAAGGGTATGAAATGCAGGAAAAGTCCCATAAACCACAATAACACCATGACCTCAAATCTTCAAACTGGCTGATCTAATTTAATCTCTTAGGCCACAATGAATTCAGGGTATACACACCCTGCCAGAGAACAAGTTCCTTCAAAAGTCTTGTATGGCTGATTCCCATCAATAACTCTCCTTACCCACCCAGTCCAATGCACCCTCCTCATCTTTTCATGTCTCTTGAGTGCCTGATTTCCCTCTCATCACCCACCACGTTCAGAGGGCTGCAGATAAGCAGGTCCTTCAGGGCACTCCAGATGGCTGAAATCTTCCCAGTAGGAATGCCTGTCAGGCAGCACCAGAACTGGCCACGACAGTGCTCCAGCTCCTCTTGGGAGCCACGGTGGTGGATGTGGCTCTGCAGAGTTCCCTGCTGGCTCAAGAGGAGGAGGAGGATATCCTGATTAACTGAACTGAGGGCTCCCCCAGTGAGTGATTCATTGGGTTTAACATTTGGGATGGAGGATTTCAACAGCTAGATGAGATCCTGGGGAAGTTTTTGGTGCTAAACAGTGTTTGATCACAGCTACATCCAGACAGTGTAAGTACTGCATCCTGTGCCTCATCTGTGATTTGTCACAATTACAGGCTCATTTTAAACCTGTTTAAAGCCCAAGAAGACTCCTGCTTCAAGCAGCAGAGGAACACAAGAAGTGGTTAAACAATATTCAGCATCCAGTACCAAACTCAGTTTTAAGAGGGTTCTGTGTCTAAATGTTAGGCAGCTTTTTCCAAGGCCATTTAGGGTAGAAGTGAGGCTAGCACAATACAGACAAGAAATTAAGTCAATATTGAAAAATATTCAAATGGCATTTCAAAGGAACTCTAGCTGCTGATGTAGTCACTTGCACAGTGGATGCTCCATCTGGCAAGTCATTAAAAGTTGGGAGAAAAATGGAAACTGAATAACAAGATGTACACATTTTTTAGAGTAGGAGAATTATCAGACCATTATCTGACTGGGTTTTCCTCTCTCCCTCCCTCCTTGTTTTTAGGGTTTATAATTTTGTCCACTGTCATAGCCTTGAGGGGATTTGGCGGAGTATTTGCTTGGTTTTGGTTTTTCGGGTTTCATTCAATACCTCTCCTTCCTCCCTTTAGTGATGGGAGGGGGAAGTTCTGTCCTATTTAGGAAGCAAGTGCTGGAGGTTGAATAGCTGGAGGTTGAATTCCCCATGTAATTTTTGGCCATTTCCTCCTGAGTGGAGGATGATGACCATGAAGGAGCCCCTGGGTTAGATCCCATCACAGCTGATTTCTTCTCTTCAGGAGCAGAGCCTGGGCAGGCTGTGGAGCTCTGGCAAGATCTCCTGGCTCATAGGTAGCTCAGCAGGATTTCACCCACTTTTTATCTTCCTCTGGGGTTTCTACGTAAAAAACTTGATTCTCTGAGCTGCCCTGAATCTGTGGAGTTAAGAAGAGGTTACAAACAAAAGTCTTAATTCCCTGTACAGCATGGCAGTAACATTCAACATCCAGTTGCCAGGGAACAAAGTTCTTCCTAAGGAATAATGGACATCAGAGAAGCCAAAAATACGATTAAAAACTATTTGGCAATATACCATATTTTTACTTTGTCTCAAGCCTTCATCTTATGATTGCCTTGATAGAGGTGTAGAGCACAGAATAAAATGATGGAATGGGAAAGGAACATAGATCATTTTTTTTCCAGTTTTATGTCATTGCTTTGCAGAAAGGATGTTCCTGCCAGGGGACATGTTCATCATTTTTCAAGTTTTGTGTCAGTCTTCTAAAGAAGATATCTGTTGATCATGCTCAAATTTATCTAGGGAGTATATCTATCTCAGCAGAGAGAAAAATAATTCGTTCTTTAGATCTGCCAGTCAGAGCAAACATCTGTCCTTACAGTGAGGAAAAGATAGAATCCATATCCATATCCTCTTTGACAAGTTATCCCCAAGGAAGGCATGAGTCTCACTGTTAGCATGTTCTGTGGGAGAAATAGTGGTGTGCAACAGAAACAAGAATCAACCTTCTTAAACCAAAGAATATTTATCCCTACAATCTCTAATTTACACTCTGTCTTACTGCTGGGAGAATCTTACACCACCTCCAGAAAACCCTCAACCCTTTTTTTGTGCTCATTACTGTTCAGGTTTAAAGAAATTGTTTCTCAATGAAAGGTGCCTCACAAGCTGCATGAGAAGACAGACTGCAAGGAGACACTTTCTGAATTTGAGTCCCAGGCACAGACCTTGGACTTCCCAATCTTATCAAAATGTTCAGGACAATAGATTGTCTCTATAAGGTAAGTCAGGCCTTGAAGTGACAGAACAAGCCTATCATGTCAAGTGGCAAAACACAGGAGCAAAGGAATAGTGGCTTAGGGAAGGAGAAAAATAAAATGAACTATCATCAGGTTGTCAGGTTTACAGTTTTATGATCTGTACAAGCTTAATAGAGTTTAATAGAGTGGAAATCCATACCTTTGAAGATGCTGTTGGAATGCATACTGCCTGATGAGGCTAATTGAGGAAGGCCTGAATTCTATGAAGTCTTAATAGAGCCACTTAAGTCAGTAAAATATGTATTAATTTTATGTTGACAAAACAATTAAAGCAGTAGCTCATGGCTGTACTCATACACTATCTGCTGCATATTATCTTACTAAACTTTAGTGTGTTTTCTTTATCCTCCCTGTGTGTTGGTGCTGTCAAACCACACCTCTCCCACTTTTCTGGTCCTTTTGTAACTGGAAACACCATTTTCCTCTTCTTCCCCTCTCTCTCCCTTCTGCTCCTCCATGTCTCTCACCATAGACTGTGGAGTGTGTTATGTTTTGGAGTCCTAGTTCTGAGAGACAAGCAGCAACACCGGCTCATAAAGCTCTGGAAAGCCCTTTGCCAAAGATTTTGGGATGCCATATCTATCATTGGTGGCTTTGAAAGTTCACAGCAATTTGAGATAGAGGTATTGATGCAAAACCTTTATTACAGGAGGAAATTTTAAACTTGAGGAACATGGGAACAACTATGGCTATAATGTTTTTGGGAGGGAGGAGGAAGCTTTTATTATTTTTCTCTGCTGACAGTTTCAGTTTTGATTTGTTTTCTCCTTATTGGGCCAATTCTGTTAGTGCTTCCTTAGGATAAACTAGAACTTTTAAGGCTCCCTAGCTATTAGTCATATTTAGACTTTTGAAAACAAGAAACACATCCTCAAGGGCTCTTAAGTACACTAGTGATAATGTTAACTGAAGCAGCAAGAGATCTTTCCTTTCTTGGCTAAAATATTTCTGCAGGACAGTGCCACAGCCTTGGCTATATTCCACCAGTCTCATCTTCCCTGGCTCACTGTCATGGCTTGCTAGTCTGGAACAAAGCTCTCAGATACAGTGCAAGAAATAAAAAAAAATCATACAGAGAAAGAGAGTTAATGACCACAGTCAGAACTATTAATACCAAACAACGCTGAGTTAGAGGAACATGTGGCAGATCTTCACACTGGGCTCCCTTTGTGGCTCTTTGATCCTGCACAGCTGTAGAACAATTCAGAGTAGTAACACCTGCTGTAAAACAGCTCAGCGACTCTGCTAATTGCTTAACTGAGGAAAAACAGCATTAAATAACATGAGGGTGACCACACTGTTTCTGCCTTCAATCACTCAACAAGAGATCAAACATCAAGATCTGCTGCTGAAACACAGTGAGAAGGAACAGGAGACCTGGCACTCATGCTGCACTTAGAGCTCAAGTCTCAGCTAATACCCTTGGGGGAAGAATTTGAACATAACTCAAAGGCATTTTTGGTGTTTGGGGGCCATCTCTCCTGTGTTCCTATCAGTGCATATTCTGATGGATGTGTCTGGGGGCTGGACAGAAGTGTCTGCAAAACCCTTAAATGCACATCAGCCAGCCCCAGGTTTCTGAGGAAAGAGAGTCAGTGAGGAGCTGTGAAATCAGCTTTTTACAGACAGGACAAAACTTCTGGCCAGGAGATTTCTGGGCAACAGTTTCCACTCTGCTGTAAGAAGCCTTTAGGCAAAAAGAGTAAACACTTTTGTCTGAGAAACAGAATGGTGGATGCTGAACTGAACTACACTGAAAAGTGTAATGGACACCTGTCATGGATGTGGATACTTATTGTCCAAAACACAGGCCATTTTTTATTATGAAATTAAAGTAGGTTTGAACTAATGGAGTGGGATGTTGCTATTTGCTATTTGTAGATCTGAAGCAGGCAGCTTTTTGTCACCCTCAGACGCTGCAGGTGTCTTCACTGTAAAGATCTGGGGGATGCAAGTAGATGGAGACTAATTTGCAGGTCTTACCTAAAATAGTCATGTATTTTAAGCATTCCTTCCAGTGTGAGACAGTGATAAATTAGAAATCTCTGCCCTGGTAAGGCTTGTTAGTAAATCTGATATGCAGTTAGCTGACAACTGTGATGCATGGGGTTTCAAACCTGCTCTTTGGAAACCGTGCCTTCTGCCCACCTCCCACCTCACTGTGAGGAAGTATATCCATCAAATTTTACATGGGATAGCTCATATTGCTATCTGGATGATAGGAGCAACATTTTCTGCATTAGCAACTCTGAACAGATAATGTCTTGAGGATTGAGAGAGGGAGATTAAGTCTGAATAAATATCCTGTGTTATTCATATTTAATCATTTTACTTAGACATTGTCTAATCAGTCAAAGCAACAACTACTACTGACATATAGGGCTCATAAAAATATATACTAAACTAAAGCACTAAGCCTTGTCCTTTTATATTCATGTTGAGCCTGTAAATAGATCTCAGAACAAACTGACTTAGACATGGAAACTGATGGCTGTAATGAAAGAGCCATGTTACCAAGGAATGACAAACAGGAAATTTGGACAGATCTACACTGCTGGAGGAACGGGGAAGGAGAATTTTTTCTCTGAGTAGCTTGGTCTGGTAAGGATATCTTTGTCACCCTATTAGCTTCTGAGTTTGGGACAGATTAAAGGTGTAAAACCTATCTGCCCAAGTATACATGTTTTAATATCACCATCTTAGTGTCTTTCCCCCCCATTCATAAATCCCAATAGGATGGAGGGAAAGGGGAAAGCAGCAGGGGGAGAGGAGATGGTTTTGGAGAGACTAAAATGTTTCTGCTTTTCTTGGTACAGAACTACAGTACTTGGGAAAAGGCTGGGAAGCAGCATTTGAGGGAAAGGGGGAGGAAGGAAACAGCAAAGATGAGCTGAGAGGGGGACAGAGATGATGATTTGAAAATTTCTAGAAGAGACAGAGCAGATATATTGCTGATGTGCTGTAAGTAAAGTGCACCATAACCAGTTTGGTTGAGGTGAGCTGGCATGTGCTTTCACAATGAAATCTGGCTCCTCCATCACATGAAATATTCTCTGGTTGCTGCCCCATCATTTAACTGCATGGCATTGTACTTAGGACACAGAAAGCTGTTCTCTACCTTTAGAGACAGCGAGTACATGTAGCAACGTCTCGGATGTTTTCATTGCAGCAGAGAATAGGAAGCATCCTCTCCACTGCGAGCATTAGCAAAGCAATTTCATAACTATCTGTTCAGACAGTGCACAGGAGCTTGAAAAACAGCTTGAGACACTTTATTCCCCCTGGGAAATGCCATCCGAGAATATGTTAATCTGACGAATATGCAAAAGGCTGTCCCCTATTGGTGAACCATGAAGAAAACCACCTCCTTTTTTCCTGGGTTTGAGATGTGCTCCTCCCTGCCAAGAGTGGAGCAATCCTTACCCTCTCATCAAACCAGACAGTTGAAAAGTACAGAGACATTGTGCTGCCTCCTTCGACTTGCAATGTGAGTTTGATATTATCTGTACCACCTTTGACAATGCACTTGAAATTAATCAGAGGAGAAATGTCTTATTTGATTATATTTGACTGTGAACATTGATCAGTTGCGTGCAATTTTGACTTCAGATCTGCATGTCCAAAGTCCTTTCTAAAAAGGGCAAAATATTACCCAGAGATACACAGGAGCTTGTATTATCTTAGTGTCTGAAAAGACACTCTCAGGGGAAATGAATGTACATCTGGGAAATTAAAAATCATTTGCTATGAAACTCTCCATGAGAGATGGACAGAATCAAAGAGAGATCCTCAAGACATCAATCCTTTGCCCATTCTCTTTTAATTGCAGCTGTGTTAGCTCATCCTTTCATATGCTTGTGTTCATTTCTGGCAGATGAGAAATTCTGTCAGTGCTCTGAGGAGACCATGGCAAGACTCACTGTTCCCCAGGAGGCATCTGACTTCCCTCTCGTAGTCTGAAAAACCCATGGAGACTACATAGTCCTCTATATAGCCTCTTTTTCAGGCTTCCTTTCTGCCACAGGGGAGCTGCTGTGGCCTGGGGTACAATGAGAATTTGGCATCCTTAGGGCAGATCAGTCAGAGGATTTATCAGGCAGAATCAGATTTAGGTGACCCAAGAGCTGTACACAGTGAGCTGCTTGAGGGCTTTGCTTTGGATATTTTCTGTGTCTCCTGGGTTGGAATTCCCACCAAGAATGTCCACAGGCCATGTTGTTGGTGCAGACCATGGTCACATCCTCAGTGGTGGCCACGTCTGGTCTGTGACTGGATCAGAGCCTCAGGTTCAGCTGCCTCCAAAAGCTCTGGACCTTTCATGCACCAAAACTTCTCCACAGACTGAAGCAGCACAGAACTGCCCTGCTGTACTGAACGAAGCAGTTCTGTTAAGGAGTACTTTGTAGGCTGCTGTTGGAAAACTTTTTACTGTTATTACTCCTATCTTAAATGAGTAGAGATCATTACTTGGCAGTTCTGGCCCTTCTTCCTCATCTTTCTTGGGCTAGGGGAGATCTCCCAGATTTGGTCTGTCCCACGATGCTCAGAGAGTCCAGCACTTTTTACTGATGACAATAATTTAAAAAAGGGTTAAAAAAAAAAAAATAAAAAAAGAGAGAAGATAAGAGATGCTCATTGTTGCATGTAGCAGGACAGTGCTTTGATGACTGCTCTAGTCTGGAGCTTGTGACAACTTACACTGCCCAGCTGTGTGGAGTCTGTGAACTCAAACTGCACACAGGCTCAGGAAACTCCTCCTAAAAGACAGCCAGGATTGCCTTAGTCCCCACAAGTCTCAGAGACCTCAGTGTACTGAGGCAGATTTGCATGTCCTGACAGATTTTTCTTGACTGTCCTTCAGATTCATCATTCCTTTATAAAGGGCAATAGCTTTTCCTACCTCTCACCCTGTAACTTTCCTGCTCTTCAGACGCCCAAAGGGTCTTGGATGGCATTTCCTGGTGGGAGTAAAGTGTCTCAAGCTGTTTTTCAATAGGTTGGTTTCTTTGTCCTGAGAAGGAATTAATATTTCACAAAAGTGACTGGGTGGGTGGAGGGGGGAGCCTGAATACAAAATTCACTTGTTGATTGGGATTCTGGGGTGGGAGTAAAGGAAGAAAGCATTGCAGGGAGTGTTTTCAAGCTCTTAAGAACATGTTTTTCCGAGTGCTGTTCTTAGGCATAGGACTTAATAATAAGAGCACAGTAGGGTAATATAAATGACACAAAAGGCACTCTCATTGCAAAGCTGAACAGTTTGTGGTTTAGTAGATTTTTATGATAAAAGAGACAAAAAGAATAAAAGTTTTTTCCTTCTCAAAAGCTACCATGCCTGGTAACATCTTTTGCTAAGAAAAAGAATTCAGCCTCCCCCCCCTCCTGAGATATGTTCTTACCCAATTAAAGTCCTCCTGCAGATCTGTAGGCCTATTGACAACTTGTTCCATGTCGCTAAACTTGGTTTGCTGCCCTGTTACAGAAATTACAATGCAGTGCTTCTTAAATGGCCTTAGTGTTTATAAGTGGCAGAGGAGAGGGTGTTCTGCAGACCCTCAGCTTCCCACCTGGGATCTTCATTCTATCCTTCATCTTTCTCTTTGTTTTCCCTTCCATCTTGTTTGTCAGCAGCAGGGCTTAGCTACCAACAGGAAGAGATTCAGTTTTCTTTTGTATTCTAGCAAAGCAACTGTTGTTGTTTGCCTTTTATTCTTTTTTGCCAATTTGCCCTAGGCAGGCTGGAGGTGAGGAGCTCTGAAGTGTGCAAATCTGCCACAGAAAGACACAGAAAGAGGTGGGTGTCTGTGAGGACATGGAGAGGGGAATGAAACTGTGGGAAGCAGTAACCAGCATCCCTTAACATGAAATCAGCCTGTGAAATCTTGATGGAAAGAAGGAAATCCTTTTCTGTGAAGAACACTAGGAGCCTGATGCTAGTCCAAATAATGAAATCCTCTCAAAATAGACCTGTAGATAAGCTGTGCAAGCAGTGTTAATGCCAACTATCATTTCAGCTGCAGCCTACCAGCTGGTGCAGGCTATTTGTAAATCTGAGTGCACTGTGGAAAGCGAGGCAGTGTCCCCCCATCAGCAGTTCAGTCACCTTCTCATACAGGAGTACGGAATCCAGATGACTGACTTCAAGCTTTTTTTGACAGAAACAGCAGGAGCAGTGGCTGCCACAAGTTCAAAACCTGAACAGTTTAGTTGTGTTGGCAACTAAAGCATGGCAAAATCTAAGGATGAAACCACAAGGCTTTAAGGGGAATATATGACTTTAATCCCACTAGAGGGCTTTGTAGTAATTTCTCCTCTCTCACAGACCATGTGAAAGGCTTGGGTGGGTATCTGGTAGTTTCTGTGAGCCACTGAGGTATGGAGCTCCCACTGAAATTAGCAGAGAGGCCTCAAATAACCATTTAGGAACTCTGTCATTATGTATTTTTGATATATAAAAGAGAAATTATAGAACTTCCAGAGTTTTTTCCCTGTTTAGATCTATATGTTCCTTACTGAATGAGCCTTTTCCAGCACAAGGAGATCCCATCTTTTGGCACCACAGTAGTTTTAGGCACAGCTCTGGACAGAAAGGCCAAAGCAGTCTGTAGTCCTTGAGTCAGCAGGATCTCCCAGAGCACTGGCAGCAGAACACTTTCTGTCTGCCCAGCTGCTGGATCCATTCCTGATCACACATCTGGTCCAAAGGCCCTGGGTGGATCTCCCATGGCTCTGTAAAAATGCATGCTGGAAGGACAGAGCTGCACCTTGCTGTGTGGCTCTAGGCCAACCCACTCTGCAGCACCAGACAAAATGCCTAATACAGTATTACCTCAGTTTTTTTTTTTTTTTTTTTTTTTTTTTTTTTTTTTTTTTTTTGTTTTTTTTTTTTGTTTTTTTGTTTTTTTGTTTTCTGATTAAAAGCAAAGCTTTGTCCCTACTGGTTGCATTTGTTGTCACTAGCTCATTGGCTAGTGCATATACAGCTGGTTTCAGCCTCCATTTAAAATTCAGGGAGTTTGAGCATTACGTGTAGAATACAGCAGGATAAATAAAGACATACTTGACCAAACATACATTTAGTAATTTATTTTTCTACCAGCAATTTTGGAGAGCTGTGGGGTTTGTGATTTTTTTTTTTTTAAACCTAATCCATTCAGTCAGCAGTCTCAAGAGTAAAAGCTTCTGCCTCAGCTTGGGGTTGATGCTTGGTCGAGCCTTAAAGCTTCATGGTTTTTTGACACTGCACTAAGTCTGAAGCTTTGATGTCTGAGGCTGCTGCCTGCACAGCGTAAATCATATTTTAAAGTTTATTGGTACAAAGGGTGCCTTTCCTCAGACATACACATGTGCATCCACACACAGCATCTTTCCACTTTTTTAGCTACCTACAAGTTTCTGTAGGATTAGAGAATTCTTTCAGTTACTATTCCCACATGGATTTTGCCATCTTTAATTGAAAGCTCGTAGCATTTGTGGGCTAAGGTAATACATACTTGTGCTTGGCAGTGCTGATTGAGGGTCAAAAGAGAAATGAAAATGTTTTTCTCACTCTATTACTGTGGCTGCTATACCTGATACTCTGGCTGTGTGTAAAAGCTGTTGCTGAGGCCAGTGGGATTAAGTGTAGGCCAGACCTGATGTGCAGAGACCAACAGTGACTTTTGGTGTGTGGATACAAACCAGAGCATCTTTCAAGGGTCTCGGAGGAGCTTGTTTTTCTCTTGGCACAATGGCTGTGCAGGTCCTTTGGCTGCTGTGTTTACTGCTCCCCTTTTGGCTGGGCCTGAGGAGATGTGTGAGCCACCTTTCTGAAGTGTAGAGTGCCAGTAGTTCTGGAAGTCCAATTCTGTCTTTCACACGCTAATGGAGCACAACAGGGCATGGGATTAGCAGGATTAGCAGGATCAGTGTCTGAGTTGTAGCTATTCAAAGCTTTCTCCAGTGTACAGACAACTGCTAGTAGGAAAGAGACAGTGGCTCCCTATGGGAAGGGCAAGACACTGACTAAGCACTCATTCTGTTTCAGTCATTCTCTGCTCCCAAATGTGCTTTGTATGAGGAGCACAGAGAACAGTTTGCACGTGTGCCTTTGTGCCAGATGTAAACTTTCTAACGAGCTATTCAAGCCAGTGCCACTGGTGATTGCCTTTGTGTGTCTCCTGCTTTCCATCCACACAAGTGAGAGCACACAAAGAGGCTGTGCAGGCTGAAACCTGTGCTGAATTTATTTACACAAAGTTGTAAATTAAAAGGTGGCATCCAACAAAATTCAGCACACTGAGTACTGAGGGTGACATACATTGTTATTCATTTCAATGTCTTTGGAGGAGACATTAGAGGGATGGTGACATCATGGAGAGAAAATACAGAAGAAGGCTGGAAGGGTGACTTTCTTGTGACAGAACAGTTCAAGTCACAGCAACTTTTTTCAGAGCCTAAGAGCCCTCAGAAACAAGAGGCCAGGACTCTGAAGAGGTGACCGAGCAGAACTTCATTCCCAACAGAAGTAAAAAGACTCTTAGTGTAATAAAAATGTTAAATCTAATCCAACATCACTTGCAGTTGTAAAGGATAATGCAGAAAATCTACTGTTCCAGGTGTTATTTGGTGGTGTGGCATTTCAGGCAAAGCTAAGGAATGTAATACCTGTCAGTGGGACTTATGCTCTTAAATCTCATCAGTGCTTTAAAAAAAAATCCTCATTGTCCCCCTCAACCATTGCAGTTACCACTGCCAATTTCACCTGGAATATTTTACACCTACAGGGAATGCCTAGAAGTTCTCAGGGCAAGAAATAAAGCAGAGGGTCTTTCTTCTCCTGTTATTTTCAACAAAACTCTTTATCAGTCATTCTTTAAAGAGCTGAGATACTCGCTCACACCTACTGTCTGCAGTTGTCACTAGAGTAAAAAGCCAAATATTCAGACCTTTTCTCTCTTTCTTCAGAGTAGCTGCAGAGAGCTCAGGGAGAAGTATATTGAAATACATTAGTAACACCCAAAACCTCCTTCACCTACTCTATCATCTCGGTATTTTTCCTCCAGCTCCTATTTATCATCTATGTATAGATTCCCTGAATGAACAAAATTCTTCAAGAATTCATGATTCAGGCTGTAGGGCCAGGAGGCAAGTGGGGGGAAGGAAAGAAATGGCAGGTAAAACGTAATTAATTGTCCATGCACTGCTTTCCCTCAGCCAGCTGTACAGGTCTTTCTTTTGGAAGTGGAAATGCCTTGGTATAAAGGTCAAGGTATTAGTGCACTGGGCAAGATTCAGACAACCTTTTTTCAATTTCTGCTATTGACTCCCTCTATGACCTGAGGTAGGCCCCTCATTTCTCTCTGTCTTAGATCTCTATCTGTAAAATAAGGGTAAGTGTATTTCTTTTCCTTTTCCTAGTCTATTTGTCAGCTCTTTAAGCCTTGGCTTTAGGTGTGGATGCAAACACACCCACACTTAGGGCTCTCAAAGCATAATGACAGGAATGCAAATATGTAAGACTGTACCTGAGCTTCAAAATCAGCACAGTATATCTGTTCTCTGTTACTGATCTTTTTTCCTATTTGTATCCTTTTTCATCCATTAAAAACTGTGATTTTAAAACAGCAGAATAGCTATAAACCCAGTAGTACAGAGCAGGAATTTGTGATGATCTTAAACCACTTTCAGACGGCTGAAGATGGGAAGACATTTCCCAAGAGCAGATTCACTCGCAACTACAACTTTGGGTAAGGAGTTTCTTTAGGAAAGTTTTGCTGGCCAGTGCTTGCCACCATCCCTGGATGTGTTTAAAAAAAGACTGGATGTGGCACTCAGTGCCATAGTCTGGTTGAGGTGTTAGGGCTGGGTTGGACTCAATGATCTTGAAGGTTTCTTCCAACCAAGTCATTCTGTGTGAATTCTGTGTATTTAAAACAAGGCACTGAACTACAGGGATCACAGGCTGATCTGGCATTGTATTCCCTGTCATCCTCAAAGGCACTGTAAGAAAACGTAACAGAAAAGGGTATGCTATTTAAACTCACAGCAGTAACAGCAGTAAAATATTTAAATGTCCCCACGAACCAGCTTCTTATTATCCAGTCAATGCCACTTCTCTCACACCCCTGCTGTAACTGAGAGGAGCAGTCAGACAGATGCAGATTTCCACAGCACAGCTGGCCAAAGACAGGTCTTCCCCTGGCCAAATCCCACCTCCTTCTTGCAGTTCATCACCCCTCAGCTGTGTTGATACAACAGTTTATCATTAGCATTATTTTCAGACGGTTCACTGCAGGAATCCAGGCTGGGGCTCACAGTCCTGGTGGCACAAGTGAGGCATGTTGGATGCAGAGTTGGGATGGGACGTGCAGCTGGGAGCAGGGACTCATGGGGATGGGCTTGCTGCTGTGCCAGAGTGCAGTGCAATGACCCAGGTCTCACTGCCTGCAGCCTGGTGTCCTGTTCACTGCCTGGGAATGACTGTGAGTGCTTTCCAAAGGTGCATAGTGAATTCCCAAGGTTATTCGTGGCACAGCATTCCTTGGGAGAATGTGCTAATTCAAATGTTCCTCTCACAGTATGTAGGAGCTGGAGTCAATGCTGAGAAATATAAAACCTGTGACACACTGTGATAATGGGGGCATTTAACACAGACCATTGAGAAATCATAGTCAGGGGAATCAAACAAGAGAAACTATATGAGGTGACTTTTCATGAGTTTTTATTTTCCTTTTGTTCTTCTTTATGGGGTGAATGAATGGGGATGATGGCTCAGTTTCTGGCTTGTAAGATATAATTTTAAAAGTGATCTTACTAAAACATTGTGCCCTCATTTTGCCCGAGTTATCAAAATTGACTTCAATTTGCATGCTTGTGCAGAAGCTTATGCTAGGTAGAAGCAGGGCATTTATGGTCTCCAGATGGCAGCTGTTTTGATGTATGAAGGTCACATCATTTTAGATCCATTTGTTTTGTATCCATAGACAAACTAGTTGAGATTTGGGGCTGCTTGGAATCAGAATGAATGGGTAATGAATAATGGAACCTCAGTGTCCACACAGGAAAAGTAGTCTGTGAGCTACTAAGGATACACCTATTGATCAACAGATTGCCCAATGCCAGTAAGCACTTTTTTAATCGGGAAAAGAAAGGCATATCTAGGGATACATGCTATGAAAATTACCATCAGAGGGAGGAAGGAAGTAACTTCACAAGGGGAATACTGATAAATTTACTCTTCCCAACAAAAATTGTGGAGATAAGCCCACTAACAACCTTCTATTTCTGCTTTTCTTCATATTAATTTTCTCTTTCTTAGTTGAAAATTTAGGAGAACATTTAATCTCTTACCAATTATGTAGAATTTTATGCCAATTTGTCTAGTTTCTTTCATTTGCAGGGGTAGAAAGAACTTTTTGTCTGTTACGTCATTAATCCTGGGCTTCTAGGCTTGATTTGACTACTGTGAATAGAGTAACTTCCAGAACCTATTAGAAAATGTTCATATCCTTGCTTTTTTTGAGCAGAAAAATTGCTCAGCTTTCTGACAAATGGTGTGAGTAACATCCAGCTTCAATCTCACAGGTGGAACATGGGGACTTAAAGTGGCAGAATCAAAGCCCAGGAGGAAAGAGCAGAACAAGGCTGGATTCTCTGAACTGGCTAATGATAAGAGGGGCCTAGAAAAAGATCTGGCTTTCTGCTAGCTTTGAATGTCTAACCTCTGAAGATTTAGAAACATTTAAAATGTCTCAAACCTGAGCCAAAATTACCTGCAGTCTGAAGGTTGGTCATTGACTGTTCTCTTCTCTTTGGGCTGGTGACTTCATTGGTCCCACAGGTCCTTTAACAAAGCATTTCCCTGTCGTGCCTGTGGTCCTTTCATCTCGCCTCATTTCCTGAGAGTGCTAAACTACTCGGAATTCCTTTCTTTTTTTGCTAATTTGAGAGTTCAAAGTATGGATTTGTAGCAAATTATTCCTGATGAATGGTTTCATTAAAAGAACAGAAGGGAAATTGTTCTACAAACTTTCTCTGTTGAAAAGGGGAGGGATAGTGAAATAAAGTACAGCCTCAAACAACATTGAAAACTTCCCAGAACTTGCATTGTTTTCTTTAGAATTAAGTGGATGGTTTGGACAGGCTGCTACACCTCTTTTTTGCTGAAATTAAGACGAGCTCCACTACTAAACACAGTGTCCTTCCCTGTTTGCAGTGGTGATTTTCCAGTGTAGTAACAACAGTTCACTACAAATGGGACAATTTCTCCACAAAGGTCATAGACATAGAGCCAGAATTTTAGTGCACCTCAAGCCTAAGAGATTCATTAAGAGATGATTTTTACAAGAAAATGCAATGTTTTCATGCATTTTAGTTGTTGAGCATCCAGTAAAGTTTCTTTCAAGATCACTGGGGAATTGTAGCTGCACAACAATCAATAAACACAGTGATGTGGCTGATGATTCCTCAGCCTGTGATGCCATCAGCCACTTCCTTGAAGAAAGACATGAACTCTTGTGAAGATTTTCAAATTATTATTTAGATAGGGTCAGATTAATTCTAATGTATCAAGAAGATAAGACTAAACTGGGGGAGCCTGGGGTGTATAAAGCTTAGGAGAAAGGAGAGACCCGATCTCACAGGGCTGTTAATAATGGATTTTCATGAGTTAACCTTTTATCCTGTCCTTTTCAAAATGCTGTCATGTAACATGAGTTATGTGCCACCAGATAATTTTCCTAAAGTGGTTGCAGTGCGCACCAAAGATAGTTGTGCTTTGTCTGGACTATCATTTTAGAATACACTTTAACTACATCCTCTGTAGAATATAGCCACTCTGGGAATTTTTTAGAGATACAATTCACAGCAGACAAACCATCTCTTATGTGTAGTCATGCAAAGTGAAATAAAACAAGGTAAGACTGAAGGCGTCGGTCGACTTTAAATGTATCCGAATTCTTTCTCCCAGGAGAAGGCAAAAAGGCAGTGACTCTCATCTTGCTGTGGCTTGTACAACACTTACAGCACTGATTACCACTTGTTCATGTTCTGCCTGATTTCAGTGGAAATTCCATGGGGCTTCTGGGAATTCTGAAAGCCTCAGATGAAGAATTGGTAGAAGGTTACCCACGACAAGGAAAAGGGAACCAGCTCAGGCAGCATTGCTTCAGCACGGAGACACAACGGGCCCAGGCTGGCTTTGGCTACAGCCCTGGGGTTTGTATTCCTCTGAAGGGCACAGTATGACTTCAAACCCTTTGTGACCAAGCAGGGCCTGATCTCACATTTTGCAAATGTCTTCAAAAATGGAAATGAGTCAATGGAGGCAGCACCAGCTCAGCACCCCAGCCCAGCACTGTTTTCCACCAAGAACTCAGGTAGAGCTGAGATGTTTTCCGGTCTAACCCTGGAGTGTGATACACTTTAGGTTGGAGACAGGCGCCATTCTGCTCCACCCGGGGAGATTTTCCAGCATGCAAAAGTGCTTAACGAGCTCTGGAGCCCAGGATGAAGGTGCTCACTGAATTAAATCATCTTTGGGACTACGCAGTGTTGAGAGTAAATACTGTACATCGCCATCTGAGAGGCTGGCTCCTAACTTCAATTTAATCCCTATTTAGGCTGCTTGAATCTTTATGTTCTCATCCATAAAATGGATTTAACAGCATTTTCCTGCCTTTCAAGGCAGCTGGGTAAGCACACAAAGATATGTGCCTTAGCACTAATGAGCTCTTATGAGTACTGTAAATGAGAATCATCTAGATTAAAATGATACAGGGGCTCTTCTTTATTTTGCTGAAAACAACTCAATCTCTGAGGTCACTTATGAGAGGTTTTTTTCAGTGGAAATCTTAATATTTTGTGTAGGAAAGAAATGAGGCCAGAATCCTTCAAATGTAAAGGTGCATATATAAATATGCATAGAGCAGTCCAACATTTTCACCCTGGGGAACTACTGTATAAAATATTTTATTATATATATATATATTTTAAAAACTTTATTTTTTTCACAGAGAAGAAGTGTCTAGTAGAGTCAGCTGCACTAGGGAGAGACCTGATACCTCAGATTGCTGTACTTGTGCTTTGGGTTCCAAAAGTCATGGAATAATTCCACAGAAAGAGAAGGTTGAATGAGAGAAGAAAAAAAAAAAAAAATCTGTGTTTCATACACAAATTGTTTAACCCAAACCTATCAATTATTACACTATGATATGTGCTTGTAGACTTTGACTGGTACAAAATACGGCCACATCTGCTTTTTGGACAAATATATTTGTTGTACAGAAGAAGGGGCAAGCATCAGTTTGAGGTAAGAGCAGAGGTTCAGAGGAGACATTCCTCTCACACCTGCTTTGGTTTTTACCCTTTACTTGTGTGTATCCCTTGTGCCTGGTACTTGTGCTGGTTAAAGGAATAAATTTCTCATTTGTAGCAGGATCAGAAAGCCCTAACTCCCTGAAAGAGAGTAGTATCATGGTGTAAAATGACTTGAATTTTAAATTGTTACTTGGGCTTAAATCCAATGGATTTCATTGCTTGAAATTAGAAAATGAACATAGTACTCTCTTTTCTTGGGTTGGTTTTTGGTTTGGTTTCTTTTTGTTTTGTTTTGGGTTTTGTGGCTGTTGTTTTTGGGTTTTGCTTGTTTTTTTCCTCAGGTGTTTGAAATAAGATTTTTTGGAGCATCCTCTGTTATTTATCACAAAACCAGCTGCAGAGCTGAAACATGAGATGTACAAGGCAAAATGAATAGATTGTCATCCTTTCTGGTTTGTCTCTTCCTGTAGGATTCCTGAGGTTCCCTTGCAGGGACACCAGTCCTGTGTGATTACCGTGAGTATGATTATGTCTGGATGCTTAGCACCAATTTCCAAGCTGAAGACTATGATTTTATTGTGTATTATTTATAAAGATCCTGCTATGTCTAATGCTTGCTTCAGGAGAGATCACTGTTGAATATTTGAGCTGAACTTGTCTCATTCCACTTAACAACCCACTTTATCAGCACATTGTCCACAGTAATGCTGAACACACTTCCCAATAGGGTATATTTTAACTGTTCCATTACTTTATCAGAAGACTGGTCCTCCTTGTTGGTAAATACCTTCCTATACCTTGGGCTGAGTGCACCAGCTGACAAGAGGGTGAGGGTTTCCTGCATGCAGTTGAATGTTATTTCACCTCCAGCATTTCACTCTGAAAACTTTGGACTATTCTCAGTTTTCTAAGTCAGCAATTGGATCATATTTATTTAGAGCTGGCTGTGCAAATGTATTGATTTGTAGTCTGTTATTGTTTTGCGCCTTGTATTTATGTGGCTCTAATGGACTGAAAGTGTTTCAAAACTGAAGGGGATTAAAATATAGAGCTTTTTCTCTGGGTAAGTGTAGGGAATATTATAACTTGAAATCTGTTATAAAATGTGATTTTACAGCATTTATATACTGTTATTTTAAAGCTAGAGATACTGTGCCATCCAGTAATTGAGTACAAAGCCATGAAAATAGTAGAAAGAAATGAAGGTACAGTGAGGAAACAATGAAGCTGGCAACACAAACCCTTGTCAAATGTGAGGAATGAGCTTTGAAACAAGCTCTGACTTTGCCTCAGCACCACTTGCTTGGTCGAATAATCTCACCCCCCAGCCAGATGTCACCATATGGCCGGTGACAACTTTCAATTAAAGGCCCATGGTGTTTATCATCCCCTTTTACATATGGATAAAAAGGAGTCTTGTGACCTCCTCATTGCACCCAAGAGGTTTGTGCTCCTTCTTTAGAAGATGTGTGTGCCAAGACTCACTCCCATCCTTGGTGCTGCAAGTTTCCAAACCCAGTTTTAGTGTTCTGAAACTTTGTTCAGCCACTGCCAGCTCTGAAAACGGGATGGAGCCTGCATCTCCAGCAGTCCCTGAGTACTGAGGGTGGGTTTTGGAGAAGCTTAGGGCTCAGCTCTTAACAGTGCTGAAAATGTCACTGTGCAGTAGATTTGAGCCTCACGGCTGCTTTGGCTGCCCACTTCTGCAAGGGTCATTTTCAGAGCATGGCCACACAAATGTGGATGTTGTGTCATGCATCTCAACCACGGAGCAAGGAACCCACTGCTCTGTGACAGCACCAGTCACTCCTACCAAGGAGTCCTGGCACCCTTCACAAACGAGGGACAGGTGTTAACGATCCAATCAGCTGCTCATCCTTGAGTATTGTGTAATGATTGTCCAGCAAATTTGATTATAGGAGTTACTATGTGTTTTAAGCTAACTTTTGTGCATGGCTGGGCTTTCCCAGTAATCCTATGCAGTATCTGAGGCACCATTCAGTGGTTTCTTGCAAATCCCTGCGAAGCAATTACTGTCCTTCCTCCATATTCAGGAATTGTCAGTTTCAGGTGCAATTAAAGTGAAATTGCTTTCAGTAGGTACTTGGCTATGATGACTTTTGCTGGTCATAATTCTCTCTACACTATGTTGTTTCTTCAGACAAAAATTATATTTCTCTTGTGCCCTGGAATCTCAAGCTCATTTTTGACCCAAAGTATCCTCAGAGAGTTGTAAAACTAAGATGTTATAACTGCACATTACCTAGTAATGAACGTTGTGAGAGTCAGGCCAGGAAGATGAAGACAAGAGGTATGAATTAATGTTTTAATAATCTTCCTCAGATCAGTACAAGTCATACAGGCAAGGATCCCAGTAGCTGCTGGTGAGCAGTGCAGCTGCTCCAATGTGGTCTGATATTGCTGTGTAATTCTCCAGGGAGATGGTGCTCAGTGTCTGCAGAGACAGATGGTCACTCAGCCACCAATAGAGCTTTGACCTTGTCTCAGCATGATGGTGCTACTGTGTACTTTGGACAGAATTGCTCTTTACAGTGCCACAGCTTTTGCTGGAGGCATAGGAAGCTCATTAATTTATTTTTACTTCTGTTTTATCCTAGGCTATGCAAGACATCCTTTTGTACTGATCCAGGGCATCCACCATTTTTATAATGGAAAGCAAAGGCCTGCTCCATTTCACATAACACAAGATTTGAATTGAAATACAGCTGTGAATCATGCCACTTGGTTCTACAGAGCCAGGACAGAAAACCTGTGGAAGCAGCATCTCTCCCTGCACTGTGCTGGTGTTCCTTCTCCAGTAGAGGAGCCAAGCAATATGAGACATTTTGCAGACCTGCACAGTGCCAGCCTTCCCACACATCCCTGTGTGCTGCCAGTCCAGATCTGCTGGGATTCTCTCGTGGTGGAATAACCAGGGCAGTGTCTTGTTCTTTCATTTTAGAATACAAAGAATCTCCAACAACAGTGCAAAGACTGTATTTTAACATCTCAAAGCAGATACCCCAAACACTACTGAACTATATCCTAGAGAAGAAGGTTTAATAGATAAAGAGTCTGTCTTCTGGCACTGGGCAAAGTGTTGGACTTGCCTGAATCATTCCTTGAACACAGCTTTTCTCTGGGAAAAACACCTTGTCTGGTTTTAAAGATTTTGTTCAATGGTGGAGAACACAGTACAAATCTTGTTTACTTGTTCCTATGTTTACTTACATTCTCTGGTAAAAATACGACACTTTTCTATGCTGGACTGGTCTAGATTTAACAGCCAGCCAGCCTTGTTAAAGCTTTGTCTATGGATGGAAAACTTTCTATTTATTTCCTAATTTTCTGCTCCTTGTTAGGTTCCCACAGTCAGTGTCCATGACAGTACACAGTGGGTTTGTGATGAGATTGCACTGTTAGGGATGTACTATTAGCCATGCTTTTCACAGACACTTAGCATCACCCTTTTGGCTCTTCTTGGAACCATCTCCAATTTTTCAGCACCAGTTTGATAAGATTTCCTGAAAAAGGACAGCACAGACCCAGATGGCTTCCCAGCCAGTGCATTCTGAAATGGCAACACTTCCGTGTGTGTTACTATAAATACAGCAACGAACATTTAAAGTTATTTAATCTTATATTTTTAAGTACCTGACTGCTGTGAGATGGATGCAATGCCACAGAAGTAGTGCTCAGAAAAGCCAGTGTGCCTGAGTTGACCCTGTTCTTCCATTTGGTTAGTCCAGAAAATATGGTTCAGTACAAAAGGGAGTACATCTGCAGTGACTGCACCAGATACAGCTTTCTCAGATATCAGTAAACAAAAAAATTGGGAACAGGGGGAAGTTAGTTGAGAAACTGTTATCTCTGCAACCTCCTTTGTTTTCTTTAATACACCCTCCTGACCTGTTCTCTGTTCAGAGCTACCCTCCCGTTTATCAGTCACCACTAGTCCAGCTCCTGGTTGTTGGGTGTTAAAAAAAGTCAGTTAACCAATAAAAACCTGAGCCAAGATCCCAACGAGCATCTGGCTGTGGTTGTTTGGATGTGTCTGTGAGTAATGCCAAGCTACAGGAAAGCCAAGCCAGTATTCAGACATCAGTTTTTGGAAATGGGATTTGTTGTGTTATTTATCTTCTGTATTAACAGAGAGGGCCTGGCTTTTGTTTTTTAACCTTGTTGTTTCAATGCCAGAACAGTAGAAATATAACCCAAGTTAAAACAATAGCTCTTAAAAGATGTGATACTTTCTTTCATCCCCTGTTTAGTAAGCAGCCTTGGCAGTGTCATTTCATATAAAGAACTGCAAAGTCACAAGGTCCAGAAATACAATAATTCCAGGAATGACAAAAAAAATGACCTGCTTTGTCTTTTTATTGACTATAACTGTGGTGAAAAAGGCCATTCTGCATCCTCAGCCGTAACTAGTTAATTACTTTCTGTTGTTTTTTGTAGATGTTTCTAACCAACATTAAGTAAAATGTACATTGTGGAACAAACCATCCATACAGTATATGCCATAATTACTGTTTAGCAATTTCACACTAGCAAAAATTTATTAAAACTTCACGACTCATTAATAGTAAGTGATCATAATCGCTTAATAGAAAAGGAAGCTCAGCTAATGATAGAAGTGCTGATTAATGTTTTTGACCTTTAGACAGGAAGTCAAGTGAAATTAATGTCATTGGGTGTTGAAAGTTAAGTTATTGTCAAGAGTAGATAGCCTCTAATCAAAAGAGAAACCCCACAACTTCAAAATTTTTCTGTTCTTCATGAGAAAACTATTGCATTTCTATATACTCCATGGCATTTAAAAATCTCACTGCCACATTTCAAGTAACAAGATTGACCCATTTATTTCAAAAGTCAGTTAAAAAAAGGAAGTTGCATATATATATATATATATATATATATATATATTTAGTCACTTCAGGAGGACATCTTACAAAAATACTTAACATGCTGGCCATAAACAAGCAGCATTATATGCAGCTATTCATTTCTCTTTTTTCGGTCAACAAGGTTCCTTTTATGAGCCCAGGTTAAATATTTTTGAAGAGAATAACAACCCAGCTGACCAGTCAGTTGCCTCATCACACATCAGATGCTTGGGCACCACTGGAGCTGACAGGAGGACTGTCCTTGCAGCCAGCTGTGTGCCTGGAAAGCATCAGCCTCAGCTTTGCACCTGCCTGCTTCTGATGCCCACTGGGGCTGCTGCAAGGGGTGGCATTTGGGGTGCAGCAGGCACTGGACTGCACCAGGAGGTCTTGTGGCCAACCTCAGGGCAGATTAATGTGGCAGTGGAACATCTGTGAAAGGATCCCAATCCCTGAGGTATCTCAGGTACTGGGTTGTAAATGGCAATGACTTCTACTTCAGCTATAAATATTTTTCTATGTGTGCTCTTTTTTCATTTTTTTTTTTTTTTAATGAGACATTACTTGAAGGCAGGATCCCCAGGACATATTTGTTCTTAATTATGCATGTAACATTTCAAGATGAAGGGGATGGAGCCTCTCACATATTGTCCTAATCCTGTCTCACTGAAAAGCTTGAATGGAGATGCCTCAGCCCTTCACCTGAGACGGCAAACTTCTTTCTAGATGTTCTGTTCTTAACTCAGGTTGTGAGCACTCTAAAACTCAGTTTGAATAACCTTCTCTAGATTATTCAACAGATCCCATGATGGGCAGAGAGGGAGCAACAGTTTCTTCCAAGTATGAGCAGAAACCTGGCTGTGTGTCAGTGACTTTATGTTCATTTGACATCAGTCAAAGTCACAGAGGGAAGGACAATCCCTTTCTAATAATGTCAGTCAATATTTAGCCTACCTACATTTGTATTAATAATAAAGCCCTCAGGCAGTGAGTTATGTGCAGCCATTGATCTGCTCAAAACAGCACTGAAGTATTGACAAACACTGTTTTGGAGACAAATAAAAGCTAAACTGTATTTATATCCACCAGATTCTGACCTCTGACAAACAAGCAAATGGAGCTGCACAGCCAGAAATGCTACCTTTGAGCCTCTCCAAACCAGAATGAAGCCAGCAGTGGATTGGTAAATGCAGATTTATTTTTATATTTTTGTTTTTATAATTTGTATCTGTGTGTGCACTTCATGGGAGACTTTCCAACTGCTTCTCTTGAAGATTTTTGTGTTAACATCTCTTTTGAAAGCAGGAGGGATGTGGCACGCTTACAAACCTGGAGATAAATACCATCTGTTTCGTTAACCTCACTGAGAATATTGGTGCAATGTTGTTCTTTTTTAAAAACATATATACAAGAGCAATTCAGAGACTTGAATTGCAGGTCCTTCCAAAGCAATTGAGTACAAGACTTTATTTTATAATGCTACAAAACATAAATGTATTTTTTATTAAAGACTCTGTAAACTATGCTTTCTACCTCAGAGCAAAAGATCTCCTAGCATCCTGTTTGGGGGGAAAAAAAGCCAACAACAACCAATCCAAAAAGCCTTCTGCACTATTACCATGGAGCAACATTTCCCAGACCCTATTTTGGCTTTTTCCTCACTGTTGCTCTGCAGTTTTCTCCAATTAATACAGATAAAAAAATTTGGTGATGCAGAATTAAGGGATGTCACTTGTATTCAGAGCCAAAAAAGACATGCATCTCACCAAAACAACTGAGTTTATTGTTACCAAAAAAATTGTTTCAGGAAATCATACTTCTGTCTCTGAACACAAACCAGAGCTCAGCATGAAGCAGACAGTAACAGAGACAGGGTTTTTTGCCAACAGGCAGAAGCAGTGCAAGTGTCAGGGCAAGCTGATTGCTTGGGCAGAGTGTTTTGGAGGGCTCTAAGAGCATGCCTGGAAAATGGTTAGGATCACCTTTCAAAAGCCTTTTCCTGTGCAGCTTCCTGCTGTGATTTAATGGCACATTGGAAATGCATCTCCAAGAAAACTCCAAGTGGGAAGGTGCCATATTTTCCCTCTCTAACCTGTGCATCTTTGTCCGTGCCTGCTTTGAAGATGCCAAGCCAGCCATCTGCTTACCAGAGTGTCATTTAAAATGTCTCTGCACAACCCAACCCATTTAACTGAAACTATTCTATGTAAGGTAGAAACCCCACCTATCCAGGCATCACTGAGCATTACCAACATTCCTAAAGCAAGTCAGCCAAAGTATGATGAGCACTGTTTTGCACATGGAAACCAGGAGAGTGGAGAGAGAACTCAGTTTCTTCCTGAGGATGCTGGTGCCCTCCGTCATGACAAGAGATGGATGCTGTGAGGAATCATTGTTTATTAACAGCATAACCTCTACACATGGAACAAGGGCAATGTGATACAATGGCTCATGTCTGTGCATCATCTAGGCAATCACTTGGTACTACTAACTTCATCCAGGAAAAGTTGCCCTAACTGCCATGATCTCTCACTCCACAGGGAAATTGCCAAAGGCAGCCTACGTGTGAACAGTAACCATTAAAAGCAAAACCCCAGCCAGCCCTAAATCAACAAAATGCAAGCTAAAATCAAACCCACAGATGAGGCACACTGAAGAATCTATCTGGTCATGCACAGTTGGCTGCCTAGTGATGTCAAACACAGCTTGGTGTCCTCTGTCCCAGGAGAGACTGCTCAGCAAGTCTGTCATGGAGCTGTACCCCTTGAGTAGAGGCTTCACTGCTCTTCCTGCATCCTCATCCTCTTATTTCACAGTGCTGGAGCAGTGGCAGTACAGAGAATGAGGGAAAGGTAGATGGAAAGCTCAATGCTAACTCATACTGGCAAACATTTTGATTGCTTTTGTGCACCACATTCTCCAAACACGTCTTTGAAATGGTTAAACCTTTGGAAGATGGCACAGCAGGAGCTGAAGGACCTGGAGCACTTTATGCACTGGACTTAATAGCAGCAGAGTGACTCCTAAATCCAAGCAACCTCAATTGTTGGCCCAGGAACCCAGGCTGAGTGTTGGATACTGCCAAACAGAATGTGCTGCCTTCCCCTCCCACCTCCTGAAACACAGATCATCTGGGCAGCAAACGATGCCAGGACAGCCAAACATCTCCTGTTTGCATCACCCCTGCAACTCTAGACCCTCCTGGAGCTGCCAAAGCATGATGATGATTTAGCTGGAAAAGTGTTTTCAGCCCTAGTAGAGCAGACCTTTAACCTTGGATTTTGTGCATCTCTACCACTCCCATCTCTCCTTCTCACACCCTGCCTCCAAACCTTGCTTCTCTCTCTGAGCAACAGCAATTGAAACTGGCTGGCCTTAAAATGGTGGGAGGCTCTGGCCCTCTGCTGAGCAGGAGCTTCTTCACGGGTTAGTGTGTGAATACATTGCTCTTTGCTCATAATATATTCATTTGTTAAATCTCAGTTTGGATATGAGTAAATGCTGAAGCAATTTTCCTGGTTTTCAGTCACCAGCATGAGGGAAGGCATCCTGAAAGCTTGTTTATCCACCTTCCCTCTCCTCTCCCGGCACACTCTGCATTTCCTAAAATATCCTCCCGCAAGCGCTTTTGTCTTCAAATCCTTTGCAGCTCTTCTGCTGCCATTGTGTGGAAATAGGAGCGAGCCCTTTCTCTCTGGCCTGGCAGGAGGAGGGGGTGGGATGGGTGTGGAGGCGCCTGTGCGTGCCAGAGAGTGAACAAGCATGAATGGGGCCAGCTGGCCACTCCTGTGCCCGGCTTCCCATCATTTCCATCTGATGCTGCCTGCTCATTGTAATTTTGCAGGCCACATTCACTAACACAAAAAGACTAGGGAGCAGGCAAATGAACAAATATTTAAAGGGGAAAAGCTTTATTTCTTGTTTTCTTAGATCATGGTAGACTGCAAAACAACAGGGAAAAATGAGATCAACCTTGCTGTCCTTTTCTTTTTTGCCAGTCAAGCCTCCTTTTTTTTTTTTTTTTTTTTTTTTTTTTTTTTTTTTTTTTTTAAATAATAAAGCAAAACAGAAGAAAAACAACCAGGAAATTGTTCTCACAAAAACATGCTTTTTAATAAAAAAAGAGAATAATGTTTATTGAGAGGGATTGTTTTCTGGATATGTACAATACTAATGCAGGAGGATTATGCTAACAGAAAATGCCAAACATCATGGATTGACTTCCAAAGTGTGGACAGTCCAAAGAGCAATGTCCTCAGAGCAAGTAAGTCAACAGGAACAAGTGAACAGTGGGTTTGGGTTGTTTTTTTTTTACAACAAATTACCAGCCATTATGACTGAAGACCTGACACGTAGTAATCTGCAGTGAGATGCACAGAAATCTGTAAGACGACACAGAATTTACACAAGAAGGTAACTGTTTGTGTAAGAATTTCCTCCAGAAAAATGTTCTAGACAGTTTTAGAAAAAGACAAAGAGGAAAAAAAAAAAGGTGAAAAGAAGTGCAGGAAAATACTAACATTGGATATCCTCAGATCACAGTGAATGCCAGTCTTCCTGGGTCCAAATGCTACCTGTTACCTTTATCTTCACCACTTCTGCTTACCATCAATTAATCGCTTTATCATCATGATGTAAGAAAAATTACCTTTCTGTGAGCCTTCTCCTGCTACTTGCTTTTTGCTGCAGCTCTTGCCAACTTCTAGTTCACACAAGAAGTGCAAAATTCAACATACCCATGCACCTTCCCAGCCTGAGTAGTACTAATCACAGCTAATCATTTCAGTACTAGGTAATGCTGCACAAAACATCACACAAACCCTGCCAGAGCAAACTCAGTAGCAATAATTCTGGGGGAGGAGAGAACATGGACATTAATAACTGCCACCAGTTAAGTCTCCCACATGTTGGAGTGCTTTGAAGCAGTTTCTCCCACTGACTGCATTTGGGATTTATTTTTTGTTCTCATCCAGAAACAATGTAGGGTACTGAGAAGAGGTAAGAGGTTGATTTTATGCACCACTTCACAGAAAAGCAGCAATATAAAAATCAAGAGCGTATTTTTCTTTCAATTTTTACCTCCACTTGGTTTTCTTTTTAAGCAACGTGTGACTCAGCTCAGTCTGGGTTGTGCACTCCCGACTGCCAGATGCAATCCCCTGTGAGGCTTTGTTCCACCCCTCATAACCCTCACAAACATTCCTTCTGTCCTAACTTTCACTTAAAGGTTAAAGCCTTTGTCTCACCCCAAAGCAGGCAGAGGATGTCATTGCTAATAACCCGGTCTGGGGATGTGAGAGGGAGATCCTGTGCTCCCAGCATTGAGGTTAGCATGATCCCAAAAGAATTGCTTCACTTCTCAGAAGGGGTAACAGTTTCCATGGGCTAATCCACAAAGTCAAAGAAAAACCCCATGATTTCTCTGTTTTATCCTCAGTGGGACACACATTTCTCTCTCAGCAGTGTGCTTTCTGCAGCGTCTCCTGCTAAAATAAATGGTGGTTCCCTGAACTGTAATTTTTGCATCTTCAGGGTTTCTCCAGCTTCCTTCTGTCATATACATCCTATTCCATAACCATTACCATGAGAGGACCATATTGTTTTAATCTTATTTTGAAAATTACTCCAGAGTTTCAGTAGATTTGCTGGCTTCTGTGCTTGTAGCAGTTTACATCTCCCTGTGGTTCACTACATCCGTGGGGTTTAGCTTTTGTAGCATTTAAGCTTTGACCTAAGGACAAGTGCAGTGGCCAAAATCAACTCCTTACTCAGCTGAAGAGCTGCAGCTGGTGAGACTGCCATGACTTATTTGTCAGCCTGTAGCTCTGACAGGTTTGTTAGTGTGGGATAAGCTTCACCCCAGCTGGACAGGCCTGAGTGATGCAGCAGACACAAAGGCTTTGGAGGACAGAGGTTGGCGAGACGTCAAATATTTTGGTACTTTGGAAGGATGAATTTGAGGAAAATTGCCCTTAAATCTATGACTCATTTTCTTCTGGATTCTAGGAAATTCTCCTCTGACAGATTAAAAACCAGGGAAAAAGAATTATAAATGTTGGAATCACCGTAAGCAGGTGAAAAGGGGCTAAGGTTTGGGGTTTTTTTAATCCAGACAATTAGCTCTAATTCTATGCACAGAAACAGCTGAGTTTTATCTTACCTGAGTAAGATAAAACAACAGAAACTGCTTTAACTCTGGTTAAATGTGCTCAGAGAGCTCTTGTGAATAGTCTAGACAGTAGTAGTTTAGTATCAATTTAGAATATCACAGTCTATATTGGTAAGAAAAGCTACTGGGAAATTTGTTGACTTGGTACTCCTTTAAAATCCAGGTAACATTTAGGCTACATCTTGAATTTGTTGCTCGTGCTTTTGTGTATGATAAAAAAAGAGATGGAACATCTTGAAGGAGTTGCAGGAGTTGGCTTCTGACTATTGAGTTGTCCACATCCAATATGCATCTATTAAATATAAACATTGCCCGGGGGCAAAATAACTCAGAAGAGAACATGAAGTAAACGTGTAAAAGTCAAGATAATTTTGAGTTAAAAATGGGAATTCATCATCCTACCTGATTTTACCTTAAGAACAGAGCCATCAAAATTTCCCAAAAGAATTCTTACTCTTGTAAGAATTTACTACTTAGTGAGATTTTATCTGACTGAAATTCCAACTGGAAAATATATATTAAAAGTATTTAAATATTTCTAATGGCTTGTAAAGAGTTTGAAAGTTTTCAATCCTATTCAGTACCAAACTAAATTTTAAATTCCATCTGGGGAATAACAACATAATGTTTTAGATTATTCAAGTCAAAGCAGTGCTAAAGAGATAAAATGGGAACTTTCAATTTCCTCCCCATTAAAGGTGTTCTTAGTTCAGTGGAGACATATTCCTGATCACATCTTTTTTCTCTCAAAAGTGAAGGCTGTAATTAAAAAAGAAAACCAGAAAACCAGCACTGAAGCAAATCTTTAAAGTTGAATGCTGTGGAGTTGGACAAAATGACCTTCCCAAGTTAAAGGGAAGCTGAAATAGCCAATAATTGAAATGTCACAGGAGGAACTGGCTGCTAAGAAAAAGCAAATATTTAAAGATGAGAAATATTTAACAAGTCACTGGATTAATTTCTCTGCCAAGTTCATCAGAACTAAACATATTTCTATTTGATGTCAGGGACATCAGGTACAATCTGACTAACCTTATAGGCATAAAACAACCCTGGAAAGCCTCTTTAGCCCAGAACAGTTTTAATGCAGAACATGCAGAATGCAGAACAGTTTAATGCAGAAAGAAAGAATGTCAGTGAACACGTATTTTCAGTGAGGTAGATCCACCTTGGTATTGAAGACAAAGAATTGCATTTCATGAAAGAAAGTTATAATTGTATGAATAACTGCTTGTGCTTCCGTCTGTTACTGCTTGCTCTGAAGGAGCTGCTGTTGCAGCAGAATCCAGCTCTTTTATTAGAAGCTAAATATGAGATACTCCTGTCACTTGACATACGTAAGATTTATGTCCCTTCAGGGAGCTGTTCTGTGTTTTGCTCTTCCACTTCACTGGTTTCTCACCATCTTTACTCCATGGAAATACCACAGTGATTAGCCAACAATTGCAAATTTTAATTACACTGAGATTTCAAGGTGATTCCTGCTTTGTTTTCTTGATCTCCAGCCTAGTTGTACAAGCTTAGCAAAAGCAGATACTTCCATGTTTTCAGTCTACTGATTTGAACTGAAACAAATTATGAGCACTCATATTCAAAAGGCTGGGTCTTAGCGGGACGTAATTTCATTGAAAAGGAAAAAAAAAAAAAAAAAAAAAAAAAAAAAAAAAAAAAAAAACCAACAAAAAAAACCTGGGAATAAGTCTCCAGACAAGAGTCTGATCTGTGCATGCTTTGAAATGATTAAGAATTCCAATTCCTCCTAATTCTTCCTACTGACACGGTGGGAATGAAGCTGCTCAGTGGAAAGTGGCCATTACCCTGGTGGAGACAGATGGACAGCTCCTGCTCAGGGCTCAGCACCTCATTCCTATCCTCTTGAAGGAGCTGGATCTCAGGGAGCCCTGTCAGTGAAGCAAGGGCTGCACCCTTCACCACTGACCAAGCCCCTGCATGGTCACCCCTTGGGGCTTCTGCCTGCTGGTGGTGTCACCACTCACACTGGGACAAGGGAAACCCCCAGCTGCTGCTGTTTTTGCAAATATCTGAAAGGTTCACCTTCAGTGCCTCTTTCACTGGAATAGCTTGTGGAATAAAGAGTTACGCTGACTACTGCAAAACCTCAGTCATATATTTCAGTTCAGTCTCAATTTTGCCTTTGTGTGCACTACTTCTAAAAAGAAGCATAAACATGCTATTAATAATCCTAATGACAGTGTCTGTTGCAGTACAAGATGATTTGGATATGTTTACGGTGGCCCATGATTTAATTTACACACAACTGAACTGGTGAGATTTACAACTGGATCATCTCTATGTACATCTTTATTTGGACAGTCCCTATATTATTGTTGTATGGATGAAATTAATCTTTTAAAGAACTATACAAAGCCCAGCCTAAATTGTTCATTAAGCACTATACGAGATATTTTAGTGACTGAAAGGGGAAAAACAATTAAACAATTCGAGGAATACTGTAATGAATGACTGCATTGACAAGGTCACCATGCTAAACTGACATCATCCACACCATGCCCAACTTCGAAAAATCCTCCATTATTTGCATGGTGATGCCTGTAATGTTGTCAGACTCCTAAGGGTGTTTTTTCCTTTCTGCTTGTTTAATAAGCAATTTATTTTTTTTAAATTATGACTTTAGTATACTTTAATTTACAGGACAAAAAGCTTAAGCTCTGTTGAGCTTTTTTGGACACCTGTGAAAAATGCCATTTTTTCCTCTACCACATAAAGATTTTATTTTCAAAGGTAACTCTCGTTGACTCAGATAACCAGTAGTTACTTTTGTAATTGGAAGCTTATTAGGTTGTTATTTACAATATAAGTAAATCTTTTTTATTCTGGATCAGACAGTGTCAAAGCTCTAATGATTGGTATTAAATATAAGAGAGATACGGTAACCAAAGCAAACATTAAAAAATCTTCAAAAAGTATATACTATACTGGGAGATTAGAATTCCTGATACTGGCTAAGATGTTTAATGTGCTGAATACAAATGGTATTTTAAAGAAAGATTTGTGGATCAAAGATGGATTTAATAATCATAATGTTTAGGAATTTGTTTTGAAAATATTTTTAATTGGATAATGTCAGACTTCTGAATTACAATGCTATGTTCATTAGCATTTCAATAGGTTATGCTATCAGCTGCTTTTGACATAAAAGAATTTGATTCATTTTTAAAATCATGAATCTCATAATCTTTTTTCTGCTGCCACTAGTTTTCAATAATTTGATTATCTTCTACAAGAAGAGCAACAGGAACCACATGGGCTTTGCTGGTAATGATGGTCTATATATCTCATCTCTGAAAGCAGCTCTGCTGCCTTTGAAAGTAATTTGCAGTTTCTTATCAACACAGAATTAAAAAGTAATATTGTCTAATTTGTTATGTTCAGTGGCACAGAGTACTGTAGAATTCTACCACATACAAACAGCTTTGAAACCTGTATTATGTGACCATAATCAAGAGTACATAAATGAATTTCAAAATTTATGAAAGTGTTTATTATTAGCCAAGAAAATAATCTCAAAGGATGAAGTCGTCAATAGGTTTAATAGTCTCTTAGCAAGATGTGTATTTTGCACACTCAAACCTCAGTGCAGTTTATAAAATAGTATTTTGTACTTTATAGTTGTATTGCAAATAACTGATCTGGACATTTCAGAGCAGGACAGGGCACAATTGTGTAAGTCTCAGAGTAAATCCATACATCCAACATGATGAACTCCTTGCTTGCAGAAGTTATCTTCTACTTCCAATTGGAACAAAAACTGATTACTGTTGATCACTTAGACATAACTGCTTGTAACAGTCAACAAGCCATCACAGTAAGGTATAAAGACAGCCCTTAGGAGAAATGCTGCCTATCTGATGACATTTAAAGCTTTAAAGAATTCCTTCTGGATACTGCAGGAAATCATCATGAGCCAGCACGGGCTGCCAATGTCACTGAGTGAGAACCAAGTGATTAAATCATGTGTACTGGTAACATTGCCATCCAAACCATTAAATTAATTTATGGAGCTGGTCTTGCAAACAGTTCATCATGTCAGCAATGCCAAGGTCTGTGGTAGGAGCTACCAGAGTGAGAAATGCCTATCACATGGGTGCACGTGCATGCTACTGCCTTGCAATTGGATCAACCATCCTTTTGTGTTGATTTTAGCAGTTCTAAGAAATGAAACACAGTTTAAATAATATCTTACTACCTCTTGTCCCTCTACAATGTTTTGATAGGAGAAGTAAGGCATGAAGTTCCTGTAGCTTTTTGATCTGACATTATCAGGTATGTATGAACAGATGCTGATGTTTTAGCAGAGCAAAAAATTGTATGTCATTTTTTATTAAACAAAGAGTATAATAACTGGACTATATCATCACAATGGAAGCATAGAAGACCATAGACTGTACAGCTGAAACCCTGTAGCAAAATTTGTTCCTCATATTTAAAGAAATGTAACTTTATCAAGCTTTCACAATGGCTGCATCTTGCTAATGTAAAGAATCTTCACTCTTGTTAAGGCTAGATGATTATAATTAAAAGATAAATGTACTGTTAGAAGGTTCTACGCCACACTCTATTTTTATGAGAATTTAACTGAAAGACATACATTATACCTGTATGTGAATTATAATGGCTTCTCAGCAGGGAACGCAGAATCACTTACAGTACGTAAACATTTAAAGAGGAAAATGCTAACACACTGAAAGAGTTTAACATCAGTAGCGATTTATCAAATGAAGAAGTTTCATAAAGTCCACTCTCTGGGAGAACATTCACCATTAGACAAAAGCCTGGCATCCTTGATAGTCTGAAGTTCAATCAATTTGAAAACCAAAACCATTCAATGAGATAAACAAGATTTTAAGAAAACCGTCATCTTCTTTCTCAGGTAAAAGCCAGAATTAAAATAATAATTATTAAAATAATCCAACCAGGTCGCTTTACAGGCAAATTTACACACTGTCTCTTTAAAACACTGCATGCCCAAAAGCCTTTTGGGTTTGGAATGTAGCACTGCACCAAATATTTCACAAAGCCTCTAAATATCACAAGAAGCTTTTTTTAGAGAGAAAAAAATAAAATAAAATAAAATTCCAGCTGACTGAGACTGTTCTAGCAGGAGTGCCTCAGCTTAGCTCCCAGACCTGGAATTCCCAATAAACAACAGAGGACAGCAAACAGATTTTTTTTTCCTTTTTTTTTGATTTTTTTTTTTTTTTAAACACGTCCTTTTGTATGTAATGCAGCTACAAGACGACTGATGAGCTCAGGGACAAAGAGAGTGAGAGTGCAAGTGCCATCAGGGTGAGCTGTGTGCTTAGATAGAAGCTGGTGGGAAGAGCCAGGGAATTCTCCGCGGATATGTGACTGGTGGAGACTCCTGCTGTGTTGTCCTTCCCCAGAGCGTTCTGCAAGACACAAAACCTTCCTTGGTCACCACCACAAGGCTTTCATGGCAAAGCATTTAAGTCCACACCATTAAACTCATCTTTTGTTTGTCCATGCCCCGCCCTCCACTGATACCTATCCATCAATCTCACAAATTGAATTATTAAAGAGACATTAAAACAGATGTCACAATCACAATATTTTGAAATTAGTTAACACACTTCAAAAAAGAGTAATTTAAAGAAGTCTTACTTCAGCAATGCTTCCCTGTGTAAAAGTATGGTATTTTTTTTAGGGACCTGTGTTTATCATGCCAGTTTATTTTATAACAGCAAAAGTAGGAGCCCCAGAGAAACTGCACCTTCTGGACAGTCAACAGAACAAGTTTATTTGACAAGTTATGCCAGGATAACAAATAAAATTTAATCCATGGGTGCAAATTATTAAATAAGTATCCTTGCTAGGTGCAATGGTGTTTACTATAGGATCTGCCTAAACATGTACCATATAGGTACTGAAATATAAAATCAGCAGAGGACACTTTGAGCCCAGCTCTGAATTTCTAAGTGAAATCATTCTTTAATGCATTATGCTATCCAAACATAACAAAACTGACAAGACAAATGTGAGGTAGTCCATAATAATCTTGACAGAATTGGGAAAGTCTTTTCTTATGGGGAGGCACCTGTGCTGTGAAATATCCAAGATCCACACTTACCTCATTAAGACAGAGCTCTGTATCTACAGATTCATTGGATTTTCGCTTCTTCTGTGCCTATGAACAAATACATATTTTATTCCCTGTACAATTTATACTTCCAGCAGCACAAAGCACTTAAGATAAATTTGCATCGGTTGTCATAATCCTGTAATTTTGACAGTGATTTGCACATGATTAGCAAATAAACTCCAAATGTAACTCATGTTTTCCAATAACATTCACATTCTCATTTGAATTTACAGCAAAATTTCAGACAGCCAAGTAAGGGTACTTAGTAATTACAATGATGAGTGCCATCAGCTGCAAAGAACATGTTATCTTCTATGGCCCCTTAAAAATGGTGCTGGATGTTCATGAGAAGAAATGAAATATGACAGTTAATAATTACCCTAATACCACGGCATATTAACAAATAATCTATTTATACCTCAGTTTTAGGAAAACATACAACACAGGAGTATTTTAATCCTTAATGATTCTTGCAATTTTCCCAACTATTATGACAAAAATATTATTTTAATATATTTAATGGCTGCCAGTGAACATCTTCTACAAAGCTGCAAAAAGAACACTGACTCAAGCAAGAAGCATTTCAGGTGACATTATCCAAAATGGAAGCAGCAGCCTGCACTCTGGCCAGCAGCAGGAGGTGTTCAATATTTCCGTCCCTCAAGTGAACAAGTCTGGGCTGGTGTTTTCTGCTTTTCTACAAGCCCAGTACTAATCCCCACGGTGTGGAAGTTTTTCTCAATAAACAGTGCTATGGCTGACCTGAGCACCTGGGTGATTCTCAGTATCAGCTCTTTGTATATTTCAGAACCAAACCAAGCACCCTTTCATAGGAGGTAACTGTGCTAAAGTAAATCAGTTCTTCTAAGGGAAGACTTGGGTTTACAAAACTACTGACTGCCCTGGGCACATCTGATGCTTCCACCTGGGAGTTTTGTTGGACCTGCAACTTATTTCCTGCAAAACCCGAAGATCTGAATCTCAGAGTGATGCATTCATTTTACACTGCAGAATCTCACTGGTTTAGGCACTGATGGCCTGGGCTAAAGCTGATGTGAGAAAGTGCTGAGCAGTCTGATTTTATGCCCTCAAAAATTCAGTTTTATTTCATATCTAAGAGCCACTGGTTTTGCCAACGGATACAAAACAGTCTTTGACCTCATTACTGATTTTAGAATTCAAATGAAGGAACTGAACTTCTTATTAGGAAACACATTCTCTGCTTTTGATGATATATGAACACTTTACAGATAACTGAAAAAGTCAAACAGCTGGGATTTAAGAGAAGTCTATAGTAAGAATACACACTGAATACATGTTGATAGTTTTAATATATATGACAAAATAATAAATCAATTTATTAATAAACACCTCCCTTAAAATTTCCTTCTTACATGCCCTTTCTACTAATTAGTATCATTAAAGTGGTTATGGTAAGCATAAATTTAACTGTCTAAATGGAAAAATAAATGCCTAGAAGTAAATTTGGAAGAAAAAAAATCATCACAGTGAAGGCGTCCTGCTGCGTTTGCAGTGGATAGGAAACTTCTTTCAAAGGCAACTGGGTAGCTTGCAACTCCTAAATGGCTGGGTCCAAGGAGACAGGTAAAGAAGGAAAAACTAGATTTAAATCCTTATTTTCTTATGTCCATAACACCCCTACTACCTGGAATTGGAATGTGAGGCTTCAGATAAAGCCTCTGGATCAGAGGTTCCTGACAGTGCAGGGTGTAAGGACTGTACAAGCCTTAGTCTGTCACTTATTCTAACTTTCCTATTCCCACAAGTGGCTGTTTAATTTGAAACACTGTGCTTTGCTGCTTACACCTGCTGTGGATTCACAGCACTGTGCTAATTACAGGTCTACACCTGGTAGTTGGTCTCAACACCAAAGTCAGGATTTATATGCCTTTTGTACTGTATTTATCCAATGAGTGAAGAGGAAAATGTCATTATTTCGCCCATATGCAGTGAAGTCTTCCTTTACTTCATTCAGCCTGAAAACAATAGAGTGCAGCAGCTCAAACACACTTACCTTTGAGAACACTATTTTAAGGGTAAAGTCAGCAGCTAGGAAAAAAACCACCATTAAAAAACCCCTTTTCAATCATTTTTATAAACATCCTCTGGTTTTCATTTGGAAGGTGATACTTCTCTGCATCCATATACTTATTATAGACATTGTAACATCAACTACACTTATTCACGTGCATTCTCTATTATCATGTCCTCCTCTTTCAGCACTGAAAAGCAGTTTTAATAATCAGGCAGACTTTTCCCTTATCAAAACAGAAAGGACAGTATCTTCCATTTAAAAATACAACAAAAATGAAACCTTTTATTGGGAGGAAGGCAAAGGGAAAGAAGAAACTGTCATTTTGTGGATGAGATGAGACATTATACGCCAAGTTTCAAATTGGAAGAGTACATTTTTAGTGTTGAGTTATAAACCTGTGAGAAGGGGTTATAATGGAAATACTGGCATAGGCTGCACTACTGGAATACAACAGTGCATCACTAAATCACAAATAATGGGATAAGAAACCCAAACCTACATGTTGAAGAGAGTGCTTTAGTGAATGTCCTTTACTTACAACTGAAAGGGAAAACTCTTCCTGCCCTGTTTTGGGCAGAAACAGCTCTACACCAACCAGAACTCTTTCTATGTGCTACAGTGAGCGAACACTTTATCAGAGATTTTAAAAAAATATTTTAAAAAATCAGGGTTTGGAGGTTATGCTGATAGCAGTGGTGGAAATAGACCCAGACTGGGAGACATGCATTTGAATTAAAGAGGATTCCCTCTGCTGTCAGATATTTACTTTCTATTATCTTCCATTGTCCTAAAAAATTAAACAAGAGAAATGAGTGTCTGTCACGTACAGCTGCAGACAATTCTGGAATAGCTGCACCATCAGTTAATTTGGGAATTGAGAGTTGTTCATTATGCAAGATGCCAAAGATGCACTGCCAATCCCATCTCAGGTATCTGGCTTGCCTACCAAGCAGGCAAGAAGGTGTTTTCAAATGTTCTGGAAGTACCTAACTCCACAGGAGTAAAAGAGCACACATAAATGGCTGAGTTGTCTGTATTCAAATTTGTATTCTTTTAAAATTTTAATATAAAGCTGTTTATCTGGTGACAAAAAGATCTGTAGGGAATCCATCATTAAATAAAAAAAAAAAAAAACACCAACCAAAACAAACAAGCAGAGCTGGGCTGATAAAAAAACCATTTTAAAAAACAGTGAAGAAAAATCAGCTTAAAATAAGTGGCTAACAAAGACATATGAGTTCTTTTCTACTGAGGAAAAATAGCATTTGCTAATGACTTAATGACACACTGAGCTGTGACATATCTCAGTCTGTAAAATAAAGTTACATAACATGGACTGACACTCCAGCTTTGCATGGAACTGTAATTCATTAATGTGAGCTTCTCTGATGAAGCTATGTCCATACAGCCAACAGGCTTGACCTCACTTAAGCTTTTATGTTTTCTAAAAATTAATACCTCCTTTCCCAGAGAATCTTCTCACTGTAGCAGCACAAGCAATAGATGATATTTAGAGATAATTGTATTTAAGCACCTCCTGATGAGCTTCAGTATCGTGTCTGTTAGTCACATACAAACCTTGTTTTGGTCTCAAAACTCTTAGCTTCCAGTATTAGAACTAAAATATTGGACTTGGCCAGGGACTGGTAGAGTAACCAACAACATATCCAGAAAAAAAATTTCTCTTTATGAGAAGCAAAATTTTACTTTTTTTTTTTTTTTCCTAGAAAGAGAGTTAAATCAGGACTGGCAGACAAGCTAGTGGTTTTCTGAAAAGAGAAAGGAATACTGCTTGTAGAGCAATAGTCTTCTCTCCATCACAAGACTCTGTGGACCTCCACATTTTCTTCTGATCCCAACGCATCCTAGATGAGTTAAACTGTATGCCCCTTATTAGTCTTCTCTTGCCCTGCATCTAATAATTATCATAAGATACTCCTAAAATAACTCAATGCTTTCCATCCCCCAAATCCCTGTGGATCCATCCCCTGCAGGCACTACAGCCTTGAATTTCTGCCCAGAAATGCAATCTTGCAATTATGCATCCAGCTTTTGCAAATCACAGCACTGCATGGTTAATAAATGCATTAAACACTGCAGCAGTGCCTCACCAGGAGTCAGTGCACACACTTTTGGCTTGTCACCAAGCAGTATTTTTGTATGCTCACTACAGCATCAATTTCTGTTACTCAGAGCAAGGAAAAGTTCTGACTGAGGATGTCTCCAAGTGGAGGTGAGCTTTAATGTGAGGGAGGGAAGGAGAAGGATTTAAAGGTACCTGAATGCATTGGCTCTAAATGCAAACAGGCACAGAGTGAGCACCCAAATTCAGAACCCAGCCCCTTTCTTTAGCTGCACACTTCGGGCTTTATGAGCTTTATGGAATGTATTGCTTGGACAGGGAGAGGGAACAGAAGCATCATTAGAACAGATATCTGCTAGGTAGGCTGTTTATACAGCTGATTTTAATGAGTGAGCCCTTGTCCTCTCCTGAGATCCTGGTTAGTTATGCCCATATTAACAAGCTCTTCTGAAGAAGAGGGACAAATCTCCCAGAATGCATCCTTCAAATGACCACACTTCTAAAGTAGCTATAACAAATGAGGGTGTTTGCTCTTTTTGTTCTTCTCCTGCGTTGATTAGAGAGATTTACTATGCAACTAACCTGCTTTCCCCAACAGCAGGACACAAATATTAAGCAGAGAAACACAAAGACTGTAAAAATGCAATCAGTTTAACTCTTCTGTGCTCAGTAAGTGGATGGTGCATCTATCACAACTGACAATAGTATTTTCTTATTAGCACAGGAGTACTATGCCACACTGGAGTATAATTACTTTCAACAAGGGAAGACAAGAAAAGTGTGGATCAGAGACAGAGGCCACTGAAATAAGGATCCAATTCAGCATGGGGTAATTCTGAAACCCATACCATCCAGCCAGAGTGCAGAGCAATTTAAGCTATAAAAACAATCAGCTCTGCACTGTCCTATAACTAAGCAGCCAGATCTTTTTTCTGCCTTTTTTTTTTTTTTCTTTTTTTTTTTTTTTTCTTTCCCTCTCTGCTGAACCAACCCTCAAGATACAAGCTTGGGGCATGAAATTATCAGTTGTCATTCTGCACAAAAAGCACTGCAGTTCTGTCATGACACTTTGCGGAGAGAAGAAAGCACCTTCTAGAAACAAGCACAACAAGCACTGTGCTCCAGAGCTACACAGAAAGAAGCAAATCACAAGATTTTCAGCTGAGAGACATTAAAAAAAGTAAACCAAGCATTCCCTTGTGCCCAAATATGTACTGGGAAAACACACACTGAGGGGTTTTTAACAGCAGTCCCCTCATCCCTCAACATTATTAAATTCTTGCTGGATTTGAGGATTTAAACATGAGAAACAAGAAGAGGGCAACCTTAAAGCAGGGAAGTTTGTTTTCTGGCCAGGAAGGAGAAGGTCTATAAGAATCTTCTGGAAGAGGGGCTGGAACAAAGGTCCTTGTGGTGCTAGCTTTCCAGCTCTGCAGTCACCAAGGAAGGAGCACTGCTCAATCTTTCTGCACTAGGCCAGGTGGGCTGGGAACAGCATCTCCTTCCCAGACTGCAGAGGAGCAATGAATCAAATAACTGTGATCTAACAGACACTGCAGACACTTGGGGCTACTGATAGATGTAGATGGAAACACACACCACTTAGATTTCCAATCTAAGAAATGGATTGATAGAAAGTAGATAAAGTCTGATATGGATAGAAGAAAAACTCCCTTCAACTTCTTCGATTTTCAAACTGTTAGAAAGTTTGATTGAAGGAATAAGAACTGGAAATAATCCTCCCAAAAGGAGCTGAAAAGAGTGTGGAAGGAAGGAGAGATGACCTATATGATATTAATTATTGCTGGACCATTCCCAGATCCTCATGTTAATAAACATGAGACCTCATTAAGCTCCATCTCTCACTGCACTTATATGGCTGGGATAACATGGCACAAAAATTGCCTAACAGCAATCTTAAAGGTTTTATAAAAAACAGATCCTATCAGAAACACCAAACTGATCAAACAGCTTACAAGGACCAGACATGGAGATCTTCAAATATTTATTTCAAGCAATTAGTTTCCCAGTGAGCACAGCACAAAATATGACACCCAGCCAAGACAACTGAGCTGACTTACCTTTCATGGCAGTACAGTAACTTGCTAACAATTTTGTTTTCGTGTTCAGTCATTCATTTAGCTGAGTAAAATGAATTTCTATAGTCCCAGATTCTTCCTTCCTATTTTTAGGGGATATTATGCAATTCTCCTAATATGGTCTTTTTATGGATTTGCTGCAAGCAAATATTTTTGCATTAAGAAGGGCAGAGGAGAAAACAGAATGCTAAAAAGCAGAGACTGAATAAGTTTTATTAGGTTAATATCTCAACATCTTGGGCTGCCTAGGTTGTTGGGTTTTTTTCTCTAGTTACAAAACTAAACATCCATGTAATCCAAAGTTGAGTTGTTTTGGATTTCATTATTAAAATGCGTTTCCCAAGTTATTCATCACAGGGATCAACCCAGTGCCATGGACAGCAGGTACAGGTAGCATCTGGCTGATGCATGCTGAACAGCACCTGAAGAAAAACAGCAGGAACACAAAGCCATTGCAGTCACAGTTAAAAGAGGTACTCAACTTTTAATTTTGAGGAAAGGTAAAGTAATTGAAGCACTAGCAATGCCACAACACTTCTCCAGGATGGAGCATGTGGCCTCACGTGTGCAAATACATGAACAAAGTTGTTCAGCTTGGAGGCAGGTGAAGCTGCTGCCTCCTGGATGAGGCTGGGCTGTGGTACACGGGAGTGTGGTGGGAACAGCCCTGAGCAGCTGCCAGCCATGGCTACTGTGGGACCAGAGAACAGCACAGCCCTGCCCGGTGTAATGAGCCTTGAAAGAGGCATCACACCCCTGGCTGCACGGCTGCTCCAGGGCAGCAACACCTCCAGGTGTGCCCGGGCAGACGCTGCTCCAGGGCAGGCAGAATTCCCTGTGCCTGCTCCTCTCTGGAGAGTCTCCTTTGCTGCAGTCACACACCAAGACAGTGTGCAGCCAGGACCCTGCAAAGGGAGCCAAAAGCAGAGCTACAGCAGGGCAGCTCAGCAGGGATGCTCAGCCTCATGAGACTCCCAGTTCGGAGCTGTGTGAGGTGGAAGGGATGAAGCAAACAAGTCAGGCAGTGCCTCTGTGCTCCAGCAGCAGGACCAGGGGTGCTGCTCTGTGGTTCTGCAGCTGGGAGGGAAGATCACGCAAGCTTGCTTGAACACCAGTCTGCACAGGGTCCTGAGCACACAGCATAACAGGATGCCTCTCTCCCTGTGCCATGCCAACCTTGAGCACCCGGTATTACTGCTGGTTTTCTGAGCACTGAGCTCACTCATACATTTTAAAAGAGAAAGGCAAAGGAACGACCATGAGCATCTGCTTTTTGTTAAGTGCTTAAGAAGGTTCAGGACTTTCTATTAACAATACGTGTATGCATGTGTGCACCGTGAGTACTGGCATGGTTACCCAGAGAAAGAAAAAAACACAGCCTTAAAAGGGTGAAAGCACTTCAGGTAAGAAGTGACTCTTCCTGCAATTACAGAGAGGCAAAAGCAAAGGCTACAATAAAGGAACAGTGAAGTAAGCTTGCACAGAAAGGTAAAAGGAACCAGTTAGCTGAGCACCCACCCCACAGCTATGCCCTGCCTCCATTTAGTTTGCACATTTCAAGCCCAAGGTATTAATTTCCACAGTTGTGTGGTGGTGCACCCAAGTCTCACTAAATCATGGCATGATTCAGAAGGCAGTTCTTTTCTTTTAAAATAAAAAATCCACTCTCGAACAGCTGTGATTTGGATTAATTAGTGAATTTTGCATTTTTGGCACAATCTGCTCTCCAGAAGTGCTGCTGAAATAAAAAAAGTAAAGCTTTCACTCCCTTCTCTAATCCTGTAGCTTAATTTTGCAGGTGCACAGATGTATCCTCAGAACTGGTAAGGCTGTGAACTTGCTGCAGTACTTGTCTCAGTTCCTTTCTAGCACTGACAATACCATTTAGAATAAAAAATATAGATTTTTTTTTTTTTTTTTAGTAGTGGAATCAAATCTAGCAAGGTGAGTATTTAAAACAAAACCAATTCATGTTATGGTGTATTGTGGCTTTGATAGGCAGCTATTCCTCAAGAATTCAGCTAGAACCACACACATAAGGTGAACATTTTGACCCAAATAATTAATGTTTTGGATCTTTTTTAATATGAAATGTAAGACAACTTCAACTTTGAGCATAGCTGCTAGCAATGTCTACGATAACCTATTTTTATTTTCATTAGAATAAAAGCCTTTAGAAAGGTGTTCCAATTCACTACTAGCATTCCTGTTTAATAAATTCTGATGGCATCTTAATTTCTAAAAAAAAGTGAATTAGTATCACACAATTTGGATTATTGGCATTTTATTTTCTAAGACAAGCATATTTTTCAGTAGATTTAAGTCATGATTTAAAAAAAATAAAAAAATCCAATTGGTCTCATCTATAGATCTCCATTAGCTAAGCCAGACCTTGGTTTGTCCTGTCAGCTTCCTAAATGTTATTAAAAGGCCCCTGCAAAATGGATCTTAAAACTCAATACTTGTGAGAGATTTTGATGTAGCATCCAACATTCATTCTCCCCTTGCTCAAGTGAGTGAAGGAGAGAAAAATCACCCCTTCTGAGAAATACTGTCAGTGAAACCCTGACAGTAATTCTCTTTAATGGGCTATCCTACAGTGGACCATACTTTAATGGATGGTGTTAGAGTGGCCTTCCTCATATCCCTGATTTACACATGAATGATGCTCTCACAAACAGCCACACTGTAATTAATGAAGCTACTCAAAAAAGCACAGAAACTCTTGTAAGAGATCTCTGCAGAATCATTACATGATCTGAAAAGTGCCTTATTTTTACTGCCCTGATCCCAACACACCAACAGGAATTTCTCCATCTGCCAGGCAGTACCAACTGGAAATCAAAAGCAACTTCCTAGTATCATCTGCACATATGGCCTGAAATTTGAGAAGTAAGAAGTATGGAGGACTTTTTTTCCATCACTGAAACAATTTCTTAGACACAAAAAAGTATGGTGAATGTTAGATGTTTAACAATTATAACCCTACTAGAACAAAACTGTGCCTATAATGACCAGATTATGCAAATAATTACCAGATTATGCAAAAATGTATTCATAGGATATAATCCTTTGTTTCATCCCACAAGATATTCACAGAAGGCTCAAGTTTATGTTTACATTTAATAAACAGGAAAATAAAAACAGATGAATGCTAATAAAGTCAGTAATGCAGATCAATATCACTTTGGGTACATTTTGAAATGTTTTCATACTAAAGTGGAAGTAGCTTTAGAAGCCTAGTTGTGACTAGTTCGCCTACTTTTGGAAGAATTATACTGTGGTAGACTGGATAGTTCAGGGCATTATTAATGGGATATACAGACTTAAATTCTAAGGTAGCTTGTTTAATCTAGCTCCAGTCAATACTGACAACTATTCTGCAGTAGTTTTGAAATGAGGAGGTGGTTCTGAAGCACTTCTTCTCTTAAAAGGACAGGTTCAATGTACTACTAATTTGCACCTCAGGCAATGCACTTCATCAGAGTGAGGAATTAATGGGGTATAAGTTTATAATATCACAAAGCACACAGGATGTTTTCCTATGGCCTTCACTTCCTTTTCTGAGATGAGCTGCTGTGTTAAAAAGGGACAGTCCTACTTCAGCCTCAGATTTTTCTCAATCTACTGCAAATCCTACAAGAAAAATCTTGAAGGTGCCCTGCGCTACCAAATTTTAATATCCTCTGGTGGAAGTCAAGAGAGAGATTGTAAGGTTTCACCTAGAAAAACATCTTAGGAGTGCAATCTTGATTGATAATTATTGGTGGCAAATATTTCCTTGAGTGCATAATGGTTTTATTAATAGTTCTGGACTGAGCTGAAACAAGTAGAAAACAGACCAAGTGAGGGGTGTTTTTTTGTGATCTACCTACCCAGATGAATCTAATCCCTCACTAGCATCACTCTGTCTTCCTAGCAAGTTCCAGTGTCAATACATTGCCATCAAGTATCTAGACAGGAAGCACTGAAAAAAAAAAAAAATACAACTGTGTGTGTGCCAACCATAGCAATCTGGCTTCCTGTGTTACTCCTACCTACAGATCAGAGCAGGGAAAGTCACAAGGATGAGAGCATTGCTGGAAACGAGGGATGGGTGTGATGCAGACACATTATTAACATAAGCTATTGTATATGGACACCAGTGCTGGTACTGCACTATTGAGCTGTCCCAGTCAGAAGTGAATTAAATGGGCTTAAGAGATGCCTTGCCCAGTGGCCAACACAGGCTAAGCCTCTTTAGTGTTTGAGAGCAGCACCCTTAGAAGGGATTTGGGATGTCACTGTGCTGCTCCCATTCGGTGACTGCCCAAGACATCCCACTGCTGAGATGTTGTGCACAGATGAGTGGAGCTGCTCTCCAGCAGGCTGTGCACAGAACAAAGGGCAGCAGATGATGAACGAGGTCCTGCAGAGCACACATGGGCAAATGTGTTTCGCTGGCCTGCAGATTATGTGAAGCTGAAGCTTTGCCAGTTGCTCTCTTTAAATGTCCATGGAACACCAGAGTCCAGGCCCCTGTTGCAGGGACATAAGCCAGCACAACTGGCATTTTAGGGGCTGTCCCTGTGATATGGACCCAGTTCAGCTCCCAGAGAGCAGAGTTCTCTCTCTCACTGAGGGCACTTAGCAAAGAGCTGCACTGATACTAAATATAACATCAGCCACCAGCCTGAAGGTGAAAAGCCTCTGCCTAATTAATTATTCCTAAGTATTCTCATTAAGCTGTTCTCTGGGTGTAGACAGAGTGTATTTTTTATCTAAACCTGTTTAGTTGTGGCTGTAACAATCTGAATTTCTTCTCTGCATACATCCATGACTGAGTCCTTAGGAATAATCAGGAAATTTTAATCAGGATTTAGATCAGAATTAACAGGGGCTGGGTGAACTCTTGATGAGAGCAGGATTCTGCACACAGTTGCAAGAATTTCTCAAAGTTCAAAACCACTGTGAAAAAAAGGGATAATTATTTTCCACTGAATTTGCATCTGGAAACTGCGTACAGGCAGCTAGGTCCCTGCAGGAACAGCCCCCTAAATTTTCCCTGAGGCACAGACAATTGCAGTGTGTATGACTGAGGTGTGCAGAACAGCACTCCAACACAGAAATCATTACAGACCACTCAAGATACATGCAACTGTTAATGCACTACTTTTCATACAGAAGGTAAAAACCATACTGAACACTATTCATCAGAACAGTTCTGATCAAACCCTGTCTTTTCACATTTGTGCAGGCACAAATTTAGGAACGGGTTTTCACAGATTCTTGTAAGTGGTTTGCTTTCATCTGTGCACACCTGATTTATATGTCCATTTGTCCAACTCTCTGCACAAATTAGGTACTTAGGGCTGCATGTAGCTTTTTAGAGCCTGTCTATTACATGTCCTACCTGCCACGCACATAACAAATTCAAATGCACGCACTTCAAATCAGAGGATGAATTCAGAACATCCAAATGTTTAGGGTCATGTGGAAATGTGTAACTTGCCTTGAATCAGGGGTTTCTTGAGCCTTCTGAAAATGTCAATCTGGAAAACTATAGCAGCATGTAATGCAGTATTTAATAAATTACTGCCTGAATACCTAATTCTGTTTTAAGAAAGATGAGGGAGGATAATCCTGTAATTCTTTAGGAAACATGCTGAGTGAACCTATGAAAAATATTCTCTGTTATGCACATCAGTCTGTTTACCCGTGACTCATAAAAAGAGCTAAACATGCAGGAGGGCTTAACCTGAGGTGGGATTATTAGGCCAAGTTCACTGATTTGGAACAGGATTTGGTGTGAAACAGTCAGGCTCTCCTCCAAAGTACTGACTAAAATAAACATTTTGAACTCCTATTGATTTTGACGGCAAGGAACTGAAATGGGTGACATTGTCTCATGTTCTGGAACTCAAGAGCAAATTGAAAAGTGCTGTAGAGTAGATGGTTTGAGGCAACATAGATCTATTATTCAGGTAACACAGCTGATTAGGAGTCATGGGGATAAAAAATAGAAAATAAAGAGTGTCATTTATTCTCAGTATTTGATAACTAATGTACAGTAAAGACTGTAAGTAAAATGAGCAGACAGGGTAAAAGTAGAACAAAAATTTCTCTTCAGCTGTTTTGTTATCATTAGTATTTTTTTATTAAGAGTATAGATTAGCCAATTTGGATAGAAGATTGTGTTTCATTTTCTGTCCTATAAACTTGGTTTGATCACTTGAAAAATTAATGAATGCTATGGGAAAAGGATCCAGATTTTAGCTCTTCAACACTGTATTATTTGTGCAGCTATGCTGCCTCATCAGCAATGTATGGGTTAGAATGATTACTTATTATTGCATTCTAATTTCCACTGGGCTTTTCTATATTTCATTTGCTGGTGGTAACACAGTATAAACTATTCCTAAAAAGTCTTCTTTATTATTCCTGAAATGATTTTGATCGTATCTGCCACATGGCAACTGAGAGTCTGGGTAGCTTATTTTTTTAAGAATGTGAAGTCTCTAGATTACACAGAAATATCAAAGAATGGTGTGCATACATGTAAGGGGTAATGGATAATTACAATGTACACTTAAGGATAATTCCAATATACACAACTGTGGAGTTATTCCCTTTTTACAAGTGTATAAACAAAAGCAGAATTTGATTAGGTCGTGTGATTGCCTCTTTAAAATCAAATGACTTTACATGCATAAACATACTTCAAGTACTTGGGTTTGCTGTTGGCAGAGGAAGGCATTGTATCCTCCTTAATCAAAGATAAGGAAACAGGGTGGATGCAGACATTTTACTCAAATCAAAATGCAGACTTACTCCAATCTCAGTTGCACCCCAGTATGGCCACACCCCCCTCTGCCCTTCTCCACTGTCCCTTCTAGAGCAGCCCAGGATGGACCCCACTCCAGAACCATAGAGGCTCAACATCCTTCCAGCTCAGTGCAGATTTTGGTGGGTTTTTTTTTTCCCCTGAATCCAAATTTAGCCATTAAATCATGAGAGGAAATACAGAAAAATAATATAAGCAAGTTTCATAGCAGATTAAGTCTATGAGACATTTGAATGTCCAAACATTACAGAATGGATCTGCAAGAAGAAAGCACAAAACAACCCAAACCAAAAGAAAGGAAAACAAACAAACACACAAAAAGGAAAAACAATTAAACAAGCAATCAAACCAAACAAACAGAAACAGGCAGGAAAAGGATCTAATGAAGACTAATGGCTAACTGGAAGTGAAGTCTCAGATGTTTCAGGTGTAGATATGCCAGTGAGCATAAGACTATGAACTCTAATCAACACTTTTCTGTAGGATTAGACAAAATATGAGCAACCACTTGTCCCAAAAGAGAGTACAGGTTTGCGGTGCCCTAGGAAATAGACAGCTCATCCATGGAAACGTGCTGATCATTAAGATAGTGTCCAATGGTGTCTGCAAGACTTCAAGAACGACCAAGGGTGACAGTAAATGAGAAAATTATAGCACAATGAGAATGTAGCCCCCATCTGTGAGCTCTTCTCTGCCCACTCATATACCCAAGGAGTCACAGAAATCTCAGGGAACAACACTACTGGGAAAAGACTCTGGGGCAGGCAGCCCCACACCCCTACTCCAGGATCTAGGAACATTTCTCCCGCCCCTGGGGATTTCAGGGAACATAACCAAAGACAAGGCAAAAACCCCTTGACCGTGCACCAAGACTGTGCACAACTCATCAGGGCTCCTCTCTCCCCTCCAGAGAATGAGGAGGTTGTACAACAAATTGCTGCCCTGCTGCCCTGCTCCCCTAAACTCTCACCCCCTCTGCACCATCTCCCTCCAAGACAAAGGCAGGTAATTCATAAAACTCCATGCATTTGTGACTAAAATGCTCCACTATCCAGAATTCTTCAGCCTCCACACTGTCATTTGTCCTAAGCCATCATACTACAAAACAAAATTGTCAATACCACTTCAATAAAAGTGTTTAAAAGTACATTTCAATTATAGAAGTCTTGTGAAATCCTTCAGCTTACCTAGGAAAGAGCAATTCTTTGCAAAAATAGCAGAACTGATAAAGATTTTATTTGTTAAATTTTGATCTATTCTGGCAACTGCTGAGCTATTTTCATACCTTAGCAAGAAACATCTCTCTATTGACAACTGTATTCATTATCTAATATAGCATCAGTCTTTTACTTTGGTTTTCCTCATGAAAAATCTCTGCGGATTTTTTTTTTTTTTTTGAGGATAACTTAGTGCATTAACATAGTTTATAACAGTAAAGTATTTATTGTTTCTGAGTCACTCAAATACACTATGTGGTTTTCAGAACAAACAGAGGATAGAAGGTGATAGGTGCATTCAACATTCAAGTAACAGCAATTAACTGGGTTTTTAAGGCCAAGAGTACTTTTTCATTATGAGTTTCTGGATTAACTAGTATGGTGGGATTTTGGTGTATTATTATAGGACTCCTTGACAGCTATTCCTGTTAAAAAAAAAAAAAAAAGAAAAAAAAAAAAAAAAAGGAAGTATTCAAGATTTCAAGGCTGGCTCCTACTCTTGATTACTAGACTTCTACTCTTGATTTCCATTTCATTAGAAACCTAGTGGCACAATCACGCTTGCCTACTCCTGCCTGGTAACAGGGCCAGCTCTGGAATAACCAGAGCTTCTTTCACTCCAGCAAGTACAGATGGGAGCAGAGCCATGACTAAAACCTAATATTTGTTAATAGCAAACAATATGTCTTAAACAAAGCACTTTGTCAGGCCCCATAAAGGCACAATATATTCTGAACTCTACTTCCAAAGACAATATGATTAAACATGTACCATCGCTATGCAATGACCTAGAATTTTTATTGGTAGTAGTTATGCCTTAAAATTAATTTATAATACTGTAGTCCTTTTTATGGCTGTTTTTTGCAGACTACAGTCTATCTGTTTTAAAAGGGAAATACATGATGGACTAGGTATTTGATTGAGAACTAGAGCTGGCTGACATTAGGAATACCTTCAGTATGATGAAGAACCACATAAAGTAATAGGAACGGCTATGAATAGTTTGATTTGGCTTATCTGATGTGATCCAATTTTCTGATTCTGGTTTATTCTAGCACTTTGTATTTCTGTGGTATTCTTAAAAGAGGATACTCATGTGAAACATAGAAACAACTGTGGCTTAGGGGAACACTGCAAATGCAAATCTGCTTTTAGTAGCAATAATTTGCAAAATTCTTTCTGAGGATAAAAACTATAATCTGTCCATAGAAATTTCAATTTTCTGTAAAAGTGTGTAGTGTATTTTCATAAAGCTGTATTTTTGTAAGTCATTAAATTGGTTTTTAGTAACCTCATACTCATTTTCAATTGAACAATTATTAAACTATAAAACAAAATTGCACAATTCCTAAAACTGTAGTCTGGAGTTTTACAGTCTGCTATAAAGTGCTGTATTATTATAATACACTAAAGATGCTCACACTACTAAAACTTTTTTTTTTAAAATGAACCATAAAATATTTTATCATTGATGAAATAATTCCTGAAGTATGCTCTTCAGCAGTATACATGCACAGTATTTTGGTCTCATGAAAAGCATGCTAATCAAAAAACCCACAATTTGAACTGTAATTCTAATATGCAACATAAACAACATCACTGTCTTTCAGGAACAGGAGTTTATTACACCCAACTTCAAACATTAAAAATCAGAGTATTGATCATTAAATGTAAGGTCCAGTCTTACAGAGAGATCTCCCTGCCAAAGAGACTGAGTGTTAAGCAGGTGATAAGAACAGAGATGTGATCCCTTTCCTTTTGTAAAGTTTTTAGCCTGTATTTCACTCCACAAATCATGACTGATCTTGTAAGAGGGCCTGATGTTCACCTCAGAAGTTCAATTATAAGCCTGGTAAATGAGAACAATTTTTTCCTGACTACTGGTGGCTGATGTCTCATAGCAACACTGACAGTGATATGATGCATCTGAGTTATCGGGTTGGATCCTTGGCTACATCCTCACACTGTTCCTCTCTGCTCCAAAGAGAGGCAAAGGACTCCCTGTACTTAGAAATTAATCAGCTGTACGAATCACATCTTTAACTTCAGCAGGATTCCGACAAACCTGAAAACAACCTATCTTGTGTGGTCCTGAAATTCTTTGGCAAAGATGGTAAGAAGCTCAGTCTTGCTCTGAGTGGGAGCACCTCCATAACCATACACATGTGTCTGTGCACATTCCCTGCAATGCAGCCTGTGGCACTGGGATCCACTCTTTGGGATCCACAAAAACAACAAAACTGGGATCCACGGCAAGGCAGGTGGGCTGGGGCTGCTTTCCTGCCAGGATTTCCACAAAGACTGAAAACCCCAACACATCTCCATTATGGTTCCCTCACCTCCTCTGGAACTTGCAAGAGTCCTGCAGTAAATGACCACAGTCTCACAGAATTGTACATCCACACTATTTGAGGACCCACTCCAGCATGGTGCTGAAGAAAACACGGATTAACCTTGCTGAAACTAGTGTCAATGAAATCAGTGCACAAAGCAGCATCTGTTGTGGCAAAACAGAATTTCATTTATTGCTCCCCAAATTAGAAGTATAAGATTAAAGATGAAACTTTAAGTTAGCCCTGGCGATCAGATCTTAATCTGTACACACAAAGCACTCAAGATTTCTTTACTACAAGGGAATTGCCACTAAAGCAAATTAAAGACATTGCTTTATTAACAGAAAAGCTGCCGATAGGTGTTCTCTAAATCACTTGTACCAGCAGGCTGACCCCATTATGTCAGCTAATCCTGGACATACAGGAGGTAGATTTAAATCTTTTCACAGAAAACATTAAGTCTCTATTTTTTCTTTCTTTTTTTTTTTCCTCTTTTCTTTTGGTTCTGGCACAGCATTGAGTGTTTTATATTGTTGTCCATCTTTTGAGCCAGAATGTAGCTTTATGTGTAGTTGCAATGCATAAGGGAAGAGGTCCAAGCAAGACAAGACTTTTCCAAGGGATGGAGAAGGCAAGGCTCCATTTGCTGGAAAATGGCAATTTGCATTTGAAAAATCAGTGCTTGTTTAGCACAAAAAGAGAAAGCTCACGGGCTGTGTGAAGGGATGGGGGAAAGAGGGTGCCAGGTGTATGGGTGAGTCAATATTGGTGCTCAGGGGATAAAACAAGCTTTGTCTCTACCTCAGTGCTCCATCTCAGCAGTTGTGCCATTCCCCCACCTACACACTGCCTGTGCTCCCTTGCTTATGTTCACCCACCACCCAATTTCCAGCCCATGGAGATCCACACCTGCTGTGTCCTGATCCTCAGAATGCTACAGGGGAGCTTTTAACCCTCTGCAAACATCTACATAAGGCTTTTGAATAATGGTATTTAGCACCTGGAACAACATTAAGCAATTACAGAGGTTACTTAAAACACCAGATTAGCAGCTCCCTGCACAGTGCTGAAGGTCTGCACAGACAGATCTGCATGGGAAAAGCAGAGTCATTTTCAGTCTGAGTCACGTTTAAGTCCTGCTCTCCTCAGAGTAATGTGAGCCCTCTCTCCTGTTTTTGTCCTAAGATTCACCAGTATACATTTATTTTAATATCACAATTATTATATGAATTTGTGGAAGAGCAGTCTGCATTATGACCCACATCTGCTATAAACAGATAATCTTACATCCAAATAGAAAGAACTGACATATTTAAGTATCCAGATTTCTCTTTTCCTGTGTTCCCCACAAAATATTTGATATTTTCAATTTCTACTCATAGTTTTTAAATTTTGCTGCTGAGAGCACAACGACATTTACATACGGGACCTGTCTTCAGTCCAAAGGGCCATGTATCTCAATTATGTCTGTCCATTGCTACATTCTTCAAAAGCACAAAAATCTTAATTTCTCTTAGAGTGCTAAACATCCAAAGCAAGAGGAAGACATAATAAATATGGGAAAACAAAGTATAGCACTAGCTAGCAAGACTTTGATCCATATATTTACTTAAATGTCCTTAACCATCTTGACAATTTTTGTCTTTAGCAAAACATGCTTTAACATATTACAGAAAACCCAGTGTGAAAGCCTTAGGTTTTTATTTATCTCTGCCATGATCCAGGAACAACTGATCTAATTTATCACTTGAGGTTCATTTCATTATCATCCTTCAGGTCTACCCATCTCTCCTAAATGCAAAGGCAGCTTTTTTTTTTGAAGAATACATGGTGTGAGTACACATCCAAACTCATTCTTCTGTCCCTTTCAAATAATCCAACACGATGGTTCAGGCAGTGGGGGTAGAACATGAGATTGGAAGACCAGAACCATTTTTTGACTGGCATACTGAATGCAAGTTATGACTGAAAATGAAGGATTAACCTATATGTCAGTTAAACAGAAAACATTAGAGTGAAGCTACCAGAAAAAAAGAGGGTTGGCAATTACTTAATAAAATCTGCCTTTACAAGAACTTGCTGTTGGGATTAATTTTCTTTTTTTTCTCAGTATTTTATGTTATTTTTATGTGGTACTGAGGATCCTTTGCAAGATGTCAAGCACTTCAAATACACTTAAATTTAGCATTTCATATAAACCTACTATTTACTGTGTTTAGCAAATTCTGTGAGAAGTCAGGTTCGTAAAAAGGGTTTAGAGGATTCTTGACAAAATTAAGCATCTTCCTGGCAAAGACAGAATGCTGATTGAGGGACTGAAAAAAAGAGTATCTTGTACAATCCATGCATACGTAAACATAAAGTAAGCAGATATCAGAAATAAACATTTTCCTGTATCAATCTGAAAAAAGAGAATACCCCATTATAGGATTATCATAGCAATGATAAGTTCAAATAAAGAACAACTTCTGAACAGTATTGTATTAATATTATTAATTAGGAATTACTATTAATAATAATATATTAGGAATATATTACTGTATTAATAATTAAATGAACATTATTTTAAAGTCCAAATCTTCAACAGGTTTTTGAAATAAATATCAAGTACAGGCAAACAAAGAGTATCTCATATTTCCTTTAAGCATTCACCACCTTTCCAATTCCCAGGTTTGCTTGTGCAGGAGAACATGCCCCAGCAACAAAACCATCGGTGTTCTCCTGCTCCTCATATGAACAAGTCAGAAGGAAATGTATCAAAAATTGTTTAGTCAGTGGTGCTCTTGGCAGACTGGGTTAGTGCCCTGTATTTTACAGCCCCAGGAGGTTGGTATTTGCTCATTTCTGTGGCATATTATACTAATCAATCACTTCCTGCTCTTTCTTCCCTTGCTGTATTTATTTCAATGGCAATTTATACTAATCAATCACTTCCTGCTCTTTCTTCCTTCTGTATTTTTAAACCAACTAACCAGAATATTCAGCCCTGTTGCATCTCAATGACCACTTCCTTAGCCCCTCTCTACCATTGTCTTTTTGTGCTGAGGCTGATGCTTGTAATTTGACTTTTCAGAGTGTTCAGGCTATATTGCCTTTTAGAAACCTTTCAGCTCAGCTGCTAAGCATATAAAAAAGCTTTTGGCTGCACTAGTTCATGTTTTGAAAATACTGCAAAGGCATATTTTCATGGGAGGAGAGGCTTGGAATGAATACCCTTCTCACAAGTGCTGTATGAATACCAATTCTTTTATAAAATTTGTACAGGGTTTAAGTCTCTCATGCAAAGTGGCACCATACTGTCTAAAAAACATAGGTTTCTTTTTAAAAATCCATGGGCTTGTTTTGGCTCTGCTCGTAATTTACTTTTTACTGAAAAATGCATTAAAATATTCAAGCTTTGTTCTTTGTGTTTCAGTTCTGACAGAAGGAAGTGGCATAGAATATTGTGTTTCACAGGAATAAAACTGCATGGTTCACACAACTTCAGTGACCTCTTAGTGCAGACTTTATCTACAGTTTCTACCAAACAGCAGAGATCATTTATTTAAAGGAACTTATTTCCCCTACAGACCTTTACTTCTTGTGCCAAGGACATCGGGGGGTACACTTGAAGTCACAGCAGAGCTTTAAACCAGAGCTGATAAACTCATGTGGGATGTCACAATGCCAGAGCAACAGGAGAAAGGATGGGGAAGAATTTAAGTAATTTTCAAAAGACAGGAACATCTATTCAGGCTTAAGGAACATTTGCAAATTGAAGTGAATCCAAAGGGATTTGTGATCACTTGCCATTTCTTCAGTTCTTTATTTATTATGTGTACTTTGGTAGCATCTGGAGGCCTTATTCTACAGGGGGCTGTACAAACACTGAAGGAAAATGTGATCTCTCCCATAACACAACTTTTTAATATAACATGAAGTGACTTAATAATATCCCATCAAGGTCTTGTTCTAAATGCAAGATATTCCAAGTTTTGGGTTTAAAAGGCTGCATTTCTTTTAGCATATTGTATTTGGTTAATTAAATAACTATTGCAAATAGCAGTATCTACCTCCAATTATCTCTCTTATCAATAACTTACAAAGCTTAAATAATAATGAATGCACAGATGTGAAAAACAGAACTAAAACAGAAGGACCTAAACTCAGCACCATCTATCATTAACCCCCTATATTTTGTGACTCTAATGTTCCTTATGTTGATGCAGATACAATTCTCCAATGCAAAATAAATGCAGGAACTGGAAAAGGATGAAGGAGAGAGAGCAGTGCAGGAAAAATTAAGGAGCAAATCATATTTTTCAGAAATAAAATATTTCTGGTTCACTGCACATGAAACCATTTAATATTAGAAAAACAAAATGATTTTTTTTTATAGGGAAGTGAAAAATCAATGCTTTAACAGTGGAATGCAGAAAATTTTATCTTAATATCGTGTGAGACCTTAAAGCTTGGACACTTGTATTTGTGTCACATAGCAATTTTCCTTCTGTAAAGACAAAAATAAACAGGACAAGCTGATCTATCCCTGCCTGACCTAATTTTGCATTTAAACCACCAGAAACTTTTATAGCTTGATTCTAATCTGGCCTAAAGATGTTTTCATTTTACGTTTCCTGCTACCTTTTTCCTGCCTTGATTTTGCTGTTGTCTCCTGCCCAAGTCCTTCAATCTTTCAAAGAGCTGCAAAAACTGTCTTCAGCAAGTGATGAGCCTCTCAATTCAGAATCAATGACCCACTATCAATAGACTAATTTAAGTGTCAAAGAAAATCACTACAGCCATCGGCCAAAATCACATCATGACCTCAGCCTCAGTTCAGGAGATTCAAAGTAGTTTTATCTTTGTCCAACTTCTTCAACATGTAGCTTGTAGTTCTCTAATATCCAGACCTAATCAGCCAAAAAACCCTTGAATTTAACGGCAGTAACACAAGAAAGAAGCAGCAGGACATGCTAGCTCACATTAAGGGTTCTCTCTGAATTAGGAGTGCTCAAGGGATTAATTTAATCTGACATATCCTGGCAGGATTTGGAGAGTGCCACATTCGTATTCAAACCTGTGATAAGAAATTAAATACCATGCCCTGTTTCTGAGTCTGAGAGGCAATAAAGTCCACTTTGAGACATTCAAGTTTCTGATTTAAATAAGAGTGTTGGTATCTAACAACCTATGCAGCTTGTAACTACACCATGGGAATAAACAGATATTCCAATTTAGTCAGGATCTAGTTAGGCAGTGGGAGACTACTCGACAGGTATCCATGAAAAACTTCCATTTATGTACAACAAGAAGCACAAAACTCTCTTACCTGCAGGTTTGCACATGCTGGTGACTCATTGTGCGAGGGTATTTCGTTGTTGGTGGTCTCTAACCCCGTGTTTTTAAGTCTGGAAGCTGTTGTAGTTGTGGCTGTAGTGGTCTGTACTGGTAAGATTGGCTGCCAGACATTCACATCAGTGCCATTGCCGAAGGCCTGAATTGCATTTTCTGTGAAAATAAATTACAGGCAATTTTCTATTTCTAAAAAAAAAAAAAAAAGGCAAAAAGCAGAACTGAGTTGTTTTTCATTGTCATTATTATTATTACATTTAAAAATGTGTATTTATAGAAACTCGATTTTATGCTGAAAAATGTGTCTTATTTTTGAAGCTATCAGAAACATGAACTGAAAATCTGGGGTCACATAATTATTTGGTGCAGCCTCTTCTTGGTAATGTTTCCAATAATTCTTGACAGAAGCTTTAGGACTTACCATAATCATATCTGTTACCATCCAAAAGATTCAAAAATTAAAATACAGTTTGAATGTCATGTCCTAATTCAGGAAGGTGAAGTTACAGAGCAAACTAAAAACAGAGAATAAGATAAATATTTATTTCTACAGCTTGTTGTAGTGAAACTACTATGCCTGTAACTACAAAATAGTTTAACTAAGGCAATCTTTTCCTTACCATTTTCAATCAGAATCTGCATAATTGGGTGAGGGAAACATGGTTAAACTAAAACTTTAGAATATAAAAGTTAAAAAGCTTATCACAGTTTCACAGGATTAAAGAGTGTGTTTATAGCAAGAGTAAATTGGTTGGAGTTTTTATAAACAAATAGAAAAACAGTTCTTAATCAGGTCTTTGGGGATTCAACAAGGATTTGGGGATTTCTTATTTCAAATTCTTTGTACAAGAAATCAAACAATTTCACTGGGGACTAATATGTGGAAGTTATTAACACTTCTTCTCAGTGGCATTCCTTGCCTTATAAAATAATTTACATGTAATTTTCTTCTGAAAAAGATGTATTTTATTCTGATATTAGTTCTCAGAACTTCAACACATAAAGAGAAGAACTTGTAAAAAGCACCAGAATGAGCTGCATTAATAGAGACAAAGTAGGAAGAGGGATAAGTTTTCTTGTGTTTCCCTGAATAAGGCAACATAAAAAGCAGTATCTCCCCCAAATCACAGTAACTCTTTGTTTCCACTGTTGCAAGAATGGTCACAGAAATACCTTCAATCTTTCCAGTTTTCAAAGTGTCTAGTCTTTAGAATTAGTCTTCTTCAATTATTTCATACAATCATACTTGATGATCCTTATCAGTCTCTTCCAACCTGAGATATTCTATGATTCTATGACAGAATCACAGAATTGTTTATGTTGAAGGAATCTTTCAAGGTCTTCTAGTCCATCCCCCCTAGAATGAGCAACTTCAACTAGATTATTGTTGTAAATATCCCAAATAACAAGTTTATTTTCCATTTTTAGGGGGAAATATACTAAAAAATAAATTAGCAAGAAACTCCTAGTTTCTTCCTACTGTGGAAAAAGAAGGTTTTTTTGTTGTATAAAAGAAATGGGAAGGATTTTAATGACATTTTCTCCAGACAGTGGAAGGCTCACTAACGAAACTAAATATTTTAAAAAAATCCTATTCTATGTGAAAGACAAAACTTTGTAGAAAATCCAGAAACATCTTTAATTTCTTCCTGAAGAAGACATTATTTTGCAGGTAGGATGACATAATTTGTCTCACAGTAACCTCCAATATCTTTGATTTACCTTGATTAATGCTTTTGTACTGATGGCAAAAGAAAGGACAAGGAAACTCTCTGTCTGTTCTAAAAGGAATCTGTAACACTCTAGAAATTAATACATTCACAAATGAATAAAATCGGAGGTGTTGCAATAGATATAAATGACAACTGCCATTAGCCTTGAAGAAGGTCTGATGGCACGTTGTTAAATTTTACCCCTCATAAAGTTTGAACTCTTTTCTCTTTTTCTTTTGTTAAATGATCTTGAGTAATTGATTCATTCTTCCAAAGCTTAATAAATAGCATATCACAGAGCAACTCAGGTTTTTGTGCACAGAACTCCCTGTGCCTTCACTGCAATGCTGCCTCTTGAGAAGCTACCAATGGGGATTTTCAGACCCTGTCCTTAAATACTGAACCCTGCACAGCATCAGCTCAGGTCTTAGGGCTGAAAAGGCCAGTCTGGATCCCTGAGTTCATTTACTGTTTTTGAGAAAAGCAATGATGCCTGCTTTTTTGCATAAGCTGATGAAATACGACTTTTAAAACCACTTTTACTCTCAAAATTCCCACTGGAAGCCTATTTCTTAACTTTAGTCTGATGGTTAAGAAATTTCCAATTTCAAGCCTAAATATGTATGGCCAGTATCTGCCTTTTTGATCTTATGCCAACATTGTCCTGCAGGTCAAGTAATCCCTTCCCCTCCCCAGGCTTGCCCTCCTAATGCAATTTCAGAGGACAATCACGTAGCCTTTCAACTTCTGTTCTGCTAGACTAGGGAAGCCAAGCTCTTTTGGTCTCCTCATTTATCTGAAATTAAAACTCGGATGCACACTCCATATCATCCAATTATGCTGCTCCAGGCAGACAGGAAATTTGAAAAGAGAACCTGCCAAAATCGACTCCACTGAGCCATTCTGAAATTTAAAATAGTCCCTAATTTGGAAGTGAGTCTGACAGGAAAAAAAAAAAATCAATAATTTAACAAAATCTTTACAATAGTTACTATCCAGGCTTCTGTTAAAACCAGGCATCTGAGATCAAATATCCTAAAAAAAAAATGAAGTTGGCTGTAAATTGCAAGCACAATCCAATTTACGCTTACTTGCAGCAAATCCTTCATATCCTAAACTACATGTCTTTTTTTATATGAAGTTCTTAAATTATACAGAAACCCCTCAGGTGTTGCAATTCCATGGTGAAGATGCTGCCTGACTGTTTGGCTCCAAATATGACCTGTGATGTAAACATATTTCAATACCATACAACTTTGAGGTTTGATTTTTTTTTTTCCCCAAGAGCTTCTCATGCTTGCAATCTTGGCCAAAAACCACAGTATAAAACGTATTTTCTCATTCTTTCATTTTTTACACCTACAACAGAACCACGCTCAACAAAGCGCAAAGTGGTGGCCTCGATGTGTCGTAACACGCTTGAGCAGTAAAGGGATTCCAGAAAACACCCTACAACATGTTAAAAGACACCTAATTTTGTACTCACTAAGGCATATGTTGTCCTGGAAGAAATTCAGAAATTTCTGGCATTCATCTATGTCGTTGCCACTGTTGCTGCAGTCGCACCACGGGGCCACGCTGAGGCTGCTGGAGTCGATGTAGTTTGGTGTCATCACGGTGCCTGTCACCAGAGTGAAGCACAGCACTGTCAGCAACCTTTGTACTGAAACATTCCTTCCACCCCAACACGGCAAACAGCCCTCAGGAAGTCATCATTTGGGGCTGGATTCCCAGCACAGACCCACAGCAGGGCTCTGACCTGCAGATTGAACAGTTCCTGGCTCCTCTCAGCCTCTGACACCCAGCCCTGTGCCATATTTCACACCCTCTGTGGTTTGAATGCAATCACTTTAGGGACTGCAACACCACTCACGCCTTGAAGACACATTTCCTCCCTCCAAAAAGGATTCCCACAGAGAGCTGCATCAGCAGAACTGACAGGTAGAAAACCATGGCAGAGGGAGGGATGGGCTGGGAGAAGGTGAGCACCTCTTTGAAGGGCTTTGCTGTCAAATCAAACACACGTGGACTGTGTCCTTAGAGCTGCACTTCAAAATCTGATTTTCCTTCCTCGGTTGTGGTTTTTTTCTCATTTTAATTCTTGCTGCAAATAAATGGCTGAAACCAGGAACCCAGACCTGTGCCTCCTCTCCAAGTCTGCAGCCAGACTGAAAAAACATTTCTGAAATTCATGAGCAAGGAGAATGCTGGTCCTGCTGAGGGGAGCCCTACTACACCTTGGAGCAGGGTTAACCTCAGGGTGCTCATGAGGGACCCGCCAACAGAGTGGATTATGGTGATGAACAGAGCAAAAACCAGCATGCATGAAAAGGTACAGCAGATTCTTTGCAGGTAATAAATTATTATCAATCCTGCTGTCTCACTACTTCTTCAGCACAGTGATTATTTCCCAAACATTGTCAACAACTTTCCAACCCAACAGGGTCATTCTAACTCTGTTACAAACTCTTGGGTAAATATGCTCTCATATATATGCCAACTCAAGGCAACCAAGAATGAAATGAGACCAAGGCAGGCATTTTGTGTCCTAAAAGATGTACAGCAACTGTTCATCACTCATCTGGATCAGGAAACTGCTGTATGATAAGCACTTACTCAAGCCAGTAGTCTCACTGAATGCATTACCCCAGCAGGTCAGATATTTCAAACTTTCTTAAGGATTGAGAAGTTTGAATCTTTATTTTATTTGTCTGACCAAAAGGGAAAAATTAAATAAAAAGGGGAAAATATTCCAGACCTGAACAGCTGCCAGCTGCTTCAGGGAACATGTTCCTCACTTGGTAATTTGCAATTCTAGGACAGGTCATATATCGTGAGGAAATGTGATCACATCTCCTCAAAACTAACATCAAAGCAGTCATTAAGAAGATGGAATAGATGAAGGACAAATGTTAGAGACCCAAAGTGTACACTAGGAGAGAAAATCTGGTCCATAGGTCCAGGGTCCAACAGTCTGCAATAAGAGACGGGAAAGGGCTATCAAACATCAAGCTAAAAAAAGGAACATTAGAAATAACACAAATCACAGAGTGATGGCTAATGGTCTTTCAGTCACCAGGCAGTGCTGGGAAATGAACAAATCAACATGCAAACTGCCTCATGTGTGACGTGGGAGACAAAGGACAGCAGGCACCAGGGCTGGCCTGAGAAAGACAGCAATGGATGTGAAAATGAATGTGGTCCCATTGTGAAATTCACAAAAAGCATCTTTTATCTTGTTTCGGGATGTTCTTTAATTTGACTATAATCCCATATAGTCCTCTGGCTTCCTGCAGCTTTTAACAGATAGTTGCACTAATAATTGCTCTAATTCTACATGAGATTAGTACATGAGTAAACAGCATGGTTCAAAATTCATTAAATGGAGATAGAGAATTTAGTAAAATAGGCAAATATAATTTGCATTGTTAATGAAAACTGGACAGTAGATAAATAAGAACAGAAATGATGTTAAATTAAAATAAAACACATTAAAATGTCTCCCTCTCATTCATGTGATGGTTCAGAACACTATTTCAGCCTTGCAACATGATCTGAAAAAAAGTGTGAGAAAGTGAAAATCAAGGGGGTTTTGCAAATGGAAAGAAAATAGCAGGCTGAAAAAAAATCTAATTAGCAAATGCTTAGTGAAGGGTTAAAAAAACAGAAAGGTACTGAGGAAATTAAAAAGGTCACTGAGGTAAGACTTTCTTATCACAAAGAGGTAATAAGGTAATTAAAATGGGTTAAGATGGGTTAAAAGTGTAACAGATACCAAGGTACAATTAGGGTTGATGAATACAGGAAAGACAGGACAAGGGAAGTGTGTATACAGCACACAAACTGTGCATCCAGCAGAAACAGAGTGGCTGAAAGAGCAGCTAGTAGAAAATCAGTCTGTCATTTAAACCTGGGGGCAGATGTGAACCCAAGCGGATTATATGCTTGGTTTCCTGGGGTGGATTTTCTTTTTTCCCTGCCTTTCCCTTCCCCCTTCTCCACTAGCTGGCATCTTGGAAATTCTGCTGATGGACACTAAGGGATCAGAGAAACCATGGCAGCAAAATAGGACACACTCAGCTTTCTGAGCTCTGGGTATCAAACTGCTCTGGGATGGTCTCAAAAGTCACCAGCCAGACATCCATACATTTCAGACAAAAGCAGAGTTGGCCTGAACACAGAAAAGAGGTTGCTTAAATTAGGGTGACTTAAAAAGGAGATGGATGGTGAGTCTAGGAGAAGGAGCTGAAGTTTCTTGGGGCCAAAGCAATTCCAGCTTATTCACACAAACTCTCATGGAATTCCTGGGAATACCAGGGAACTTGGATGGATTTTGCTCAAGACAAGGGAAAATGTGTCAGAAAGTGGATGTTAAAGCAGATCTTGAAGTCAGCACTTAGAGCAAAACTTAATTCATGTGGGAGTGCAGAGGGTCCAGATGGTTTAGCCAGGCTGTAACCAAAGCACTGACTCAAACATGGCTATCCACAGTCTCCTTGTACATGAATTATTTTTTATATTTTCTGCCAATTAAAAAAAGTATCAATTTATCCCTATACTACAACAAGGAGCCTAAAGGAACTGAGGTTTTCCAACTTCCTGTAAAATGTACATATCTTTAGAATTATATACATAACACCCTGATACAAACATTAAAGCAGCCTCTACAGACTCTTCTCCATTTTACTGATAAAGTACCTCATACAAAAATTGTGACTGGCTCTATCTCCATTTAAAGTCATTAATTTTAGGTGGTGTTCCACTAATTTCAATGAAGTTACTTCTCATTTACATCCTGTATTTGAGGACAGACTCACATCCACTTCCATAGAGAAGTCTCAGTTTTCTGAGCAAACTCTGTGGAGGTGCAATTTTTGCTACATTTAATGAAATGGCTAAACAAAATAATATTTTATTTTAATGGACAACATTTTATCTTAATTAAATGGAGATCCTGAAGCTCTGATGAACAAATGGATCTGTAGCAGCTTCTTATCCACAGTCTTACTCTTCTTCTTGTGTTCTGTATCTTTTAAGCAGACATTTGAAAGGTTATACTGCTGATTTCTGCCTTACTCCACTTTCATATCAGATTGATATCAGAAGCAGGAATTTACTGCTTCAGCACAAGAAGCGTTTTGGTAATTTCTTGATTTAACAGAATTATTACTAAGAAGCAAAAAACTCTCCTAACACTAGTCAGTTCCTCTTTTGCATGTCTCTGGGGGCTTACAGGAAGGGAGAAAAATGTATATTTTTCCTTTTGAAAACTGTATCTCCTTTTGATTTGAACTCCTGAGGCATCCATTCCACATTTCTGATGTGTGACAGCATTTTGCTGCATGGTCATCCCCAGTAACACATGAACACCTCACAAGAGGAACTGGGTCATCTTTGGGGTTAAACTGAAAAATGAAACCAACAAAACTGCCAGCAAAATTCTCTAGGTCCAGCAAGAACTTGGCAGCTCTTACCCAGGAGTATCTATTAGTAACAGTTACTCCTTGCCAGCAGCCAGACTTCTTAATCTCATTGACAAGATCAGATTTCAAGGCTATTCAATTCTCTGTTTCAGAGTCCAATGACAGTCTGTCATAACTGTTCAGATGTTATACCCTTTGCATACTGTCTTAATCTCTTCAGTGGTAGCAGAATATCCTTTGAAGCTATCGCATCTCATTTTACCCATTGCCACATGGACCTACCTCACTTGTTAGCTGCCAGAGTAATAAGAACAGTAACAATAAGCCACTGAGTATAGCTTTCAGTCATTTTTCAGCAAACCCAACCTATTTTAGAAATATTTTCATTTCAATCTTATCTCCAGAGACATTTATTTAAAAGCAAGATCAGCTTCAGGGCCTCAGCTGGCACCTTCATGCCCAGCAGAAGGGGATATTACTGAACTGCAGCAGGTGCCGGCTGTAAGCTTAAAAACATCTTATCTGGTGGCCTTTCAGATTTGTTTGTTTCAGAGTTTTGACATTCACTTATTATTTATTGCCCAATTATGGTATTTCTATAACACATTCAGCTTCTTGACATGATTCCTCTCTTTCAGGAATCAAATACTGAGTGTGGCATGTGGAATCTGGCTTCCATAAAGGCATCCCTGTGCCTGTTGACACTCAGGAAGGTGACAACAAACAAAAATAACTACGTTGGGGAAGTGGATTTCAGATTTGGTCTCAACTCATCTCTGAAAACACTCAGAGTGGACAGGAGAATATCATAGAAATAACAGCAGCTGGAATCGATAAAAGGCTGGATTGATCTATTGTTCCATACCTCAGGTTCAGGTACCTCTCTCTGAAGGTGTTTACCCAAACTTGTGATGACAGCTGCAATATCAAACAAGCTGCACTTCCACTTGTTAACTCCCTACTCCTTGGTCCTGTCTACATTCAACTCTCTTAATAAGGTTTACTTTTTAGGCTTGCATTTATTTCAAATTCAAGCACCCTTCCCTCCTCATCTTCCATCCTTAGTTTTCCTGTAATGTACAAGCTTACTCCAAGAATCCCTGTGAGGCAAAACAAGGCCATCACATTTAGGTGGAGAAACCAGCCTAGTACTATATCATACACTATTATATTCCAGCTTTTATTTCACATAGGCCTGCAAAATGCAGTTTGGGGTTTTTTTTCTCATGAGCAAGCCCCCGCCCTTGCCTGCCCTCTTACCAATGAGCCCCGAGTAAGCGAGCAGGCAGTCAGCATAGTTCTCCTTCAGACAGCTACTAACAGAGCGTGACTCGGGCTGGCAGTTTGTGAAGAAATCTGCAAGGCGAGATCTGCAACGGGAAGAAAAATGCGTATCTTTAAAAATCAAGCCTGAAGGCACTCTTACCTCTTACACTCTCTATTTTTGGACAAGGCTTAATATTCTTTAACTTAAATGCATACTGGACGCATTTCAGCCATTGAGAGTCTCTTTCTAAGATGCATCTCTTTCCAGAATCTATTTTTGAAGTCAGAACAAAAAAGTGTAAGGAAACGGTAAAAAGGAACAGAACAACAAAGCCTGCCCTTTGCTAAAAGAAATGTTCTGCATTTTCATGCCAAGAAAAAAAGACAAAGACTGATTTTTATCATATGAGGAGTCATTTTGCCTGAATCTGAACTCTAACTGGAGTCTTTTATTCATAACACAGTTTCTGCTGTTTTACTGATTACACAAAACTGTATGTTTGTGCTCACAGAGCAAGCCAGACTCTTACTTCAAGACATGAAGCAGAACCTGCTTTCGTGGTGTCTTGGGTCTCCAGAGAGTGAGCTCAGCCCTGCTCTGGCCCGCAGCACCAGCTGGGGCAGCAGGCACGACCCCCAGAGCCACGGTACTGAGAATCTGTTTGTTCTTGTAAAATGTGCATTTATCCAAACTCTGGAGCCCTGAGTCCAGGACTGGGATGAAAGGAAATTGTGCTCTGCATCGAGTTCTGCTACTAAGTGGCCACATTATCTTCACCCACCTCAGCCAGCCCATGACCAAGGAGGGGAGAGCACTGATTTCATGCAGGAGATTCTTTAAGACCAGGAGTGCAGCTCTATTGTGGTCAACTGCCGACTACTATGCTGGAAATTAAAAGGACTAACAGACAGGATCTCTTCTGATTATTTGTGATTCAAAGGCACATAATGCTCCCATTCAGGTCTGTAAAATTTGCAAGGCATTGATGAGATGGGTCAAGGTCACACATTCTACAGTCATCCCCCTGCCCATCTCAGCCTTATAATCTTGGAATAACGACTCTTGTTTATTTACAAAGTGTTTTTTAGACCGTCATCGATGGGAAAAAAAAAATCACCTCTCTACTTTAATCTTCTCTTCTGTGAAATAGGTATAAAAATGTTCTTTTGCTTCTGACAACCTACAGTAATGTCTCAGGATCAGATGTTTAATCTTTGCAAAGCCCTCTCAAAATCAGAATAGTAAAATCTATGAATTTTCATTACTGCTCCAGCACTATGTAGATTTGCAATATAAATGCTCTTTTTCAGTTTTGCAACAACCTCACAAAAGTTAGCAGAAACAAGTGATTTGCAAGTGATTTACTTTATTTGTTTACATGCTCCAGGGACTAATTATCTTTCTCTGCTTTATTGTTTTACCTTCCCCAGAATGGGACTAGATACACATCATTAATTGGCCTGAAAGTAACGATGGGCAAACATCAAAAGGTTCAGAGGCTTAGTTTGAGAAAGTATCCTATAAATAAACTTCATGCAACCTATACCTGAATTTATGAGAGCTGTTCTCATGGCCTTATTTTAGTTCCATCTCTCGCTAACTGTACTGACACCAGCAAGTCCATGGCTGCCTCCAAGCCACAGTCAACCCTAAGCTTTTCACTCTCTCTCTTGCCTTATTTAACCACTTAACCTTGAGATGGAAATCTGTACCCAGTTGCCTTTAATAGCTTTAAAAAGTCAACCTCTCTAGCAATCCTTCATACATACATATATATATGTATATGTGTATTTCTAAATTTACATAAAATTACTTAGCTGGTGAATATATACTGTACCTACCAGGCTGAGAAGAAATGGGTCCCAAGGTAAGGAAAGAGATAAATAGCAGCACCATGAAGAAAATCTGGGAAAGGAAACCCTCTGTCACTGCAGTGATTCCTCTCCCAGTCAATAATTAAGACAGAGGCTCGAATCCAGCTTTTGGATCAATTTGGAACAAAGAGAGTTGACAGTTTCCAAGGATTTTTCTAATTCTGCTAATACCTGGATGAAGTCAAGTTTAGAACAGAATAGAGCCTGTTACATCTATCTAGTGTGAAAAACCTCTGCCATGGTAGAAAGGCCAAGTCTTCTGCATACACAGTATTCTTGTACTTCTTAAATTTTGTTATTTATGGGACCACAAATAAGTCTTTTCATCAATGGATTATACAATCAGCATCTTGATAATCCTGAAAACACTTACTGCAATCATTTCATCATTCTTAAATGTCCAGTTCTCCCTTAGGTTATTAGGTGCATCAGTCCAGAGATCATTTAATGCATTCCTCTTCTCTAAATGGTTTTAAGAACTGATAACTATGGAATAAAACCAGTCATTTACTACCCAGCCTGCTTAAAGAACTTATTTGTTGTGAACCCTAAAGGAGGCTAAAAATAGCTCTTCTGATCCTTTTTCCACACACCCTGATTTCCATGTGAATTTCTGTGGTCATAAAAAGTAATGATGTGACAACATTGCACATTTAAGTTTTCATAAGTCAAATATAGTTCAGATAGCTCTGGTCTGAGCATTACTGGATATTATCACACAACCCTTCCCTAGCCAGTCATCCAAACTTCACACAATCCAAGCTCTCACCCTCTCCTGAGCTGTTAACTACACCTGATGCTTATGTGGATTCATTTGCACTGGAGATAAAGTTAAGGTGGGCAAATAAAAACAAAGACCTCCATCTGCCACAAAATAATCCAATACTTTCAGTGAAGACCTGCTGATTAACACCCACTGAAGATCTAGCTCCAGACATTTCCAGTAGACTGGCAGTGATGAAAGTGTGCTCATCAGTGAACACCAAAAACAGTGGTACTGCTGTTTATCTAGAGAGAGAGACAAATTAGCCTAATGAGAACCATTAATCCTGAAGTATTGCACATGAATATTAAGAACTGTTTTGGGTAAAAGAGACACTCCTTTTAGGGATGCAGAATCAGAGCAATCTGATAATAGCAGTCCTATTAAAAAAAAAATGCAGTTTTCCCTTAATGCTCCTTCAGCAGGAGACAACTTGTAGAGGGCAACTTGAGGGTTTCTGAGCAGTTTTGTTATCCAGAGAACAAGCAGAGCTTGCCACCTGTACCTTCAAGTGTGCACAGTCTTACATGTGCAGTGTACCCAGAGGTATCTCACTGCTGGAAAAAGACAGGCAGTTTTATATTGTCCATATCATGTAGCACGACCATCTAAAAGGAACTATTGGTTTCTTTTTCTGTCACAAAATCCTCATTGTGCACAGCCACATTTATGATTTGTTCCCTTTTTCTTGCATAAATAAGGGGTACTACTCAGAAATCTTACTCCCAGGAAGAGAAAAAAAGGGGAAAAAATCATCTCTTTGTAGGGCAAAACCACAAATTAAATTAGTCCTATCTTAGCCCTGGAAAACCTGCATATGTTCTGGAAAGCTTACTTTAAACATTTTGTATACCACTAGCTGGAAAAGTAGGAATAATCCCATCAGCAAATTCAAAGAAAACATGCTCAAACAACAAACAGTTTTTCTGAAAGGAAGAGAAAAAAAATCCCAAACCTGCTATTCTCTAATGCTTTGTATCAGTACCAGTAAAATAATTTGTAACAGTTAAAAATACAAAGGAAGCAAAGTTAATTTGCTCTCCTTATGATAGTGGCTCTTCAAATACTCAGTTGGATAATTCAAAACTTTCACATTTTGCTTACAAATAAGCTTTTTTAATAGCAGTATTGTATTGAATCTGCATACGATTTTTGAAGCAATTTAATTTTATATTAGCACAGCCTGTTGCACAGGCAACATTGATTAGATTTTCACTACTTTTTGTTCTCAAAATTCTGTAAAAGTTCTTTGATGTCCTGAAGTTATTTTTGATATTTATCAGTTCCCTCTCTTTAAGGCTGGTCAATTCAGCTTTAGCATTGGTGCAATATTTAAAAGTATGAAAAAAATTTGTGAAGTTCCATAAAATTTTCACAACTTTTAGATTGGATTTGGTGCAAACCATGACCTATCAGAAAGCAACACTCTGAACCAAATTCCTCATCACGAAGCACCCACATCACTGGGATGGCAAGTGTTGATTTCTATTTTTTTTCTCTCTCTTTGCCTGTATTGTTGGTACACAAGGGCTGAGCCCTGTAGGAAGGAAATGTCTCTCAGCCTTGCCTTGGCACTGGCGATGCTCACACCAAGCAAGACACTGACCTCAGGTCTCCTGCTGGCTGCCCACATGAGGGTTGTGATGTTCAAGTCAGTGGTTACAACCACTCCTGCCCTGCTGGGAATGCAGGGAGCAACAGTGCCACACCTCAGGGATGTCAGGTGAAGTCTGGACATGCTCACTGCCACCCCTTCTTGCATTGCTGCTGGTGTTTAGGCACCTATTTATAGCAGTAACATAAAGAGTACGTAAATGCCAGAGCTGAGAGACTGAGGTGACTACACTAATTAGTCAGAGCTGCTCCAGTGTCTAGACACCATTTGGCAGTGCAGTCACGTAAGGGAAGTGCTGCATCAATATTCAAAACAGAGAAGAGGTATAAATCCGACACTGAAAAAAGCCAGGCTAAGTCAATGAATGTGTGTCATAGTGATAAATGGCACCATTACAGAAAAAAAACAAGTCAAAATACTTGTTCTTCTTTCATGGGGGTCAACTGCAGCATCCTACTCTGGCTACAAACAGCTCCTGTACAGCCAGAGTGGTGCTGCTTCTGCTGGGATGCAGGAGTTGGTTGCAAGGGTTGGTGTGTGGCCAAGCTAATGGCTTCACTGCTGGAGGAGCATTTCATTTTCTCTTTCTTTCATAAACAGTGAGCTAATGAGGCAAAGGCTACGTAAGCAACTCTATCAGCCAGTGGGATGAAAAAAGCCTCACAAGAACTCCATAGTGAGAGTTGACTCCCTGCACGTAGTAAAGTGGCTTTGATCCATTCTTTTCTCATTAAAGGACACTAGAGCTGTGTAATATTACTAAATCTTACACCTCCTTAGCTATCTACACAAACTGTTGAGCACCTGTGAGCAACTAGAAATTTTGACATTCTTTACTTAAGAGGTCACTTTCCCATGGATTTATTAAACAGCAACCCCACTAAACTTTTCCAATGCAAACCCTGGTTTGTGTTTGGTTGCTACCTTCTCAAACAATGGCAGGCCCTGAAGTCACTGATGCTCCTGCCCAGCCATGGGCCCCACTGAGCCAGGTCTGCCCACGGGCTGATGTCCCACCCTCTCCCCAGAGAGATGCCCCATGCCCAGAACTTTCCCACTCCTGAGTTGGAGTGGCGGGATGAGTCCAGCCTGAAAGGTTCTGTCCTGCCTGGAGTCCCCAGGAGCCCCAGGAAGCCCCCATCCCACGCTGCATCCTGACACCCAGCTCAGCATTTGCACCTTTTGGGGTGTGGGAAGGGTTAAAAAGTAAATTTCTGATGGCAAACCATTTGCCTCCCAGCACCTGAATATTGAAGGCACTTTTTCTCACATGAGCTGATCCAAATCTTTTCCAACACCAGCAGAAACAAATACAGGGTTTTAGACCCCAAATACCAGCTACTAACTAAAAGAAGCTTAAGAAGCTGGTTTTCATCTGTTTTTGCTGCTGTTTTGTTGTCTTAGATGTCTGGCTGCCTAAACTCAAGCAAATATTTGATTCTGGATTCAACTTGCCTCTCAAAACTGAGTTGTTGACTGGTAGCAAAATATGGACAATGCCCAATTACACAGAGGCAGCCTATTTGGATTGTGGGATAACTAGACACAGGAACAAACACCAGGGACCACACAAGATTCATTGAGATGTCTTCTGGCAGCAGGAGTTCTTGCTCAGAGCATCAGGCACAAAGCCCACCAGGGCTGGTCCCTCCAGAGGAGCACCCACACTTGACCCAGCTTGCTGTCCCCACCACATTTACCAGCATTTATGTTACTGCTCAGTCTCTTTGTTTAAGCAGGGGCCTCCTGGACATTTAATACTCCAGAAAATGGAGATCTAACTATTTTAAATTCAGCCATGCAAAATGAAAAGCATTTCCACCTATGCATATCTGTATTTTAAAATTAAAATACAAACATGGTATTCTTTCTATTCTTCTATTAACAAATTAATACCCTACAGCCATGCTCTTTTACTGCATTTTGTGGAAAGTAAAGTAAGTTCTATACCATTTTCTGTTAATATTATCCTTTCCCTTTGCTCGTGTGATCTGCTGGAGACCACTTAGATCTTTTTACACAGAATCTGCTACAGAAAATCAAAAGAACTTAACAAAACACTAATGCCATAGTTTATCAATGTTAATTAAATCCTCTAAGCGACTCAAGATCATGCATGAGAGTAATTTTAATTTAATATATTAGGTCTCCTTTGGGTTTAAGGGAAACTATTAAGTCCAAATGTGATTCTAAACAAGTATGATTTATTTGAAATTGGGTTATATAAATATTTATATACTACTGACCTTTTGTGTAATAAAACCAATTTAGAAAAATATGGTGAAAATCCTGAGCACAAGGTAATGCAATAAAGAATTAGAACAGTGATTCTCAGATGCTGTGACACAAAACAGAATTTTCTCTTTCTGTTTGCAAAAAAAAAAATTACCTCACATCATTTTTTAGAGGCCTGTTTGAGAGAACATCTGGAAAACATTCCACAGGAAATCAAACCTATATTAAATATGTTTTGCAGGGCTCTGTTTCCTTGCATCGACCTTAAGCATTCATAATGTGTTTCTGTCGTCTCAGCTGCAAAGAAAACACTTCTGTCAGAGCTCTCTACAAAATGACAGACTGAATTGTCAGCCTGTGATTTTATCAGGGGATGCTGCTAAGATTTCTATTTAGTCTACCTGTCTCTGTACCAAAGCTCTCCAGTAACATGAACAAATCCACCAGCTGCTTTCCAACTATCATGAATTTGTATACTTTATGTTTAATTTCCTTTATGCAGTTTAATTTGAAGCTTCTAATTAAAATGACCAGCATTTTTAAGGATGCCCAAGCCTCAGCGTCTCCTGACAGGATGTTTACTCAGGAAAGAACGACTGTGTTATGGGGAGAATTGTTCTCACTTCATTAGCTGGGCAAGCAGAAAAGTCTTTGAATTACAGGCTGGTAACCTAAGAAAATCACTGTCACTCTCAAAAGCAAGCCAAGGAAAAGTAGTGCCACTGCAAATCCTTGAGCGTGCCACTGGACGCTTCAGTGTTTATTAATAACTATATTGTGAGTGCACACTGAAAGGATGTGCTTCCAAGTACCTGAGAAAGACATCCATGGCAATAATGTTCCCTGTAACCACTCGAATAAACTATAATAGACTATTACTAGCTCAAGCATGAAACTGATGGGAGTTTGGAGATGGAAAATAATCTAAAAAGTCCAATACAAGTTCTCTCTTTACCAGAAAAGTTTCTGTTGGTAGATGTACTGGAAAGCCAGGTTTCCTGAGGTTATACAGAGATGCTCTTTGTGTAAGAAAATCTCTCAGTGGCATTTGTGGTGACATTCCTGAAGGAAGCAACTCTATGTCCCCTTGTCAGAGGGATGGCTCAAGGGAAGAAAGGGTGTCCAGCATATCCTTGCACTCAACTGAGCAGGGTCTGTGGGCAGCCAGCATGGCTGAAACCCATCCTGGAGCTACTCTAAATACTGCTCTGACCTTGGAAATAGAGAACAAATATAAAATCAGAAATACACAGGACAAAAGCAGAGTAGAGTGTCTTTTTATGTGCACCCATTTTTTTTTTTCACGCACAAATCAGCCCCACCAAACAGCAAGTCAAGAAGTTCTGGCAGCAGCAAGCCAAGAAAACACTGATCTTATTCAGCACATTTTACATGCTTTTAAAAGTTATATGGATATATAATGATAGTACAGAAAGCACTGATTTGTAGTGTAAGATTGGAAAACAAAGCGTTTTTACCAGTTAAGGATGATGTGCTATCTTGGGCACTTTTTTTTTTTTACTTCAGTCTCAAAAAAAACATGAACACACAAGACCAAAAGAAGAAATGTGAAGCTGAGAGTTGACGGCCTGTGGCAGACCCAGACGTGCAGAGGTTGTTCTGAAATGAACTGTCCATTCTGAAAAATATTTTGCAATGCTGCATGAGGGCCAGTTACTGAGATGCACCTCAAGCATTCCATAATGACTAACTGGCAAAGGGAGCATCATAACTGAGAGGACAACTACTGTGATTTATGCTTGAATTGGAACAATAGAAAGTGAACTAAACATTCAAATAATACAGCTTGAATTTAACAGAGTTCTTAGTTGTATGTGCTTTACAATAGAAAAGCTTCCTTTAATGGTTTACAGAATGTGCTTGAAAAAATATAATGTAAGCACACATAATTTGATGTAAGGTCATCTATTAATAATCTTAGAGAAGAGTAACGGTCAGCTCACACAGAAAATCTATCATCAACAGTAAACACACACCAGAAAACCCCTTGTTTTAAAGCCAGCAGTTCATTAAAGCATGGGAAACAACCACCACCTCTGCTGGGAAGTCTGCAGACACTGCTACATTTACATCTGGCTTCCAATTAACAGGAGCTACTCCAGTAACATGGGAGTGTTTATTAACATAATTGAAGCAATGTGATTTCTATTCCGTAAACATGAGAATGCTAAAATTTGAAAATATGCATGTGGCTGTCACTTGCTCTGTTGAGAAACAAAGTTTTATTTTTAGCTTGAGTGTTTACATTTTCTTGCAGCTATTTTAATAGATGAACTGCCACCAGAAATATTCTCTCACTGGGGCCCTGATGTAGAATGATATAAATAACCTTTACAAAGTCCAGCAAAATGGAATGATAAAATCAGTTGACATTCTCCTAATTAGCACTGCCTGAAGATTTACCTAGACAGAACAGGAAAAGCCAAATTCACCCCTGGAATAAATCCACAGAACTCACTGATGTCAGAGGAAGTACACTGGGAATGGACTTGATAGAACAGATCTGTTATTTACATTAAACACAAGGCAGCTTCTTGCCTGTAGCATATGCATGGCTTGAGGTGAACAAAAAAAGCATTTTGATTTATTAAAGAAAATGCTATTTTGTGATATATACATCCTTTCTTTGCCCCAGAAACAGCAAGTTAGCCAAATATGACTGGGTGTACATAACAGATCTTTTCTTCACTACATCAGGGGGTGGAAACTACTCATCAAACCAGCGGATGCTAAACTCCTTTCTACAGAAATCTCTCAACTATTCAAATCTCTCAACAATTCAAAAAATCAGCAGTAGCAGTACTCCTAGTGGAACCCCATCCAGCAAAGCAATTAAGTGTTTGTAAGGACATGAGTAGCTTCAAATTTAGATCTCTGTTAAAGTTTAATGCCAAATTTAGCTGTCCTGGATTTCAATATTTTTGACTAAACATATGTGAAACTGCTCAATTAACATATGTAGTTTAATCTCTCCCCCCTCCCTGATAAATCAACAAAATGGGTCACATTAGCCCTTGCTGTAACCCCCTCCCTGGCCTCATGCTCCTAATCTGTAGTCTTCTTATTCCTTAAATTATACAGGCAGCTTTTCTTTTCCACTTAAATTAACAAAATACAACTTTTCAGACAAAATGATCACTCAGGGGAGACCTTACCACTCCCTACAAGTACCTGAGAGGAGGCTGTGGCAAGGTCTTCTTTCAAGTAAGGGACGGGGTGAGAGGAAATGACCTCAAGTCGTGCCAGAGAAGGTTTAGATTGGATATTAGGAAATTTTCTTAATGGAACGAGTTTTCAAGCATTGGAACAGCTGCCCAGGGAAGTGGTGGAGTCATCACCGCTGGAAGTAGTTATCAGACCTTTAGATGTGGCACTTGGGGACATGGTTTAGTGGTGGGCTTGGCAGTGTCAAGTTTAGAGCTGGACTTGATGTTATTAATGGTTTTTCTCCAACCTAAACGACTCTTGGAAGGATCACATTTAGATACAAATGCCCCAAGTTTTTAGAGCTGGAACGTAGTGGTCACAAGTATCTCACTCAACTCACTGAGTCATTTTCCTAGAAAGAGACTGACATGGGAGCAGGGTATCTAAATACAGCCTATAAAACCTGAATCATTGGCATCCAAGTTTAGTTTGTGATTGTTGCATGCTCACAGATGCACTCTTTATTCCCACTTTCACTTCTTCAGGCCTGTAGACAGGAAATACAGAATATTCAGTGCCACAGGTTATTTTTAACCTGATCAGCAGAGGATCTACCTGACTGCAGGGATGCTGCCTGTAGAGTTTGAGCTTGCCTGACAAGGGACCTCAGCATGAAATCCTGTCTAGTTACTGCTTCTTGGAGCACAAACTCTCTTCACTGGTACAGCACAAAGCAAAGGGGAAAGCTGGGTGCAGCACTAAAGCTGAGCCATTTTTCTAATTCTAGTATCCTTGTGTCTCTCCTGCTTTCAGAGAAATGACAATCACTCAGCAAGCTTTTTATCTTCAAGCACCTCCTAAGCTGACCAGAGAGAGTATAAATGAGGGCCAGCCAAGCAGATATGGGCACTGCAGAATGAGATCCATCCACACTTCAAGAGGGACAAAGCAGTCCTGTTTTCTGGATGTTTGGATTTTTTTGATTCCAAAGGCATTTATGGATTTTATATCGTATGAGCAGGAACTGCTTGATTCATTTTGAGTTTTATTCAGATGGAAGAAATTCAAAATTACCTTTGTTTCTGAGGGGTAAGGAGAGCAATATTATGTCTATTTACTCTGCTAACAGAAGACATCAAAGTAATGAATCATGTAAAGGACTGAAAGGGAAGAATATAATATTGCAGCATTTTCTATCTTTACTTTGCCTTTCTTGAAAGGTTTTTGCTTATTTTGCAGAGACTGCACTAATACTTTTTTCCAGGCTAGCAGTTCCCCACACATATATTCCACTACACCATCAAGTTTCCTCTGCAGAGTACACCAGCTTCCCTCCCACCTCCCCTCAGACCCCATTTTCCCATTTTTTGAATTTTGTCACCAGGTATCACTATTAGTTCATTAAAATGAATGAATACCTGTTTTGTCTTTTTTTCCCCACTTAAATAAATAAACCTCTAGCAATACAGACACATATGCATACATTTACATGCTTGTATATACATATATGTATAAAAATCACTCTTCAGATTCAGGCTATGTGAGGTGAGCTTGTGGGCATGGGCCAAAAAGTAGACTTACAATGTTTTCTGCCCCACTTGGTATTGAAGAGACACAGAAGCTCTCCTGAGTGCAGGTGCAGAGAGTTCAGGCTCACCCCACAGCACTGCAAGCACCCTACACCTGCTGAGTCAGGCAAGAGAGGTTTTGCACCCACTCCCTCACTCAGTCTCCAAACACACACAGCAGGCACACCCTGCACTTCTCCAGAAACCAAGAGTGTCCTTTCCTTGACGTCCTTAACAGCATTACAAAAACTACTGTTGTCCTGGTTTGCATAACCACAGCACACCCATCACCTCAGAGTGCTCCAAGTGCCAAATTGATATAAACACCCCGGAGGGACTCAAACCCAGCTCTGTTATCCAGAACTGTGTAATGCTCCTGTGCCCTTCACAGAAATACCCACCAAGTGCCCTTTTAACATGCAAAACTAGAGTCGGGCTGAGAGTGAGCTCTCAGGCTTTTATCTGACCAACTGAATTGTCACCAATATCAGCGACAAGGCCCAGAAAGGGAGGCAGCACCTCTGCTTTCCCTCTCATTTGCTGAATTACAGATGATCACTGGACCATGGCAGGATATTGAGGGAGGAAAAGCACAACATGCAGAGAAGCAGGTGAGGAGGCACCATAAGTGGCTGTAATAGAATTCAAAGTGTCAGAGAGGCAGTGAAAGTCAGATAATTGCAGGAAGATCTGGAAAGAGGAGATGAAAGGAGACTAAGCAAGGGGAAGAGGTAGGAGGGGGAAAAAAAAGTAAGGGAAAAAAGTGAGAAAAATGAAAGAGAAGTATAAGAAACAGAAAATGTGAAGAAAAGGGCAAATTTCTTTTTCCTCTCTTCCATCTCTTCCTGCACATCTCTCCAGGGCACTGCTTCCTGTTAGTCTGTAACTGAGGACTGCTCTCTCCTAGAGACAGATGTTGGGCTCCCCCCATCCTGGAGCAGGACAAAAACGGCTGCCTGCACATTTAAAACACCCCACCACAAACTTGTCTCCAGTGCTGAAGCACAAGGGTGCAGGGTTTGCAGTCAGCAGGGGCTTTAGCTGCAGAACAGTCCACAAAACTCACAGAGAGAAGCCACTTTTACCAACAGGTTCCCGGTGTAAAGCACCTGCAGATTTAGATAAGGCATTTTCACACGCCTTACAGAAAAGGAGTGAAGACACAGTGTCTCCCTTTCCAAGGTAAATTGTCATTAAAAATGTTCAACACAATATCACAAAGGAAAATTATTTCCCTGGCAAGTTTCTGATGTTTTCAGGAAACGCAGCAAACGGCTGAGCTTCTGTTCTAATATTTCCAGGGGATGAATTCCTCTCTGCACTGACAACAATGTTTGCATATCTTCACAGAGTGTTCTGGTACCTGCAGAAGCAGACATCCTTCATACAGAGCTGAATGCGTGGTTGTAACAAAATTAAGATTGGGTAGGACAGGTGACCAAAAACTGGTCAAGAGGTAAGAACACACCAATGGAAGCACATTTATATAGATTTGGTTCTCTGAACACACAGTGCTGAAAACATTTTTCACTGTATTTTCAAGGAGATGACCCATGTACTGAAACTTAATTGGGTATTTCATTATTATCCTTCCAATATCCCAGAAGAAGTAGTTATTTAAATATGTTAAGCCTATTTTTGTAATTTTTTCAGTGTCAAACAGCTGCAGACAGCAATATGTACATTTTGTAGGACTAAAGGCAAAAAATTAGGAAGACAACTGTCTTCTGAAATTAGTTAAGGACTACTTTCTGGTTACTTGAGCTTCAAACATGAGTGTCAATGATTTGACCAGCCATTTTGAGTATCATTATTGTGAAGGACAAGAAAGATGTTCCTACCAGTTTCTTTTATTAAAAAAAAAAAAAATGCTGCCCTTCCTTTTTGATCTTTGCAGCACATGAACGGATTGATAGCATTATTTCAATAAATAATGTGTCTGTATCATTACCATTCTGGTCAGTGTCTTCTGAACATATTCAGGGAAAAACCCAAGTATGCAAATTCAAGACACAGATTATTAAAAAGACCAAACTAATGACTCACACTTTCATTACTCAAGCAGAATAGTATTTGCAGTACTGTCAAATGTGATAGTGACAAACATGAAGCACCCTGCCCTGCATTTACAGCAGGATGATATGCCAGTCAGCTTTCTGAAGATTAACTGTTAGCTGAAGTGATCAGATCACGAAGTTCTTTAGAGTTCTGTGCTATTCCACGACATCACTGATAAAAGTTTTCCATAGTACATCGACTTTTCTTAGATTTGTTTATGCTCATAACAGAAAAGAACTCTAATGGCTTCTTGTTGGTTTTTTTGCTTTCCTTCTCACTGGGCATTGACAGACATGCCTGAGAGACTCCAATTGTTTCAAAACTGGACACGGACTGGGATGCAAGCAGAGGCAGCAGACAAATGATAATGTAAGTGAACCATTCAGCATCCTGATGAAGTTGAAAATTAGGACTGTTTACATAAGCCAGAACTTATTTGCATTTCCTGACATTTCAGGTCTCTTTATATATAATAAATAAATAAATAAATAAAAATAATTATTTAAAAAAAAAAAAAAAGCATCCTGCCATGTCTGTCAGAAGTACCTGAAGTTTGGCCTGATTGTTTGGCTGCTCTTAACTCAGCTTCAAGAACAGATTTGGTGATATATACACCAGGATAAAGCTTTTAAAGAGTGTTAAAAACTGAATGTTTAAAAAGTTTACACAGGCCCAGCTGATATTTTATACAGAGTACAGGCAGAGTCAAATCTTGCATTTCTGAAAATATGGTCATAAAATGGTTTATGAATGCTTCTTACTCAGCATTCATAAACCTTTTTATGAACATATTTTCCAAAAACCTTTAGAACTTGTACCCCTTGTCTAAACTAGCATTATGAAAAGGCTTTAATAGGTGTAATAGGCATGCAAATAACAGCTTCTAAATTACCTGGTTTCACAGTAGGTAGACCATATTTTCAAATTATTCTGCCATTTACTTCTTCTGAATTCAACATGAAATAGAAGTTATCAGAGTTAAAATTACACACCTACTGACTACTGCTTTTAATTGTTCTAAACATTATCTGGAATTACGATAAGGAGTGATATTTATCAGTGCCAGTAATTACAATAGCAAGGAGATCTCCCATTCCTTTCCTGCCCTGCCCAAGTCCCTGTTTTCCTGCAGGACCAGGGGAACAAATCTCACCAATTTCCTTTAAGTGCACAAGTCACAGAGACAAAATGTCTTGCACTGTCTGATAGTCTGGGAGAGCTTTGGTGCCAATTCCTCCTCTCTATGACAGCAGTGAGAGCAGGCATTAAATCACCAGCAGTTTGGAGAGCCCAGGAGGTTGTAACACCAACGTGAGGTGACTCTCAGCACCACACCAAGCTTGCTTTACCTCCACAGGACCTGAGTGCTGCCCATACTGACTCTGCCCCAGACCCTGCAGGCATTTCCCTGCCCACTCCCTTGTACCAGTGTTGCCCCTCATAGCCAGGTCTTGCTGAGCCTTGGAAGAGCCTAAACTTTTTAATTTTGACATTCCAAAGCAAAAGAAGCCACTGTTCATTTACAAATAAATCTATTTTCATCTCAGTGTTGGCTGAAGCTTCAGGCAGAGATTTTACCAAACTTTCCCCTGCAACATCACAATGGAGAAAGTGCAACACCAGACTCATGAAGTTAAATTTAACAAAATGCCATTGAAAACTTAACTGCTGAGACAACATTAGATCAAAGCTGACCAAAGAAAAACACAGTCATGAGAGAAATACTGGCATTAATTTAGCAAGTTAATTCCAGAACACTACAACCCAAATCACAGGGAGAAGCCTTTCTAGAAAATCCTCTCCTCAGTTTCACTGGCACTGTAACACACCGACAGTTTGACAGAAAACACAGTGAAGATACTGTAAGTACTAATTAACAGGACCTGTGTGTAAGGAAGGCAACACATAGAAGCAAAAATACTAATGGAACAGCATGGAAATAGAAAATGGATTGTTCTGAGGCTACACATACCCAGCTTTCATAAACTCCAACAGCATCAGAAATCAAGGTGCTGAATGCGAGTCAGACTGCTCTGATTTAAATCTGCTCCTGTTGGGGCCAGCAGGAAATGTGTCTCCAGATTCCCCCGAAGCCATGGAGGGCAGGGCAGTGCTCACCTCCTCACCTCTGAACAACACTCAGGCACAACTGAAGTGCTACCACACAAAGCTCAAGACCAGCAGTGGAAATCTCATAAACAAACTTCAAAGTAAATATTTTACCAGGCTTAAGTAAGTACTTATTAAGATTTAGATCGTATCTTCAGTGTCCTTGACATTTTACAATAGTGTTTATCTCCCTTGTTTGCTAATTCACAAAATTGGATAATCTACAAGAAATTTACACATTAGAAACGAGCAGGATTCTCAGGCAGACTTCATAAATATGACATTAGCACAACAATGCTCTAATATAAACATACACAATGCTAAGTAGAAGCAAAGCATTTCCTGAGGGCAGAGGAGGCCCTGTTTGCCACGGAATAAACTCTGTGTGACAACCTGCAGTGACCCCAGGAGGGGAAAGGACCCAGTCTGTCCCGTGGAGCAAAGCTCTGCTCTGCCAGAACACTCAGGGCAAGAGGCTGGGAATGAGCTCAGTGAATCAATGACCCCCCAGTTGCATCAGCCCAGCACTCTTCTCAGGGGATGGGAGATGAAACAATTTCAAGGCTAAACCAGCTCTATGAAGATAGTGGGATTCTGTCTACAATGTGGACTCCTTTTTTTCCAATGAATTAAGAACACATGAGTAGTCTCTGCATTGTGACTATTTATGAAGTCCAACATGAAGCTTGTGTTCTCAATTATTAGTACTCACAATTAGTACAATGAAAATAAATCCCATTATAATGAAAAATTCTATTTTTACCTGGTCACTGAAGGGACATAAAAATCAGACTGAGACATCTTTTCATAGAGACACACAATGTTTCCAACAAAAATCTGCCAAAATTAAACTGGGGATTTAAAGACTCCTCCATAATGTGAGGGTGTAGCTGCAAAAGGTTTTGGAGAAGGCACACACCTGTAAGCAAATGAGGGCTTTTGTTACTCTGTTAAGGATGTCAGAGGCATTTGCCTTTTTCCCTGACTCATCCTTTTCCTCAGTGAGTACTGTGACCCTCAGACCTGGCAAATCCATCCAGTACCAAAAAGTTCACTCTGGTACCTCATTAATCACTCCCCTGCCGTGTGCTATCTTACCTGCAGATGTAATTCTTCTTGCAGGACTCTTGCAAATTCAGGCAGTTTGGTTTCTCCCTGTCCTCATATGAGCACACAGGAACAATAGTCTGCCGCCTCCTCTCTGTACAGGCTACGTCTCGACAGGAGCAGAAGAGCATCCCGTAGCTGTGCTTTGGGGGGACCTTGTCAAAAAATAGCCGGAGGGCCTTATGACACTTCCGCTTGTTACAGATCTCATTAGACGTGCTGCTGGTGCAGGGGGTTATGTAAGCAGATCTGAACCTCTTGCAGGTATCATTTAGGTTACAAGCTTTGGCTGCATCCAAGCAATTGTTCCCCTTTGAAAGTACTGGCTCCACTAGGAAAAAACAACACAACAGCAGTGAGAAACGGCGTCACATTTACACTTCGTGCTTTGTGGTTATTGCACTGTTAACGAGATTCCTCAGTACAGATATTTGTTACATACAAAACTTTCAGTGCCAGAAACCGGGACCAGCCCTTCTGTTTCTTGGGGTAATGGTTTAACAAGTGAACAAGAGCATGGGCATGCAGTGAGGGCAGAGTGGTGGCCAACAAATGACACTCTGGGCAGGCTGCACTTCATCTTCTTCACAGCAGATGTGCAGGGTGAATGTTGGGAAAACAGCTCTTAAAACCCCTGCTAAATTGGAAAGCATACATCTGGCATAAAAACACAGTGAGAACATGGGCTTCTGGTTTTGCAAAGATCTGTCATTTCCCATTTTTTCTCCCTTGAACAAGTTTAATGACATGCCATGTCCACCCCAGGTGACAACATTTAAAAGTAATCTGTGTACTGTGCAGTAAGTAAAACAGACATGCCCATTACTACATTTTTGTGGTCTGAGGACAGCCCACCCAGACAGGAAGGAAATCTGGTGCAGCCAGACTGGGAGCTCTCTAAGGCCACCCACAAGTTCCATTCCTAGGTAAAACACTTATAAGATCTAGAGATGCCACCCAAAACCCTGGAAAATTTATGAACTTTATAAGCTTTGAAGCTGACAAAAAATTAAAAAGTGACTGTGAAAGAAACATTTTAAAACAAGGATGTCCCTTCCTCAAACACACACACACACACACACACACACACACACACACTACGAGAACTTGTGGGAAAAATTAAACTCAGATATAAGTTAAGACCATAATTACACATTTAATTTCTCAATACATTATCCAGATATTAAAACCCAATAGATGCTTTGCTTGAAAACTAAGGCAACTGGCATTACACTGCAAAATTCAATTAAGAATAACTGTAATGCTGCTTTGCATATTAGGAATGCCAACATCATAGATCCAAGAAAATACATTAATTTCCCACTGCTACAGGATTTGCAAGCTGAACAAAACATTTTGCAAATATCTAAAATCTGCTGCAATCTCTTGGGGGGGCTGGCCAAAGATAAAACATTTTAAACAGTCCAAAGCTCTAAGTCACTATTGCAAAAAGCTTTTTTTTTTTCCTAGATCTTTCACCTTTAACTAGAAATTCAGCCCAAGGTCCTTCTACAACTCACTGCCACTGATCTCCATTCTCCTACCACACTGCCCGCCATTCCCAGGTGAGGACAGCAACCTTTTCACTTTCTCCAGAGCAGGAAAACACAAAGCAGCTTGGCTGAGATGCTGCACTGAGGTGCTGCATTTGTTGGAACACACTGTGCCCAAGATGGGCCTTGGCTGCTCACACACACACTGTCCATTATTCAAACAGATCACCTGTAACTGTCCCATGTATCTTACCTACCCAAAAATAACACACAGCTAAGGAGCATTTGATTTGTGTTTCACTCTACCAGTGTGCTGTAACTATGTTCAGTGCATTTGTACATTTAATCCTTGTGATTTAACAATCACACTCCAAGTCCTTCCCAATCTCAGCTGCTTGCACAATAAAATGGCAACTTTTTGCATCTTATCTTCATAAATTATGAAACTGTAAACACGCAACATTTGACCCTAAATTAAGAGCCCAGCATTTCTGCTAATAGCAACCTACAAAAGATTAAGCAACACCAGATGCAGAAGATGCCCAAAATACAACCCTCTCATAAAATTGTAACATTTTTATATAAAATGTTATACTACATTAGCATACAACTATATTATTAACTATGAACTCTCAAAGGTTTTTTTTTTATACAGTATATAGAATTATATGTTTAGTACAAATATAATTACTATGTAATCTGCAGGGCATATAATTATGCAATATATGAATAGTATATGCTAATTACTATGTGATTGCAGAGTAATTACATGGTTATTTGTGCCTGGGAGTCAAATGCTGAATTCCACTCTTTAAAACAAAATTCTGTGAAACAGCTCCGAATGGGGTATTGCAATATGAACAGACTTCAGCTTCCTCTATTGATATATGCTGTAGAGAATTAAAAAGCACTGTGAATACAAGCACCTCAAAAATCAAAAGGGACAGGTTAATCAATCTTTTTTAAAAAGCAGAACAGAAGCCAAGTCACTTACAGTGCAAACAGCAGTCAAAGTTATCTTGAGTGGAAGTTGAATTAGGTGCAAAGTGTTCACTAACAATAGTTATGCATATTCATACCTGTCATTCAATTTATATCTGCCCAACACTCACATTCCTCTACATGTCAACTCTGAATACAGACTGGTTTTGGGGTGTTTTGTTTTTTAAACAAGCCCTGGCTGTAACGTGCCCCTTGCCCTTTCTGTTTTGATATGTCTCCAGCTATTGTTTCTGGCATACTTGTCGTAACATTATATAAATTATTTTACCTTTTAAAACAAAGAGTAAATGTAGAAGAGGTGCATCAACTGCATCTGAATTCAACCAGACTGTCTAAACCAACTCCTCTCATTAATACCAACTTCTCTTAAGCTTTTAAATCTTATTTTAATGCAAAATAGACAATCCACAACACATTTAATGCTTTATTTTTATTGCAAGAGTGCGGAATTGTTCTTAAGTCCTGTGGTAACTATAAACAGTTAACAGTACTGGGAGTGTTCCTGAGGATTACTTATGCAGCAGTAATTTATAAGGTCAAAATTTCACCCAGCTTCTGTTCCACAAAGCTTAAATTATTAAGACAGGCAGGAGTTTGGCTCTTACCAGGTACTGACTACTTTAAAAGCACATGGATCTTATCCAGAGATACTTTTCATGTCAGAATCCTTTGTAAAAGATTTGTGTAAGGAGATCCTTCTTCAGTTTTCCCCTCTCTTGGGGCATCAGGAGATGGATTGGGGGCAGTCAGGGCAGGAGCGTGGGACAAGTAAAGATTTCTTTGCATCACCATTTCCCAACCCAGAGCTTCTTCTCTCCCAAATCCGCTTTGCCTGGGCGCATTCTGGAAATCTCTGCCAAACCAAAGCCCTCCACTTTTGCCAAAACACCACAGATCCCGTGGGAAGTCACAGGCAGGTGGTAAGTGGTGCCTCATGGCTGTGAGTGAGGCGCTGGGTGCTGTCTGCAGCACGGGGCCCAGGAGAGCTGAGCTGGAACCACCAGGATGCTGCTCCCTCCCAGCAGGAGCCTCCATCCCACAGCTGAGGATGCTGCCCTGATGGGGTGCAGGCAGAGGGATGGCAGAGCCCAGGCAGAGCTGTGCCTTGGTGGGAAAGCAGCAGCGTTGGGATGCCTAAACCCACCCTCCCACCAAGCAGCTGCTGCGCATCACACACACAAACTCTGGGGCAGGACCACTGGGGACTGACACTGACTTGCCTTTACCTGCACCTCCAGCTCTTCTGCTGCATGTGTAACAGGTGTAACACGTTTTCTGACCAATTTTACAGATGAAAAAGCAGTCCTTGTACTGCAGTGCAACCACTTTGATGTTTGTTACCTCCTGCATCCCTCCACCCTGGCCCAACACTGTTACAGCCACAGCACTCCTGGACTCAATCTCCCAGAGACCACAGAAAGAAGCCAAAAGCTCCTGTCTTTTATCCAGAGGTGCTCCTGAAGTCTTAATAGGGCTTTCTCTACCCTGTTTGATCTTCCTCATGCTTTACCCTCTTTCTACCTTAATCTTTCATTTTCATTGGACCTCCATTTCTATTTCATTTCTGCACCTACTGTCTCCCCTCAGTTCCTGTTAACCCACCCCATGGTACTACTCAAAATGAATTCTCAATGGGTACTGGGAGCTTTTTATTTGTGAATAACTATCTACTTTATTCTCTAGGTCTGTTCAGTCTCTGTTCCAGGTCAGCCTTCCAAGGCATCACTCCCACCAGACAGAAGGAGCACAAGGAATATTAGTTGTTCTCTAAGATTTTTATTAAGCAGCAAAATGGACATTTAGTTTTCAATTTTCTTACAGCATATAAAAAGCAATTTACTGAGGTTGTCATTAAAATTACCATTACTATTTGCAAGTAATTAGCATTAGTAGGTTTTCTAGTGGATATAGTGAAGGGAATGCTGTAAAGAGAGCCATAAATGCTAATGTGATGGAAGGCAAAATTACAAAGTGATAGAGGTGACCACATGGGTATGGGTCCACTCAAACACAGGTGCAAAATATGGCATATAGGAACAAAAGTGACCAAAATTAAGAAGAGAGCCATGATCCCACTTAAACAAAAGTGCTGCTGTGGGGTTCGCCAAAGTACTTTTGCTTCATAGGAAGAGCAGATTAAAAAATAAGGAAAGCATAGAAAATACTATCATCTGCATTTTAATGGATTAAAAATAAACTACCGTTTTCCTGGACAAATTATTTCTAACCCCAAATGACAGAGAAAAAAATTAGTCATCCCCAAAAAAATCGTGAGACTGACAGTGTTATTCTGAAGTTCTACTTCTCTTCTGCTCAGCATTTACAGAACAGCTGGCCTATTTCAAACCCCTTCCATAATCTTAATAAGCAGGCAACTTATTTTTTAAATTAGAGCTAATATATATTATCAGCTATGACCAGGGCTTTCAGAATACTACCACATACAACAAGATGCATGTTGAAATTACAGTTGATGGCACCAGGTGACAAAGATGAGACTGATGCCTGTGAAGGGTACAACCAAAGCTACAGAAACAAAACAATCTAAACAAACAAAACTGCCTAAAATGAGACTTTGGCTTCCTAAGACAAAAGCTGGAATATTTTACATTCCTGGTTAGTCATTAAGTCTTTGATCACACAAATTGCCCAGGTCTCTAGAATTCTTTTCTGAATATCCCCAGTAAATTCTGAAATTTACCTGAGGAGGTAAATACTGCCTCCAGTCCAAGCCATTTAGAGATTGGGAACAATCACGTTGCTTAGCATGAACCAACAAGCATGATTTGGAAGGGCTCATCTACCATGTTATGTTTGGAAGTGTTCAGCTACTGTGTTATGCACAACTGCTGTGTCTGAAGTCTTTCCCAACACACCCTGGCCTTTGATTTCATGAGACTGCTGGTGAATCATCAGCTGGGATCTTGCAGCCTTTGGTTCAATGCCTTCTGTGACATGAGAGACTCAGAAACACTGCTCTCATTTCCCAGAAGGGCTCTCAAACTATCTCACTGCGAAGTGTTCTCGACAAGGAAATGGTGCATATTGCAAAACAAAGAGGGAGCAAGATGCTTCAGCCCAAGAATGAGAGCTCTCACTGGGAGGCAGATTGCTGGGTCCTGGCCTGCACCCAGGAAAGAGAGTTACTTCTCTTACAAGAGCAATGACTGGAAACCTTCCCTGAAGAAGGCTCTGTCAGCCTGCAGAGGCATGATCCCACTTGTACTCCCTACTTCTAATCCCTTTCAAAAATACATAACCCTTCTGATACCACATCTCCTTCCCTTCCTTCCAGACCAAGGTACTGCCAAACCCACAGGGTACTCTCCCAGACTTTCTGAAATCCTGCAGAGATGAGCAGAGAGCAAAGACATGCCACTTCCTCAAGGACTGTTCTGATCACTGCCTTAGTGACTGAAGCACCACAACCCCTTGTGCTGGGTGCCCATTAAATTACTGGCTGTCTGCTCCCAGGAGCACACACTGACTGCTGTGTGGGCAGATGCAGATCCCTGCCTGAGGCTGGCAGTCTGGCTCCTCGTGTCCAAAGTCTTCCAACAAAGCTCAGTTTCTGTACTTCCAGACACCTTCCACTAGACCAGGTTGCTCAAACTTCACTGAACCTGGCCTTGAACATTTCCAGGGATGGGGCATCCACAGTCTGTTCCAGTGCCTCATCACCCTCACAGTAAAGAGCTTCTTGTTCATTTTTTTATTTTTTTGCTTGTTGTTAGAACTATTTTCTCTGTGTACTTTATAAAGATTCTGAGCATTTTCTTAAGGATTTTAGATATCACCTCGAAGCAGAGGCTTCTGACAGTCAGGTGGATAGATTTATCCCTTGATCTGTTCCTGGAAGTTTAATTCTACTAATGGGGCCACATTCTCTAAACACTGCATTTTTTATTACCCAAGTTCACCGCTGGATCTGGGCTCTAATACTTGACAGGGCTCTTGTCTATATTTACAATTAGATCCTGCTTTAGTTGACCATTACTGGGTGCATTTCGTAGACACTGAAAATAAAAGTTGCAGTGAAATTCCAATTCCTGTGCTGCATATGTATTGATTAAAAAGGGGGGAAATTGTTTCTTACCATTTCCTTTAACACTTTAGTTCTTTATGGGGGAGGAATGGGGAAAAGCTGAGCAGAGAACTCCAAGGTGGCTGAGCCCTGTGGGCTGGCTGAGGGACATCTGCTCAACTTGCAGGCGATGTAAGAGGAAAGTCTAATAAACCTACAGTGATCTGGTTCAAATTTTAGTTCCACGAGGGCAGAGAGAGAGATGAAACCCTGCTCCCCAGTGTTAACAACAGTGTGGCATACACTGCTGAAATTCTGTCTTCACTCACAAATATCCTGATCTAGCTACCTTTCATTTTGGTTGCAAATCTAATGACAGGTTATGCCAGGGTCCCTAATTTTCCACATGGCACTGAGGACAGCAGTTGTACATTATATTCATGCCAGCACAGTTTAATCTGTTTTGTTCACTGGAGCTATTCTGAATTTTTAATAATTTAAGTTATGAATTTGGCTCTTTAAAGCTATTGTTACTTCTGTCCAAAGTATCTCACTAAGGAGGCAGAAAGGCATTAATAAAGTCAGAGACTTGCTAAACAAAGAAACTACAGTTGTTGGAAACTGATCCAGTCACTGTTTCTCACATTACTGCACCAATGATTTCAGTTCTACCCTAAAGAGTTTTAGGGTGTAAAGATCATTTTAACCTGCCTACACTACACTAACACCAGGGATGGATTATGCATGACTGGGGCCATGTACAGTACACAATTTTTTTGTGAGGGATTCAGTCACTCCACACACAATTCATGCTCTGTACTGAGTGAGAGGCTGGGTTTGTGATGTGGAAGGCTATCACCACAGTTTCAGCTGAGTTCTTCTAATGAATTTCCCCTTAAAAATAGAGTGCAAACGTGTTACTGCATATGCTCTCATTTTATACAGCTCAGTATTTTATTATTAGCTAAATACTCAGTCAACAGAATTAGGAAAGAACCAGCAGACACAGAAATAGAGCATAAACCTGTGAAAACATTCAAACCTACACGGTTGCCATGAGAAGTGATTTACTGCATGCAAGTTCTCAAGACACAGTGAGGGACTGTTTTGCCAAAGTCACGCCAATTTACAGGGCAACTTTCAGCATTTCTTTTTATTACTACAGAATTGAATTCACAACTTGTTTCCTCTTTTCCTCAGACTTGATTAATTACCATGTTAACATAACTACTATTCTTCTGCTTATAATGGGCTCCCTCTAAAGTGCTGCCCTAGCAAAATAAACCAGGGGAAAGCTTCTAGCTCTTTGCTCTAGCACTGCAATCCTTTCTAATCTCACTATTTTTCAAATTTATGTTCCATTCCAATAAAGCTCGTGTGAATATTACAGCAAATCAGATAATACAAGGTTATGACCCTTGTAATTGATCCTTCAAGGTTCTTTTTTCCTTTTTTTCCCAGTTGACGTGGTAAAAAATCACATTTAGCTGTGCTTGTTGACACTTGAGAATTCACTTTGTTGGTCGTATACACTGTTTCAGAGAGATCACATTACATAATGATGTATTTCTAGTGCTTCATTTCTTCTATACCTACAAGCCCATTAAGCTGTAAGCAAACCTCCCATGAGGCCGTAAGACTGCAAGTACCAAGGGGGCAATGCTCCCATCCTGCTCAGAGGGAGCCTGGCTGGAGTAGAGTATTATGTGAAGATACAGGGTTAAACATTAGCTACTACTTAAATGATTTCAAATAAATAACAGCAGCCTGAAACAAAATGTTAAATTTCCATTCGTGGAAAAATGCACATTTAAATGAACACGGCCCAGGTATCCCAGCACTAGGAATCAGCTTTCTGGAGCAATGGTTTCTGTATCACATGACCACTGGAATAAAGTGATTAATTGGACTGTCTCAGTAAATGCGATCATTACACTTTTAATTAACCTTTTCAACCTCTTACACCTTTCTCGTTTTGTTATGCATTAGATTTTTACAGTTTTCCAGTTATTATGCTTGACTACACTTAAAACAATGTGGAGCTCTGTTAGAAAGATAAGAAAAACAATTGAAACAGCTTTGACTGTTCTTAACAGGAAAATACCACTGATAGTGTCATCATCAGGGTAGTTATAAATCAGGTGCAGGACAGACATTCTGAACTCTGTGGCTACGTTCCCACCTAATTTTTGTTTTGGCAGCACACTGTTATTTAATGACTCTGGCTACCAGGAAACTAGCTTTTGGAAATTCTTTCTCAACCTAGTTATAATTACTCCATATAAATCATACAATGATCAATTATAATAATCTTAGCTTCATCCATTATTTAAACTTAGAGTTTGAATCCACACAGCAAGAGTGCAGGAAATTCCAAAGTCCCTTCTCTGCTCGCTCACAACTGCTTTATTCCTGAAGCCATGCCAGCTACAGAAAAGAATGGGCCAGATATGCTCTTATCTATGACACTGAAACCTGAAATAACCACAGATTTCAGACAAGCAATGGTTTCTGGCTTGGTTTTTTCTAATCACACTACCTTACAGTGGGTGAAATTAAATTCAACCTGAGATTTTGCTTTATGTTGGTGGACCAGAATCAGAGGAGTTCTGCAATTACAGACACTGACAGCAGAACATATTTTTACTTTAAAATGGCCTAGGTCTTCCTCACATAGATGCATACAGACATATTTGTATACACACGTATATATGTCCTACAATGTTTCAGTACTATTTGGCTTCATGTGTCATTTCACAAGAGATTGAGGAAAAAAAAAACAAATCTTTTTGTCTAATTTAAGGCTGATCCTAAGATACTTGAGCTCAGTGTGATATGAAAACTAAGTCTGATGAGAAGAGGAAAAAAACTTAAAAAGAAACAAACTTTCATGGAGGCTCAAGCAAAACATCCAAACCTTCTTAAAAAGCTTAACAACTTTAAGTGAATTTTGAAATAGTTACAAGGACTTTCAGAACCATTTAATAAAATGACTATATGCTTTTGATTATGCAAAATATTAAGCTGTTATTATTTTTCTGCATCTTGCCTTAGTTCGGTCTCAGCCATAATATTTGCTATCCAATGTAAAGACAGTGTTTTGTTTTGAAGTTTGGTATTTTTTAATGTTTCAACCACATGCCAAGAACCACTTTGTCAGTAGAGGTATATTTTTTTGTGCTTCTCCACTAAGCCCCCCAAATTTTGCAGCATTTAGGCTGAAGCAGAGGAAAGAGATGACAAGGAAGGAGACTTTGTCAAGGCAGGAAGGAAATTCTAGAAATACAAGGTCTTATATGTGATAAAGCAAGTATTCATATCTGATATGAGAATCACAAGGCTTTTCAGTAACTCCATAGCCTCTCCAAACAGCTATTCAGTATTCCCAATGCATCCCATTAAAATTTTTTCATGGTATGTTATCTAGAACTTTCTACAACATAATTCCTGTTTTCTTCCTGAATTTACTCCTTTCCTCTTAACAATGGCTTTTTAATTGCTTGAAGACTCTCCTTCTCCTGTTACTCTATTTAAGTTAGTCCCCCTCATATTCTTTCTTCATAACCTAAATCACTTTATCTGGATATCTAAAGTTGTGCTATTTATTCTCAGATTTGGGGAAGGAAAAAAACCCCAAAAAACAACAAAACAAGAGGTTACAAAAAAAAACCCCAAATCATTGACCAAGAGTTTCTGTACGAGTTGTACTCAGGAGATTGCTGCAGACAGACAAAACCTGTTAATTCAAGAGCTGCTGAAGCAGAGCTTACTCCAGCCTCAAGCAATACCAGTGTAGGTAGGGATGGTTTACACACATTGACTGCCTGCTGCAGGAGTATATATTAGCTTATCTTTGACAGCAGCTTGCTCTTGATGGCTATAACCTGGAAAAAAAGTCAAAGTATATAAAACCTTAGCAGAAAAATTATCCTGCTTATTCTGCAGTGTTACTCTTTGAGAAGGAAACCAAGAGAGGACAGTGGGCTGGAGGAGTGATTGTGAATCCAGTCTGACAAGAGCAGCTGTTGGGATAACTCAGGGAACAGTTAAAAGCAGAGACAGGGAAAGATCCTCCCTCCAGAATAACAAGGGGAAAGCTCCACTGTTCCTAGATGGGAGAATCACAGATGTCTCATTGGTAATGACAAAAGTCCGGCAGCACAAGTGACAGAGGAGGCTAAAACCACAGTGAAAGCAGCAGTGACAGACATGGGGCAGATGCTCAATTAGTGACAGCAGCAGCAGGGGTGGGGCAGAGGGTGCTATCATGGCACTGGAGAGGGCAATAGAGACAGAGAACAGCAAAACCCACAGCAGCTGGGGAGGCACCAACTCAGCCCCCCTTTCCCTGCTGCCAGTGAAAACCATTCGGGGCAATTATCTGGCCTATCGACCAAACAATATGAGCCTCATTCCATTAATCCACCACCAGCTGCTCTTCTTTTTCCTATCACTTGGTCCTGTCCCAATGAAATCCTGTTGAATACAAATAAATTCATCACAATGTGAAGAGGGCAGCAGTGGTAACTCTTGTCTGTTCACAGATTTGCTTATGTGAGTTTCAATCACTGTGTTCCTGCTGCCTCCATCTGAAGTCTCTGCGCTGAGCCCCAGAGCCAGTGACCAAGGAGATGTGTGCACTGGGGCAGGGGGACTTAATGGATCAAGGGAAACAAGATACTTTGGAAATAAGTAACTTCAGTGATACTGCCCTGGAGAGTTAATAATGATCATGATGGTCCCCATCCTACTGTGTGCCCAGAAGATAAAGCAGCACAAAATAAAGGTGAGACAGCTGTGTCACTTACCTGCAGTGCAACTGGGGAGTTGGTCAACTTGAGATCATTATGATATTTAATAGATTACACCACACTAACAATTAGACCACTACCTACTGTCTAATCTAAATTACCTGTCACTTTCATTTATGGCATGTACAACATGTACAATAGACAAAAAGCTTCTTTCTGTTTTGTCTTCCATGTTCTTGGGTTTCCCCTGCTCCCCTCAGATCCCTCTCCTGTGCTAGTCTGGTGACCTTTCCTTAGCTCTTATAAATGACCAATATCTCTTTTTTCCCCAATGTAAAAATGTGGTTCTTTGTGAAAAAGACAAAAAGGAAATAAAAAAACATTTTGACTTGTTAACTACATTTAACAGCATTTGTGTCTGTTTTTTGAGGTGCTGCCCCTAAGCTTCTGCTGTCATGTAGAGCCCAGTTTGAAGCTCACTGAACATAACATTTTGACTTCCATTTACTACAAAAAACCCTGAATCCAGGTTTTATGCCCAAATTTATCTTGTCTTTGAAACCCATTTAAATCAACTAAGCATTTGATTAAGTGCTATAGTGGACTGGGCATCAGCTTACACTCTCTTTGGCTCCATTTTTAAAACACATATAGAATACATTGGATTTTATTTGGCATACATGTTTGCAAATATGTGAATGCACAGGTACACAGGACAAAAGTAAACACAGTTGGAAGAGAAAAGTGGTGTTATAACAAAATTGATTATTTTGGTGTTCAAATACTTAAGTCAAATGAATGTCTTCCTAATTAACGAGGAGTGAGCCTCACTAAGTAAAATGACAACATATTTACATTTAAATAGTCTATTTTATTCAGAGTCACTTCACTCACATGCACACTACTGAAATGCAGCCAATTCTGCAGTGGGGAATAATAACTATACAGCACCAGCAGCACTGTCCAAGAGGCATTGGAGGGACATGGATAAGAGATTAATCAAGAGTGTATAATGCTTCTGTAATCAAAATTGCAACATTGACCCAAATAATTTTTTTTTTTTTTTTTTCTTTTTTTTTTTTCCCTCAACACTCATACTCCTGCCTGATCAGGGAAAGAAGTGTTAGTGCTGCCAGGAATTCAGATCTGGAGACTAACATCCCAACTCACATCCTGCTAGGATGCACAGTATTGACTAAAATGGATGGGTTTGAAATACTAATTGACTAGTGATGTATGCCTTCCAAATAGGCAAATTATGTTTAACATGTCACAGTAAGTGAAGAACCCATTTCAAGACAACATTAGCATTAACACTATTAATGTATTAACACATTCCCTTCCTGAGGGAAGTCAGTGCAGTGCTGCAGAAGCAGCAGCAGTGCAGCTCCCAGGAGATGAGCAGTGTCATTTTTCTGGCATGTGACACTGTCCAGTGGTCACTTTGTGATGAGGGGACATGGAGACTGCAGCTCCTGCCCTCCTTGCATAAGCACAGCTCTAGTTCATCACTGTAGCTCTGACTGAGTCACTGAGGCCATGGGCGCAGAACCGCTGCCTGCAAACCTTGATGCTTAGCAAACTGAGCAGAAAACTTTGATTTTGGTCAAAACCAGTCTTTGAAGTCCTACTTGGGAAGTCTTACTCTTTCTCTTGAAGCATTTATTCAGTAACACTGCTAGGAAGATGCTGAGAGATGGATGAAGTACTTAGACAGTAGTACCCAGACAAGTAGAAGCATCAGCCTCACAAACAGGCTGCTGAGGAGTTTCTTGGCCCTGCTGGAGACAGATCAACACCATTCCACATATTATTTGTTCTTTGTTTTTATTTAATCATTTCCTCATCCTCATCTAAAACACAAAAGAGTTTGTTTATATACCTGATTAGTGTCAACAATATTAGTATATTTTTGAATATACTTACGAATGCATATATTCAGTTAAAAATAATTCTCATGTTAAAGCCTGAGAGCTAAACTAAGCCTGCATCTTGAAACTAGTGATGTTCTAATACTGTTACCATGTATTAGAGAGACATAAAACAGTAAGAGCTCCAATCCCAGAAAAAGCACTACATATGGAAGCACTGAGGAGAGAACAGAATCTCAAAATTCACTGCACATTGGATACACACACATTTCTCAATCAGTAGCTGCTCCTGCTCTCCAAGGCCCTCCTACCACTGGGGAAAATTTTCACATGTCCAATACAATAGCACAGTTCCCTCTGTAATTCAAGAGCATAAGAAAGAATGATTAAGAATGCTATTGAAATCAACACCAAAACTTCAAATGAAATGAATCATGATTAGCTGTTGAAACTAGAATGATGTAGAAAAGCAAGATCCACAATACAGCAGCGCACCAGTAAATAAATAAAGCACTAAAGTCCCACATATTTGACATTTGAAGAACAAAACTATCCATCAATGTCTTGGCACAGATCGATCAAACAGAATGCTGCTGACGAAAATCTAATAGTATGATGGTAATAATGTAGCCATAAAGCTTCTACTCTGTAATTGACTGCTTCCACTTCAAGCTAACATGTCTAAAAGAGTGACTAATGTTCACCTAAAGATTTCACTTGCGTTGAATGACAATCAGCTACACCTCGTGCTATTCTCCATAGATTGCTTGTGTTGGGTAATTGCTGAGGGAGAGGAGCCAAAGGGGAAATAGTCTTCTTAACTAAGGAAATTTATGTGAAGAATGGTATAATCTCAAAGGAAAATATAGTTTCCCATCTGATTTTAAAACACAACACAATGCTGCAGCCATAACATTCATTTCTTAAAGCAGAATCATCAGTGGTGACTCCATTTTCAGGGCAGAGTAGCTTTTATATTTAAAATGGGTACTTAAGCTTTCAACAAGACATAAAAAATACAATTTTTCCTTCACAAAATTACAGACTAAATTCTTTGAATAAAGAACAAACTTCTGAGTGGCTACAGATAGATTGTATGCTTTGGTCAGAGTTTCCATTTCACTGAAAGTCAATTAAATTAATTAGCACTACAAACCCTAACAGAACCATACTCTTCAGTGACATGCCTTTGTAACTTACTTTTATGATCTTACAGAGCAGACTATTTTACAAATAATGTGAATTAAAACACTGTTTATGTAGTTTTAATTCAGGAGACTAAGATGAACTTATGCACATTTTTGTACTTTCCTAAACAAAACCTGAAAAACTAAAACAGTGTGGTGAGTTTTTCTAATTTTTTTTTGAAGCCAGAATGAGAAATTTGAATTTCCTTTCTAAGTTTCACTGAAGATAAAAATATATTTATAATTAAAATGTTTGGAACTCTTTAATGGATAATTATTGTTACTCAAATTGCTCTGTCGCTTTGATATATACTTAAAGGTAATTGGCTAGTCTTAGTGATGTATTTTTAAAGAGCTACCTATTGATTAATAATGTTTCAGTATTAATATAACCACTTTGTGTGGATCAAGAAACATCAATAGCAGAAACCCATATTTACCCACAAATTAACTGGATATAGATCTGTTGCTTTAAGCAAAATGGGGTGCATTCACTCATTATTTTGCATGAGTAATGAGATAACTGTAAGAGTGAAGATTAAAGCAAAATTTGGGTTTATATTTCAGATGCATACAATGATAAAGTTCATTTTTTCCTGCTCTTGCAGAATGAATGAAAAAAGGACATAAAAGCAGAACTCCCAACTCAACTGCAGGAATTGGTGACATTGTAGTTTTGTACTTTTTGGGCCTCCAGGTCAAATGCTGGACAAAATGAAATGTGCAGTACTAACAGAGGTGGCTTTTTTTTTTTATCCAGTTAAAAATGGATTAAACCAGTAAATGATCTTGTAATTGACCCCTATAACCAGGCCTCTTACAGCCTCACTCATCTCACTGTCTCCCAAAGGTTCCATAAGGACTCAGAAGTTTGCTGATTAAGAGATATTTGAAAAAAGTGCCCTGGACTTTGATGAAGAGCCATCACAGAATTATAAAAAACTGCATCAGGTGACTTTCGTAGGAAATGGCAGAAAAAGAGAGTTTGTGTACCCCAAACAAGAATAAATAAATTAGGGAATGCCTCACTGTCAAGTATCTTACCAAGCAGGTCAAACTTGCACGCTGAAATTTTAGGAAGATCAGACAAATTCAAACTGTAATGGCTATCCAGTTCATCCTACTGTGGCAAGCCAAAGGAAGTCCATCCTTTGCAAATCATCTGTCCCAGTCTCCCAGAAGATGTGATGCTACAGCCTCCACAGTATTTCATACAGTGCCTAGTGATCTCAAAGTTTAGATTTCCTTTCCCTAATATCTAACCTAAACACCACATACTACAATTCAGAACAAATGACAATTACCGTGTCACAAAGGGTATTATACTGTTTTGACATTTGTTCTTAATGAATCCACACTGACCCTCCTTATCACCTCACATCCCCTAGACACTTTTAAATCAATTTTTTATAATACCCTATTCTATCATGCTTCCAAGTACTGTGTTTGGGAACTGGATCATAATTCTCTTTTTCTCTAGGTCTATTTTATTGATGGCCTGCATGTGGAAATAAAAAAAAAAAAAAAAATATATATATATATAATTTTTTTTTTTTTTAATTTAAATAAAGTAGGTTCTATGTTAGTTTTCCAGCAGCCCCCTTGGGCCTCTTTTTCCTTCCATGAATTCTCAAATTGCTAATGGCTTAGTGACAGCTTCAGTTTATTAAGTACACTAAAAATAATTTAATCAGGCCACCATAAGAAGGAAAAAAACCCCTTAACATTTCTTGAATATTTTTCTTCCTTTCTATTGAAGACACAATTTAACTAGAAATTAAAAAGGAATTTTTTTAATGCCATCATGTGATGTCATACCACATGTTTTAGGTTAAATAACTTAAAACTACCTTCCTAAACTCCTTGCTGAGCTATGTTGAATAGTTTTAGATGGACTTTTATCAATATTGAAAGTAGTTCTCAATAGTGAAAAATTTGTCTTTTCACCTCCAATACACACAGGTCACCAAAGGAAACACAGAGACTGGAGTGAGGCCTAGAGAGATTGGCAAACTCTCTCTGTCTTGGATGGTTTTGCTACTCTGGAGAAGGAAAAAACTTTCATCCCAACTGAGAAGTTAAACCAGATTTTGTCTCAGTACGGTGGCCCAGACAAGTAGAAACAATCTGATAAACCAGGCCTTTAGTATCATAAACTTGGCCTAAACTTTATTGCTGTTGTTTCTTTTATGAACAAGCACATAAATTGAGAGCTTCTCTATTCATGGTAAAAAAACCCCTCTATGGCAAAACCACACTCCTCAAACGTGCATTTGAAAGCCCCAAGCTTTGAGCAAAGTGTCCTTACTGAAAAAAGATCACAAAGCCACTGTTTTAGGACAATCCATCCACCCCCAGTGTCCTGACCACCCTCTTGAACATGTACACGACCATCAGGAGCAATAAAGTAAGAACCTCTTGAATCCCAAATGCATGAAACTGCTAGCCTTCTTCCCTGTTTTCCAGGAATCCCTCTTTATCCCTCTCCTGGTCACCACAGCTGAGCTGGGCAGCAGTGGCTCAGGTCCTGCTGTAGAGAACATGATGCAGCCAAAGAAACAGCAAACCCAGGAGGAGACAAAACAATGGGAAGCAAAACAGCACAAAGCAGAGCCCTCACTGCCCACAGCAAACAGGGTGCCTGGGTCAGCATCCCCAGGGCTACATGGCTGTGGATCCACCAAGGCAAGGACTTCTAAACTGCGTACTTGAGAGTCAGATCAGTGAGGGAGTATTTCACAGCACCTCTCCTCAGCTGTGACAGTTGGTTGAGTCTTACAAATAGGGGCCACTTTATCTGTTCAGGAAGGCAGTGAAAACTGGACCTGAAGAGCTGGTCAGCTCCCCAAAGCCCTAACCCCACAGAGCTGTCAGTCAGCCAGAGCCTGGGGAGCTCCAAAGCCACTCTCCTACCATTTTCCATTCATCTGTAAAATCACAGGAAGCCAGGGAAGGGACAGTGCCAGGAGCATCAGTTTCCATTTCTGAAGGGCTCCTGGAAGAAATGTCAGTCTGCTCAGCCTGCTTTCCCTGAGTTGTAGGGAGCTGAAAAGAGATGGAACCAGGGAATACTGCACGAAATGTAATCCATGGCCTTTGGATGAGGGCTGCAGCCATTAAATGATCCCCTGAGTGTGAAACTCTGCAAAGCCTGGCTACAAACACAAGAGATCTAGTTCTTGGATAAAGTACTTTGTCCATCCCTAATCAGTAATTATTTTCAAGGCAAACTAATGTACAATAGAGCTACTAGTATGATAGAATGGCTATTAGAAGAGTTTCCTCCTCTGAGTTTGCAGAGGCTTAGAATAAGCTCAAGTCCAGGCTATCCTCTCCACACCTTCCATTCTCATTTCACAGGTGGATCCCTCAGGCTTCTCGAGCAGCAGAATTTTTTCCTTTCTTAGAAAAAAATTAAATAATCAACTCTTCTAGTTTGTCTTCATCCAAACGGTTCTCCAAAGCCCATTAATGATTGTTTACTGAAAAAGTTTACTGATTGTAAACTGAAAAAGTTTAATTTGTATGTAAAGCTTGCTGCAAAGTAAGTTGTGAAGAAGTAACATGGCACTATAACAAAGTTTGACATTTTCCTATCTTCTTTCAATCAGTCTCACATGGTGCTTTACATTTTGTTAGGATGTGTTCATGCAGTTCTGAATCCCAAGTGATCCACCTATTTGGGTGACCCACCCGAATTCCCAAAGAGTTAGCAGATGCATAAGAAGCAATTCAGAAACAAGCAGCAACGCTAAGAAAAAAGCCATTAAACATGAAGAGAAAGCTTTTACCAGGGCATAGGAATAGGTCAAGTTGTGCAAAAAGGAAATACAAGGAGCACTTTAATGGCCTTAAATGCATCAGTAATTCTACAGCATTTGCTTTTTTTTTTCCTTTTTCTTTTTTTTCCTTTTTTTTTTTTTTTTTTTTTTTTAAACAGTGAAAGGATGTATTCAGTACCTAAAAGCTACTATATTTAACTGGAAAAATGAGTGACCACTGTTTACTAGTACAAAATCCATGTAATCGGTCCACGACAAAAAAACCCTAGTATTTACTTCTACTCGAGCAGCTAAAAGGCTTTCCTGTATTTCAAATACATATTTTTCTGAAATTTCATCCAAGATTCCTCACTGTCATTTTTGAGAAATTACAGCAAATTACTAAAGATCTCTATCCATGGTTGAAAATATTTTTTGTATAACAATGAAGTCATTACTCTTCTTATTCCTGTAAATTCCATGAGAGCAAGAAACAGAAGCACAATAAAAAATCTCTTTCATAACAGTTGATTAGAAAATATGGCCTGCAGAAGTCTAGCTCTCTTTGCACTTTGCACATTAAGAATCCAAATATGTTACCAAAGCTGGGATTTTAACCCCCCACAGCTTTAGCACAAAGAAGCACATTAATAAGATACAATTCAGATTTGCATTTTTTAATAAGCAAGGGGATCAAAGAAAATATGAATGCTGAAGGGATGTTAAATCATGTGCAAATTCAAACATCAAGGTATACTACAGGATGAAGACACATTTGCACTGAAGCAAGTGTAGTAAGGCTTTCCAAAAGTTGTGGTGAACAAAACACACTTTTTGAACTATTTGCAGGTACCCAGTGAGTCTAGGAGAGGAGCAGATACACTGGAGTTGCACCAAATATTTTGTATATTTGATTCTGAATGTGTTAATGGTTGATGGCAAATTAGCTGGGATGGTGGGGGACCAGCAATGAAAGGATTCATCTTTCTAATAACCAAGACTGTTCTCATTAAAGACTCTGCTGTTCCTGTGTGAGGGTGGGAGTATTTTAGTAGGCATGTATTGTCACACAGATAGAGGATGGCCCCTTTCACTGAGGTCTAACCATGGGCTGGTACAAAACTTTTCTGAGGCCCTGCCATTAAAAAGAGCTCTATCTGCACTTCACACCCCACGAGGAGGAGATACCTCCCAGCCAGCAGAATGCAAACCAGCACCATTTCAGCTGCTCCTACACACCCAGGGCAGCTGAGAGGTGCATAAAGGGACAGAAAGTAGTTGAAAAGGGCACCAAGAAAACAAGGAGGAAACAGCCTTGACAGGCTAATGACAAACATTCTTTTCTGTAAAACTGTTTTACATTTTTTGAAGAATTGAGTTCATAAGCTGAAGCTGCCTCCAGGCATGACCAGCATTTACTCATCAGATCTCTACAGGCCTCAATGACCTTGGCAGTCTTACAAGGATCATATTTTTACATGGATGAACTGTTCATGAACAATTTCTCCAAACAGGATTTCTATCAATGTCAGGCACACTTCTCTTCTCATTCTACTTTCCTTTCCTTGATTAAGCTTATTTATAGTAGACATTAAAGAGAAGAAAACAAGTGTTCACCAACATTCAGATTCAGTAAAATTAGATCAATCAATCACAGAACTAAAGCAGTGTCTGCAGTTATCACACACCTCACTGCTGCACACTTTGTCCCTCTGCCTCTCCTGGTGATTTACTTTGGAAGTTCATCAGGACAGGGTTTATCTTGCAGCAGTGTTTGTGCAGAGCCTGGCAGAATGGAGCCTTGCTCCCAAACAGCTCTTGAGCATTATGTAATAAACATGATTCATATGTGGATCATCTCCATCACTCTCACAGAGAGTGACAGAAGATAATACCTTCTGAAGGAATCACTTTCAACACTTCAGTGTCAGCATGCAGCAATGGTCTTTGCTTATTTTAAACTTTCAGCCAAGGAGTTTCCCATTAATTTTGAGGGGAAAATGCTTGATGCAACTGGTGTGTGCAATGAGTTATATTCTCGGCTTGCAATTAGACTCAAAAATTCAGAGTAACTCTGTTGTTCTAAGAGATGTCAAATTCTGTCTCATTTCATAGACTTTTCCTATCTTCAGAAAAGACCAACACAGAACAAGGAATCTAATTTACAGCTCCTTAAGCATCACACTGAGAAAATGAGGATGGTATTTATTCTTTGTCAGTATAAGCAATGCATAACAGAAATCTATATATTAACTAGAAAAAGAAGTCTGTCCTAGTGCCCATGGAGAAGCCTCTACTCAAGCACAAATACTGAATTTATACCCAGAATTCAAGATTTAGTTCTTAATTAGCATTTTCTACACCTGTACTAACAGCAAACTAATTTGATCCCATGTCACATACACATCCATTGTGCTCCACTGGGTTCAATGGAGAGGAAGAAGGTAAAAAATGTCCTGGAAAGCAGCTTTTATTGGTTGCTGTCAGACAGGGATAGATGGACAGCTGCCCTGATTCATTGCAGAAATCTTTCTATTCTTAAATTCCTAACACATGCATAAATCATAGGAGGCTGAACAGAGCAATTACTCTTTATCTGAACAATTTTTGCTCTTTTTAGTGGAAAATAAACTTGGACAAAACCATCACCAGAAAAACTTGTTAGAACTTGTGCCAATGATTTCCAATAATATATTTATTAGGTCATATTCTCAGTCATAAAAATACAGTAACAAATGGACAAATTTTCCACTTTGAAAGCAATAAATGAGTTAAATTTTTTAACTCAGCAATAAGTCAGCTGGTGCTCTGTGAAAATTTTAAAGCTTGGCTGCCTGACTGTAAGATGTCATGGGTATCTCATCTCTGGTATCACATGGCACAGCAATCATCTGGGTACAAACCTGTATCACCCACTGGGACAGACCTATCAAGCTTTAGGGATCTGGTAAAAACAAATGGCTATAAAAATCAACTTGGGTTTATGAGCTGGGCCCACAGAAAGTAAGAAATAAAGATTGACACAAATCACTTTCCAGTACAATAGCTGAAAACAAGCAACAGACAATTAAAAAATGGTGCTTGACCTAGTAGTAGTTGACATATTTTAAATATTTTGTTTATGTCTAACATTTGTTATATGTCTAATCCAAGAATTGCTCCATTTAGCTGTTGAAACAATACTGTATATTAATGTCAAATTTTAACAGATGTTGGTTTAGCTCAGCCAAAGGGGAAAACAAAAAAATGCCATAAAATTCTAATTTTTTTTGTAAAGCACTATCACTAGATACAGAGCATGAATGCTGAATTGTAAACTAACTAGAATAACAGAAGCACCCTTTTAATGAATGTAATTCATCATGACAATGTCAATGCAATTCATGTAATGGGGCCACATGTCAGAAAAAAGGAAATTACAGGTCATTAGGGTAAGTTAAAATTATGTAATGGGTTTGAATGATTTTTCTTCATTTTGCTAAGAATTTCTCAGATTTTTCTTTTAATATCTTAAGTTTTCTTTTAAAATCTCACATCATTCTTCTACACTCCAACCAGTTTTAGCCCGGAAAGTGACAGCCATGAGTTGTAAGGCTTTGTCTGATTATGTAACATCTGTACCAATCAGAAAAGGAATGAAAACCCGTCATGAATCTACTATGAAAAACCCCTTCCTTTTGTTAATGTAACTATACACACAAGTCCTTTTTTTTTTACCATAGATTTTTAGTAAACATACAGCTGGGTAAATTTTGTGCCTTGCAGATACAAACAAAAAATGACAAGCAAGACAAGGCACAAGAGTTTAGAGGACAAAACCGAAGATTTTGTAGGCAGAAGAGGGAGCTTAGGGATAGTACAATATAAAAGAACAAAATCAGAACACCATACAAAAATGTGATTTATCCTAAGGTCTCAGTTAACATTGCAAATAAACAGACCTAGGAATTTTCCCAAGCATTAAAAGACTGTCCCAAATATTAGAAGAATTTTTTTTTGTGGATCCTCAAATCCAAAATTTAATAAACCTTTTAAGGTAAATTTATGCATTCTTAAGAAAATGCTTTCGTGCATTCTAGAGGAGAAATTCCAAACAGTCTTCAATGATGTCTAGAGTAAGTTTGAAACTTATATTTTCATCCAGTTAATAATTCATCAGTCAAAGCCATGTCCCCAGTCTGAGAGAGTTCCCAGTAACATTTACAGAGGAAGCCAAGGTTAATTTTTTTCAAATGTGGACAGTTCAAATTAACTCTTACCCCATTTTAAGTATTTTCTTCTTAAAATTACAGTTTTTTGAGGAAACAAACTTGAAAAGGCTGAACACTTCACTTGCCAGAAGTGAAACAATGATCCACAAACCATAAACTAATATACAACTTTATACAGCATGACAAAGACTACTTTTAAGTCTAGTTTGCTGTAAGGGCTAAAATTCTGAACAGGTATAAATCAATGACCATTGTACATTATTTTAGAAGTACATATACTGTCTTTAACCCACTGTACATTTAGAAATTTCAGAGTGGTATGGACTACTAGGCATTTAGCCATAAACAGATTTATGCTACTCTTATGCCTACTGTTCTTAATTAGTTACTTTTTTAACACATTCTCTTTGAAAGCAGAAAGGCATATGTCAATAACAACCATGAATGATTAATTCTGTTACAGGATCTTAATTTACTTAGCAGGTAACATGAATTTGTTTAAGTTGAGTCCTAAGGATATTATGAATGTTAACAGACGGCCAGGTCACTGTCTGCTTTAATCTGATAAACATGGTGATGTTTTTCATTATTAAAATGTGGTTCCCTGAAGTGTAGATTTAAAAAGATGAAAGAATAAAGCAAAGAGAGATTGATGAGATTCAGCTTCGTGCTGCATTTCACAGAAGTAACCCCAGTGGCATGTAATCCAGGACTGCTTTAGCAAAAGCAGATGAAATATTTGAGTAGAACAGGCCTCCAAATAAGGTGACCTCCTTCCAGGTGTGCATGGTAGTGAGAGAAGTCCAGGGACAAAGGAGTTGGGTGCAGGACACTTGCAGGCAAAGGCTGTGAAGCCGAACTGCAGCAACAGGTTAATCACAGAGACAGGCAGAGCCCTGCCAAGAGGTCTGGTGGCACCAGGTCTGCTCTGTGGGTCTTTAATTATTAGCTCCAGCACCCAGGGAACAGTCAGTGTCCCAATCAACCAGAGACAGAGAGTGCATGCTAAGTGAAACATGGCCTCAGCAGAACAAAGACATGTAAAATTCATTAGCATCTGGGAAAATTATTTCAGTATCTTTGGATCCTGTAACAATTCATAAGGAGCTAATCAGATTCCTATTTGCCATTAATATTCTTCTAGGGCAATACTATTTAAAAACTCTCTTTGCATGCTCTTCAGTATTCCAGCTTGGAATGACAAGTTACTTTCAAGAATAGTCTTTCAAACAAACCTACTCTGAGAACTAAGGCAAACCACTTTGTGGCTGAGATATGACGTAAGATATTTCCATCCATGACCAAAACTCATAGCTACAGAACTGCCTCTTTTATTTTAATTTATTGTTCAGTTAAGCTGTCCTTGTACGTGGAATGAAAAAAAACCAAAAAAAACCCAAAACTTTAATGGCCAAAATTGCACGTTTTCACCAAAATTACATTTAACGGATCATGTTCTTGTAGTGCATAAATGCATCAACATATGGAGACATCCACACAGACACACACTGGGCATCCAGTGGCATGTGGAACTCAACACACTGCTGTCCAGCAACGTTTTGTAACCAGGATTAAGTGCAGTGAGACTTTACATTGTTCAGCTGCTACATCAAGTGAGCTGATAATTGTCCTCCACTCTCTCATGAGAATGTAAGTACCAAAGCACAGCAGTCTCTGCTGTAATGTGGAGTACAGAGGGAGACTGAGAGACAACTGGAGGGAGAGCATGAAAAATGGCAGAGGGCACTTAGTAATGAATATAAGAAAAAAAAAAAAACACCAAAAAACAACGCTGCTAATTTCCCAAGGGTTGGGTATATTTAACTGTCACATCTGGAACCCATGTTTAAGTGTCATTAAGGGAGCTGGTTTTCAAAGAAGGTTATAAACTGAAGTGTTCTGAAATCACTCTGCAGCACTGTTTACACAGCAGAGTGGCTGCAGGTTTTACAGCTGTGAGCTGGATACCGACAGCCACAGGAACCAGCAACCCCACAGGGATGCTCACACTGATGTTCTCCCCGCCACAAAAAAGGGATGCTCACAAAAGCAAAGCAGCTTAACACCAGCCAAGGAGTTTGAAAGTCTCAGGCACAGCTCTAGAGCTATTAGTACAACAGCCTCTCCTGGGCCAAAAAACCCATCTCCAAGTACTGCTTTACAGATTCTCATCATGATAACTGCACTCCAGGCAAGGGAGTGGCTGAAAGAGCCTCGAAGGACAACAGGAGGGTTTTGGTGATGTGACACTTGAAACACACTTCCCATACAAAACAGTCTTTGTTTTCAGAGATCTACTAAAATGTAGGTCTCAGTTTATTTAAGGAAATTTTTACCCCAAAAAACATCTTCTAAAGGCATTCAAGGTTACTGGGAACTCTGAATTGGTAGAAGGCCTCAAGATTCAACCTTTATTCATCTGTGCCTACATGCACTTCACACTGAATTCAAAAGCCCCAAAACCAAACAAACAAGCAAACCTCAGCAGGTGGTTTTTTGGGGTGTTTTTGCAAAGGTCAAAAGCTCTTTGATTACACACAGCATTGGTGAAGTGCTTTGGACTGCTAGTGTAAACTTCGTTAGCATTATAGTAAAGATGAAAAGATGGAGAGCGGCAGACAAGGTGCAAACAAAGACACTGAATTTCTTTTGCAAATGCATATGTGAGTTCTGCATGTGCTAGTTTGCTCTGAGCTATGTTAGGTCATGCTGTGTGACACACATTTGATTTGATACAGGATTTAGAAGGACACACCTATCAAAGTATGTTTATAAACTGCCTGCAGACTTAGTCGACTGAATTTTGCCTACATTTGAAGTAGATGTGGGATGTTTATTTGTAGACCCAAAGGCTAACCTAAGTCAATGAATGTTGCTGGATTTTTTTTTTTTTTTTTTTTTTTTTTTTTTTTTTTTTGGTAGGAGAAACAACCGGTGTTCATTGTATTGCCATCTTATTTATCACTATGTTGTGTCAAAATGGAATTTGGATATTAAACTATTAGCATAATACGACGCAACTTATTTGCTTAATTACTGCTTTTAAATTGTAACATGTCAGCGAAAACGAGATGAATTAAACCCCAAAATGAATTGATCTGTTTACATGTGTGCACAGGAATACTGGGACGAATGACACTGCCATTATAAAACAACATTTACGCTTGAGTAAATGAGGTGTTGCAGTCTGTTGGAAGAACAACTGTATCTTGGAGAGCACTGCTTAAAACAACAGCACACACTGTTTGTGTTGATAGAAATTCATACTTTCATTTCCATATAGTAGTGCATGGATCTGTACCAGCCAATTTTCACCTGATGAAAAGGTGCTCCCAGTAACACCTACGGGCTTTCATCTGTTTAGAGACTTCTTCTGTATCAGTGTTTTCAGAAAGGGGACAAACAAAAAGAAAGTGTAAGGACTGGAAGGGATTAGTCCTGTATCAGGGTAATTTAACATACACTCCCATCTTCCTTTTGTGTGCTATCCTAGTCTGGATTGTGTCCATGCACCCAAGGACCCAAAAATCCCTTTCCCTGTGGTATTTCTAGAATGAGATACCACACAAAGCCACGTTGGAGCTGAACTTCTCAGGCTGCAAGAAGAAAACATGCTCTGCAGTGACGTCTGAAGGGTGAGGGTAATCTGTCCAGTTTTAATTTAGTTGACATATCAGGTTAGATTTTTAATTCTGTGTTTATCTGCAGACAAAAGACTACATTCTTAAAAACAAGCCTGAACTGCTCAAGTGAAACAGAGATCGAAATGCTAATTGAGTCTTCTCCCAGAAAGGTTTTGCTTAGATCTATGAGAATACAAAAGGCCAGTTAATCGAAATATATGCAGTAAATTTTGTTTATTCAGTTCAAATCATATAGACAGGTTAATTAAAAATTCACAAAGGATTTGTTTTCTCTGTATCAAGCCTAAGGGTTCTTAGTGTTGTGTTTAAACAGGTGCACATAAGAGCAATGAATATGATATGTATCCTGAAACAGGAATTTTAAAAGAAAATCAATATCCCAGGCAAGAGAATAAATGGAATTTATCACTTGTGCATGCAAATGAGAGGGTAGTTGGGATAAGAGCTAATGCAAATTTCTTATTCCTTTTGTAGTCTAGTCCATTCTAAGATTTCAGATTTCAGCAGCTCTAATGAGCTGATAAAGATCTGGATCATGATGTGCTGGGTTTGGCTCCAGAACATCAGAGCAGCATGTGAGAGGTGGTGCATCCCTCCCACGGGGCAGGAGGCCAAGGGCCAAGCAGAGCTGGATTCCATCCCTACTGAGCCCAGAGAGCAAATAAGGCACTGCCAAGGAACAGGTAAGCTTGGGCAAACTCCTCTTGGAATTCATCTGGGATAACAGAATAGCCCAATCTGGATGTGACCTTGAACGATCATCTGGTCTAACCTTACTTCATCACTCTGGGGACTGGAGTGAGTGTCACAAAGGGACTGTACCTTCCAGAAGTACTACAGGTCTGATACTGAGACCAGCTCCAGGGGAACCTTTTCGCACCCTGAAAACGCCTTTTAAATCCAAGGAAGTATTATTCTTATTTGAGACGTGTAACTATAAGTTACTTCCAGATCCAAAGCATGTAGGCTCCCAAGAGGATTAAACTGTGGGGCTGGAACTCGACTCGCAGGTACTTTGTTTGACTGAGGCCCTGGAGTTTAAGCTGATTCTCACCCAAGCCAAGAACATTACAGATTTTATCAGTAAAAACACTGATGTGCCATTGACTTGTATTTTCTATTTTCCCACGGCCATAAAAGGCTATTTAATACTCAAATTGTTTCATATAAGATGGGAAACTCTTTTAGCTGGCAAACTGGAAAGAAACAGCTGTGTCCTCCAGAGGAGGAGAGAAAGGTCAGCTTTAACCAGCAGAAGGCTGGTGGTCAAAACAATTTTTGGCTGAGAGACACAAGGTATTTCCATCCACAAGGGGGAAATTTCCACCCCTGACAAGGGCCTCTGCAGAGGCAAAAGCAGACAGCAGGGCATAGCTCACAAACAGAACATGGAAGAATTGTCTCCACTGGTAACCACCCTAAGCAAGGGGCACAACCTAATATCTAACTGACCCTGTTAATATCTAACTGTTTCTGCCTCCATGCTCTGGAATTCTGTATTCCTGACAAAGTAACTTTCAAGAATGGAAAAGGATGGCCTTAAATGCATTTACAAAGGAGATAAACTTTGAAGAACAAAGGTTTTTTTGGGATGGAGTAGCAGAGAGGTGATGAAAGCAGTAAATGTGTAAATATATGCTGACCTAACACAGAAACAAATGGAAACAAACAGGTGACGAATCACACAATGCAATTAGAAAAAGTATTCATATAATACGTGGAAGCACTGCGTAGAAGACATCTAAAAAAATTACATGATGGTTTTGTTCACATAACATCCTGAGTATGAAAATATGATTTACGAAAGATGTAAGAAGTTTTCAAATCATACCATTTTTTCCTCCCCCTTTTTTTACAAGTATGAAATTTTACTATATAGCCCTCACTTTTTACCATTTCTCTGGACACCACAACAATATTATAAAACCAAGCAAGAACAATTAATATCTCGGCAAGCACAGACAATTCTGCTACCACAGGCTGAGCTGGAAGCTGTCTTTTTGCAAGTGGGGAATTGCAACCATTAATTCTTTCAGAACATAAACTTTAATGAAAACAAAAAGCACATTGAGAGCAAAATGGCATACCAGGTTACCTCATGTCATACTTCTCAATAAAAGCAATGCTTTTTCTAGAGATATTCAACAAACCAAACTCATCTTGAGTTAGTGGTAGCTGGGGAAGTATGGCAACTCTGAAAATTGCTTTGTTCTGAGTACCTCAAGAGGAAATGAAATGCATATCTTCACAAACACGGGCTTGACAAACCCGTCCACTCCTTCCCAGGCCTTGTAGTTACAACAGTAACCTCCCAAAAGCTAAGTGCAAGTAAAGCAAATGCAGAATTTTCTTCCTGAATCAGCTGGGGCGGAGGTGTTTGACCCAAATCAAAACCCCAACCCAAAATATAATTGAGGAAAGCACACAACCACCTCCCAGCTGCTGCTTACAGCTTTTAACGTGAGAAAAACCCCTAAAATTGACAAGACTTCTGTCACAACACAGATGCTATTAAGAACTGTGCAGGGATGCTGCAAAGCTTTCAGAAGTCATGCCATTTTCATGCTGCTGTAAGCACAGGTTAGCACCAGCTTCACTTTTTAAAGGAAAAAAAAAAAAAAAACCCTGAAGAATTGGAGCCAGAGCAGTCTGCCAGTGACCGGGACTCCTCCTTTCCAACTCCACAAAATAAAGCAAGATTGAACATTGAAGAGTAGAGGGGTTGTGATCTTTACCCAGTCCAGAAGGGCTGAGGAAAAGGCAGAAGTGTGAAGGCAGAGAAATAACCCGAGAAGGACACTCACATCCCTTTCAGGAGTGAGTATGCAAATCTGAGAATACAGACAGAAGAAACTGCAAAGAAGCAAAAGAGGTGCCAAAAGAGGTGTAATCTTTTAGAGATTAACACTTAAAAGTTCGTGTCCAATGTAGGCTTAGAGGGAGCTCATAAACAAAAGCTGCGTAAGTTACAAATGCAAAAAAGGAAAATTACATCCCCTCTGAGATGCTGTCAGGTCAAACTTTTGGCCCTTGGTTTCTTTCTCAGTTTTAAATGTACTTCGCTCCTAGCAGACACCTAGAACCAGCTTTCCAGCATTCTTTCAAACATCTCTGTGCTGGCTTTTAGCTGGAAACTAAGCATTTAAACCAGAATTACAGAGTTCCACACTCCTGCTCAGCTGCCACTAGAGAGAGCCACAAAGTCCACAAGCACTTTATTTACAGCTCCAAAGTTTTCCAGGGTTTGAGGTTAGACCTTGGGCTCTCAGTCGTGGCCAGACTGCCTCTCTCATGTCGCTAAACTGCATTCCAAGTTCAGTCTCTGCACTCTGTCCATAACCTCACTGCTAATGGGCAAGCAGCTTTCCATTTAGTTGATAACAATGTCCCTCAAGATCCACAAAGGAAATGTTCTCTCTCTCAGACCTAAGAAGCTTAAAGTATACTGGAATTTATTTGAACTTGCTTAATAAACTGTGTGCTGTTAAAATGTGGTCATTTTAACACAGTGCCAGGACAAGAAATGAGATAGTGACAGTCATCCCACTCAATTATTTCTGTTAAATGCAAAAGCAATTCCTGGAGCAGAACTTGGAGCTGTATTCCACTTCCCCAGGAGAAGGCTGACCACTGCATAAGAGAACCATTATCACTCTTACATCCTCTCATCTTCTTTATGTCACAGGGTGTACATCCTTGTGTGGACATAGGGCCTAATTAATTTTGCCACTCTGACATAATGTAAGTGTCCAAATACATTTATGCCGTTTCCAAGTAGGGGGAGAAAAAAAAAAATAATAAAAAAGGAGGATACTTGGACCTAGAAAAACTACCCTCCCACTCAAGTTCTTGAAATGTATCCATCACAGCACTGTCTCAACACTTGAGGGCAGAAGAAAATCCTGATTTAATGGACAGGGCTTGGAAGAAATCCAAAACATCAAACCCTAAGCTTAGTTAAAAAGTACCTACTATTGTGTAGGACTTACTCTCAGTGCTATGCAGATCTTAAACTAAAATAAAGATAGAATTGTACGCTGCTCGTTCAAAAGAAAAGACCTTATTTTTTGAGAACAAATTGTATGTGACTTTAATAGTATGAATTCTGTCAAGTTGTCCATAGAATAAATTTGCACACAGTTCAACATAACATGTGCACATTAAATAGGATTTGGCATTAAAAGACCCAACATTGAATGGAAATCGAAAATAAATGCCCACATTCTCCCCAGAAGACTATTCACCCCAAGGCCTTAGGCATTAATTTAAGTGAATGAGGAAGCCACTAGGGCAGCTGTCGGTAGCTTATTTGATTTGTGAATAAACAATGGCTTCATTTTAAATGCTATTTACTCCTACTACATACTAATGTCAGAATCAAAAACACAAAAAAGAACAGACTATTCAAAACCACGTATTTTTAAGAAATCTTTTCTACTGCGAAGTTCTTCATTTCAACATGGCAGGAAAATAAAATTATAAGAACTTCTGCTGCATTACTAATTTTAACTGCTGCTAATGTTAAGAAGACCCGAGATTGTATCTTATACTTAATTGATATTGTGCATTTGGCTGTATATTAATGAGAACTTAGGGTATCATAGGTCATTCCAATAAAATCTTTGGGCTTGTCAGCTTGAATTATGTATCTTTACATCTGCAGAAAACAGTGGCAACATGATAATTACAGTAGTTGATACATGTTGTTATAACTTGTTAGTACAATCAGGTACATCATGTCCAAAGTGCAGATGCCTATCCAGTCTGGCTCTAATAATCCATCAAACAGATTATTAATTAAGAACAGTTTCTATGCAAAGAGGAGCATTTAGCTGCACAATGAATTTTCAGATTGGATCACAGCAATTTCTTCCTGATATTATGAAGACTTAATTACAACACAAAACCATCTCCCTGGCACTCCAAGATGAAAGTGAAGACCTTTACCCTATACATCCACATAAACAATGCTGAACTTTATGTGTAGGTGTGCCTGTGGGTTTTCAGATAATTGCACACAGAATCTCATTCAACTAGTTAGGTTTCATCTGAAACATCCTCATATTACCAGGATCCTTATTTGTATGTAGGTTTTGTCCTGGGCAGCGTTCAGAAATAAAGTGCCTACAAAGATGCAGCTCTATACAGCTTTTCTCAGGCAGAACATCCACGCTAAACACTTCTGGTTTCCATCTAACTTTGTAATTTAAAAGACAACAAAGCCCAGCTGCCCCTTCCTACACTCAATTTCTATTTCACATATAGACATCTTGTCCAGTGATCAGACTCTGGCTTGACATGTAATAGAGGCATGGGAGTCTAAGAAAACACAAGGAATTTACATAAAAGGAAAGGAACTGTTCCAAACAATAAGCAAATTGTTTCTGCTCATGAATGCAAAATCTGACTATAAAGCAAACTGAGTGCACAAGTTAAATATGCCTTTGTGCACCTGGCACTTACAACAGCTGATAACTCAGGAAGAAACTGTCACTGAAAGCATTGCACAGACAATCTATGGATAAATCGTTCTTGAACAATTTCTCCAACACACATTAAGCACTAAAAGGCTCATTTTTAACACACACACCCCATTTAAGTTCAGCCTTCTTGGTTTTCTTGGTAAATATGAATATTCAGACTAGCAAAGGAAAAGGAAGAAGTAGTCCCATTGAGGAGTGCCTATGCTGACCTCTGCTTCTGAGATGCAAACCTAGAAAAACTGCACTGAGATCCAAAAGGTGCTCTGAATTTACAATCTATAATAGCAGAAAAAAGGCTATTGCCTCCAAAGGCCTGAGCCCCTAGACATACTACATAGCAACAACATTTTTACATTATTCATTTAAATTCACCCAGGCTGTCCAGCACAAAATATCAGGGTCTAGAGAAAGAAAAAACCCACAAAGACAAATTGCAGGTACTGCTGTCCATATGCAATGAACCAGCCCAGCAGCTCAGGGTATTTCCATGCACCAGTCAGCTGTGCAGCACATGTGGAGGGAGGGAATCCAGCACTTCCCAGCGTCTGCTGTGTGTGGCTATACCAGACCTCATGTGCACACCAGTTCCAGCTGGGCTTGCCAGATGTCTCAGATTTATGGGCATATGGCAGTCCACACGGTAGCATCTAAACTTTTAGGACTTCCACAATACCCAGACTAATCTTTTAAACCCCTGGAATCTATATGAACAATACCTCTGTGTGCAAAACGGAGTATGTCCAGGAGCATGCAGATGACTGGTGCCTGACATGGATTAATGGCCCAAACTATCTGCAATCTTATATTCACTGAGAAGTCATGAACCCTGCTATTTTTTTCTGTCTGAGTTATGAAGCAGAGCTCACCAGGCTGTAAAACGTTGTATTTGATATATTAATACTGTGTTTGGCTGTAAGCATGTTTTCTTCCTCAGGTATTGCTCAAGTGGTTCCACATCGCCTCCTACATGGGCTGATATTTAGCAAAGGAGCTGCCAAGGAGCCCATTTGAGCAGAGCTGGTGTACTATGGGCAATAAGTTGTTGCATCTACAATAAAGGATGAAAACAAGGAAAGAAGGGGAAGTGAGTTGCTTGTTAAATTTGACTCTCATCTATGGCCTCAGACTAACCCTTGTGTTGACACTACACAATGTTTCAGCACAGTGCTGGTGAGCCCCAGTCACTGTCTGGGGGCACCCCCTGAGGAGCAGCATCAAGGCAGGACAAATTACATCTGTCCTTAACTTTTGAACCACAGCTTTCTGGGCCAGGCTGCAGAGATACACAGATCCCAGCTGGGGGAGGAGTTTCTGGCCACTAATAGGACTTAACAGAATGATGCTTCTAAAGCATCTGTGTTTTCATTTCCTATTTTGGTTTGAGTGCTTAAGAAAAAGAATTCTGCTTCTGGGTTCTTGGATTCCAAACATTAAGCACTGAGTCTGTATTTGAGTACCTAAACAGAGCTGGCCTGTTTCTCCATATCATCAAAGCTGTACACTTTCAGCCAGTGCTTTCCAAGTTCAACTCTTCTTTCCCAGTCTTCAAAAATTATTCATCATTTTCCTCACATAAAGAATGCTCAGATTAATAAGACAAGGAAGAAATGCCCTTGTAAAAGAAAAAAGAGGGATGAACATACAGACACCACACTCAGTCAGACCCTAACAACAGACCTTTTCATTAATTATCTTCCTAATGATGCATTCTCGAACAATACTGCAAAATTTCCTTCGAAAATTGAGCTACTCGCTGGGGAAAGAGTGCATTTTATCTTGTTCCCTCAAGAACTCTGAAGCCATCTTCCTCATATTTATATTCTAATCTTTCTATGCTCACTTGTAAAAGCTGATAATTAGGAAAGCCTCTTTGATGGCCAGAAGCTGCACACTATTTCTGTGTGCATGGTAACAGCATGAATCACTGGCTGCGCTAATCCTGTAAGAGTGTTAAAGGTCCCATGTGACACTTACCCTGAATGCTAAACCTGTCCTATATTATGCTATTTCACACTAATCCTGAGAAAATTAATGTTAATTTATCATGAAAAAAGGTTAATTATACATTTAGTTCTGATTTAGCCACATTATGCCAGACTCACAAATAATACTGGGGGCTTTTGGTTTTTGCTCCCTTTTTTTTTTTTTTTTTTTTTTTTTTTTTTTAAAGTGGAAGCTTTCTCTTTCAGCCTGCAATCAGGGTCTATATCCCAATATCATACCAGGTTGGGAAGTAGTGTTGCAGAGGCAGGACAATGTCAAGACCCACTAGTAATTCTAATGATCCGTCTGATTCAGTTTGTAGAAACTTTAGCTTTTGTTCTTTAAGCAAAACTTGCAAACAGTATCTGATTCACTGTTTCTGCTCGTGGTTTTGAAGTATACATTGAATGCCAGCTCTGGTTCAGAAAACAGATTCAAGCTATTTAATTGCCTATTCATTGCTTATTAAAGTAATAACTTATAGAATAAAATTTGCTCCTTTAAGAAATACTTCACTGTAATTAAACCACAGCATTTACTTGAAAATCAAAAAAACCCAACAACGATATCCTACATTTTGAATGATTTATTAATATGAGTAGACTCTAATCTCTAAGTACAATCCTGGCATTTTACCCAAAGTCCTGCAATAGCTGTATTACACATTATACAAACCAACTTTGAGAGATTGCCAGCAGACACTACCCGTGGCTACTCCATGGCTTCCAGACAGAAACCCACGAGAAAAGCAATAATGTACACCACTAACATTTCTGTTACGGAAGTTCAAACTTAATTGATCATAAATGGGAGAAGTCAAACAGACATAACGCATGTAATTTACATATATATCAGTGTTTTCTCGAGGAAACCTGAATTTCTTCTACATCACTGTTTATAATTGAACGCATACTTTCACCAACAGGACATGGATGGGGTCAAACTAATATTACTAAAACAGCATTTACATTTTTCCTTATTTTTATATTAGATATGCCACCATAATAGGAGGTGAAAAACCATTTCAAATTCAGCTGCTTTTCAGAAAATTTATAACAACCAATTAAAGACAGGGTCTATCCTATTTCCTGGATCTTCCAATAGCCTTTTGAAACCACTTCTCTGCTTAATATCCTATAAATTTTTCTTAGAAACATTCTTCAGTGTCTGTGATAGAAAAACTGTGCTAAAAATCAATACTCTCCATACTTCTTTGCCTGCAATACATTATATATCAAAATCCTGTTTTATAAAAGTCTAAAATGAGCTAAAATAGATTCAATTTTAAGATTCAGAATCCAAACTAATGGGTTTTAATTTAAGAAAATATCTGACACTGTGAATAGGCAAACAAATGGATTAGATTCTCTGGTTTTATTCCTTAGGCTGTGAATGTTAATCTCTCAGCAGAACCAACATAACACACCGCTATAGATTATCAAAAGTGACTACTTGCTGCCGTGAATTATTCATTTGAAAAGTTATGCACCAGTGATAATATGAATTATATTTGAAAAATATTCACATAACATTTTAATAAGCTTTAAAAATGATTTCTTTCCCAATGTTTAAACTAAAAATAATATTCAGTATCTCAGAAAGAATTATGGATTTACTGGATGTGTTCAGTAGTCCTCCCATAAGGTATCTAAGACTTAGGGGGAACTGATCATGTAAATGCTCTTTAAGATGTATTTGTTCCATAAATTAAAGGTAATTTCTCTCATTGTATATTTCTCTCAAAAATTGTATATTTCTCTCAAAGGCCTCTAATCAAATTATCTCCATGCATATAATAGCTGGTCTTGTTAAAATGTATTTGTAAGACATTCTAAAATTGAAATCAGCAAGGTTTGCATTTCTGTGTTTGATTTGTGGCTGAGCAATGCAACCTCCTCTTTCCTACCTTAGATGTCCACGGTAGGAGCTGAAACGTCAAAGTTTTCTTTTTCTTCCTTTTGCTTCCATTGATCTCCAGTGGAAAATCTCAGCCAGTCCTCCTCCTCCCTACTCCTGTCTCAGCAGGTTCACCTGCCCTCAGCTTCCAGCACCATTCTGACACTGATGAATCACCAATCTTCACTCGCATCTCTCATTTCTCCTAGGTTTCAGGCTATCTCCTTTCTCTGCCTGCTTCTCAAACACACAATTTTGATGTCAAAGTCGCCCTCTTGAAAATTGAACTTCTTATCTTTCCTTCCAATTCTCCCCTTCTTGCCACTGCTGCTGACAACATCACTATCTTTCTCGATTCTCGAGATTTCAAATTTCATGGCCCATTCAACTCCTTTCTCCATCCCTTGATCACAGCTCAAACTGTCACTGTACTTCTCTATGGTATTTCCAATATGCACCCTGTCCTCTCCAATCCTTCCTCTAAAATACTTGTTCAAGGTTTTGCATCACTTGCATCAGTTACAGCAAATTCCTATTTGAGGTCTTATTCCCAACACTCCAATACACCTAAAATACAGCTGCTAAAATAATGACCCTCCTTGCCTATACTGACCATTGTAATTGGCCATTGGCCATGACTTTTAATGGTCACCCATTAAAAGAAAAGCTACATAAAATTAACTGTTACTTTCTTCATTAAGCTCAAGGTTCTGACTTTTCCAAGGTTTAGTTAATCTCTCCTCTTATTTTATACAACTTTATAATTTTATATAATTTCTCTATACTTTCCTTTTTTTCTCCTGTTTCCTGTAAATGCACTTGCTCTTCCTTCTTGTTCTTCCCAAGGCCTCATGCATGCCACCACAACATGGAATATACAAAATAATTTTGTTTCTTGACTTTCAAAACACAACTCTCTGTTATACTTTCTCAGGTATCTCTTCTAAAAATGCTTCCTTCAACCTGAACTTAGCCACTGGAACATAATCCTTGTCTTTATTTTGAAAAAGGAAGTAAGCCAATTCTTATTCTGTCCAGGACAGCTTTTCCTTTACAAAATATAAGCAAATCATTCCAGGAGAGTGATACCTAAGATTTTTTTTAAAAACCCACAACCAAACACAAAAACAACACTCAAAACCTTCCCCGCCTAAACAGAAATAATCAGTTTAATTCACTGTGTATCTCATTGAAAAATCAATGTTTACTAACAACTAGAAATCAATATTTCTTTAGATAAACCACAAGATGGTAACATGCAAAGCAAAATTTAAATCAATTATTCAAATAGAGGCTACTTTAAAGTAAAATTATTTAAATCAAGATTGATTAATTAAATTAATTCACTCTCTCCCAATATATTCACCTACATAGCACTGTACACATTAAAAATCCTTTCTATGAACTTGCACACACAGTTTATCCTGGAGGAAAGCTGAGTTTATTTTATTCCTGTCAAACAGATTGATAAACTGAGACAGAGAGATCAGTCAATGAATCAGTGGCACATCTAAAGCTTTGAACTCAGGTCTGCTGATCAGCCAGCTCTCTTTCCCTGAAGAACAGAGCTGATAGTCACCAGCAGAGCTCCCTCAAAAGACTGTGTCTTTGGTCTGCACTTCTGGACATTGCTACTGAGCCAAAAATTAAAGTTGTGAAACCTGAACAAAGACTACAGAAACAGGCCAACCTCACATCATACAGGCATACATTTCAGATCAGTAATTTGAGCATGGATATACAATAGTTCCAGAAACAGAGTTCCATCAGAACAGTCTCAAAAATGAGATGCTTCTCCCCCCAGTCCAGGATTTTGCAAGGTGATAGAAAATATGTAAAAATAAATTTCAGTGCACTGGTCAAAATCTCTTTTTACACCACAAATGCAAGGCAATAAAACCTAAAGTGTACTGCCCTGCAAATAAGTCTTTTACTATTTCATTATTTCATAGGTACAACCCCAAATTTTAATACAACAAACATTTAATTCAAAGGTTTTTCTGGCTATGAGGACTGTATTGGGCACTAAAGCAAGAAGAAAAACAGATCTAAACTAAAAGTGCAATGAAGTGATTATGACGGTTATGAATCAGCCTTCCATTATTGAGCCACTTTAGCAGCATGTAATAGATTCTGATTAAGCTCTTTAAGCTGAATTACATTGTACTATTAGAAGACTACTCAATTAGTATTTTTCAAGGCCCAGAAGCTAATTTTGCCAGCATCCCTAATTTTTACCAAGGTCTGATCAGACCTCACCACAGTGAGCTCAGCAGGAGCAATGAGCCAACTCCAGCTGTACCAGACCTGCTATTAAAAACCTCAGGCTGACGTCAAAGCTCAGAGCTCTGCCACTTGTGGGGAAGCTTCACCCCGTATCACAGGTAGGAATTCCAAGATTCCCCATGGGGATACAGACACCACATGCTTGTAAGAGACAATTCATGGACTGGATTTTTTTGCCATTTCAGAAGCAAAAGAAGATTTTTGCCATTTCATAAGCCTTGTACTACTGTAAGGCTGTTAGATGCCACTATAAACATTTAGAAGCTGAAACAAGAACAACTCAAGTTTTCCAAGCAGTTTATAGGTGCTCCTGGCAATGCAAGGTGTAATCACAGCACACTGTTGCTCCTTGACTGCACAATAGATTTTGAAACACTGCAATCATTCGTGTTCCTGTTGTAAGACAAAGTATTGCCTCCTGTTTTCACCATATAAGCAGGACTATTCACGCCTACAAAAAATGGCGAGAGTTGCAAAAAAGAAAAGGAAAAAAACCCTCAAAAAACCAAAACCAAAAAAAATCCCATAGCACTGCAGCAGCTCCATCTACAGAAATCCTGAGTAGGAAATGACTGTGTCTACCTTAGAGACAGCAAACAGGTCCCTCTGACCTATGGGTCAGATTAAAATCCAGGAGGAAAGGAAGTTTCTTTTATGAAACTCCTGAGGAAGATATCTTACTGTAACATTGCAGCTTAATTTAAAACCTAACTATTTTCATCCTAGTAAACACTATGAATTCTTAGTGTAGGTATTTCATTAATAATAATAAGCACATTTTCTCCAGAATGCTTCAAAAAGCTACTTTTTGTATTGAGACTCATATAGCAAAGACAGCACAAGTTTAGCATTGAAAAGGGTTCTGCTCCAAGTTCCCAGATGTACTTTTGCAGTCTGGAGTATTTTACATGCCAGTGAGGCTCCATGGCTCCAAATTCCAAAATTTAATTCAAATGTTTGCACACTGAATGCAATGTAGACACAGGCAATCTAAACCAAGAGGTCTCTCAGATAAATGTATGAAGCAGTGCACAGTCAGATGCCAATTCATGTGATACAGATCATAAAATCCCTTAGCCTTGTAATAAATGGGGCTCCTCAAGGAGGCCTCTCTACACAGATTACCCAGAATCATCTCTGAAAACATACTGAGAAGAGTTTGCTTTTCCAATCTTCTCAACCATCATTTATTTCAGATAGTACTGTAATTTTTGTTCATGAATTCTACTAAGTAGAGCCTTTGGAGCCAGGTTTTTCAGTTTGATAGTTTAACTTTGCTATCTTTTTTTCATCTTGTCTCTGAAAAAGTTCAGTTTAGCTTCTAGTACTCAATTAACAAAATATGTTTCAGCAACTCCTTTGGTTTATAGCATTTTCTTTCCTGGGCTTTTGTTTCACATGGAGCAGTAAGTAGCAGGTGCATTTTCTCACAGTCCATAAATATTTATGGATTGTGAATAACGAAGTGCACTGGTTTTTTAAAAAAATCCTCTGTCATATTTTACATACAACAGGCGGAAAAGGAAATTTCCTCTCCAGGTGTGGGAGTGAATGTCTTGGCACTGTGTGTCAAGGAACCACCTGAGACCAAGGGTTATGTCCATATTCCTACAGCCATCCAATTATTTGTTTATATATGTATGCATGTAAGTCCATGTCATCACACACCTTTAATATATTTCTTATTAATTCAGGCAGCTGGTCTTTGAATCAAGTTAAGAAATCCCACCAGCCTGGAGACAGTAGGAATCTGGAGCAGATGAGCATGCCGTCCTGGGAATTTCTGAAGTCCTACACTATGATTTCAATATTTTAAATTTCCATTAAAGAAGAATTGGAAATAGTTAGTTTACATAATAAACCCCAATTTTACTGTTGATTTAGTGCCAGCTAAAATTTGTTGAGTCCCCAGATATTCCCAGCTAAGCAAGCAGTGGCTGGAACACACCTCAGGTGATCTGCACTTCTGTAGCACTGAGGCTGTCTCAAAGAGCTTTCTAAATGTGTATCATCAACTGTGGGGCAAACCAGTGAAAAGGGAGCCAAAGCTGCCTTTGGAAAGCAGTGCAACCTACTCCCTGAAGGTGCTACCAGTAAGTAACCTGAAGTTACCACTAAGCAATGTGCACACCTGCACTGAGGACTATCTGTGAGCTTCCAAACAGGCTCTGCAGTTACCTCAGTACACTTTGGTGCACTGCAAAATCCAAATGTGAGGTTCATATGGTTATAAATAAGCTGTTTCACAGAGAAATGGCTGCAATGGACACACTGAAAAAACAGCCAACAATATTTTTTTAAAGGCTGTTGTTTACAAATCTGAATAGATGTAAATATCCTAAACCAGCTCTACACTGTCCTCTCCTCAGCATGGACAGCTTTATGTGCCTCCCACAAAAACAGTTTTATATTCACTTACCAGAGTTATCTAATCGTCACTTGGGTTTTTGTCTTGTCTAGACTTCAGACAAGGAGATCTGAACCCCATAATTTTTAGTGTAAAGACAAGGCTCAGAGTCACCCACAAGATGTTCAGCACTGTCTACTTACACATCTCTCTGAAGGAAAAGGGAAATTTCTCTCATCTACTCCAACTGAAGACCACAGGTGGGTCACTTAAACCTGGATATCACTGTCACAGACTGCTGGAATGTTTATGATAGCTTTGATCTAAATGTGACTATTTTAATATTAGTTTAGTCAAGATTCTGTTCTTTATATAAAAACTATTACAAGGAACAGGACGAGCTTCTAAGCATGAAATAAAAATAGTCTCATGCAATGTGCCTGACGCTAGATCTGTCCATATGGATGTCCTGTCCTTCCTTTGACCCTCAGTGGAAATGCAACAACAGAGCCAGCAAAGAGCGCCACGCACAAAGTGCTGCTGCTCATAAAACACACCCTGCAGAACAGAGGAGCTGTGTCCTCAGGAAAGGTGGTCTGCAACAGCACAGGTCTGCACAGACACTCTTCTGATCTGTGAAATAAAGGACACTAAAACACTGTCATCTCCTAAGATAGCCCACCGTGCTTGCAGCCCAGCCTTACAGCAGTTAATGATTCCTGGTGACTGACAGACAAAACATCCCTTGCTCGTTCTGCCTAATGGATGAACAGGCATGAGCTTAGAGAAGCCTGTCTGTCAAAAAGTCACCAGCAAATGGCTTTCTGCTGACCTTCTAAGCAGGTTTGATTATAAATATTCCAATCTAGTACGAAAACTAAATATATTAAACACTACACCGAGGAGGCTGTTTTGCAAAGGCTTTACCTCAAGAGCAACCCCTCCTATCTTCCAACTGAATAAAAATACATATTTGTAATTTTAAGTGTAAAAACACTTCATTTCGTAGTATTTTAAAAATTCTACACAGACATCTTGAAGTGTCCAACTATGTCTGTTCTCCAGGACAGATGAAATGTGGTATGTGATGATTTTTCCCCCCCCTCCAAACATCAAAATAGCAAGAGGGAGAAAAAGTGTTATTCATATACAGACAGTGACAGTTTCTAATTATCGATGCATCACTAAGCAAGGTTTTGCTAACAGCTAAATGAGCTATTGCACTTACAAAATGAGGGCACGTGGCATATCTGATTAATTTTACTTATGTCTGTAATATTATGTAATTCTAGAAGGTTGGTATGTCTTTATCTTTTGGAAAAATGTGCCACTTAGAGGCATTAAATACCATATTGTTATCAACCCAATTACCTTGTGTTTTCAGCATGCAAATGGAAAAATGCTGAGTGGTCATTTTAAGTCCTATCTATCATCATAATTAATTGAGAGGTAGCTTTTGCTAGTGCTTGTCATATACAGAACATAAAACAAATTAAAAATTCTTGGCAAAAGAAGGTAGAGGATTCCAAGAAATCTGCTTTTTGCAAACTGATGAAACCATTTTTAACAACTTTTATTACAAGCATCTGTGAGCTCCCACCAGGCAGGAGCACCAGAATTGTTTCTGCTTATATTGCTCAGTTCCAAGCTAATGTCCCCTAAAGCTGTTAGGCTGAAAGCCAAGAGAAGATATATCCACAAAGAGACCTGACCCTTACCCCTGCAACTAATAATGTCTCCTGGAAGTTTTAACTTAATAGTCTGTGTGAGATTCTTAGTAGCGAAACTTTGCCTTTTTTTCCCAGCCATATTTAGTGAATTATACTCTTCAGGCAGCAGAAATCATAGAATCATTTAGGCAGGAGAAAACCTCTGAGATCGAGTTCAACCACTAAACCAGCATTGCCAAGTCCACCACTAAACCACATCCCCAAATGCCACATCCACATGGCTTTTAAATCCTTCCAATACTTACAACCCAGCAGGTGAAGAAATTTTCCCTAATATCCGGTCTAAACCTCCCCTAGTGCAACTTGATGCTGTTTCCTCTTGTCCTGTCACTGGTTTTTTGGGAGAAGAGGCTGAACCCCACCTGGCTACAACCTCCTGTCAGGCACCTGGACACAGGGACAAGGTCCCCCCTGAGCCTCCTCCAGAATAAACACCCCCAGCTCCCTCAGCCACTCTTCATCATACTCATCATGTACAGGAACCAAACCCTAGCATGAAAGAAACACACTGATGGAAAACTCTCTAACTACAGAACATCTGAAGTCTCTTATATAAAGGACATCAATATCGACATTTCTCTTTTCCTTCCTGTTTTTACTAAGCATGCTTTTACTTCTCTGCTTACTAATTCTCAGAAGGTCATCTCTTGAGCATTTGTGTGCCTGTGAACACTGTTCTTAATTTCTTTGCTCCCACATTTCAGATACATGACAGAATCTTTCTGGAAGCTATTAGATAACATAAGGTCTCTGTCACTGGAATACTCCAGTTGTTCATGTGTTGTGATCCTTTCTTTCTTTTCTTTCTTTCTTTTCTTTCTTTCTTTCTTTCTTTCTTTCTTTCTTTCTTTCTTTCTTTCTTTCTTTCTTTCTTTCTTTCTTTCTTTCTTTCTTTCTTTCTTTCTTTCTTTTCTTTCTTTCTTTCTTTTTTTCTTTCTTTCTTTCTCTCTCTCTCTCTCTCTCTCTCTCTTTCTCTCTTTCTCTCTTTCTCTCTTTCTCTCTTTCTTTCTAAACCTGATTGCTTGAAAGGTTCTAGCAGCAGAGGCCAGCGCTTTGACCCTTACCAATGTCCTTTTTCTTGAGACAATTTCAAACTTCCACTATTCCAACTCAAAAAATGCTGGACAAAATGGCATCTGTACCCTCAGTAAGTGAACCGACTGACTGAAAATATTTGACTTTCCAGTGGGTAACTTATGCGTAGTTGACTCTCTGAAAGCTGGAAACTAAAGAGGAAATGAAGCCAAAGAAATCACAGAGGTCAAGACTTTTAGAGAAATCCATATTTAAACACTTAAGCAAATAGTTGGTTCTTCTACAACAACTTTGACCTATACTTAAAATGAAGGTAATTACAAGTTTCTGGTTGCTATTAACTAATAGATGAATTCAGAACAGAATCTACACTGGTGACTCTGAGGCCAGTATTCTATCTGTGGAAAGGCACTGCCTAACCAGGAATCATTTAATGCTGGAATGACAGTTCCTCTCACTGAAAGAGGGAGGTTTAAAAAGAAAAAAGAAAGGTAAAAAACCCCTGAACCAATGTGATATGACAACAATTTCAAGGAGAGGATCATTTTCTAACATAAAGCATTATTTGTAGGCAAGATTTTTCCTCTGAATACTGGCTCCAAGAAGGTCTGCAAGAAAAACCTCCTTGTCCCAATTTGCAATGAAAGGATGGAGCAGCACAGCCCTCTCCGAAGCTGCTCTTTGTACCACTCTGTAGTGCAGAATACCTCGCACAGGACAAGGGTATTTGTCAAGAGTTTGGAAATTATGGTTTCCAGAGCTGGGGAATAACTCGAAACTGCATTTTCAGTATGTGAAAATTAGTGCCAAGGACTTCCAACAAAGTATATTACCACAGATTTCATATGTATGGGATAACAAACATCATGTTGTGTAAATTCCTGCTCATCTCCGCCTCTAAGTTATACCGTGTTTATTGACAAAGAAATGCAGATCACATGAGAAGATATAATTGATGGGATTTTATTAATTTAATGCAAAAATATATCTTCCCACTAGTTATACAGGGCAAGTGTACCTCTAGAGATTAAATAAAATGTGCACCTGCAGCTCTAAATTACTTTGTTTGCTGGAATTTTAGGTGTGCAAGGTCTAAGAAAGAGGGCATAGACAATCTGTGAGGCTCTTAGCTGCCAGAGCTGAGCAGTAGCTTACTCGTGACTTGAGCCTGAATAAAATCTAAATTCAGGCTTAATTTAAGGGATCATTTATGTTCTATGTTTCTTTTTAAAGAAAAGCTCTTAGCCCACACTAAAGGATTAACAGATATGCATAAAGTAAGTACAAAAATGGTTTTATAGAAGGCAGTAACACTGCCACCTGAGTCTCTGCACAAGGCTGCACGTGAGTTTTAACACAAACCAAACCACTAAAGAGGAAACAGCTTGGATGTTGTTAGTAAATTTACTTTTGTAATGATCTGATTCCAACACTAAACATTCCCAAAGGTACAAATGTCAAGCAGACATCTAAGTCATCTGTGAGTTTTCAAATTTTCACTCCCATAATTAAACTGAGATCACCCCAAGAAAACAAAGGAAGATATGGCTATTTCACTTTTGCTATATCCTCACGAACACAGATGATAAAGATCTCACAGAACAATGGGAATGCTAAGACTTAAAGTTTGTTCTCTTCTCATACTTTGCTCTCTCTGTAAGAGAGCAGGTGCACTGTGCAGAACAGTTCAGCTTAAATGAAATAATTTCTGGATAGTTGCCAGTGCTATGGTTAAAATGCAGGATTACAACCTACAGGGAGACATTTGTTGAAAATTGCTTTACCTATCATTCAGTCAGCAGAAAGAAGGGAAAAAAAAAAAAAACAAGCTTTGCAATACTAGTTACATTAGGGGTATGTTGGGTCTTTATCTATGAATGATACAAATTGTAAGCTTATAAAGCCCCCATACAGGTGCAATCAACATAAAAGCCTAGCATTTCTCCTGGTTTCTTTTGTATCACAAAGCTCTACGTATTTTCACCGTATGCCATTTCCAGTAAGTGTGTGTAATTATAAAGGAAGCATGACCTAAGATTTAGATTCAAGTTTCAAAAATTAAATTGATTTTTTTTTTTTTTGACAACAGGCAATAAAGTTTTCACCAGTTACACTGAGAACAAGCAGAAGTCTTAAATCCTGCAGCATCATGTAGAACAACATGCTCTAACCATACTCTTTTACTCTGCAGGAAATGACAACTTAGGCAGTGCAATACTACTAAATTGTAGTATTTTAACTGCACTATACATGTCTACCTTTGAAAATCCACTGACAACATGAAAGTCTTTTAGAAGAGTTTGAAAGAAATAAGAATAAAGAACTAAGTCTCAGATTTTCAAAGAGGTCCATACAGACTGTCATTTGGCCCTCATTTAAATTAATAGGATTCAGTCATCTGCTTCCCAGAATATTGCTTCAAAAACACAGGCCTATGTAGTCAGAAGGTTTTTTCCATTATGGTTAAAAAATTAATATTCATATTCTATAACAGCTTTTATCTTTATGTTATCTGTTAGTGACAAAGTGAAATTAGAATTCTCATCTGTGTTCGGGTATTGCTAAGTGATTCAAGAAAATATCATTTGTAGTTTCCATTTTTAAGAATTAGCCAGATCTGCAGGTGAAACTGGATTTGAAGTGATTCAAACCTGTTATCAATGGCAAAAGTTTATGCATATACTGCATGGTTCATTTTGCAGCTTTTCATATTCTTCTGGACCAATTCTAAGGAAAAAAAAAAAGTGATTTTGCATCAATTTCAGTAATCCAATTGTTTACTCGTATCCGTAACACATGGAAAGCCTCTGCAGTTGAGTATTATCACTGGGGACCCAATGTGTGTGTCGATTTTTTTGTTTGGTTGGTTTTTTTAAATTTACTCTCTACCTCTTTCTCAAGAAATTACTATTTTTTCCTAGAAAAATGAGTGTAGACAGTCTAATGATGAATTCTTAAGTCCAGAGAGAATTCATAGCTCTGTCACCAGCTCCCCTCTCTCGAAGGATCACTTAGAAAGATTCTCTCCGAGACTTGACTACAGTAAAGTAAAGCAGTAAAAAGTGTTATTTGGTATGAATAAAGGATTACTTTATATTAGATGGATTCATCCTTGTGACAACTGGGTAAGTGTTCAGTGTAACTCATATAAACCCAACAGAAAAACTATTTAGCACTTCAAGCATAAATTGGTCTCTTAAGCCAAATTATACTTGTGCATGTCATATTTCAAATAAAGGGAAAGACAAAAGCGGTTGTCTGATGCTGGTCTCAAGTTAATATCTGCTCACATGGTGTGAGGGAGAGTCTGGCTCTGCAGTAGCACACACTATAAATTTCCCTCTAAGAAACAGCAATCTCTAATATTGTTGGGGGTTTTTACACCACTGATACAAACTACACTTGGTTGTTAAAGCAGTGAGTATTCTTATTACATACCTATGAAAAACAAATGCTAAAACAACCTGGTAGCATTATTGCAATTTGAAAATAATTCTTTTTCACGAGACTTTTGGGTCCTACTGGGACCTCCCATTGTTATGAATCCATATTTTCTGCACTCGTAATTATGAAAAAAAAACAAAACAAAACCTGCTTGTGCAATCAAAAAATTATTGCTATGGGTTATATTTTAATTCAATTCATGTTCTTTATCCCTAATTAATTTGTATACTGAAGTCCAAATTCAGCATACAATAAATAAATAAAAATATGGTGGTGTTTTATTTACATTTACACAAAGTGATGTTGATCCTAAATTTGACCTCTCCTATCATACCAATCAGCCAGTGACTGTCAGCCTTTTTTACTTCCCTAAAAGCCATGAAAAAACTCCAAATGTCAAATCAGTGCCACCATCCACAAACTGACTAGAAATGGATACAGAAATAGAGGCAGAAATGCTACATGATACTGACAAATTAAATCAAAGGGAATAAAACAGCCCTAACATTTTATGTAGAAGAGAAAACTCTAAAATTAGTTTTGTACAAATAAACCCTGACTTGACAAGAAGTAAGGCAAATCTAGCTATAGTAGGTGACATGCAGTCATGACAAAATTCCAACTAGGAAGTTTATTTAAAGAGAAGTGAAGACATTTCCTTTTTTTTTCAGTTGAGCATCATACAAATACAAGTGAGAACAACCTTTTTAGGCCTTTGGGAGAATCATTCCTACTGCTCTGTGTGGTGTTAACTCCTTTGCATGGATATCATCACCTCCTTCCACTCGGAAATGTGTTTTTCCATGATGTATTTTCCAGTTGGCTAACCTGATTTGGATAATACCACTAATACAAAAACCCTAAAAATGTTGTCCTATGTCCAGCTTTTCAGTTAGTTTGGGTATGCAAGCTTTTATTTTAGAAGGAGTGTTGAGAAAGAAAAATGTGATGGAAAGAGAAAAGTAAGTAACTAGGAAAAAAAAAAGCAGGACTGTGGTGCTCCACCACAGGGAGGTGCATAAATAAAGGAGGAAAGCAACTGTTGTCACTCAGCTTGTAGTGCAGAGTAGCAGAATTATCAAATGTGACATCAGGATATTGTTGATATTAACCAAGAAATTTTATATAGAGAGGCTGTAGGGTCAGAGCTCCTTCCCTGAGGAAGCAAAGTGCAGTGCAGGGATTAGGTAGGCTTCACTCAGCATATGTAATGCCACAGAGGGGGTGGAACAGCTGTGGAGCCATGACATAGCTATGCCTGCTATGTAGAAGCTGTGCTGGGGCACTGGCCAGGGATTTGTAATGCTTCTAGGCTCCCCCATTGCTACTGCCAACCTTCTCAGCATCTTCAGTTCACCACTGGGAAAAGAGCTCCCGTGGAAGTTACCAGCTCTCTACTGCTTGCACCTGTCCCATACATCCAAATGCTGCAGCTGTCATGTTTTCCATACTTTCAACACTTGCACTCCACAGGGAAGAGGGATTGGATTTGGTCCAAAGGATGTGACATCTATATGCTTTTAGAAGGATGAAGTACATATCAATTTCACTCTGACCCCTAATGCCATAAAAGCTGTCACCGAAAGGTATTAAAACCAGCTACATGTAGGGCAACTGGAAATGAAAAAACTGAAAATGAAAAACCCCAAATCCACTGACTGCTGCATATATGTTTAGTCCTTTCTTGATTTTCTGTGGTTGTCATGCTGCTTTAGTGCAGAAAGCACCTCCGGATGGATACAGGCTTTGCTCATGAATCACATGAACACACTTATACAGAGCCAAGCAGCCTCCTAATTTAGGCTATTACATACTTATTATTACACTTCAAAAAACACATCTCTGAATATATTTCACACTGGTCTAAAACCGGAGAAGAGCAACAGAGAATGGTGTCAAAACCCAACAGCCCTTTCCTGGTGAATGCAAAATGGCATCTCTAACAAATGCAACTCTAAAACTTATGGTCCACTGGCCCCAGCATTTAAGAACCAATTGTGGGGAGTTTGAGAAGGATATGGATCATGAAAAGATCTCTGAGACAGCCTGGCAGAATTTCTAAACTGAAAAGACACCAGGATGTTATTTATATTCAAGAGTAAAACACATGCAAACACACAATTACAAGTAAATACTCTACAGGCACCATACTTAATATAAAAATGAAGGTAAATCACTGGTAGGATAAAAATAGACAGCAGGGGAAAAAAAGGGAATTCACTTACACTTTACTACTCAAATAAATACCAATGAAATAAAGTGAGCAGAGTTTAAAAAAAGACTCCCTTTTCCAGATCCTTAGGCCTTGTCTCACTAAGTGTTTCCACCCCTTGTACAGGGCACTGAGCATACACACGGCAGTAGTAGTAGGAGACATGACAACCCCAAACATGGGGCCTCCCAGGGAGAAAATCAGGGATCTGCTGTATTGAAAAAAAGAAAAAAACAAAGTAATCACTGATATTTTCCATGCAGGCTAAGAGATACAGCTACAGCTGTAAGCAGAATTTCAATGAAAGAACAACAAACACTATTCAACATCTTCCTTCTCCAGCAGCGCAGAGCGCAAACCCGCCAAACCCGTCCTTTTTCACAGAGACACAGCAGAAGCTGCTCTGGGGATGCTTTTTGGCCCAGGCAGGGCTTCTTTGCAGAGCTCTCAGCACCAAGCACAGCAGCAAAGTCTGGAGCAGAGGGTACCAGGTGGTACCAGGCTGCCCGACAGCGAGGGGAGCGCAGATGCCAAGCGCCGCTGCGTGTGTCCTGTCTAGTGGCCGATGGAGAGGCATTTCCAGCAGCCTCACAGCCTGCTCAGCCCAAACACTGGCCAGAGGGCAAGTGCTGGTTACAGCAGCTGTGAAGGAGTGCGTGGAAAAGGGGAAATAAAAATGGGGAAACATGGAAGGCCTCGCCAGCCAAAAGAGATAAACACACACACACGACACACAAATAATCGCTGCAGCTTCACAGCCCGCTGGAAAGAGGCACCAGGCTGGGATTTCTGGATCTTTCTGTCATATTTGTAATACTCAGAAATGGGCATAATGGAAAAGATTAATTTCAGAGGATTTCTTAAGTTTGCAATATTAACTGGGGCGAGAAGAACGAAAAAGCCCTCACAAAGGACTACTGTAGGACTTATGCAAATATTTCCATCTGGGTTTAGAATAAAAATCAAAGCCCTGAACCAACCAGCAGACAGTTTCATGCACTGCTAATGAAGAGAGAATTCAATTCTCCTGTCTGCTGAAATGAATACTGAACTTGTATCTTAATGTTTTACGAGAATACAGTATGTGTGTCAAAACAGGAGTTTCACAGACAACTGCAGGAGCACTGGCAGCTTCTCTTAATGTTTAAGGGCTGGATCACAGCTTCAGACTGAGATGTGAGTGAAGGACATTGAGCAGCCATGCCTCTACCTTGTCATATTTGAAATTCATGCAGTAGCAGATGAGATGGTTGGGTCCTAGTTTATCCTTGGCAGGGTCCCCTTCCCTAGTAAATGGCTGACACACACACACAGAATGGGATACATTTCACAGCAGCACAAGTTAACCTAGATGCTAACACATGCTCTGGCACCTGACCCTGCCAGCTATTTTCCTCAGAAAAAGGATGGGGAAGAAGCTGAGCTGCATGGAGCCCATCTAGCACCTAGGGAGAGTGACAAAGGGCCAAGTTCCCATCACTGGACGGCAATGGATGAGCAGGAACATGTTGCTCCTACAGCAGCCTGGAATCAGACAGCAAGGGCAGGGTTAGAAAAGGAGGGTGAAAATCTGTTGTTCCGGAATGGTTATGGAACAACCAGGGGGAAAAAAAGGTAGGATGATAGATGACTCACAGAAGTGTTAGACTGGTGCCAAAAGCAGTAGATTTGGCAGCGATGCAGGACATGCTGCCTCAGGAGAGTTGAGCTCCAGTCGTTCCTGCAGTGGGGGAGCGAGACGCATGAGCTCCCATCCAGGGCAGGCTCCTTCCCCTGCCACGGGCTCTGCCCCACCACCAGGCCTGCTCCCTGCAGCACCACAGGGATGTCACTAGCCTGCCTTCCCCTCCCTGCTCCCAGTGCTGCAACAACACTTGCAGTAACAATTTGACAGTAAATTAATAAATGTATTCCTATACCACTAAGCCTGAAATGGTTTATAAATTCCATTTTCTCCCCTTGTCACATAATTAAAACTCTGCTTTCCTTCGATCCTCCTTCAACTAAAATCTTTTGTCATAAATTTTGTCATTTGTGGCACGTGGAATTTGGATCCCCCCTCCCCAAAACTGTTCAATATAAATCAGACAGGCATTTGGGAAATAAAGGAGATCTGAAAAATGAGGGGAGCCGAACTCTTGGAGATATGCCAAAAAAACCTCTAAAGACAAAATTAAAGCCATAAATACGTATTGATTACTCAGGGGAAACTTTTTACAATGTTTTATCAAAGGTTACCTGCTCCCAATCCTTTCTGTTCTAAACTCTGATACTGCCAAATCACAAAGTGCCTCAGCATCTGTCCACTCTTTAAATCTAAGACTACAAACAGACTCTCACTCACCACAGGCAGACAAACAACTCAAGATATTGCTTTGCTTCAGATGTGCATGTGTTAACTGCAGGAGTTACTCACAACTTTCTCAACCCCTCCTTCACCCATAAATGCAAGTTACTGAAGCAGTGATACATTAGGAGACCCTGGAATATCAGGTTCCATATCTGTTAGGTGTTTGGAACATGCTAATAACAAAAATGTTCTTTCATATCAAAACACATTTACTATCTTTTCGTAACAGGCACTGCTTTGGCTACAGAGCTGCCGAAAATGCAGCAAAAGTAATATTTCCTGTTGGCATTTGGGAGCGTAACTGTCCTCAAAGAGTCTCCTGGAACAGAGAAAGCAAATGGTGTCCTCCTGGTGTTCTGAAGAGGTGTTTTAAGGTAAAAACAGGCATTCAAGTGGGTTGATTCTTCTGTATAGGGGTGTGAGGAGGAGACCTCCAGGAGTCAAGGACAAGAAGTTTCACATAGCTTCCAAATTCAAGAAAAGCACAAATCCACTTGGACTCCGTCATCCACTTGATGGCTGTTGTATGAAACGACATTAACAAAAAAGTTGAGTTTACAGATATGTTTATGGGGTCTCCCATAGCCTTCTGGCAACAGTGTCCAATTGAAGATTCCTTACTGGCCTTAGGAACAGCCCCTTCTTAATTCCTATTCCCCACTCACATTAAAGCAGAAACCAAGTCACCAGCCCAGAGAGCTCTGACTTCAGCAGCCACAGTTACGAAGGCTCAGCCACTGCCTTGCCTCTGAAGTAAGAATGAAGCAGCTATTGTAGCTGAAAGTGCATATGTTCACCACTTTTAAGGAACATCAGCACTGAAATTGCCATTCTGCAGGCTAAAATCACCTTTCGTGTGGTTAAATTTTTGGTACTTCCATTTGGAGCCAAAGAAAACCCTTTAAAGTTTTCTCTTTAATGCTTTGGGTTTTCTAGCCCTGGAAGGCTCCAGTGCAGGTGATGCATCAAAACAAATACCCTACAGCCCCAAGTAACGCAATACATAACTTCAGCAGTTACACACATGTTGACAAATACAGGCAATTTTCAAAATTTTCAAGTTTCTCAAAAAGCAGTATTCAGGGGTCTGGCTACAGCCCTTTCATTAAAACACAACCCCACCACTCTTTCTTGCTTTCCTGATATTTCTTCTCAGAATTACATAAAACTACATAAAAAATTTGGATTTTATGTGATACTGCCAAACATCCAGCACACAACAGTGCAATGTGTCATTCAGAAAGCAATTGTATTTATAACTTTTCAATTACACTTGCTGAACCGAACGCCAGCTTTATTTGGGTTGTTTTTTCAATGTTCTAAGCAAAGATTGAATTAAAATAGTGAGAGCAATAAACCGTATATCAAGCCCAGCAACTCTAACTGCCTTGCATCCCAAAACAGAAGAAAACCATGACAGAATTTCTATGCTTTTATATAGCACTGCCTTGCACAGAGTAAAAATTTTTAGAATGCTTTTCTTAGTTCCTCAGTTCCTTCCAATAGGAAAACTGCTGTCAGACAATCATGTAAGAAAGTAACGGTATAGCAACAACTGTTCTAGTGTTCAAAAAAATGATACTGACTTTCCAATTATGAGAAATTTTCAGAAGATTATGCTTAACAGCGTATCATGTTATTGACTGGCAAATCCTACCAACAGAATGGCTAATTTTACAAAGTATGGCAAGCTATTTAGTAATAAACCTAAATTTATTCTTTGCACTTCAGTGGTGCTCACAAATTATGCACTTAGATTTTATCATCATAAGTGATAAATCTGTCTTGTGTTCTGCACACAGAAAGACTTTCACAGTACAGATAGATACTGTGGTAACACAAAAAGTACAGACTACCCTCCTGGTTGTGGTTATTTCTAATTTATGAAACATATAATAACCAAAGCTGTCTAGATGGCTCAAGACAATCATTTCCACAACAGATATTCCATTAAAAAACAAGCCTCATCTCCTTTTCAGTTTTGTTTTCAACCTCAACTAACTGTAACCTCTAATACAACTCACAGGATGTTGGGTTATACACATTACACAGAAAGTCTCTGTTGATAAAAAAAAAGTTACTACATAGGCCCTGGAAATAAAGAATGTACAGCCTATAAACAGTAAGCACCTTCTTTCCCATGCCATATGCCCCCAGGAATCATTGATACATCCTGACTTTCAAGAGACAGACAGGCAACTGTGTAAATAAATAGACTCTTATGAACTGCACTTTGATAGCCATATAAATGAAGAGTGCATTCACTATTTAATTAATCTAATTAACGTACCAGCTTCCCAAACCTTTGTGAAAACATCAACATGCCTGTAGCTATCCATTCCCAAAATCTGGTATTTCATTTATTAAATCTTAAAAGGATGTCAGGAAGGGATGTGGTGGATCTGCAACCTTCACCACTTGCTTGGTGGATCAGTCCTTGCCACCACAGCACATTCTCTTCTTTGAGGGGTCTCCGAAATGCAGAAAATCAGTGGGAAGAGGAGAACCATAATCCATCCTTCTCTGTGCCTCTTGCCTGCAATGTCCTTGAAAGGCACAATGAAAAACACTCAGGCCCAATCTGATTTGATAAAATGTTTTCTGCCCATTGTGCACAGGGACAGTGACTCCATAAAGCAGAAGGCAGCAGAGACTATGACTCATAAATTGTGAATGAGAATTCTGAACCTCCCCTCTGCGGATGGCAGGACTTGCAGTGACTTTCAGCCATGAAAGAACTGGCCTTCTATTACAATCTGTTATTCATACACGGAGCAAAGCCATATTACAGCATAATGAGATCTGTATATTACACCCAGATACCATTTAGGAAAAGCAGTTTTGCCTTATTTAACAAATGCAGTATACACATATTCTCAAATGTTGTTGATTGTTTGTTCATAAAAATCACAGAGTAACTCAGCTTGGAAGGACTCTTGAGATCTGGATATAAAGCACTGCTAAAAGCAGGATCAGCTGCAGTACCAAACCAAGTGGCTCAGAGCTTATCCAAATGTTTTGAAACATTCCAAGGATGGAGTGTGAATTTCACTGTGTATATTTTATAATCAGTTTTCAGGGATATAAATTAATGCAGATTAATTTATATCCCTGCATCTGGCTGTTTATATATTTATACCTATGCATCTGGCTTAGCAAACACTCTGACAGAGGGAGTGCCAGGAGAATGCTGGGCAAAACAGTCAAGGAGACAAATTTAGTCCTTTGTCCATAAGGCTCATCTCCTTCTTAATGGCCAAGTGCAACTTGCATCTCTGGGAGATGCTACCTCACCTGCTCTGTGAGCACTAAAGGTTGTCTCAATCTTCTGTGTAAAGCAAGGCAACACTTGCTGTAGATTGACATGGCCCACTCCCCAGAACCCAAAATACCTTTAAAAACATCGGAGGAACAATCACCATTCATGCTACACAGCACATATCTGCATTTACAAGGATATCCCTCTATTTACAAGAATATCCCAAAATGGTAATTGTGACCAAATAAAATAAGGAGTCTTAGACAAGAATAATGCAAAGCACAGCTTTGCTCTCAGGATGTCCCTTTAAATGGGCACTGAAATAACTCCAATCCATAAAATTTTCTATGTTCTCATGCAATAATAATATCAATGGAACTAATAAATCAGGATTCATTTGTCCAAAGATCCATTATTGTATCAATAAAGCTACTGGTCCCAAAGAAAGAAGACAGTATGAAAGCATAAGCACAAGCTTTTTGCATGTTGAATAAAGCTTCTGAAAACAGTTTTCTCTAAAACAAATGCTAGCAATGTGAAATTTGATGACCTTAGCAGCAAGCAATCATAGGTAACTCTATATGGAACATGAATTCTAGGCCTAGGGATATGGGCCTTTTGAAGACAAAATATCCATTCCTGGACTCTTTCCCAAGTTGCAGTAGAAAAATGGTTTCAAGAATTCAATCTTTATATATGCCCAGTGCACCACAGACAGCTGTATACCGCACAGTTACAGGATTTTTGAGGGCTTGTGGGGTTTTTCGGGGTTTGGGTTTTTTTAATATGTTTTCTTTTAAATTTACTTTGTCTGTTTCAGATAGATTTTGTCTGCATAAATTTACAGAGTTTCTCATATCACCCATCTCTTCTTTACAGGATGTATAATAATTTCCATTTTTTGCAAGAACTTTCACCCTTGCACCTTCACATTCTGCTTCTAGTAATTAATTTTCACTCCTACCCAAGATCTATTAATTTCTGTAATGATCAAGAGAATACCCAAACACTGGAAACTGCTTTATCTAAGAAAACTGAGATTTACCATGACAAAATCTCAGAGGTCATTCATGTTTGGTAACAGAGATGCAGCTCTCAATGAACTACACTTCCTTCCTACACTACAATGTTTAAAAAACCCAACCTAGATCTGGTTTTCTCTGTCCTATACATGAATCCTCTCAGTGCAGCTCAGAAGAGAGGACACACATGATTTTAACCAATTTGATGAAAGACAAAAGGCTCCTGTCCGATTTTAAAAATATTCCAGTAAACTGCGTTGTACATTTTGATACTAAACTCTCTGTCTTAAGCCACACAATCCAAGAAGTTGGAGTAGCAAGGGAAAGAGCTCCTTGCTGAAGGAGTATCTCCTCCTTCCATACAGCAACCAAGCAAAGCTTCAACTTCTACCCTGTAAAGAGGAGTATATGAAACAGACTAGGGAAGAAAACTTCCCTCTTTCTCCAAACTGACGTGAATCCCAGACCAAGCTTTCCCCCACGCTTAATAATTTCCAAGAATTGCCCTATTTTGAGTTTTCACTAACTGAACAGTTCCACATGCTCTTTTACAGGATCTGTGTATTTCATACCATTCTTTGTTACCTCTACCACGCAATTATTCACGTTCTCCTTTTATCTAAGTCAGAGTTTAATCACATTTGCCAAGTAAGCAAGCATTAAGCTGTATCCCTGGGTGAGTTTCTAATGCTAACAGCATGCAACAAAAGGAGAATCCTATCACTGTATTGATTGTCTCCACACAAAAGCCAAAACCTGATTTAGCATGAATGGAACCATTCCTTATGTTTAAAGGCTATTTCAGAATGAATGCTTGTACTGCTTCTGTGCAGGATCTGGAGAAAAGAAGATCACATTGCTCAAATAATAAAGTTAAACACAATACATGTTAAATCTCTTTCAGAAGCTCCCCAAAACTGGCTAAATATTTGATTGTAATGTGGGAAATCAACTAAAAAGGTACAAAAGGGGATGATAATCCATCTTCCAAAATCAACTACACTCATTAGAATATTAATTTGGTTAGTCCACTTAGGATGTTTTATCACAGAGTGCAGAGCTATAAAAGCTGTAACTTCAGATAAAAAAGCCCAAGCAAACCACTTTTCTTAGAATAAACCAAAAGGTATTTCTAAAATAATAACATAAGAGCATCAGCCTCATGCTTATTTTACACTTGGATGCTTTCTAATATCCAGACAACCTCAGTGCACAAATTGGTGTAGTTCACAAAACTAATTAAGAAGATAGGATAGAAAATCTAGACATTATAAACATTTTAAGCAACTGATCAAGCTTCTTCATCTTTTCTTAATAGGTCTGTTCAACTGTTTTTCCACCCACACAATCATTCTGAAGAAAGATTATGGAACAGGACACATTTAGAAACAAAATAAAATAAAAATACGAACCCCAAAAGACAACCATGTTTTCAGTTCATTTTAGAAAACAAGATTCAGAGGGAAATAACACAAGATGACATAACAGCGGAAAGATCACCCTTTTGCAGATCATTATGATTCATAAAATCACTATGATTTTATGGGGTTCCTGAAAGAAATCAGTTGTATTAAATGGAATTCACTGGTGACGTAATTTAGGGATGAGAGACAAGGGGCTGTGAACAAGGGGGAGAAGCAGTTTCACAAAGTGGCATGGGTGATTAGTACACTTAACACTATCTCAGGAAAAGTGATTAGCACATTTTATCTTTGATACAGACCCCTGATTCCTGGCTGCCCTGTCCCCTCCTACTGCCCTGAGAAGCAGCAAACCAGGCAGTGTGGCTGCAGAGGTGCTCAGCTCACACAGATGTGCTCCAGCAAAGGGCCTTTACTGAACTTCTCAATACCTCTGAGGGTGTCTAGCACCTCACAGAAGATGGTTTAAATTAATAGCGAGACAGCATGGTTGAGTATGTCTCAAAAAAGCCAAAAGGTTTTAATAAAGGAAGAAAATAATACAAAACCAAAGAACAAAGCAGAGCACAGTGTATGGAACAGGTCCTATACACCTGCTACAACACCTCAAAAATGCACTGAAGAAGCCTCATGCTCTCCCTTAAGTATTGGATTATTTAGGCAGGTTTTTTTGCACCGTCCAATACAGAACAGCTATTTTTGTTTTGAGGAACAGGTAAACAGACCTAACAGTGTTTTTTGTCTTGGCCCTGAAGCAATTACTGTCAGGAGAGCAAAGCAAATTCTAGTGTTCTTCCCTTAAAAGGTTTTGGGGTGAATCTGAAACCCTTCCCTATATGGAGACACCTGCTTGGGTGTGGGGTGCATTGCTACAGGTCTTCCTTGCCTGTCACACCCCAGTGCTGAGTGCGCAGTGTGGCTGCAGAGGTGCTCAGCTCTCACAGATGTGCAGTGTGCTCAGCTCACACAAATGGGTGGTATGGCTGCAGAGGTGCTCAGTTCACACAGATGTGCGGTGTGGCTGCAGAGGTGCTCAGCTCACACAGACGTGCAGTGTGGCTGCAGAGGTGCTCAGCTCACACAGATAGGCGATGTGGCTGCAGAGGTGCTCAGCTCACACAGATGTGTGGTGTGGCTGCAGAGGTGCTCAGCTCACACAGATGTGTGGTGTGGCTGCAGAGGTGCTCAGCTCACACAGATGTGTGGTGTGGCTGCAGAGGTGCTCAGCTCACACAGATATGCGATGTGGCTGCAGAGGTGCTCAGCTCACACAGATTTGCACTGTGGATGCAGAGGTGCTCAGCTCACACAGATGTGCTCAGGCACAGGGCCTGGCCTGTCACACCCACCTCTGCATCCTGCTCCGCTGGCAACTCCCTGTCTGTGGCAGCTGGTTATAGATCTGTAGATGGATATAGATGGGGTGTACGTACAAATATATACACACACACAATGGAGGGGGAGGGACAGAGAGACTGAGCAGCTCTGTGCGCTGAATTACTGAATACAGCACTCCATACAGTCAAAACAAGCTCTTCTCATACACACTGAGCATGTTGCAAAACACATCCCGGCTTTGCTGCAACTGGCAGCCCAGGAGAAGAATCTCTTGTTCCCACTGTATCCTACTTTGTCTCCTCACTAGACAAAGCTCTGCCAGCCTTCAAAGAAGGCCTAATGTGGGAAATGGATTTGTAGAGAATCCTTAAAGCTTGACAGAAGGCTCACATAGCATGCATCTGTATGCAAACTCTGAGATAAAATGTGCTGATCTAGAAAGGTCATGGAATAGGACAGATATTGTTGAGAGAGAAACTGAACTAGAAACAAGTTTCAAATGATGACTGTGTAAATAGATTAGATACTCTGGAGAAATAGAACTATGAAAGATGTATTGTAGTAAGACCTATGAGGGGTATTTTTAGATGATTGGCTTAAAAGCATCAGCAGCATTGTGTGGCAAAAGCTGATAGGCCAAAAAACACTTATAATTTCTTGTAATTAGGAAATAGTTTGGCTTCTGATTTTGATGATGTGAATTGTAACATCTGTACTGTCTCACCCCCTTCACATGAGACTGAAAATGGAATAAAAGTCCTTAAACACCTCTCAGGACCCCTGTCTCTGGGTCAGAAAAAGGGATAACCTGACAGTCTAAGTACACTTTACAACATTGCTCAGGATGTATCATCTGTACAAAAAAAATCATTAAATAACCTTATTCCTTTTTATATTTTATTAGGGAGAAATCACAAAAATTGTTATGTGCTTTTCTTTTTACACAAAATCTGTCTGAATGAAGAAAGGATGAAGTTGGACGTCTCAATGTGGATGAATGCAAGAAAAGAATATCAGCTCTCAATATTACCTTACTTCTACACCTAACTACTGGCAAAGGCCTCTGCCCAGCATTTAAAGCCCTTACTGAGGGTATTCAACCACAGGAGCAGTGTGATTTCTTCAACAAGGACACAGTGAAGCAAAGCTAGAACTTTTTACAAGGCCATGCAGTGACAGCACAAGAGGGAATGGCTTCAAACTGACAGAGGGCCGGTTCAGATGGGACATTAGGAAGAAATTCTTTACTGTGAGGATGGGGAGGCCCTCGCATAGGTTGCCCAGAGAAGCTGTGGCTGCCCCACCCCTGGAATTGTTCAAGGCAAGGCTGGATGGGGCTCTGAGGTTGAAACAAGATGAACTTTAAGGTCCAACAATTCTATGATTCTTCCTCTGAGGATGTATTCAGATCTACCTTTGCTCTGCCTCATGGAAACCAATTATGACAGTACTGTTCTATTTTTTCCCTGCTGAATTATCATGTGTTTTGATACATGTTGTTAACAGATTTGCCATTTTTTTACTTTTGGACTCCTTCCAATTTTTATGATTAGGAACAAGCCTATACCTGCTGTTTGCTTTGCTTTGGCATCTATTCTGTCTCCAAGCATCCTGTACAATTGAAGATGTTTTCCATTATCTCAGCCCAGTGCTGTCAGGACTCATTTTCCAGACATTTTGCTAGCATTCCTTGCAATTCACAAGTTTCAGAATATCAGACCCAGATCGCTTCCCATTTTCAATATGATGCAATATACAATACATACACAGTTCCATCTTTTTCCTTCTTCAAATCTTTAAAGTATGATTTCGTATTGCAAGAGCTACAAATGCGAGCTGTGCTGTCAAAGAATTGTAGAGAAAAATGTACAGCCAAAAGAAATTCCACATACACTTGCTTATGTTGAATGGATTGCTTTTTGTGGCAATGCTCTATAGCTTTGATCTTTTAACAGATTATATATATGTAAAAAACAGAGTAATAAAAATAGCAGTGAACTAGTAATACATTTACAACTTTTATGGAAGGCTTTCATTGTTATGGATCATACAAAATTTACAAGACAGCCCTATTTAGTGGTGGTGTTTTTAAATGAATACATTCAAGTGCAATGCTCTATTCTGTTCACAAACTATGAGCCAAATTCAGAACCAGGCATATTATTATTAGAAGTATGAGTATACCACAATTTATATCTATTTAGAATTTCTGAAATTGAATTACTTTTTAATTACAATGCATGTAATTCAGGCATAAGGAATTCAAGTATTATTAAACTCTCTGGGCTATAAAAATATATTAAACTCCATCCCTCTAGCAGCTACTGATGACTTATCTGAGTCTAGCAAAGCAATATGGATTACTTTTCTTCCCAAATACCTTGGCAAGGTCACTTGTTTGAGAGTTGAAATGTAAATTACTTGTATTACAGCAGTATCCTCAAAAGTTTTTCATTTTGTGCATTAGCTCTCCCTCATTCCATCTGTGCTATTTTAGGACTGTGAAGTCTGAACTGGTTGTTTTCATAAAAAGACATGTTAGGGCAGCACTGAGACAACAATCTGGGAAGTGAATTTCCCTCAACACAACCAATATTAATCCTCTTTCCCCGTTCTTCACCCCTGCCCTTCAAAACTCTGTATTTATGAACAGTTAATCTCCCTTTGCTCCCCATGGCCTCTATTCCTCTAATTTCTCAAGGTCATTGCATTTCAGGCCTGGCCACACGTCCATTCTTGACCCATCTGGTTTTGTGTCACCAACAAATTTGATCATGGTTGAAACTGCATCAAAGGAATACCCAACAAAGAAGATGTGAAGCAGCTGCAGATCAGACAGAAAGGCAATAGTTTACAGTTTCCTTCATGAAAAGAGTTTCTGTAAATGCAGCTCTCCAGAAAGAGCCGAACACTCTTGAGAACCAGTACAAATTTCACATGTATAGCAGATGCAGCACAGCAGCATGACCTGTCATGAAATTTGTCTCCAAAAAGGCATGTATTGTGAGTGAGATCTTTCCCAAAGTCATGTCACTGAGAAAGAAACTTGTGTTTCATTAAATGATAAACAATGTGATATCCCCTATGAAGATAAAAACACATGCAAAAAAGCCAAACCAATACAAATATGCATTTATAATAAGACCATCTTCTTCAGGCACCCTGTTCTTTAAAACAGATACTCCATTTCCTTCTCCAAAACCACAGGCCAGAGGGAAATACTTCTGCAGCACAACAGATATGTCCCAAGCCAACAATGGATTCAAGTTGCTAAACTTCACAGATGGGTTTTTTTCTAATTTACTTTCAGCTGTATTTACAAGACAGCTGGTAATTAAATCACATCTAAATATTCCCTATGAAGAATACATGAGTTATTTCAGAGGTCCTAGGTGATGTTTGCAGCAAGTTAGCTCTGAAATCAAAGAGGATGGTGCACATACTGTCTAACTTAGCATTTACTTCAACACACTATTTTAAAAATAAATCTAGAAGACAGCAATCATTACTATACTAAATTGGCACCAAAATATTGCGTAATCAGGATCTCTGGATGTGAAATGCAATAAAAGCTTAGAGAGTGATTCAGTTCCTAGTATGAGTTCTTACTGTCATGCTCTGGCCCTAATGAATATCCAGAAAGTTTTACTGGTGTAAATGGTAACAGTGTTGATTATGATTTTATACTTATCTATCACATTTCCTTCAGAAAAACTTCTCAGTATTTTACCAAACATGCACACATTTAATGGGAGAATCAGATACCCAAGCACTTTTTAAAGTGGATGCAGGTGATACAGTCCTACTACACAGCAACAGGTCTGAAATTCAGACAGCTGCATGAAATGGAGCTGGAAGATTCCAAAAGGTAAAATAAAACCCACAAAACTTAATTTAGATGAGAAACTACATCAAAGATCTCTCAGAGTAAAGAAATACAAACTGATGGTCACTTTAGGAAGTTTAGCAGAACCAGTGAGTAGAGTTTTTTTTCTGTTGAATAAATTCTCTTCCCAGTGCTACTACAAGATGCAGATGGTTTCAGCAAGTCTGTGGGAAGATGATCCCCACAATGTTTAATAAGACCAGCTCTGCTTTTCACACATGCACTATCACAGCTCTTCCTGAGCAAGGAAATACCAAAGACAGCAGCAGCCACTAAACCTAAATACTAAAAAAACCCTTCGTCCCCCATCTGTCCCAACCACTGGCACCTCAGCCAATAGTTAGGATCCAGTTAGTTTTCCTTGCCTCTTTCTTTCCCATTCTTAGATGTTTACATCCTAGAACAGATTCCCTTTCTAAAACTGGAAACGTAAGGATTTGTTAGTAACAAATAATATAATAGCATTAAACTCATAATATGGCCAGTCAAGTCCCTTGGGCATTTTAATGCAATTCTCATAAGCCTCCAAACATAAACACCAAAATGTGCTGGCCTTGGAAACAAAACGGAAGAAAAGAAAAGGAATGCATATTATCTGTGTCCTTTGTTTCATCTGTTTTCCAGTCTATGCAAAAGAAATACTTTTTGTTTTAAAGTGTTTCAAAAATAACACCTATTTTTTTTAAACTCAAAAACATTTTTATTTTTGTCTAATCCAGTCAGAAGTAAATACTAAACGTAGCCATTTTACAAACCTTTAAAAGCTGTTCTTTATTCCTGAAAGCAGCATGTTTTCCAGATCCTAGAAACTATAACATGCTCAATTTGTCCACATCAGTTACATTTCATGGCTTTATGTGGCAAGGCGTGAGACAATGTGCTCAACTACACAACAACCAGAATCAATGCTTGGGAGAAATGGAACTTTTCCAAAAGTAGAGATGAGAAAGTAAAAGCCTACAAAATGATTCCTAAAGTTTTTTGGTTATAAACAAAGAGAACTCTGTAAGTCACCAGACAATGACTGAGAAGATCTGGTACTTTGACAGGAGAATGGTTTGTGAGTATCATAAATCTGATACAGTCTATAGCTGTGACTGCACACAGTAATGAGCATCAAGCACACTACTGATGAGTTTTATTTAGCTTAATATGGAAGCAAACCTCCTTTGAAACAATGCACAATACTTGAAAGCCCAACTGTATTGGCAAAAATATAATAATAATTAAAAGCCAATGGAGGAAGGAAATGCAATTGCCAGGTACCTCAGAGAAAAAACACTGTGGTCCTTCTGCCTGGGAAGCTTGATCTGTGTCAAGCCTGGATGTAACCAGAGGTGTTGGGGACTGTGCAGTGACAGCCAGAGCTGGTGCAGCTTCACTGCAGTCTGTGACCTATAGGGGGAACACTGACAGCACCTCCTCCTCACAACTAACCTGCTCAGATCAGGGTTTCATGAAGAATCCTTATTCTACCTGTGGCACCTTCCCCTGGTCAATGGGCTGATCACTGGAATCAGGTGCCCACTGCTGGAGGGTAATTCCTACAGTCAGCACACACAGCAAATACACACACTTAAACAGTGCTGCGCACACTGCTCACTGCGCTGCTCAAAACAATTCCTAAACAACCGTGGTGCTTCTTTTCAATTAGATCATCTAAGTGGCTACATTTAATTGCTCTCAGCCCCTTTAACAAATGTAATGCCTTGACATCACAGGGTGTGTCTATACAGTTGAAATACACATTGGATAACTCATGTTTCAGATAGCTGCATTAGCACTTTGTTCTGCTCAAATTAATTAGCCCTACTGAAATTCTCCCCACAGCTTATGATTCAAGTCTGACTTCTGACTATAGTTTCAGTTAGAATTGAATAAACAATAATAGGATGCTGTAGGCCAGTAAACTTTTTCCAACATATTTTTTTAACAGAGAATAATTTTATTTAGACGCTAAATGGTAATTAACTTAGGACTACACTCAGCAGGTGTAAAATTCATGCTGTTCTGCACTTGTAGAGGTACAAAAGGTCCCTTGTTTGCAATTCTGTGCTGGTCAATTCCTATGGTAGAGCTGTTGATTCTCTGCATGAGTTTTCTCAGATAATATACAGTCTTTTAAATACTGGTGCACAGGGTATTTATAAAGCATATATTTTCCAAAGCTGGACAAAGAAAGCTTATTGACTTTGATAATTTTTCAGTGTTTGATTTAAACTTTGTAATTTAAATCAAACATTGAAAAATAATCAAAGTTTTATACAACGTATTTTTCAATTTTGAAGGTGGGTTTTATAATTACAAGAGTGAACAGTACGAGAAAGAAATATATTACAAATTGCATTTATAAACCAGAAACTTGAGGTACCTAAAAAGCATATTTGGGATAAATACACTCAAATTTGCTTTAGCACATCAAAAATAATATTGTACTTCAGCTGACTAAAGCATCTTGAACTGAAGCAGCCATAGGAGAGCTGTCTTAATTTTCCTTTGGGTGTGTGCCAGCACAAAGCCAGGCAAGAGTGACTTCTAAGCTGCAGTGTTTTCAGAGTGGTGGCATGAGAAGTGCCAACACTATCAATTAAACAAAGATGGGAATTCTGCTCTCCCAGAGCATCAGCTCTGGATCTAGCAGCTGCTTACTTTACAAATATGAGCAGCTTGTTCTGTTTCAGAGCCTTCTAACTTTCTCAAACTAGATGGTTTTACAAACAGGACAAGATGTTTCTGAGGTTCTGGTAATGAAGGAAAATACATCTGCTATGTGATTGCTGAGCTATAAACTGAGTTTTTCACATAAATAATCCTCTCCATCTGTAGCATGAAGTGTAGGTGAAAAACATAAGGCTACCATTTCTGCTCTGCAAAATTCAGGCATCACCTCTATGAATGAATTTCACACAAGGTCTCAGTTCCATTTGTTCCTGACAGAGCAAGGCACACAGCTTTTATACCAGAACTGTCCAAAGCTTGCTTGTTGTCCTGAAATGAATACCAGTTTTAAGAGTCAGACGATGATCACAGCAGTGCTTAAAATAAAAAATGAGATGCGTGATGAGCATCACAAATGGGACACTAAAGAGCTCCATAAAAACCTGTCTTGTGTCTACAAAAACGGTCTTTGAGATTTGGCCAACATGAGACAGATCATGAAGTGAAGTACTGAGCAGTGGTACACATGTGTTACTATCAGATGAACTTTTATCAGTGTAGGAGAGAGCATGGAGCATCCCACGCATTTTAAACAACTACAGAGCTTTCAAGTCCAAGAGCTGCCCACATGGAAAATCTCCCCTACTTGGAACGAATTTTCTTGCCTCTTCATGATGTAGTCTCCTTATCAGGTTGCTCAAAGCAAAGAAGCCGTAGTCACGCTGTGAGAATAATTATCAAGAACAAGTCCTGCTTTGTGGAAGACACCTCCTAAGATTATCTGTCAGAGGCATCAGACTACTGCATAAAAGCCTACATAAAAACTCTGAGAGCTTTTAATCCATATTTTTCATGACTGCTGAAAAATAACATTTGGAATTAGACCAAAGGCTGAAAAAATATTTTTTAAATGTTACAGAGCTTAGATATGTATCATAGAAGGCAAACACAATCCTCTTTCCTCACATCATTTAAGGGAAGGCAATAGCTGTGTCCCTTTTATGTGTGACTAAAGCAGGCACAACACACATATAGAATTGCAAAAGATGCAATTAATCAAAGCATCTCAAGGTCACACAGTCAAGGTGTATTTGCAACCCAGAATACACAAAGCTACATCATGGTTGAGAGTGGTTAAATCCTGCAGCCGGCTTGGGAAAGCTCCATGTGATCTTAGCAAAAAAATTTGCCCAAGGAGGGACTAAAAATCTGATCCAGCGAAGCTGATTTTGATTCAACTCTGATGGAAAACAACTGGAGACTCAATGGTAGCAGAGGGCCTACAGTACTCATAATGAGACCCTGATAATAGAATGTAAATGGTATCCTGTGACTGAAAGCAAGAGAAAACACTGCTGCAGTTAACTATAAAACATATTTGTCATAATTTAATGCTATGAATATGGGTTCTCCAGCTTAAAACAAATTCTTTCCAGATGAAGCAGCAGAATAATACAAAATGTATTTTGCTCCAGTGTTCCACCATACATGAACAGAAAAACAATGAGAAGCCAATTTCACAGTGGCTGATACTATCCTCACAAATAAAATATAATCTGTAATTAAAAGAAATAATTGGCACACTAGTTAATTACTGCAAAATACATTCTTCAAATAACAATGTGACCTGATGAAATAAACAGGTTTTAACATGCAAACATCACTTTTCTCCCTCTGCCAAGTGTCCTTAAGAGCTATTATTTAACTTGCAGAATAGCTACGACAATTTGACTGGTGTTGGTATAACCTGATTTCTCCACAATGCATCTCCAAGTTTCCCATTAGCAGCCAACTGACAATAAGCGAAAACAACAAACAGAAAAACATTTATATTCCATTACACATCAGGAGTGATTGTGTAAGAATGTAACATAATACCAGAGTCTGGAATTCTGCCATGTGAGAAAGCAAAGTGGTCATTTCCTCCTTTCCAACACCAAACATAGGCACTACACATCTTCCTCCAGAAAAACGTTGCCAGCTTTCAAGCTTTGGTACTCAGCGGAATAGCTTTTTGATACACATGAAGGGAGAGTGAAAACAAACAGAGGATTTTCTGTTCAAAGATGTATTTTACACTACCTGAAACTCTCCAGTTTAGAGTTTGACATATTTTAGTTTTATTCACACACAAGATGTTGTCTTCCTCCCTTCTACTTTTCTGCCTTATTGCAGATGTTACATCTCTAAAATTATATTTCAATTGATTATTCAACATTTACTTGTCACCAGCGCAGAAAAGAAACTGCCAAAAATGCAGGTATTTAAATTCTAAGTACAGCATAAAAATTAATGCTCTATGACAGTCATCACAGGATGCATTCTCTAAACAACGAAAGACAGGTTTTCCCTATGAAGCCAATCCAACTTGGTTCTTCCATGTTTGTTTTATTAAATAAAACTGTACCATGGTTGTCTATCTGAAGTACAATTCACTTTATTAACTCTAATAAAATAAATGGCCTCTGAAAGCCAGATGTGAGATGGAACTTGTGCATCCTTGTTTCTTACCAGTTCAGGTCCTTGAGCTGATTTTACTGTGAGGCAACAGATAAAGACAGGAGAACTGGTAGCAGGAAATAAACTGTGATATGGGTTAAAAGACCAACACTCTGTTTTGAGAATATTTGGCCTTATAATGGTGTCTTTAAACATGTGCTGACCTAAAATCCTATGGTTTAAGGGCACCACAATGTATTACAGAACAGAAAGGTTTGGCTCTTCACAAATTGCACACTGCTGGCCAGCTCTGTGAACAGAAATGTTCACAGATCTCCTGTACAGTAAAAATTGCCACCAGTGAAGGTTTTGAAAACTCCTAACAGGAATTAAAACACAGTCTCACAGAACAACGAACCCGGAGTACAGTCAGGAAATTAGGATAACTGCATTTTTTCCAGTGGAAAAGAGCTATTTCTGGGGAAATGTCTGGAAGTTTACACAAATGAGCCTCCTAACCTTTCTTTCAGTAAACCTGCTGTTGAATGACTTATGAGAAGAAACTTTCCAGCCAGCAAGGCCCAGAATTAGAGATGTGTTTTTACCTTAACTGTCCCTGTCATGCACGTATTGATCAGATTTTAACTACATCAGTAAAGGTGATCTTAGTCACCTGTACTTTACTTTAGTACAGCATTTCACAGAATATTCTGAGTTGGAAGGGACCAAAGAGCATCAAGTCTGATTCTTAATGGCCCATACAGAGATGAAACCCACAACCTTTGGTGTTGTTAACACCATGTTCTGACCAGCTGAGCTAATCTCAGGGTCATTGGTTCATGGGAATGGCCTGAAGTTGTGTCACAAGAGGTTTAGGTTGGGTATTAGAAAAAGGTTCTCGCCCCAGAGGGTGGCTGGGCACTGGAACCGGCTGCCCAGGGCAGTGGTCACAGCACCAGCCTGACACAGCAACAATTATTTAGACAACAATTATCTGGACAACTCTTGGGCACATGGTGGGATTTTTGGGGTTGTCTTGTGCAGGGTCAGGAGTTGGACTCAATGATCCCTGTGGGTCCCTTCCAACTCAGCAGGTTCTGTGATACCACATCCTGGAAAAGGAATGTTTGAATTCACTCTCAAGCCAGTGCCAGAAAAGAACTGTTCAGGAGAGAAAAAGCTGAAGTCTCAAGCTTCCTGACCTCTAAGTTCTTGTGTCTGCCAAATATACATTAGCTCTGCTTCTACATTTAATATGAAAAAAGCTGGAGTCCTGTCAGCACCTATTCACTCAAGTCTTCAAACAACTGAGGATAAAACAGTCAAGAGAATGAACTCAGCCACATCCTCTGCAAACCTCACAGCTTCTCATGCTGGCACTGGACACAAAGAGAAACAAACCTGGGTGTTGTAATGTGAACTGAATAAACACTTCATCTGACAATTAAAATGAACATTATCTTCCACAGCAAATACCAGCACACACCCACACCTTTCAGGTGAACTCAACCATCTCAAACAAATCGGGGATGCTTCAAACCATACAGAAGAAATGTTAACAGCAGGAGTCCCCCAGTGGTAAAAATACCTCAAAGAAACCTTTTCTTCCTCTCAAATACCCACTGTACAGCACTTTGGGCAGCTAGCCAAAACCCTGCCTCTAAGTAGCTGTAGAGTGATTTAGAGATGTATTTTAATACTTTTACCACTCTTTAAAAATCAACAAAATAACACATTTATTGCACCTTAATAATACACATCTGAGAAGTTAACACCATTAAAAAACCTTTCTAGCTTTCCTGTTGTAGTATAATAAATCACTCCAAATATGCACAGTAATTTCTACAATTTTATTAAAATACTTTGCTGCTATTGGATCATTTCACACAACAGAAAGTCATTACCCAGAATTAGACCACTGCACTCAGCTACAATCTGGGGAAAGGCTGTTTTTTAAAGTAATACTCTGAACTACTGAGGTTTTCCGAGTTTGAACGTTTTTCAAATATTAGAAATACCTTCAAAATTCTGAAAGTCACGAGGAAGGATAAGTGCTAAACCTTAATTCTCTCTGACATGCTCCTTGACAGTCTGATCTTGTTCAACATGGAGCATTTGTGCTTAGGAACATTATGAATTGTCACCCTAATCTATTGGCAACACTTTGCCACAGAAGAACAGCCTGCTCAGGAGACAGAGGAGCCATCTATCTGTTACAAGCACTTTGCACATCTCCCATTCTGACAGCTGCAGTGGGCAGCAGCTTCTCTTACCACAGTCCAGGTCCAGAATTATTTATTGCATTTCTCAGGCTGGCTAAAGACAGGAACTAGTCACTTTGAGTATTCTACAAGCCTGAATATTGACTCTTACAATGCAGTCCTTCAATCAGCAGGCATCGCTGCTCAAGGGGAGCTAACTATGGCTCTATTTTACTCTTTTTACAACAGAATAATTCATTCTGTACCTTGTAAATTACATTTCTCCTCACAGTCTACACTAGGTATTGCATACTGCCCACATTACAGAAATCTGTGCGCTTTTTTTCTGAAGATCTTAATAGAAACAGCTCTAGAGAAAACACTGCCATTTGAGATCAATTACTTCTGCCTCCTGTTAGTGTCCTAGCTACAGTCACTTATTGATTATCTTTTAAGTATGATTTTAATTTTATTATGTCTATGTGGGATTAAATACATATTTAAAACACTGAGTTAACAAAAAAAATTCTTAAAATCAGTATATACAGTTGCAATGCTACAAACATGACTTTGAAAAGCAGAATAGGATAAAGTTTCCTGTTTTCTTAGCCTGACAAAATGTTGATATTGAGAAGATTCTTATGGTGGCATTTTCCTCTTTAATGCAGGACCAAAAGTTTGCAACATTTAAATCCCTGACTTAACGCTACAGGAAGGAGATAACTCTCTTTTTAATAATCTGAGGGGTTTATAAGCTTACCTGCAATTAGCATAAATGAAAGCTACTATCAGACTGTGTAATTACTGCCCAGCAATGCAGTAGCTAAGCCCTAAAAATGACAGCTCCACAAGTGCACCCATTCTCTGCCCTGTTAAGTGAGTGATTTAAAGCAGGTAAGAGCAGTGCAGAGTGGCTGCCTGCAGTGGTGTCACAACAAGTCACCTGCTTTCAGAAATATTCCTGTGACAGCTGGGATACCCAACCACCAACACATTTTTAATAGATAAATAAAACCATAAAGCTCAAGCATCACAGTTATTCGCCGTTTGTGGTTATGCCATTAAGGATGTCTTTAATCTATTGACAACCTCACCTTTGAGTCAGCAGTTCAGACACAGCCCAAGGGGGTAATGACTGAGAGCACTTCCATAGCTGCATAGGCAACTACAAACAACAAGCTGGGGAGAAAGGGAAATGTTCAGGGATAGACAACTGAGCTACAGAAATCGTTTTTGTAATTGGCACCTCTGTTGGCACCATCTGCAAGGAGGGGAAGGAGTGAGCAGGGAATGAAAAATGAACTACTTTCCCTTTTCCATGGCTACCTGCAGCAGCAGGGTGCCCTGCTCTGCTCTGCCAGACTGGCCATGAAGGACTGACAGCTCCAGTTTGCAGAGAGCTAAGGCATGTGGTACTGCTTTTCTTCAAACAGGATAATTCTAAATTTATTCTCATTTATGCTTCTGAATCTTCCCACAGCTCTTAGAGAAAGGTCAAGGGCATGCAGATAAGATATTTTTAGCTATACAGCAGAAACTTATTAAAAAACTAAATGCAGCCCCAGGTCAGATTCAAAGTGTTTTTTGTTTACCAAATTCGAAAACACTGTATGCCTTTCTCACTAAACATTAACACAGCTACAGTTAATAAATTTACTTTTTACCCAACCCAAAAAGAGCTGTCTAGGTATTTTTAAAATGTGCAAAAATTAAAAAAAAAAAACCCCAAACACATCACCAAACCCTGTGCTCAACAATTCTCACAGCAATTTATAGACAGGATTTATACACTAACACACCACATTTCTCTGCAAGTCTTCTTTAATTTTCTGTTGCAAAGGTGGGATGTTTGGCAAGGGGAAGAGACATCACACATCAGCAGCCTTGGGGAATGTTTGCTTAGAAACGCACACAGTTTGACCTCTCAGAGGATCAAATCAGTTTACTTCATCAGGTCATGAGTGTTATCAACCACTGCAAGTTTGCATCTCTATTTCACTGTTTAGGAGACTAAAATTAAGTAACAGATTACAAGAGAAAGAACTGACACCATTTCTCAGTCTATATGGGTTGATTTTAGAGCTGTAATTTTCATGATATTTTTTTATGAGAACACTATAGGCAGTTCTTACCCATGCAATTCTTTAAAGAAATCTGACAAGCAAATTCATCAATTTCTAATAGAATTTCAAATACAGCCGACACCTCGCTGTCTTCAATCTTGTCTTGTTTCAGAACTGTGTATGTGGAGAACAGACATGCCTGTCTGGGGCCTAATGGATAACATGACATACACTCCCATGGCAATAGAAAATGAACAACAATAAAAATTATAATTTACTTTGCTGTCAGGTGCTGATCCTGTAGGTGTGAAGGAAAGCAAGTAAAGCTGCAGAGACTGGGTTTTGAGCTGGTCTTGTATTTAAATATTCTGTAGTTGAGATTTAATTGCACCTAATCTGCTCAATAAAATCATCTTCACTGTTATTAATATCTCAGACTTGTGTTATTATATAAGCCTAACCTATTTTTTTATACAGACATTTTAATCTGCTGCTTAAGTGTTGATTAATGCAAAGCCACTGCTGTGGAGAATACATTCCACTCTGTTTGCAAGAGGCAAGAATTCTTTGGAACTACTACCAAACACTAGTTACTTAACTTTGTTTATGGCCTTATGACAACAAACATCAGCAGAACTTAATCACTAATCCTAAAAATGTTCCATCTGGAAAAGAAGATGACTCTACGAAGTGCAGTGTCATTTATAAACACAATGTGTTATCATCCACATAGTCAAATGCAATATATGTGTTCATACATAACAGCTTTTGGATGGCTCCTTTCTTTCCTGTTTCATTTCTAAATCTGAATAAATGATCTGCATGCCAACTAACCTAAACAATGAGGTATTTCCCATTTCCAGAATCCTGAGATGCTCAATTATCTCACACAACTGCTCACCATCAACTGCACTTAATTGCTTGGATGTTTCAAGTCCACTGCATGTTTATTTATATCACTTGCATGACACACTGGATGTTTTATGAGACCAGAGTAAGATGAGATATGTCACAGTCTAAAGCTTAGGGATATGACAGGGATATGCTTTTTTTAATCACAATTTTTCAAGGAAATCTAAGTAAATTAAGTATCAATCTCTATCTTCTCCACACCCTGCAGCTTCCAGTGATTTCTTAACCCACAGGACATACTTGAACAAATCTGGCAGAGGAATGAATGTGAAGTTCTTACAAATCTTATGAAAAACTCTAGTTTTAGACTCGAGTGGCCCTGACAAGGCAGGTGTGCCTCTGGCTCTGAGCCATTCCAAAAGGGAGTGGGGACCCACAGTCCTCCAGCACAGGTGTCACACCCAGCCAGCTGCAGCACCTGCTGCCCTGCACAGCAGAGATAGAACAGAAGTAAGAAGTAAGAAGTGGGACAGAAGTAAGGACCGAGGAAAGGACAAAGGAACATGTGGAGAGGAGACAGGAACTCTGCACAGAGAGTAGGGGCATCCAGGGGATGGAGGACCCTGGTAGGAAATCAGGCTTTGTCAATTCCATCACTCAGGAAAAATTCCTGTTATCGAACAAACCACATCTCAAACTCTTTACAAGGAGGGTGAGAGGATTTTGAGAATGCTGAGAAAAGCTGAGTTTAACACAAGTTTGCAGCAACACAGAAGGTGCTGCTTCACCAGAAGTCCTGGATGAGGGAGGACAGGGAGGCACTGGGGGAATGAAGAACAAGAGAGCAGGGAGCAAAACAAAGACATCAGGCAGGAGAGAGGAGACAAGCATGTCACAAAAGAAGTGGGAAGAAGTGCAGCCAGATTTCTGAGGAGTAGCAGAAGTAGAAAGCAGAGCCACTCCATGCTGCAGTATCAGAGAAAGAAACTCCTGAACTCCTGCAGCTGGAGGGGATTTGGTGTGGGAGTCACAAAAAAGAGAGGGGTAAGTCAACAATCAAGGAAGGAAAGGCAGTATATGGAAAAGGTACTTCAAGGCAGGAATGAGCTGGGATTCACAGCTCAGGGGAGCAGCAGTGCTTAACATGAGCCTGACTGTCAGGGCTAAACCCAAAAAACACCAGCAGTGGGACTGGGGAGCAGGAAGAATCCTTGTGCTGTCTCCAGTGGAGGAGGAACAAGGAAACAGCCATTTCTGGTTTGCTGAATTGAGCTTTAGTACTGAATTTAGGGTGCAGAATTCAAAAGGAAGACATGGAAGTTTTTAACACTTCTGAACCTCATCAGCTGCATGACAAAACATTAATGGGAAGATGCATTTTATGGACATCAGAAAGTGATAAAATCATATAACCACTGAATGTAGAAATTCATCTTTATTTATGGGTTTCTACTCAAACCGTTTGATACCTTCAAGTCTCTTTACAACCTATCATTTCTGCAAATTTCTATGCAGTAGGAGCTATCTCTACGCCATTACACTTTGTGTCAGGCCTCTCTCATGTTAAATTTCAAGCTGAGTGCAGATTGTACAGGACAATAGCCTGACACTTAGAAAAATTGTCAAAGCATCATGGTAACTAAAGAACTGTTCCAAAAATAACTTAATTGTGGTAATGCTCCAACTATACTGACAGCATTATTGCTGCATTAGTTTCATCCATGGAAAGTGCAAGAATATAAAAATACTACCAAAAATAATATAAATTACAGAATTACATTTCATGAACAAACCCAGTCACGTTTCAAAAAAACAAAGCTGTAAACTTTCTAAGGTTAAAAGAATATAATGTGCATCTTAAAATAAGAAATGTTAGATCCTTATCATAAATAAGTATCTCCCTTGCAATCCAGAAATCATTATTTCATCACACACAAGCATTTTACTCTTAGTGTTTTTAACATACTGTCAACTCCTGACAGAGCACTGGCTTCTCCAAGACTGTCAAAGATATCTCTGAGAGTCAAATACAAATAGGGTTATTAAAAAAAAAAATAAAAATAAAAAGAAGTTTAAAAATATCTTAAAATGTAAAGAGCCAGCGTGCAGAACGCCTGCCATAAACTGCACCTTGCTGGGCCATCAAGAGACAGAAAGCTGCAGGATGCTGTTCTTTTGGTTTCACCAGGGAAAGCTGCTTTCACACGAGGCATTTTGGAAGCTCTGCAAGGAAGGCTGCCATAGAAATCTGCCTACTGAAGGCAGTCCTCTGTTCCAGCCTCACACCACCTTTATCACTGAACCAGTGACAACAGTGTGGTCACCACAAGAACCAAGCAGCTTCTGCTCACTCTCACCACGTCACACCTCCAGCTGCTCCATCAACAGGTTCCCACCTCTCACCCCTGAGACACAGCAGCCTGCAGACACCTGACAGAACAGGGATCCCAGCCAGTTCTGTGTGTCTCAGGTCCCCAGCAGCCCATGTCTGCTCCTACTCACCACACCCCTGGAATGCTGCTGCCTCTCCCAACAGAAAATCTGGTTCTGCTTCCCTCCTCAGTGACCTGATCTCTCCTCATAATCCCACCAACACCACTGGCAGTTCCCTTGTCCTTTGCTCCTCTTTCAGAGAAACTCAGGTGCCACTTGAGCAAACTGTAAAGCTGGCCTACAATTATTCCTGTATTCTTGCTTGGGAAGCAAGAATACACAGTCTCCTGCCCAAAAATGTATATACATATTTGTTCATTTAATATCTGACCCACCATAATTGAGGCTTTTCTGCAAAGATCCAGATTAAGGAATGGCAGTTCCATTCTCCAAGGATATTACTCTAGAAAAGATGTGGTTCACTGCATATATCCTATTTTTGGTAACATATTTGGTCATGTTTGCTCAACCAGCCATGTCCCAACACTTCCCTTTGAGGCTTCAGGAAAATACTGCCCAACAAACACTGAATTTCCTTCAAGACTCCTAACTATTCTCTCTTGCTACTCTTGGCATTAAAGGAGAGGGTGAATATTCATGCATAAATGAGTATTTATGTTCCATCATCAGGTGCTTCCTTTTCATCTTGTGTCCTGTGTTGAAACAGGTTGACAAAGCCTGTCTAGTCTACCAGGAGGAGCAGAAACACTGCATTTGCACAAAGCTGTGCCTTTTAAATACTTGAGGAACAAAGACCTTATCTCCTGTTTTACAGCTCTTCAAAGAAATTGGCAAAAATGTTCCAGTAATCTTACCAAAGAAAGCAACATGGACTAAACTGAGAGTATTTACATATTCCTATTTTCAAGGCCTGCTGAAGCTAAAGTGTGTAGGCACTGCCTGTACAGGCCAGGCAATCAGTTACTTCAGCAAGGTACTTAATTCCCCTCTCACAATCAGATCTAGCTTCAAGACATGCAGAAAACAGGATATTCAAAGAGTTCCTGCAAGCCAACAGTCACCAAAGTGATTTTCTTTTGTGTGAAGTCCAATCTGATTATAAAAATGCAGAAGTGGAAATCAGGAACTGGTATCTATGCACCCTCGATAACTTGTTATCTGCCTGGAACCCAGCCTAGTTGTCTCTGCAGAGAAAATCTGCACTCAGAAATGTCAAAGAACACAAACATCATACATGCTTAGATTTGTTTTTGTTGAACTGTTTTCATTTAGTTAAGTGCAGCTAAAGTAAGTGCCTGGCTTGTATGTTTGTCTTCTTGTAACAGGACACAAATTCTCACTGGGGAAAGTGAGATTTGTGGATTTGGAAAGTGGATTTGTGTAAAACCAGTACTAAATATTTGTAATGGGGCTATTATTTTAATGTTTACCTTATAAAGAAAAATACAGCTGTGTGTGACAATCTAATGGAGGCTAAATACAGAAAGTTTTTACTTTTCTGTTATCAAAAGTCTCGACCTCATATCAGAAAAACAGAACTAAGCAAAAAAAAAAAAAAAAAAAAAAAAAAAAAAAAAAAAAAAAAAAAAAAAAAAAAAAAAAACCACCAAGAAACAGAATACCTTATAATGAAATAAGAAAATTTTGATATATTATGCTTACTTCAGTGGGAACAGAATCAGATTGCAAGATTCCTATTAACCTAGTAAGATCTAGTTTATTCTTTATGAACTTGGGTGCATGTACAAGGTAACTAACATGAAGTATGTTGCCTTTTTTAACTAAACAGCAATAATATGGGGGGTTAAAACCTAATAAAATCATCGCAGGGAGCTGACAGAAATCAACATTTTAGGTGGTTTTTTAAATTAAAAATATTTAAAACCTGTCTTTGTAGAAAAGTGGCATCACAAATAATCGTACAGAAATTTCATAAAAAGACATAGTGTTAGATTAGAAAAATACGTGGCATTTGAAATACATGCAGATTTAGGAACAGAAACAGGATTAGAGGCCCCAGGCAATAGGAATTGGAGATGTCATACAGTATTAATTCATGGGAGAAGGCACTAATTCACATGCCACAAACCCCAAAAGGAAAAAGCAGTGAATCCCTTGGCTAGGAGAGAGATTCTAACTTATCTTTCTGATAAACAATCTAAAAAAGCCCATACATGGATTCTACAAATGAAAAGTCATTTACCAGGTGGGAAAAAAAAGAGTAAATATTAATTCAAGTGTCAGGGACTTGTTACCCAGAACACAGCTCTTACATCAGATCAAGAACTACAAAAATTAATAGGGAAACACTTCAATCTTGAATTTTGGGAGTAATGAAAGTTTTGGGTACATTAATTCACTATGACACAGCTTCCTAATTCTACAGAACAGCAGGAAGAGAAGGTATGAGTAGAAGCACACAGACAAGGAAGCTCTGCATCTCTGATTCCTGGGAATCTGGACTGAAAAGCCTCAATCTTTCATCCCCACCTTTGCTGATGACAGCTTTTCCAAGGAAACACAACCAGTTCATTCTCAATGATGTCTCTACCCTGGGAAGCAAAATATAATGGGTAGGGGGAAAATAGATGCCATCAATACTCAGAGCAGGTTTTATGCTGGGAAGAGGGAATTACTCCCTTGTAAGAAATCTCTCTCATCCTCAAGAAAGTGTTTTGCATACTGGATTTATTCTTTCTCCACAATCGACTTAGTGATTTCTGAATAAAGTACACAAGATGCCTACAAGACTTTGAAAAATTCAAAGAAAGTTAGGAAAATTATTGATCAACCTACTCTCCTTCTGAGCAAGGGAGAGATCCTAGAGAGAGACCCAGAGCCACCCTCATACATCCTACAGAAAGAGTGTAACAGCCACCAGCACACACACACTCACTCCTGAGATTCCAGCACTGCCAACTTTTTAGTCTCAAATTTTTACATACAATAAAAAGCCACCTTACTAACTTTAACTGATTCTGTTTGCACTTACAGCTTATTCATTCAGTGGGCAAATCAAACCTGCTAACTTCATGTGCTGTGTTCTAACGTGGAAGGATATACTCCAGTAAGAAGCCCGACATGCTGTGCTGTCTCCTGAATTCTTGGGTTTTAATTTAGAAGTTTACTGTAATAAATATAAAATATACTCTTTTCTAAATGTAAGCTTCCATATACCTTCTATGACAAAAGATTCCCAGAGTTTTTAGATCAGGCAGCCTCCCATGAGAGCAGCAGAATCAGAGAATCCCTCTGACATACAATCATATAGGCCATTTTCTTTCTCTGATTTGTTAATGATGCAAAAAGCACTTTGCAAAAACAGTTTACTACACTAACAAGAAATACTGGCAAAATAATTAATTTCTACCAGTCTTGTGCTTTAGCAGCTAGAAACAAGGCCTAACTAGCAGCATGTAACCAACCAGTTCTCCACAGATTAACAGCAAACCCTCTAGGTTTTAACAAATGTTCTGATTAATGCAGCCTGCCCCTTTACAATTAATTCTGAACATAATTGATGCAAAAGAAAGAAGATTCACAAAGCTAATAAGCCTATGGGATAATAAGCCTATGAACAACTAGGCAACTCAGAAGTGAATCCATGGGAGGAGAGCATTTTGTCACCCTAAATGCATTGATCTAAAGAGCCAACCCTTTTTAACACAGAGTATTCTATTTACACCACTTCACAGACACGGCTTAAGGCATTTTATTCAAATGTAGTGGCTCTCCCTTTCCTGTTGAAATGAATGAGACATTTCAGAAACATTATTTTGTTAAGTATTTCTACAGGAATGTGCAGCTACATTTTTTATGCAGGATATTTTCTTACAAGGTGCCTGAGATGACCACTATACTGTATCAGCTAATACCAAAATAATAACATCTTCCAGTTGCAAAGCTCAATGTCAACTACAATGCAAATTTAAGAGGGAAACTGTTCTCCAGGTAGTAAAAAGCCACAGATAGCTTTAAGAAGTTACTAATTCAAGCATCTTTCCTTTATGTAGTGAGAAACTGATTTCTGAAATCCAATCAACAGATTTTGCATTTACTGTAGTTGTGACAGAAGTCAATGGCCTTGTATGTTTTCACCTCTCAAAAGTTGTAAAGGTTCAAGCAAAAAATGTCTGTTTAAGCAAAATCTTTATATCACAGTAACTAACCTAAATCTGTTACCCTCCAAAACAAACACACAAGTCTTCAGCAATTTGAAGGGCTGCTTAACAGGAAGAAATTCACACCCTTGAGGCAGAAGCACCACATCTGACATCGTAGTTATAAAAACAAATTCAAACCTAGATATGCCCAAAACAAAAAACAAGACAGCCCAGTCTTTCAACTGGGAAGACTCAAACTTAGTAACAGGTTTAACCATGCATTTCTGATTTTGTTCTAAATCAACATATCGATGCCTAAATTAAAGAGAATGTGGCAACCTGTCTCCATAGGGGAAGCAAGTTTGAACATCTATCAGAATAGAATTACATCAACCTCAATTGGTTTTGAAAACTGTCCTTCATTTGTCTGACTTATGTACACTACAAAAGATTTATCTGACACAAAACATTCAACTCAGCCAATGATCTCCCCTTTCACATACCACAGAAGAAAACTACTGTGATTTTCTGTACTACCACAAAAATAAATACAAAAGGTGGCAAAAGCATTATACTTGATACATACCAAGTCACACAGTCCAACAGAATGGGCTCTGTCATATGAAAGGGTTAATTGCTGCTTTTAATTACACACAACTAACTATAATGGGAGTGAGCACTGCAGCAACATCTATAAACACAATGTCCACATTAGCAGAACACCAGTTATGAAACCCCTGCCAACACTACGTACAGAGATTGGTTTCTTTGTTTGTTTTAATCAAATTTTACTAAGTTCTGCTATATTTGCAGAGCTCTGCAAAAACCCTGTAAGACTGAGAAGCTTTAAAGACTATAACATGCAATAGTAACCATGACGATAAGAAAAATGCTTCTGCTAATCTTTTTCTTTCAGCTGACAATATTTTCAAATACTGGTGTTTTTCCACTGGATGACAACTTTTGTTTCTTATTCACTATGAATTCTAGGCCTCCCATTCTTGTAAACCTGAAACTTCTGACCAAGGGAGCAGCAATTTGGGGTGCACTGATAACATGAGATGATCCTAACTGTGGTAGGATGGGTATCACCTGTTGGCAACTGTCTTACTTCATTGTTGCACTGAATAAGTGCATGAAAATTACATTTTAAGGTAATTATTCTGCAAATAAATTTGGAATCTAAAAAAACCCAAAAAAACAAACCTAACAGAAAGGCAGAATGCAGATAGGGTATACCTCTGGAGATCACAAAACTGCAGAGGTAGGTTAGATTTTGACCCCAGGCAGGCTGATCATAAACTTTAAGAAAAACTCCTCTGCACTGATTTTGTCTTGGTTTTATATTAAGTTGGAGTTTTACCCAATAAAAAATAAAATAAAGATTCTTCAGAGATTTATCTTTGCTTTCTACTATTTCTCCAACAGGTTAGCTCACCAAAAAGGACAATGCTTTCAAAAGATGTATGGGATAAGTATCTGAAGTCACATATTGAAAACTGACTAAAGGGACGATTTTCAAAGGCATTAAGATACCTAAGGATGCATTAAGCACTTAAAATTTTCAAGACTGCCTGGGCATCTAACGCCTATTTAAATCACTCAGTCCCTTTTGAAAGTCCCAATGGGCAGTTATCTACATTTTATGTGTCTATGTGCCTTTGAAAATCTGTACCATTAAATACTTAACAACCTAAGTCCCCCTGGCTTTTAATGGGACTTCGAGGCCTAAAAAGTGTAAGTACATCTGAAAATTGGTCAAGCCACTCTCTCTGGTCTTTTTTTCCTTTCTTTTAAAGAGGCATCTCCTAATGCTTATCTATAGCATGTCAGTCAAGTAGAGCTTCAGCACTGTCCAACTTACACACTGTACTGTGCGCATTTGGTTTGTTTTATGGAGCTAAACAATTAAAACCCAGAGTACAGACTGCATCCCCAAAAAAGACTTTCTGAAGCTCCTAAAAAGAAATGGAATTCCAATCTGTAACCCCAAAGAATGCCCCAAAACCCCCCACATTTTCAGTAAATATGACCCCAAACGAGTATCACTTAGGCTGATAAAGAACCAACATCTTTGTTTAATAACCATGCAACATATTCGAAATTCACGAAGAAGTTCTGGAAGGCAGCCACACAGCAACAAGAAAATAACCAGAAAAAGGAGGAAGTTGTGAATAGGCTCTTCAAAAAGGAAGCAGTTCCAGAAAAGAAGACAGGCTTTACTTCTGAATATTCTTTTTTAAAAAAACTGTATGAAACTATAAAGCATTCCCTTATGCAAACATTTAAAAGATGTATCTTCTGATCTGATCTTCCATAATGTCAATAGGAGGTAACTTGCACTGACCAAATTCCCAAAAAGGAACTGATTTGTAAATTGGGAACGCAGGGAATCAGATTGCCACCTACAGGAAAATTTAGCATTTATTGTCAAGAATGACTAAAAAAGAATACAAATTGCCATCCTGCCAAGCATTCTTTCAGTTCAAAACCAATTAGTCTTTTCTTTTGTGCAACTATATCATGAGCTTCCTAAATCCAGGAAGCCATTATCATTTTTTTTCATTTATGAGTACTGCTTGAAAGTTCCATAATTCAATTACAAAATCATGTGTCAGTTAAAGAATTTTTAAGTCTGCTTACCTGATACAATTGGTGCTAGCCTGAATATGTCTGATAGTCTGCTGTTAACTGGCTCATAAGGGGAATCTTCAAGCAAGTCATTTCCTAAGGATAAAAAATATTTAGATTTTTTTCTTACACAAGAATTCTGAATAAGATTTTTTTTTTGTTTACTTTTACTCTGTAACAGTGAAATGTACTCTCCCTTTAATCCCTTTCAAAAGCTTATATGGTTAGTTCTCAAAGAATTACCTACAAAAACACCTGAAAGAAGCTAATTGTTTATCCCTGTCACTAGATCTCGTCTATCCTTCCTCCTTGGGTAAGGTCATAATTTGCAGAGACAGCCTGTGACATCACAGGGACTGTCCCATCTCATGCCAGCAGGAGAGAAGCTGTAGCAAGGATGCTCCTCTTCATTCACCATAACAGCAGAGCTCTATTTTACAGAAGATCAGCCAAAACCCAGCATCTTTGGTATGAAACACTCCTACCAAGATACTGCTGGAGGAGAAACTTTTTATGATGCAGAAAATGTCCCTTATTACTGCTAGCAAAAAAATACACACGGACTCATCAAAACATATGGCTAAATTAACAGAAAGGGATTATTTCCCTCTTTGCAGAAGCAACTGAAGAAAGTAAGATAAATGGGGAGCACACTGAGGTGAGAGACTGCACCTCCAACTCCAGGGCCACAGCAAAACAGGACTTAAAAATGATGTGTCTCATATGAGGGACTGTTCTCAGTAGACTTAGAGAAATGTGCCTTATGAATATGAGTAACAGGAGTCCTGAGTCAATCACTGTCACATCTCTTCTAACTGGCACATCTGCATGCTGTGGGAACCCTAAACTTTGGGGATTTTTATGCCTCAGCATGTCCAGGGAATACTGCTAGTGATTACAGTAAACTAAAAAATAAACTTTTACTTGAAACAATCTACCCTTCACATGATATTTAACTTTCAGCAAAAAGGCTAAGAAACTAGGCTCCGGTGTGCTGTGCTCTTGTTAGGTGAGACCGAATTAAGGAGTTTTAATATTATTAGGAAAGTATCTCCAAATGACTGGTTTTGTGGCTCTTGCACATGCTCGTGCCCCTATCATTTGCCTGTGGTTGAGAAAGGTCAGTTGGTCCCCTGGAGGGAGCTGTGGCCGTGTTTCCAGCCCGGGCACGGAGCCGCAGCTGTGCCGGGCCGGGCGGAGGGAGGTCGGGGCGGAGGGAGGTCGGGGCGGTAGCTCCGGGCACGGCCCGAGCCGCGGGTAGAGCCCGCACCCGGGACTGGGGGCTCTGCGCCTCGCCACGTACCCTGCAAGCTCTGGTACATGCTCCAGTAAATGCGCAGGCAGTTCTTCTCCTTCTTCATGCCCCTCTTGCAGCGGCAGTTGTACAGGGATTTCTGCTTCAGAGCTTCCATGGCGCTCCTGCATTCGTCCTTCGCCTCCAGGCCCGTGGCCCGGCTGAAGTTGCTCTCTTTGCCGGCTACACACTGCCTCAGTGTCCTGAATTTAGTACTACAGCTCTGCTCCTTCAGACACTGGTCGCTGGCTTTCACGCAGTCCAGGCGGTCCCCTCCAGGCAGCCCGCTCACTTCTGCAGACAAAAGTACATCTATGGAGAGGAGACACAAACCAACCCGCGCTCTGGGGGAGGAGGGCGGCTCTGTCTGACCCCAGCTCCGGGAAACATCTGGGGGAGCACCGGGGCACCTCCTCAGGCTGCACAGGCAGCCAAGCCCAGGGGCAGCACCTTGCAAACCTCCCGGCTTCATGCTGCGCCTTAGGAAAAAGCGCACGGGGTTTATTTCCATGGGTTTAGATCCACTTTCGGGGGAGTCCAAGGTATTTTTTAACCCTGATGGGTGATTTATGAGGAAACACAAAAAAGAAAGACAACCCAGAGGGGTTAATGTATGTGCCTGACAAACACGCATTTGTTATTCCATAGATCCACTTTGGTGAAACAAATCAGCTTTCCATTCCAGGGTTTAACTGAGGGGTTAAATATTCAGCCTCACTTTCCACAAGAGCTTTGCTGTAATTTCACTTGCATCCAGGAACAGCCCGCTCAGAGAGATAAGTATCCTCACTGATTGATATTAGCCTGTCTTTGCATCAGTCACTTTTTAAAGGCTGTACACATTTTTGCCTATTCTGTATGTGTAAAGGTAGAATTTGTTACTTCCCCCCCTCCCCACTTCTCTCGGCGTATGATGCTTTTGCAGGAGAACAAAGCAAATTGCATTAACTCTCTCCTGTCCATCGTGCCCCCGTCATGCTCCCCCTCACACACATGCGGATGGAAACGCAAACCTCTCCCGTGGAAAGGAAACCAGTTTGGGCTGCAAACCACTACCAGTCGGGCACGCTGCCAGGTTCAGGTGAAGATGTAATCCTTCAGCTGGTCTTGTCATCCCCCACCCTCCCCAGGCAGCCTTATTTTATTTAAATGAAAAGTTTCCCTGTAAGTTGCGAGAACCCAATTTAACAAGAGGCTAGACAGGCAAGTGCCGAAGTCTGTAACCTCCCAGAGCTTTAAACGCAGACCAGGCTAACTGATGTGAGGCAGAGCCATAAAAACTACTGGAAACTTCACTGTTCTGCTTAAACAATAGACTGACAAGCATCAGGCTCCCGGTCCCATAAACCCTATGCCTTGCTTTATGAAGCGATGTGCAGACCGAAATCAGGCACCAGCAACTTACCCACTAAGGGCAAAGCGAAGTACAAGAGAACGAGAAACATCTTGCTGTCTTCGGATGGTTTCCCCAAACGACTTGATGTGTCACAACAAAGCTGATCAGCATGTAGATATTCCAATACCGCCGAGGTCTAAAGGCTCCAAGTTCAGATCCATTGAATTCAAGGGGAAAGAAAAAAAAGAAAAAAAAAAAGCCACCAAGCAAAAAAACCCCCACGCAACCCCCTCTCCTCTTCACCGCTACCACCACCGGCGGCAGGAGCAGCGACGCAAACGCTGAGCTTTTCCCTTAGATTTCAGGTCTGAGCAACCTGCAGGCACAGGCAGTGACTCCAGTGCGGGAGTGAGAGGCGCACGCACGGCTCTGTGTGTGTGTGTGTGTGTGTGTGTGTGTGTGTGTGTGTGTGTGTGTGTGTGTGTGTGTGTGTGTGATGTGTGTGAGCCAGCGAGCGGCAGCGGGGCAGGAGCGCCGGTCGCCTCCTTGGGTGGGCAGCGCCTGTTCCCAGGGAGGGACCGGGAGCGCACGGGGGGCGGGAGGGGGGTGCACACACGAGACCCGCGGCGCCCGCCCGCCCCCGGCCCTCAGCCCCGCCGATAGCCCCGCTGCCAGCCCCGAGCCGCGGCTCCCAGAGCGCCCCCGGGGCAATTCGCCTCTTCCACCGCCCCGAACGCAACTTTATTGACGCGCCGGGGCCGGGGCGGTGCGCGGGGCCGCGCAGGCTGCGCGGAGCGGAGCGGGGCCGGCCGCCCGTGCGGCGCTGCCCGCAGCCAAACTTTGCCAGGGAAAACTGGGACGGGCGGGAGGCGCGGCCGCTCCGGTTCCGCCGAGCGCAGCGGAGCCCCCGAGAGCGGCCCCGAGAGCGGCCCCGGAGCTCGGCGGGAGCGGATCCGAGCGGGCACCGGGCGAGGCGGGAGAGGCGGCGGCCCCGCGGGGATGCTCAGCTCCCCGCCCGCCCTCCCTCCGCGGGGCTCGGCGGCCGCGGCTCCCCCTGCCGGCCCCGGGGGAAGCCCGGAGCGTCCCGCAGCGGCCCCGGGGCGCCGGGGGCACCGCCCGTCGTTCCCCACAGGCTCGGCTCGGCGGGGCGGGCAGGAGGGCCCCGCATCCCTGCGGTGCGCGGTGCGGACCGGCCCGCGGCCCGAGCGCGGTGTATCGGCTTCTGCTTGGCTCCTGAATAAACAAAGCGAACATATGTCCCATATTCGTGACAGATGGTTCAAACAGAGAACTATTTAGTGGTTTTCCCACAGTTGCTACTATGCACCGCTCCCCCGAAACCCAACGAAATGTAATTAGCCTAAAATAGCGTCAGCGTCCAGATTTCCTTATTTTCATATGTGGAAATTTTGATTCAGGTGTTTTTATGTTCTGGCTGCAACTACACGTGTTGCTTTTGGTTTATTTTTTTTTTCTTTCTATTTTTAAAAGAAGTCAGCATATATGTTCGGTGGCAGTTTTGTCAACAAGCTTTTTGGCCCATTTGACTCCAGGAATTCGCTTCTCCTTACAATAAATTTTGCTTAAAGGAATTTGAGTCGCCTCATGAGATGGGAGATGATCAGGCTGGCCACTTCTATAGCAAAAACTGGATGGCAGATGGAGCTAAACCTGTTGTAAGGTACTTCAAAACACTTATTTAAAAGCTTAGCATATGCCAGGATATGCAGAGTAGAACATTCATAGAACCCAAATGGATAGGGTTTATTTTTGCTTGCTTTGAGGTTGAGGGGTTTTTTTTTCCCTCTCTTGCCACTTTTTCTTAACAGATGGATTTGCATTTCTACCAAAAAAAGAATCCCAAAATCCAGGACTCACAACAAAAACAAAACAAAATCCAACAGAACCCGAAAAAAACCTGTGTAAAGTGGTTCTCTCAGTGAAATTGAGATAGTGATATCAAGTTGCAACTGATTAAGCCACAAGTTTTGTTGGTTGTTGAATGTGAAGAGGCATATACTATTATATGGTCACGAAGTCTATTATCTGCTGCACGTACAAGGATGTAATTGGAGGAACAAAGACAATGACCAGATTTCTGGAGTATTTCAGGATAATTAGAAGGTGCTAAGTTGGTGATAGCATTGACGATTCAAGACAGCTTCAGCTTTTCAAATAGCTGGTGTTTAATGAAACAAGTTTGGTCTTCCAAACACTTCAATAGAAATTGAGCTGGGTGATACAGAGAGATGATTTCTTCTTCGCTGGTAATTTTGACATCATTATGGCACACGATAAGCTCTGCATAGGAGTTATCTGTGTATCTAATACAAAGATAGTATAATTCTCCTGTCATTTAGAAGCCTAAGTCAAGAATAGCTACAACATTCACAGCAGAAGATAGCAACTGAAAATCAGCCTGAAATCCAGGCCTCTTTTTACAAAACCAGTCATGCATTAATGTCCTGAATACTTACATACACATACACACATATATACACACAAGTTATTGGGATTTTAAAAAGCAACACATTGTAAACCTCTGCGTTAACAACTACTTTTGCTGTTATAAACCACAGCTTTCATGGGGTGTTTAGTGTTACAGTAAACTGAAATTGCATTTTAAGTGTTAAAAGTTGAATAAAATGTTGCTGACAGTTCAGAAATAACAAAACAGCTGGAAAACATGGATCCAAAAATTCTGAATACTATCTAAACACTCCTCTTGCCAATATTTTGACTCATCTCTGGAAAACTACCACCCAAAGTGAGAAAAGGTTAAAAGGTTTTAATCGGGGAAAAGAAAAAAGTTTTAAATGCAACCATGTTCGAAAGTCAATATCCAAGAAGAAAGTCCATGCCATATACAGTTGGTCAGAGTATCCAACAGCTACACACTCTTTACCAGGACAGTAGATGTGAGAATGCCCCTTACATGCCACAAGGACATTTTCCCATAGCAGAATTTAACTTTTTTCTTTCCTTTTTTTTTTTTTTCTTTTTTCTTTTTTTTTTTTTTTTTTTTTCTCTTTCATAGATGGAATTATTTAGAAATTTCTGTTGCAGACAAAGCCCCATAAGCCACTCTGTTGCTGGAGTCATAATCCTTTGGATCTTTGCACAGTGTTTTCCAACTGCCTTTTACTTGCCCTGGGGTAAAATTAAGTCATTGAATGTTTTGCTGTTGATTTCAGTCAAACCAAGGTCTGCCTTACAGTTTGTATCTGTCAATCACTCAACTCATGAGTCTCTTCAGATAAAAGAAAAATGAAAGAATAAGCCACAACAAAGCACTTAATGCAAATATTTTAAAGATACTTAACCTTTTAAAAATATTCCGGTGGTCAAGTTTTATAAAATAAGTTTCAGAACTATTAATATAGCATAACACATACAAGGTGCAGCTGGTAAGGACAAACACTTCATTATATGAAGGATGACAACACAATCACCATTGGATTATTGTTTAAAGGCCTTTACACTATAAATAAAAATGTGGAAGGCAGAACCAACTACTTCAAGCTACTTGCTGCCAGCATTAACTGCCAGTACTTCAGTCTTTAGGTAGTTGTAGTTAGTGGTTTCTTTCTAGTTGGAAGCTGTTATACAGAGGCTGGTTTTCTTTCATTGGAAATATTTCACAAACAAAAGACAAAGTAATGTGCACACTGGGGTTATTCGACACTAAAAAACTTCAGTACAATTTGTGCTTCAACTCTTTTTTTTTCCCAGTAGGTTAAGGTGATTGTAACCCCTAACACAGTTTTAAGCTCCCTGTCACCTTGCAGCCTGGGCCCAAAAGCTCTGAATGCAGCAGCAGCATCAAGCGACAGCAGCCTGTCTCCATCCAGGCCATCTGCTCCTTGAGGCCGGGCATGCACAGCGAGCAAAATCAGAACTTTGCTGTGTTCGGTCCTACTGATGTCCTTCTGCCTCCTCCTCTGTATTTGAACTAATGGCAGCAAACTCTCAGGAGGTGTCAGGTGCAGAGATGCCTCCCTCAAAGGCAGTGGGCATTGTTTTGCAGCCAGTTCCATTTGCAAAGGCTGCAGTGTTGGTGCACTGCGTGGGGTTGGTGTGGCTGGCAGCAGCTTAGATGACAATGTACCCCCGAGCTGACAAGGAGGCTGAATTAATCCACTGCAAGGCCCAGGGTTAGCCTGCAGATTCCCTTTGCCATCTCTGCCCCAGACCTCCTTTAAAAGACTGAACACTGCAAGAAAATATTGAAGTTGGAGCCACTGAGCCCAGGGAACATTACACAGTATTATCTGCAGTGCCGCTAGGTATGTGGAGAGAAAGTATGCTGAGAATAAGAACAGTGCCATGAACTTTAAATACAATGCTTAGGGGAGTGAAGAGGTGAAGCAAAGCTAAAGCTGAACTAATGAGTCAGATCTAGCAGGTGGGGGAGAGCAAGCAAGTGATGGGAAAAAGTCTGTGTGCCATGGGAGCACAAAAAGTAGTGTTTACACAGGAGGTTTTCTTCAATATGAAAAAGGGAGAATAGAGAAGTTAGAGAATTACTAGGGACTGGGGGAACAGTCTGAACTGCATTTTTTGTCTTACATTTATCTGCTTACCATGAAGTCAAAGTGCCTTTTGGTGGGAATAAGGCAAGAAGGATTTGCTCAAGGCATTAAAGTTTTGTAAAGGGCAGATTAAATAACAGCGCTCCAAAAATCAATTTTGAGGGGCTTATGAAGCCTTGAATGGGCTTTTGCAGCACAAAAGCAAGATTGAGTTTTTACTGAACTTGTCATTTATTTGGGTTTAGAGCTTTCAGTAAGTATCAGAAAAAACATAAAACAAAAGCAAAGTAAGCAATAAGCATTCACACAGCAATCAAATAAAAAACGAGGTGCAATCTAGATTACTGAGTGACTTAATTGATGCAAAAGTATAGAAAAGAAAGTCACCGTTTCACATCTGCTGCCCCCATCTCCCTGTGCTTTCAGCAGATCTGGCAGTAAATTCCAACAGCTCAACTTGGCCAGGAAGTTTTTCCTAAACTTTTGTGTCCCTGTCCTCACCAGAAGTTGTGCTGATAAACTATCAAACCATCTGGAAGGAGGAAAAAAAAAAGAAGAAGAAAAAAAAAAAAAAAAAAAGGAGGGAAAAATTAAGCTTCAAAATTCAGTAGAATATATACAGAAACACCAAAAGAGTACAATACAAAGTCAGAGTTTCTGGTTAAGAAACACAACATACTGGTTACCCCTAAAACCTGAAAATGCTAATAGAACTGCAGCTACCTGTGAAGGTCTGTACCTTATAGAAGTGACTCAGTTTAACTTTAAGTAGTGCTATAAAGGCATAGACTCTGATACTTGCCCAAACTGGTAAGAAAAGTGTTGTTAGGAGAGGCCAGTCCCTGGATCCCTGGATTTAGGTTTTCTGCTTTAAAAATGGGGTAACACCGCCCCCTAGCCGCAGGCACGGACAGTGCAGGCTATATCGGGAAGGGATTCCCGCCGCCGCGAAGACAAGGCGCAGAATTCCGTGCCACGAGAGGATCCAGCAGCACAGACACTCGATGTGGCGCAGCTAAGTATAAAAGATGACCAAAAAGTGAAATGTCAGCTATTGAGCAGTAGTAATTCAGGTGCCCAGGGAATCTAGAGCAATACAATTCAGATGCCACAACACATAATTTGAATCTTCAGCTTCCGGATCCATTGGTCAGAGCACGGTGGTTATAAGGTCAGGGTTGTGGGTTTGATCTCCATATGAACCGTGTATTTAAGAGCTGACTCAGTGATCCTTCTGAGTACCTTCCAACACAAAATATTCCTGTGAAATACGCCAGCAGCATCAACCTTTAGCATCCCGGGCATTAACAACCAATGTGGTTCAACCAAGGCCAGTTTGGTGACTTGGAACCTTCCTTTTGTCTTTAAAATTTCAGTGATTACCAGTGTGGAATCCATTCGATCCTGAACCACAGGACAGGAAACCCTACCTTACACTACATAAAACATATTTACATTAATGAACCTCATATTTATTGCAGAAAAACTAGAGCTAGGAAATTACTTATTCTCATTGTCTATTGCTGTAAGAATAGAGCATCCTCACGTTTTAAAAACATAACTGCATGAACATTTCAAACCATTGAAATCAGATTCTTGATTTGGAAAATCCATGTTAAAATGAGAATGTGAGTATCTTGTATTTGCATACTGCTTCACTTACTCGTGAAGTGTAAGCCCCTCCCATTTTTAATTGAAAGTGATGAAAATTCTGTGTACAGAATGATGTGTCAAGGTGGTGAGATTTTCTGTTCAAACATGCACAGCTCTAGTGATGGGTATTCAGATTTCCCTGATACACACACACTTACAGAGCAAAGCACGTTAAATCAGAGAGGAACATTTTGCTTTCACTTTCTGTACATATCTTCTTCTAAATTGTGGGACTAAATCTGCCCTGACACGTGCCCTGTGTAGGGAAGTCAAAAAAGATGTATGGAGGTTAAAGCTGTTTTAGAATTTAGTGACCAAAGGCAAAATTATCATCTTGGATTTTCAAAGCCGTATTTTCTGTACATTTGCTAGAATAGCCCTGACGAGTGAAATAAATTTTTCTCCTGATGGTATCACCAAAATCGTAATTTTATTGGAAGTTTCTCCAAAGGTTACTGACTCTGTCAGTGTTAATTTCTGCAATCTCTGTTTCATCAGTCTTCCTCTGAGGTAAGAAATTTTGGGGACAAAAAGTCACAAGATATTTATGTTGGAGGTGAAAGGATATCAAGGAAAAAATGGAAGTGTAAGAAACTAGTGTTGTGAATGCCTTGAGAATTTTACTGAGAAGCCAAAACTGTCTCTTCTCAGATACCTGTAATCAGCTGCACGTCAAAGTATCTCTGGTAAAGGTGCAGCAATACTGGGGGTATTGTTTGCTTTGTGGGTTTTTTTTTCTGGGGAAGGTGGGGGGTTTTGTGCCTTGTTGGGATTTAAGGAGGGATTGGGTGTTTTTATAGTTGCTTTTTTTGTTTGGCTTGTGGTGGATTTTTTTGAGGGGGGTGGTTGGGGAGAGGTATTTGTTGGTTTGTTTACACAATTTCAAGAATAGTTGCAAAAACTTCAGAAAAAAATGAAAAAAACAGATCAGAATTTGAACTCAGAGCTTTAGTCATAAAAGATATTCAATAAGTAAGGGATGAAAAGGCAGTATTTCTTGAATCAGCAATGTCTCCCTAATTAACACATGCTCTTTTTTTTTTAATATAGTTTAGGAAGAACCTTATGATGAGATAATTCTTCTTTAATCCAATTGATTATCAGATAGAAACAGTGTTGAAAATCAAGACCTGTTTGTTCTATTAAAATACCCCATAATCCCATTATTTGGCTTCTCTGCTACTGCTGCAGAATTCTGAGGGAGCAGTGCACACACCAAAGCAGTGAACATGCCAGGCCACTCTGAAAGCCTGAGTCCCAACTATGGTGTTTGCAGGTTCTTCCCTTTTCTGTGAACATTCATTGCATCAACTACAGCTCTGTGTGTTCAGGAAGTTTCCCTGGTTTAATCGTGTGATGCACAGTGAAATCTACAGCACTTGTTTTAGATGGAAGGAGTTACCTGCTGGTAACACCAGTAAAGGAAGTTTCCTTCATGTCTGCATCTGTCCCGCAGTTTCAATGGCAGGATAATTCATGTGAAAAACAACAATGCAGACTTTAAAACTTGATCCTGAAAGTTTGAAAAATTTTTTAAGTTGCGTTTACATGTAACTGTATTCCGAATATTCCAGAATAAAATGTATCCTAACTCAGCAGTAAAAGTAACCACATGTGAAGGACTCCACACTGGTCTGTCCCTCTATGAGGGATATAAATATGGAATTATGGTTTTCTCCACACCAAATCCATCCCTGAGAAGCATTTCCAAAGGCCATACTTCTGAACTCAGCAATGGCTGTAGACATGAGCAGTTGAGCTGTATAACTTACTTTATAAATGCAAAAAGACTAGGAATGTTCAGCCCCAAGTAAGGAAAAGAAGCAAGTTTCTGATGAACTCATTTTCATAGGAATTTCTGAGTTACTAATTTATGAAAGAATAGAAAACTGTTTGCAGACAAAATGTTAAGATAAAATGTAAATACTTTATAGTAAATTTAAAGCTATAACAAATTACCTATACACTCACAGTGTGACCCCTCCAAGTTTCTGACTTGTTTAATTATCCAGTAGAACACTATTTATAACAAAATAATGCAAACTTGTTTAAACATGTACAATGATGGCACCTTGCCAGTATGAAATGTGAGCATGATGTTCACATAATTGCAAAAATCTAAAGCAGTTGAGATTAATATCATGGTTTCTGAATTTGATTATATTATAATCTTTATGACTGGAGCTAGTCAGGTTGTCTGTTTTATTTTCTTAAATTCTTCTAATTCTTGAAATATTTTCAATATGGAAAAAAAAATTAAGGTAACAGTTGTCACTATCTGCAAGTTCCGTGTCATCACCAAAACAATGGATTTCCTGTGATTTTTGAATTTGCCCTTTTTTTGAGGAAATTCAATAAAGATCTAGTTAATATTAGAAATATCAAAATTATATTCTTTCTATAATTTAAAAGAGTATTATTTAACGTTTATGTGCTTTGTGACACTTGTCCATACTCACTTTTAATCTACTGTAAACAGACTGAATTAAAGTGATATGCCAACCCTAAAGTACAAATTGCACAAATTTCAAAATTATTGATTTCTGACAGAGTTTGCAGGCATTAAGCAATACTTTTTCAGACATTTAAACAGCTCACTTTGACACAGAGACACTGTATTGAAGAAAAGCTGAAAATGTACTGACTGCCCGGTCAATATTAATTTAAAATTGAGCTTTAGATCTTTGCTAAAAGTGAAAAAAATTAATTTTTAAAACTCCTTTTATCCCTCTTCCTCGACCCAAATCACCATATTCTTACCAGATTTCAAGGTTTCAATCCAATGCTTTTGCAGAGAAGCCCAGTATCTTGGTAATTACAATGAGCAGTGAAATACTGTACTGACTCCTTGGAGTTAGACATAGTAGAGTTTGCTTTCCATCTTGTGGGTGGAATTATAAATTCAGCCTCACTCAGGTTTCCAACAGAGACCTTGAAAGAGAGGTGACCAAACACTTTGCTGCTCCATCTGAGATGATCTGGGACACAAGTACAGCAAACAAGTAAAATTACATGAAGGTAAGTGACTTCCTGCTAACAGAGGCTGGGGACTTTTTTGATATCAGGAAATGAAGGCTTGAAAGCACTGATGTTGGTATCAGAGTTTTCCTGTGCAATAAAAGGAGAATAAATGTTTGATGACAATAACTTAGACAAGAACAATGATGTGGCTGGGGCATGTAGGAGAGGAGTATTATAGTATCTAAAATGCTTAAAACGAAATTGCCTTTAAAAATCCCGTGTTTCTGACCAAAACTTAAAACAAGCCAACTTAAAATGACTAGCCTGGTTTTGGCCATGTAGAGTTAGTAACTGTTACAGTGCTGAGTTTGGATTTAGGGTGAGAATAACATTTATAACACACTGATGTTTAGTTGTTGCTGAGCAGTGCTTACCCATACAAGGACTTTTTTTCTTCACCCCATCAGTGAGGAGGCTGGGGGTGCATAAGGAGCTGGGAGGGGTCACAGCCAGGACAGCTGACCCCAGCTGACCACAGGATATTCCATACCATAGCTCATCATGCTCAGCATATATAAATTTGGGGGATAGCTGGCTCGGGACTGCTGCTTAGGAACAGGCTGGGCAACATTCTGTCTGTGGCAAGCAATTGTTTTTCATTTGCATCACTTGTTTTTTTTTTTTTTTTGGAGAGGTTATTTCTCTCTTTTTGTTAAATTTTCCTTTTCATTCCTATTTATTATTCTGATTTTAGTTATTAAACAGTTCTTTTCTCAACCCACACTTTTTTACTTTTACCTTTCCAATTCTCTCATCCCACTGGGGCAGGAAGACTGAGGAAGAAGCTGTGTGGTGCTTAGTTGCTGGCTGGGGTTAAACCACAACAATGACTCAACAAAAGTTTTCAGCTAAAATTTAATCACACAGTTTATTGGGGGGGAAAAAAAGTGCTAATTCAACTGGATTTATGTATCAAAGACGATAATAAAAGGAGTTTAGCTTTATTTTACTGTTGCTCCAGATGGTACTCAAAAGGGACTGAGAAGTGTGGGAGAAACCATTCTCTGTCTATGAGGGGTTTAAATTTGGAAAGTTTTGTATTCCAGGCAATTGCCAACTATTTCTTACAAGGTTCCATGACTTGTAAGTCTGGACTTCTCAGAGACAACAGTATGAAGAGCAAAGAAAAACTAATTCGGTGATTTTTGCTGTTTGCATCACTAGCAGGCAACTAAGCATTTGCTTAATTTGCAGAAAATTGAACAAGAGGACTTTGAAGGACTGGCAGGTTTAGAGACATGAATTTTCTGTAGATGTTTCAGACCATCTCTTCACTAAAAGATAAATTACCTTTCAGTGAAGATTTAGATATAACAGTAATATTTATAATACTTTTATAAGATTTTTATAATTTGTTTTAAAAGATAATTTATCAAAACAGGACACAAAAACCAGATATAGACTTCATTTGACCTGATAAGAAAAAGGAAACCCTCTTCAACTTCAACTTCCCAGATTGCAAGAGATAAACCTCATCTCAGAACTGACACCACTGTAGAGGTTATGAAAAGTAAACTGCACTATTTCAAGGTGCACTTATTCAGAATCCAAGAAGCAGTATGGAGATAAACCAAGTATCTTTTTTTTTTTTAGTAGCAAGAAAGATGTCAACCCAACCACTACATCCATATTGACATATGGATGTCAATAATTCACACTGAATTGCTCAGTAGGTTTTTGATACAATTATGTCCTATGTGGCCTACAGTTTGAGGATCCATATTTGTATAAAAAGCAATCTTTAGAATTACCTATTATAAATACAGTATATTCACACCCCATCTGACTGTATCCACTTAACTATGACAGGTGAGTTAGGAGCCTAATTGCTGTAGGCCCCCTACACATTTAATGAGATAAAGCACTACCTTTTTTCAAGCATTTCTTTCCAGGCTGCAGTTGTCAAGAAACCAAAACAGGAAGAAAAACTATGTGTATTTATAAAGTCTAAAGAATCTCAATCATTTAGTAAGATGAGGCATCTGTAATTAGTGGATTACCTAAGATAGAAGGCCCTTAGAATCCAGGTTAACAAAGTTTGATATCTTTGAGCTAGAATCATCAATTAAAGGACTTTTCCTGCTGTAAGGTCCCAGGAATTTCTGGTTCAAAAAATGATCCATCTTTTCGTTTTCAAACTTACCAATACTTATGACTGCCTCTTATTCAGCTTCATGCTACCTCAACAAACATAAAATTGTCTTATTCAGAGGAAACTCCTAAAAAATCTGAAAAAGCAAACATTGATCAAGCATGTTATATACTGAAATAATCTTCTACATTATACTCACACCCTCTCATACTTCAGGAGAATAAGTTTGAAAAACATTGGAGAACAGTAGAAGATATTAAAGTCATGAGATTTCTTGATCAGTCCCATCTTAGCGGTCTGCAAGAGCAGGTGCTTCACAAAGAAAAATCTCATATGCCTTTTTAGACAGTGTATGTTAGGTAGGAATACAATAACCACCATAACCCCAACCACTATGAATTGGAGAAGAAATACTTCTGAATCTCAATCAGGTGATCATTTTAACCCTGAACATATAGGTAGGTTAAATCCAGTTAATACCTGTCATCGTAAAAAATTGTTCCATTTTTGCCTGCTTCTAATCTTACCATTTAAGAAAGGGCAGTCCCCTTCTCCTATACTTTGCACCAAGAAGGAACATAAAAGTCCTGAGGAATGCAGAATAGAAGGGCTGGCATGTGGACCAGTTGGAAACATTTCTTTTTAGGGACTGTATAAAGAAAGTACACAAACAAGTTTCCAATTAAGCTTCCCTGGCAATGTCAGTAGGTATCTAAAGCTTTATATCCCAAACTTTATATTCTGACACATGATCTCTTCACCATGTCACACATAGCCTTTATTAATTTATAAATTTCCATCTGGAAGTAGTTCAGGTCCCTGCCTCCATGACCTTGTCAGTAAGCAGTTCCAGAGCTTTGCACAGATTGCCAAGAACCTTCTTTTAAATCTCTCATTTATTCATAATTGTTTGTAAGTATCTGATCTTGAAATAGTGTTATCCTTTAACATAAAAGTTGCCTTCCCTCACATCTCCCCCTACACATACTTATAAAGAAAACCATATGCCCTTCCAAGCTTTGTTTTGCTAGATAAGCTATTTTCATCTCAGCTGCGAAAACAGGTACTCCTTTCCCTTCAGCAGCCCACTCTGCACCTGCTGTGCCTCAATGTGGGTCATGGGAACTGTAAACAATATTCTGAGAGTTGTCTTACCAACGCCTTGTAAAGCAAAATTAACACTTTATTAACAGTCTTCACTGAAGATTCTTCATCCAGTATACCCTGAAACTGCTGCATGGCCATGACACAATGATGGCTCATGGTCCACCCCTCCTGATTAATGCATTAAACCTCTTCCCCTCACTATTGACACCAGTTATCAAGACACCAAGTTATACTAAAAGAACATGATATTAATTCCCAAGCACCTCCCTCTAGTTTCTATGCTAGTAGGTTTCCATTTTGTTGGTCCATGAGGTCATTTATTTTTTCTGATACACTAGTCATTCCAGTTTTGTGTCATCTCTTAATGCCATACCCATTCTCCTTCCTTCACCAAGTTAAAAAATACTACTTAAATCAGTGTCAAGATCAGTCGTAGAGGAATTCTACTAGCAAACTCCTTTCATTTTGATATTTTCATTTTTAACAGAACCACATTTTAATATAATCTTTTACTAAGTCCCTCTTCCACCTTCAGTGCTTGCATTAAAGCGCATCTTTTCCACCCTCAGTAACTTCCTATAACAAACAATATAATGCCTTATTTGGATCAAGGTAGATTAGGTCTACTGCATTGCTCTTCTCTGGGACAATTATCTTATCAAATAAAGATATTAAGTTACTCTGATACAATCCTTCCTTGATAAAATCATGTTGTAGTTTTTCCGACTTTCCATTTACTTCCAGGTTCTTGGTAATGTTTTTTTCATTCAGAATCTACTCTTAAGACCTTGCTTGGTGTTGAGGTCAAACCATCACACCTGGATTTATTTGACCACATCTTTTCTTTTTCATGAATATGGAAAATAACATTATTAGTGTTTAGTTGTATTGAGATAGCCCTGAATTGAACAGATACACATAAAATCCCTACAAATGCATTCAGTGCAAATCAGCACAAATCAGCATTGCAGGATTCTTCCCATGCCCTGAAATGTTTTGGCAGCAAATAGGCTCTGTTTAGCTGAGAGCTAATTTGGGGAAAATTCCATTGTTCTGTGTCCCTTAAGCACTTTTTTTTTTTTTTTTTTCCTTCTTTTTAGCACTGGAAGATCTAACAGCATTCACAACCAACAACAATTGCTTTGAAACTGGTATTTAAGGTACGTTTATTTATTTTAGCGGTGGAATAGCAGGGTTAAAAGCATCATCAACGGTAGCTTCAATATTATATATATTTTAAAAGAAAGAGGAATAGGCTAAAACATGCATGAAAACACATATGAAAGCACTGTGTGTTATTCACTTTCATAAACTCTGCTGTTTCAACTATGGATATTAATTTTGTATTCAAAGAACTGACTTAGTGCAGATATTTTAAGTATTCTGATTTATTTTTCAAAATGAGAAAAAAGTAATTATTGTAAAAAGAGTAACATTTTTGCCTCTTATTCTAATTCACTTTCCTTCTGTTATCTTCTTTCTCAAAAGACAAGCTGTGAAAAGACAAACCCAGCAGAATTATTTATATACTTTTCACACAATCTGTGAATAGACATGTTTAATGCTTCTGGAAAGAAGTGACTGTAATACAATGCAAATTATTAATTTATGAATGTGGCACAGTTGATAATACATCCTTACTGCAGCTGTGACTTTCTACTCTATTTGAATGGAATGTTTTTATTATCCTGCCTATGCTCTGAGTCCTGGCAGATGTGGGCAGATGTGTGCCATGAAGCCTTTGAAAATTTCAGGATTAAAGGTAGCTTGTCTTCCAGAAGCATCAACAGGAAGGAATATGGAAGGGATAGAAACCTAACTCTAGGTTCTCTTTTTTATTCCACCTTTAAAAAAGATGAAATTACAGCATAACACCAGGATCAATAGGCAGTAAAGTTTATGTAGTGTTATTTATCATTGTTAAGTCTTTATTAAATATGTACCTCTGCCTGCAAAGGGCTGTGCAGAGGGCATATTTTTATAGAGATATATTTATAAGATTGGATTTTACAAAGCATCAGCTTGTAAAACCTGCAGGTAGAACATACCTTTTCCACAATATCCTCAAGGAAAGAAGTATTCTGAGAACTGTTCAGGATACTTTGAAGGGAGTGAGCACAATTGCTCTTTTCTTTTCTTTTTTTTTTTTTTTTTTTTTTTTTTTTTTTTTTTTTTTTTCAGAATAAATTATTAGAACTGAAACTTTCTTAGAAAACATTTTGTCACCAAAAAAATACCATCTGGCCTTATTTTTATAAGAGGTTTTATGAGACCATGAAGTTTCAATGCAGCAAGTTTTCAGATTCAGGGTCTGTGTTTTAGTCAAACTGAGACAGCCCTTCCTCAAACCTTCTTGGTCTGGGCATTTGCATGGAGTGTGGAATAGTTGCTGCTGCTGCCTACTTCAGCCCACGGGCATGGATCTAATGTTTCTGAATGTAGCTTCCATTGGTGCCAACTTAGGGGTAACTAGTATTGATGTAAAGCAAACTACAATTTCCCATATAAATAATTAAGAAAATTTATTATGAAAATGCAAATCCAAATCCAAGGCTGTGTTTTGTACTGTGATATGCAAGTCCTGATCTGAAAAATTTTTTCATCATTAAGCAAGTTACTCGCCTTATGCCAAGATAAATAAGAGCTCTGATATATATTTCAAAATGAGAGCCTCATTTGTTGCTTATCCAAATAGTACAGAATAGCAAAGTATAAAAGTTTTAGTATAGACTCTGACCCAGTAAAAGAAACAACTGAAACATATTTAAGACTCTAAAGCACTGCAGAGGAACAATGTGGATACCTGTATAACAGCACAGTTACCAATTAGCAAAGAAAGCAGGTGGTGTGTTCTCTGACCAAAGAAAATAGAAAACTTAGATTTAAACCCATAAAAGAATAATCTTTGCTTTAGTAAGCTAAAGGATCCAGTGAAGCCTTTCCAGATGGAATTAAACAAAATCTTGGATATAAGACTCAAACAGAGATATCACAATGCAAATAGCAGGCTTTGTCCTTATAAAGAACATCTGTTGTGAAGTTGTTTACATTCCTACCAAAGTGGAAAAGGGTATCACTAATTCTCCACTGCAGCCAGGCATGTAATGGGGGAGTACAAAGTTACTGCTTAATATTTTTTAATAAACACACAGAGCTTTTCACGAACTCACAGGGATTTGGGGCAAAGAGAAACATTCTCATTTCTCCTGATACTCATTTCCATATAATTTCTCAGGGATTTATTTCTCTATTTTCCATTATTTTATATTTTATTACATGAATTTTGTAATCTGTTTCCCTCCTGTTGCGAGGAGGAAACAGGGTGTCCATTCATGACTGCCTTGCTGAGCACTCTACTAGAAATGGAGAACTTCCAGCCTGTGGGCCAGGAGTCTGCTCTCACTCTTCCAGAGATAAAAAACTAGACTGTTCTTATCCTGAGTTCCTCAGGAAATTTGAGATAGGCCATAAATTATAGGTTATTACTGGATTTTAATATTTCCCTTCTCTGTTGTCCTGCTCTGGGTTTTCAGAAGTAGTTGGGGTAGTTTAGTGGCCAGCAAGAGCAGGAGAAGCAGCACACAAAATGCTCTTGATTTACACTGGAAACACTTTATTTGATGTCACCAAGTTACATTACTTGCTGAATTTTAACAATTTCAACAAAGTTTTAAATAACAGAGTTAAAGCCTTGCTGTTTAGAAGTGGCATTTTAAAATCAATTTTTAATAAGTCTGTGATTTTTTAAATGCTGATTTATGATAAATAATTACTGGGTTTCTCACTATTTGTGGTTTCTCTCCAATAGAATTGCTGTTCAGCATTACATTCCAAGTGGTTAGAGCGCTCTCATATATATTCTTGTTTTTAACATTTACACACACACACATATATATAGGCTATTTCCTGTAAAGGAAAGAAGACTTCAGCACTGAATGCAAAATGACAGCTGTGAATTTATGCCACAGAACAATTTGACTTTATTCCTTCATGTGAGGTAGACAAAAGTACTTGCCAAATACAAAGACCACCAAGAGCAAAGGAAGACCAGAGAGATGTAGGTTGGTAAGAAGGTTTGCTATAAATAAAACAGTTCAAAAGTAAGCAGTGTAGTTTGTATATGGAAAAAATAATACTAACAGTGCTTAAGACCAAAAGACAAAATTTATTTGTAACAATAATCCTACAATTTCGAGTTCTTATCATGCATTTCTTATGGTGATTTCTTATGAAGACCATATTGCACCGTCTAACTTTTACCTTATCACTTCTTTACTTTTGCCTCTATTTTTTGGCTTTTAGAAAAACAATTTGTGAAACAATCTGAGTGTATATGGTTTAGAAACAAGTTACAGTAATGCTTTTTTATAATGCCTTGAAATTACAAGCAAAATCTTTCTTTTCTTCTCCCCACACAAACTAGAGAAGAAACTTGTGGAAGAAACTTTACTATCAGCACAGCAGCCTGATTACTAAGGGCAATTAGTAATTTTGAAGAACACTAAAAAGACATGACCTGATTAGAGCACAGTGATTAAGATACAGATATAGATTAAGATTAGGACATACTGATATGACCGACAGAATGAAATTAAAGTCACCTTTCTAGCAGCTAGTGATCTACCAAAGATCTTGTGCTTTGCAAAATTTAGAGTCAAGCGAAGGTAATGCACATTTTATTTTTATCCTGAAACATTTAGGTTTGTCCCATCTCATCCCTTTCCATGGGAGCCAGCAACTGCACACCTTTGATCTGGTGGACTTGATCCTGATTCTGAAACCACTGATATAAGTTTCACACATGTGGTTAAATTTACATAATCCTGAGTTATTGTGAGTAATTTTTCATATGAAAATCAAGCACATGGCAAATAGCTGCAGGAGTCAGAAGCTATGAAGCTTAATGTCAAATACTTGTCCCACTGTATTTTATTCTGAAGGAAACTCTTAGAGAACTAAGAGAACATGTTAATCATGCTGAATGGTCATTCTCAGACAGTGAGAAGTGCAGTTGGAGTCAGACTCCTCTTTCTGGGGAGAGCAGCTCCTTTGCCATAATTAGAGGCGATGAAGCACCCTCCACAAAACACAGTCGTTCCTTTAATAAGTGGCACTGAACTCTAGCCCAGCCTACAGCAGCCTTCTCAGCTTCAAACAGAAATGCACTCAAGTCTCAAAAACTTCAAAGAAAGCTTTTCATTTTATTTTCTCCTTGATCCACTGATAGAGCAGTTCATTTTCTTGAATTTTTTAAAATGACTTTTTGACTCATCAGACCTGTGTAACAAATCACTGTCTCAATCACCAAATGTTCTCTTTTGACTCATCTGCTTTTCCTTTGGCCTTTGGGTAGGAAGCTTCACTTCTGAAACATTTTCTAAATTCACTTTTGTGAACTCATCCCCCTCAGTTGCACTTTGTGCCATTTAAAAAAAATAGTTGCATTTCCTGCAGCATAATGTGCTAGTTTCAGAGTTTTAAATTTCATCAGAACCCACATTTTCTTTCTTAGAGCAAAGTTTTTCCTTTAAAAAACATCATTTTCTAACACTCTAACAGCTGTAACATGGTCCCTTTTAAGCAGTAAATGCTGTAAGATTTTTCCAGAATTCTGTTTCATTCTGCTAACTTAGAACAGCTTTTTCATTAATGATGTGTTTGTACTCTCATGTTTACTGTTTTGGTTTTTGATGGTCAAAGACTTTCTAATTTCTGAACTTTGCTGCTGCAGTCTATACTAAGACAGTATCTCCTCAGAGGAAAACTATAACAACACAGGACTGTCAATAATCCTAATATTTTTCAGTGTTAAAAAGGCTGGAAATCTATAAAGTTTCATTCCTCCAGGCTTTTTATGCCGCAAAGCAAATAGGCAAACTTCACATAGTTATTCTCTGCAGGGAATGCAGTCAATCCTTCCCAAGATGTAAAAGCAAACCCTGTAATGTGAATTATATTTTCAACCAGGTGCTTACATTCCAGGTGTACCATCCAGTAATGGACAAAGCAGAACATTGCAGGGACTCAGAGCATTGTAAATTTTTTCATAATTATGCTCTAGAAGAGCATTAAATGGGCTGTGTTGTAATCTTTGCTCTAGAAGAGCATTAAATGGGCTGCATTGTGATCTTTGCTTACTGGGACTAACTGAAACAGAAACACTGCCTATTTTACACTCAGGGTGAAATGCAACCGAGCTGAATCTGATCGCTGTAAATTCCATAGAGTCAACCTTACCATGTTCTCCTGTGTGATAGCAGATTTTAGCCTATTTTCTTAACTTCTCAAGTTAGACATCAGTCTTCAAAAGATCAGTAAAGCTGAGCAGATGTGACATTTAGAAAGGATGGTGGTCACTCCATGGAAAAAGGAAGCAGTAGAGAAAAACAGCTTCTGAATGACAGAAAACAAGTATGGAGCTTATGTTCCTAGAGACTAAAACTCCCCAGATCCTGGGTCAGAACCAGTTTGGCAGGTGTGCCCATGTTTGATGTGACCCAGTGTCATCTGGCTCTTTCCTTCCCCAATATCTTCTTCTCTGCCGCTTCCCTGCCGGCCTGTTCCCAGTCTTTGTTTTCCATTTGGCTCCCCCAGCCCGTCACCCACATTTCCCTGTGCCCGAGGTCTGCTCTCAGTGCCATTTCTGCAGCCTCTCCTCCCTGTGTGTCCCGTGTCCCCTCAGTGTGTCCCCTCAGCCGTGTCCCCTCCCTGTGTGTCCCCTCAGCCGTGTCCCCTCCCTGTGTGTCCTGTGTCCCCTCACCGTGTCCCAGGCTCTGTCCCGGGCCTGAGGGCCGGGCTGTGGGGCCCTCACAGAGGGCACAGCTCACAGAGCCCACGGGCCCCTGGAGCAGCCAGGAATGAACCTGAACGCTCTGTTCCAGCAGATACAATTCACAGAGAAGCAGGCAAGGGAGAAGAGGAACTTCATCCAACAAGGTCGGCCCCGTGGGTGCCATCCTGAGGGGCCTCCCCATTCCCCATTCCCGAGGATGAGTTCCCTGGGGAAAGCTTGGCAGAGCCAGCGTGGCTGGTTCTTGCCCCCAGCACGTTTCTATAAGGATGTGATGTTTACAAACTGAGCACATACTCTTACAGGTTTTTGTTGTCTTGCAGCTAAATGCGACATAAATAGAAGTTATGAAAGAATTAACCAAATAAAAGAAGAGCTGAGCGCTGCAAAAATTAACTTAGAAGCCAAGGTGAGGAAGCATATTTATAGTGTACATAATAATGAAATACATTATGTTTACAAATACACGGCCTATTCTTTCAGGAATAGATCCAGGAGCACTTTGGAGCAGTGTGCTTCACCTGCTGAGTAGCACAGCATGGAGGAAACATGCCCTGTGCCCTTCTGTAGTAAAAAAGTGTCTGTCAACATCCTTCCTCCCACAGGCCTGACCCGTGGGGCTGGCCCCTGGCTGTGTTCAGGGCAGGATGACTTTTGGGGCACGGTGTGAGATACCCTGTTACAACAGTCCTACAACCTGTTACAGCACTTTCCCCCAGTGTACAGAAGCCACCCCTTGGTAGCCCAATGCCATTTATTAATGGCCTTTCACAGAAAATATATGGAAACATTCCCTGTGTTTATTTCACAGGATCTTGAGTCAGACTGAAGATGTTTCTGTGAGCTTACAGCTAAGGCTTAGAAGCCCTAAGTGTTTCTCTAGAGAGGTCCAAAACAGAAGAGTTTCAGAATCTATTTAGTGATTTTATTACTCTTTCAATTTAATCAAACTGCAGATGTGTTTTCAGATTAAGCCACCAGTTTTGCAGAGTTTTTTCACCAATAACACCTGTGGTTGCTAATTATTTAAAAATCCATTTGCTTGCATCTGAAAATTAGGTCTAAATACCCTCCCCTGTGCTCTTAAGTGTCTGTGCTGACAGAATGTGTGTTCACAACAGGAAAGCATGTGGAGCCTCCTTTGAAATCAGAACTGTTGGATCCTGTCATTTACACAAACAACATCAAGAACCTTTGGGAGATTGCCTCATCTAGTTGTGAAAATAAATGTTTAGGGGAGGACTTTCATCCTTCCTAAAACAGTCTCCTCCTTTTGTAAAGGACTGTTTATATATATATATACATATATATATAAATAACAACATTGCTGAGAAAGGATCAGACTAGAACTCATTTACAAATATTTACTTGTTGCAAATTGAGACTATAATCATGCAGGCAGTTATTTAGACACTCACATTTGTGCCTGCCACACTCTCAGAGCCCAAAGGTACTTTAAAATAGTAACTTATTTATCCAACACATATTATACCTCGATGCTGCTTGTTAGATGAAGTCCTCAGTAGTCTTAAGTTTATTTACAAACATCACAATTTTATGTTTCTACTACTAATTTGTTACTGATGCATTGTGATTTATATTCAAGGTTTATGTGGTAGGTCCAGAAGGTCCCGAGAGTAGAGCCATTATTGTAAATGACTAATGGGAAGAGCTGAAGAACTATTCCTAATTAAATTTTATGTGCTTTACTGACCAGTATTAATAATATTCTCACTGATGTCCACAAAAATACATTTTCCTTGCTTGCCTACTCTGACATTGATTCATTCATAGGTAGGAAATGATACAGAGAAGTAGTGGAATAGAGAAATGCATTTCAATCAGACTGTATTTAGGTTGAAAGATTATATAGTTATTGACATTATTTAAAGTAATTTATTTTTCAGTACAGGAATTAAGTTTACATGTGTCTGCAATAGTTCATGTAATTCAAATAATATTAAATAATGCTGTTCAGCTGATGCTGTTCAATTTATCCCACACCAAATAACTGCAGTTTTTTGTAAGCAACATATCCAACCACATGCATGCACAGCAGCTGATGCCTGACCAAGATGATGAGACTGAGTTCGGAAGTTTTTTGACATCTATTTCACAGACACTGCCTGTGGTCAATCAAAGAGTGCTAGGAAATGCGATTTTCCCCTCTCTTCTGTAAAACCAGGTAGCATGTAATTGGAGCCCAAATTACAGCATTTTGCTGTTTGTAGCTCAATGACTTCTTAAAAAAAATTGGCTGTAAATGCATAGATGAATTTGGGAACTTACAGATGGAGAAACTGCACTGAAGCTAGTTGTGTACAGTATTACAAATACAGTGGTGTAAGACCACCTACTCTCTTTGTGTTAATAGATGAAATAAATTCTGAGCCAAGCATGAACTGCTCACTTGGCATGCTGGACATATCAGGGATGAGGAAAAAATCTAGTCCTTTACTTTCTAACTGTCACATCCTAGTCTTTGGGCATTTCATTCCACTCTTCTATTTTGATCAGATGCACTTCTTCTGTGCCCTCTCCACAATCATGTGCATTATTTAACTTTAAAATATTTTCATTTTTACCACTGTAATACTACTCTTATTTGGTCTTTTCTGCTTCTACACACACAAACATTCGTGTATCAGCCTAACTATTCAGTTTAATTCCTGATACTTACCCTGTGCCTTTGCACTCTGTGGTAAAATCTAACTTGCTTTCCCTATTCATTGCTCTGAGTCAAGAGAACTTGACACTCTATCAAATAAATGATTCTCCTCCTTTAAGACTCTACAACACTTAGCTGTTTCCTATTTGTTATCATTATAGTTCATCCCACCACGTATCTGCACTTAGTTTAGATGATGATACAGTAGAAGGGCTGGAAAAATGAGAAGTCTTCAGCAAATTTTGAAAATGCAGTGGTTGAACAGCATACTCTCCTGTGAGATAAATTAATGGTTAAAATTAATAAACTTCTAAATAAACCTGTGTGCAAAATCGAAGTTTAGGGCTTGGGGGGGTTTATGATCAAACTGTCAATAATAGTCAGCTAATTCTTATTAACCTTTCTCAGCTAAAAATTCCAGAAACTGTGCACGGAAAAATATCCCACTCTCCTTTGCATATTCCATAGTAGCACTGCAGAGTGGATGACATGGACAGTCATTCAGCCAAAACCAGGATGCTTGGATCCCTGTCCCTTGATATTATTGTCTAGTTGGGTTCCTGATGAGCTTTACACAGTGAGATGGAGGACAGGCAACAGATTATGTTGGCTAAAGGATCCCACGTGGTCAATATTTTTCCTGGAAAAATTTTCTCCTCAACCTAGAATATTTGAAAATGCCATTTTAGATAGACCACTAAATGAGTTTTTCAAAGAAAGGAGACTTTTCAAAATCTTAGCAGTATACTGAAAGGTTATTGAGGGAAAAAAGATGCTTTTGTTAGTCCAGCAGCTGTGCCAGCTCTTTTTAAACTAGACCAAGATGTTTGTGTACAATTTCAGTGTAATAAAACAATAACCTTACTTTATTTATTTATTTTTTTTTTTTCTTTTGGAAGGTTCAGCATCTGTCTGTAAAGCAGTTCAATGTAGAAATTCTGAAGAAACGTGAAGACACCTTAGAAAAACAAAAAGCTGAACTTATTAACCAAAGAACCAATCTTCTTCAAGTCATTGTATGTTTCCAGCTGTGATAGTCACACAGCTCTTTTCTATTGTACAAGAGCAATCAGCTTTACAAATTTAAAATCTGGAAAAACTAATGTTTTAAATCAGGATTTTAAAATTATTATTATTTTAGTATATGTAACAATGATAGATACATTTTTGCATTTAAACTGTGATCTAAGGTAGTGTATGCTTCATTTTATCTCCAAAGCTGATTTTATATTCTTGATTTCATTTTCTAACGTTTGCTGTTCTATGACTGAACTCCAATTCTGCAAGATTATTTCCTTTGTAAAAGTAAGCTAGGGAAGCCTCGCCTTAAATTGGATTGCCTCATCCCCAGTAAAAAATACTGAAAAGGATCAAAGGAAAATCCCGGGGAGGCCCACACCACATTTTAGCAAATGTAGACAGTTTAGCAATCCTGCCATAGCACACAATCTCTTTGATGTCAGACACACCTCACCACCTCTTCAAAGGTAGCTACTTACAACAAGTTTTCCAGTTCTCTCAGATGCTAACCTGAATATTGCCTTCCTCTTATTTGTTGAGGCTTCTTGGATCTGCACATATGAAGAAATACCACAGAGGAGTCTTTTCTGCATATGTATTTGCCCTTTAAATCAGCAGAGCTAAATTTTAAGCATTCAGTACAAACCAGTATTAAACCTAAATCTTTAGGCAGGTATCTTTTTAACTAAGTCATATTTCTGCATCACCCAAAGTATTCCTAGTATATGTGTAAAGTTTGATATGCAAGTTCTTTTTTTCTGTATATAGAAGTCATTTAATTTGAATTAATTTAGCAATCAATTCAGATTTCTTAGAAGGAATTCAATATAACCTTACTCTTCTGAATAGTTTTTTTTCCCCAGAATATTGAATTGTGATTTTCTATCAACAATAGCATTCTTGGTAGTTATAAAGGGAATTAAAATGTCTGCATTCTGCAGAGGGTTAAAAACCACTTTTATTTAGTTTAATAACAAGTTGAAAAAAAAAGAACTGCTGTAGTATGCTAGTGACTTTAAACAGAATTTTCTAATGTCAATACAAGAGTTGAAGTGAAAATCTGCTGGTTCAAGTCTATAACAATGTATTGATTTTTTAAATGCTCTGCTATCAAGAATAGAACCCTTCATCTTTACAGGAAAAAAATTTAAAACAACAAGCATAATGATAGAGCTGTAGACTACTTTTGTATTCTTATAAGAAAGAGTAAATATTTTCTTTATTTTTACTCTTTTTTTAAAAATTTATTTACTTTCCTACTACAAATTTAAGTATAAAAAACAACAGTATGTCTCAGGCTGCCTCACTTAACAAAGACCTTCTTTTTTTTCACCTGAACATTTAGTCTTCCCGTTATTTTTTTCAGGCAGATGCAAAGAGAAAAATTACTGAAGAGGAAGATAATTTTACCAGAGAAGTTACAGAGTTTAACAATGAATACGGACTAACAAGTAATAGAGATATTCTTATTAAAAAGAAAGTCAAGACTGAAATAAATGATTTAGAGAATGAGGCAGCTCTGCTGAAAAATGGTAAGTCTTATATTAAAACAGTTTATCTTGGATTAACACAAACCAATAAAATATAGCTGTGCAAACCAGTCATTTTAATTTCATTCCCCCACTGTCTGGAGCTTCCTTTTAGGACTGAACTGAAAGAGCCTGGTCTGACATACCAAGCATAATTAAAGGCTCTTCTGTTCCCTATCCTCTTCAACCTTTCTGATGTGAGCACTGCGCGGAGAAGCCAACCTGAAGAGGCAGTTCCAATGTCTAGTTCAGCCAGCACAGAGCTCACGGTCACACACAGTGACTGAATTAAGTTTAGAATCACCTGTAGTTGAGCCCTGCACATTTCCTTAGTTTCAAAAGAATTGTATACACAGATGTCCTGTAGGATTGGCCTTTACTGCCACAGTGTAACTTGTTTTCAGTTAAAGTACAGAGCATGAGATCTCTCAGAGCACAGGGTGACAGTGCAGGGCAGCCCCTCTGCAAGGAAATCGGGGTCGTCATGGTTCACAGGCTGAACGTGAGTCAACGACATCAGAATGCCAACACCACACTGAGACACAAACAGAGTTCTGACCTCTAACACATGAAAATAATTCCGCACTCTATTTGGGGCAGTTAAGCTCTGAGCTGGAGTGCTGTGCATCTCATTTTGATCTTCTACTTCAAAAAAAAAAAGTGTGGACCAGCTGGAGAGAGTCTACATAGGACCAGTGAGAGTGATCAGAGTTCTGGAGCACATGAGAAGGAGGAAAATGAAAGAATTGTGACCATTTTAAGCTATTAAGGAAAAGACTGATGAAAGATGGACATCAGTCTTCAGATTGTTTAAGTGTCCTGTAGAAAGGAAATACATATATTCTCTAAACCAATAGTGAACTGAATAAAAAGCAACAAGTGTAAAGCACAATAAAGGAGAGTCTGTCTGACAGCTTAGGAATCTTTCTAGGAACAGTGGACAACTGAAGCTCTCTGGCTTAGAAGATTCCATTACCAAAGGAATTACGAGTGTTCATTACCAAAAGTCTTCAAAAAAAGGCCAAACCAGCATTTTTCAGAAGCAAGAGTTAGAGCTGATCCTGCTTTCAGGGGAAGAATGCATTAGATGATCCTGCAAAGTCCATTCCAGCCTCATGATCTGTCAAGTGACAGCACTTTCAATTCCCATATCTGCTGTAAAGTTACTGAAAAAGGACTGTCCACTGGAGTTTGCTCTAGGTAACACCTTCTTTCTTATTTCCTGTGGCTGTGGAGCTGAATTTACAACTGAAAAGTCTGTATTTGGTGTCAAGTGCTGCTTTTAACATATGATTTTTACATACTCAGGCAGAGCTGGGCAGTTAAATGATCAGCAGTACCTGAGGGGTGACCAAAATTCTTCTCTAAGTTCAGTTGCCCTCTCAATTCCATCCTTTAATTGCACCTTTTTTGAGGCACAGCTTGTCTTTCTCTTTGCTACACTCCTGGGCACCATGACAACTCTGAAGTGAAAAGTTTAAGCAACTCATAACAAGGAAATTATGTGAGGGCCTCCAGTTGGTAGAAAAACAATCACAATTAATTCCAGATGCTGTCTGATAGTAAGGTTCAAGTATATAAAACACCAAAAATACTAAGAAAGGGGGGGGGTTTTCTGTCCTGCTGAGAGGTGTCTGTTCTCCACCTATTCAATCAGTCATCTTCCTTTCTTTATAGCTGAGTTAGCTCTAAAGCAAAACATTCTTTTTATGGCCAGACAACAAAATATGTTGAACAGCTCAATAACATTAAAAAAATAATTTTCTTTCATAGCTATGAATACATTATATGACATACAATTTCCTGTGAACTGTATTACATATGAATTATTTTAGTTTATTTTGGTTTTATATTTAAGGTTCTTTTGACTAGCTGAAGATTGGTAGAAGTAGTTAAGAATATTTAAGATTGTATCATGAATGCTAAACCTGCAATGCATTTTAATTTAAAACGTATTTTTTCTTAGAAATGGAGTCAATGGAACATAAAAATGTTCAGTTAAATGCACTCCAGCTGCAGAAGAATGAATTAAAGCAGGATTTATTTACTCTCCAAAGTGAGCTCAAAGGTGTGCCTGATAACTATTTCTTGTGATAATTATTTCTGGCTTGACAAATGCTTTTGAAAAATGTTTTCTGTCAGTTTTATTTTCTCAAGCAAAAGGAATCATAGTAAAAATATTTTAATTTATTTTAACAATATGTAATGCATCACTTTTAAACATGATTGCAAAAAATATTATGGATTTCAATGAGATTTAATTGAAATGTCATTGATACTGAGGTCTAGAGATCTGCTGAATCATGAGCTGTAAATAGGAAAGAAAGTTCTGCTTTTGCTGGTAAGTCATATACTAAAATCTAGAATTAAATATTTCAAAGAACTTAAAATGAACATAAATATTGTTTAAAATCTGTGTCAAAGGTGATCACAGCAATAGGGAATATTTGGAAATCTGAATTAAAATAATATAAATGAGTGCTTTAGTATCTTTTTTTACTGATATCTAAGTAAGGTGTCACAGTACGAGCTAAGAACAGCAGTAAATATGGTCCTAAATTGTTTGGGAAAAGGAAAGAAATTTTCTAGATTGCAATATGTGATTACAATAATAATAAAATATTTAATTTTCTTAATTTAGATACCTCTACCCTTCAAAGAGCTTCATGAAGAAATATTAGAAAATATAAATTTAGAATATGTAGAAGGTCTTTGAATATGGATGATTAATATATATTTATAGGGTAATTCTGATTTCATGTTTAGACCTTGAGAAAGTAATCAGAGAGGCTGAAAGAATGACGAAAGATTTAGAAGCAGAAAAAGTTCAAGTCACTGAAAAACCTCAGACTGATCCTGAATGTTTAAGGTAAAAGCCTCATGTTGATTAGTTCCTAATTTGATTTTAGGACTGTAACTGCAGTCTAGGCCTGGTAACAATGACTATTTTACTTTTCATGTACAATATTCCTTCTGAAATCAGAAGAACCATTCATTTTTTATCAGACAGCCCCAAGTCCTGTTGTTGATTACAGTCCTTCACTCTCACATGCACACTCCAATGAACTCAAAACTGAAGTGCTTGCAGGGATGTCAGTCAAACCCAGAGGAAGAACAAACTGCTGCTGCTCATGTGGAAGATCAGTTCCTGAGGTCTTGAGAAAATGGTGCTGATGCACAAAGTACTGATGAACTCTAGCCAGTGGTAAACTTATTTCTGCTGCCTGGCTGTGCCGAGTTCATTACAGTGGACTGGACTGGCCACAATAACCTCCTTGGGTAGCTGGGGCCTCTATTGGAACAACTAAATGCAGATTTATTTTCCCTATGATCTCTGCTATGAGTTCTAGTTTGCCTTTTAATTAAGCTGGTTTAAAAAAAAAAACTGAAGACTTAACCAAGAGAGAATGGAAGACCTTGCACAGTCTCCCCTAGCAGTGAAGTTTTCTTCTCAGGAACTGAGTGGTAACAATTCATTTCTTGTCTGTTTGCTGAACTGAAACATTAGGTTTTCACTTCACAGAAAATAATGTTGGTTTTGGGGGTTTTATTTTGAAATCTCCAAATGCAGAAAGCCTAATATCAGAGAATTGACGTTTTTCCTATATTATGATTGTCCAGATGAAAGTGCCTGGGAATATTTAAAAATAATAATAGACAATGTAAAAGAACTCCTCTTTATAAAGTTAGTCCAAAAGATTCCCTAAGCCTTTGACAAAAATAAATAAATATAGTGTGGATTTTTTTTTATCTGAAAACTTTCAATGGGAAATTATAACTTTGCAGAGAACCCTGAGCAATTTTCTGAAAGACGATTTGGTAATGATCCATTTTTTGCTGAATATCTGTTTTTGAGAGAAAATGATATATCAGCCCTATTACTAACTCTCTTCAACCTCTTACATGGTGTTGAGACATGGCCAAAATCCCCTCAGCATAAAAATTAATTAGCTCACAATCCTGCATACAGTAGCAAAAAATTTGCATTCAAAATATACATGGAAGACCCAGTGTAAATAATAATAACAACACTAAAGATTCTCCAGGACAGCACGTTATAATTCACTCCTTTACATTATTCATTCAATCATGATATATTGGGGTTGGTGATACATGAGGCTGTCAGCTTCCTTCCAGCTAACATACTTCCCTTGGAATGGTTTACTGCCATGATGCCCCTGAATATCCAAATTTGTGTAATTAGTTTTCTATTATAGGTTTCCTGTGTGGAAAGTACAGAAGTAGCCAACATTATCATACTTTTAATCCCCACTGAGATTTTATCCCCATCCTTTTAATGCCACTTTTAATGCCTAGGGATCAATCAAATCTGTGTCTGTCTTTCTGTGCAGTGAAATTAACTCACAGCTCTGCAGAATGATACTTTGGTTTTCTCTGGGTGGAAAAGTGGATAAAGTGTATTAAATTCTATTAACTGCTAAATCAGCAAGTGTCATTTACAACCAAAGCAAGAAGGATGATGAGATTTTCTTATTTCATGAAATGCCTCCTTTTATGGTCAAGATAAGCTAACATTATTTGATAATTGCATGTAGTGCAAAATATAAAGTGCTCCTATGCTATTACCACTATCACAAAATACAAGCCCTTCGTGAAGTCTAGTAATATACTGAACACATTTTCTTAAAATTGAAAGTTTTTTTTCATTTCAGATACTGGAAAAAAATTAGGACAGATTTGCCTAAATCATATTTTTATCTTGCACTTGCTTTTGATCAGAGAAGCTCAATGCTTCATAGAGAGAGATAGCCCTGAAAAAGTTAACTCAGATGCCAGAAGCAACAGAGCTGTGCTACTGTATTTCCATGTCAGCACTAATAGATTCTGCTTTCCAGTGGAGCCAAGCAGGCAATCCTCATTTGTCTACCTCTCTATGTCACTGCTGGGCTCTTTAGAGCCACCCCAAACTTTATCAGACTCGTTCAACTCTAGCAGTTGTTTGGGGTTTTTTCGATTTAACAAAGCCTACTCATCGCTTCTTGGTTTGGACTACTGAATTAAGAGAATGAAAGGGGATTTAAAGTATTGGACACTGTAAATAGTGCAGCATATAAATATTCTCCTGGAAGGTATCTGATCACTCTCTGATACCTCTATATCATCAAGAGGATGGAGCCAGGATCTGCACAGTGCTGCACGGTAAGAGAACAAAAGGCAAAAAGCAGAAGTTCAAACAAGGGCATTTAGAGTTAATTTAAGCAAAAAGCATTTTTATCATGTGGAGGCACAGCTTGCTCAGGGAGGTTGCATAGTTTTCATCATTGAAGGTTCTCCTTCCCGAGATACATTCATATACTTGTGTATATGAATTGACAGGAGTCAATTTTGGTCATGTAAAAATCAATATGATTGAACCTTGTGAGTCTGAGAAACAGCCCTTTTTAGCCTAACAAGACCAGGGGGTTTTTATCCCCATGCAGAGTTTATTGCAAGAATAGAATTCTAGTTCTCACTGAAAATCATTTTTATTACACATAAAGATAACATTTTGACACATGTAATGTGGGTCAGAAATACTTTTTTTTTCCCTATGAAATAAGCACAAAATCTGATCTTATTTTTACAGTGCTGCAAACCACACCACTCTAAGTGGTAAAAAATACCTTTTTTTTTTTTTTTATGCTTCCTTAGAACAAACATGAGAGACAGTCAGCATCAATAACCTGATATATGTAGCTCCCAGATCACCCTGCAAGTCTGTTACTGTATCACATCCCTAGTCCCAGCTTAAAAATCAATATCAAAAGTAGCTGGCAAGGCAAGAATCTTCATTGCAATTAAGTATATATCTAAAAGTAAATTGCGTTTCAGCTGAAGAGCGTAGCCAGCTAATTCAAATTACAGCAATTCATCTTTGATCCGAGAAAAATGCCCCATACCACGTCTGCAGTTTCATAAAATTTCTCTCAGATCCATCAAAGAATTGCAGAGGGTCATAAGAAGCACACTTGGGTAATTCCAGCAGCTGTTGGCCTGATACACGCTGGATGCAAAAAAAAAAAGCCAAATGGAACTGGAATGTTAAACACAGATGTAGTTATCAGGCACCTTGGAAAATTCAAGTCTCATAATACAGGTGCATAATTCAGAGAAATTTTTGAGAAAAGAGGGCTTTTTAATTTTTTTTCTTTTTTCCCCCCAAAGAGAGCTGAAATTAAGATCAAAAGCCTTGTTTTAATCATCTGTTCTGCCAATGCCATCCTCAAACACAAAACAGCAGGGAAGAACTTTGGCATCAGCTCTCTGGAGTCCCATTTCCCTGGCAGGTAGCAAATAACATCACTTAAGTGGAACAGTGGAGGAGTCAAACAGAGACTAACTGATACCAGTAAATTCCTAACTATGGCAGTTCACTGTTATATTCATTGTAATTACTGTATTAATTATCCTCTTTCCATTTTAATTTTAAATTTTTGTGTTGGCTTAAGTAAAACAGCCTAGAAATAATTTTAGTTGAAGTTCATTTAGACTAAAACCAGAGCATTTCTACCAAAAATAGATATCTTTCAACCTATTTAAAAGGTAGAATAAGGATAAAATGCTGCTTTGAAGCCTGAATTTCTCTTCTGCTTCAAAAAAGAAGCAGCAGAAAGGAAATGCATGAAATCTGCTTACTTTGTAAATAGTTCACAGCTTTGTATATATGTCTAAATCCTAAATATCTAGTATTCCTTCTTATTCTTCATAATCCAGAAAAAGAAACTCCATTACCAAAATTAGGAAAGAAAAAGTAATTTTTTCTTTCATGCAAATTGTACAGGAAATATATTCCTTAGAGCTCAACAACTTGTTCATGCAAACAACACACTGCCTAAGCCCCATGCATGCTTCTGGTGGGTTAAACTTTTATTTTTTTTGCAAGTTAATCTGATGCTAATTTTTCTAATCAGAAAATATCAGTCTCTGGAGTAATATATGTCATTCAAAATGAGTTTTTCAATGGCAATCTCCCCATTGATTTTTTGAGCTTTTCTTTTTAATAGCAGTGCCTAGTGGAACTATTATAGCTTGAATTATGTTAAAAGAGCTTTCCATTATGAATTGCAGTATGGATTTACAAAAAGTAGATCAAATCTGACTAATGATGCCTTTCTTTGATAAGACAACAGATAGGTTAGACAAAGAAAATTCCAATGCCAACTATCTAGACATTAATAAAGTATTTGATGTTATCCCACATGGAAAAATACTACTTAACCTAGGGAAGACGTATTAAAAAAAATAAGTTAAGAAATGAGTAATGGTAATAACAGTCATAGGTCTGCCATTCAAAATTCTACGACTCAAAGGTAGCAACAGTCACAGTTGGTCTTCCTTAATGTTTCAATCAATGACTTTAGAATAGAAAGCGTTTTAAGAGAACACATCTTAAACAATTAAACTCTACACCTTGCAGAAGAGTCACTAAAATGAGGAGGAATATAATTATATACAGTGTAAGTTTATCTACTTGTATACGGTTAGGGACTTCAATAACAGGTACCTGGAAGCAGAGAGGTCTGAGCATACTATGTGTGCAAAATACAGCTATAAACATCAAAAGAAAATATAGCTGTGGACATGATAAAAGAAAGAGTTATCTCAAAAAAAAATACCAGGAGGGTGTAAGAATACTTTGTACAAATCTCTCACCTACTTGTCAAAAAAGATTCATTCAACCTGGAAGATGAGCAGAGCCTGGAGAGCCCATAAAGCAGAATGAAACAAGGACAATTCTAAATCCTTTTTAGTTCTGAGTATATTACACACATGAAGAAAGCAGTACATAATAGAGATACTAATTTTAGCAATAGAGTACCCATATTAATATGCCCAGATTAAGATCTAATTTTCTCTGTCCAATAGAAAAATCAAGATAATTGAACTAGAACAACCGTTGACCCCTATTTACTTTCCCTGCCTTTCAATACGAATCTTACTGACCCCTGGAAGCACATTTCATTTCACATACATGCTTGTTTATCTTTTCTTTCCTATGTAGCTCATTTTTACAGTTCCAATGAAAAAGAGTCCACACAACTTTGGTTTGCTGTCTGCACAAAAGCAAATCTCATCCTCGATGTGCAATTTAATTTAGTGTGCTTTAACGTTTTCATGTTTATTCACCTATTATTATATGTTCCTTAAATATGTCTTGGGATGTTTTATGCATTTGTAAAGTACCACCACACTTTTCAAGGCTTCTGACTATTCTTATCTATAGCGGCCTGACAGCATTCACAAAATGCAAGCTTTAATCAATGATAACTATGTATTTTACATTTAATCTTTTATTCAGGACAACAAAAGCAGAAAGTTCCTTATTTTGCTAAAGGTAGATCAATTTCTTTTAATTTAAATTTAATTTCCATTGTTATGTTGTCTAGTACCTTCTTTGTGTTCATGTTTCATCTTCTTGCTAGATTTTATTATTACTATTAGATCACTTGCTTAGTTTTATCATCCTTCTGCTCCATCAAGCACAGACTTTTATATTTAATTGTGTAACTCAAGTACTTGACTTTATATTTTGAGATACTGACTTCCATGCAGGACTTATTTTCACTCTTCCTCAATCAATTGATAATGCTTTTCTTCAGTCCCAATAAAGTCTTAAAACATTGATAAATATATCTCCTGATGTTCATGATGAAATCCCAGAAAATCAAGATATCTACTCTCAAGTTATATATAACTTCTTAAGGAATTTCATTTTGTACCATGAATTCTATGCCCTGTATATCAGTGTAAAGCAATTCTGTTTTATAATACACCACAATGTTTTCCCTCAAATTTATGATTAAAAAATAAAATGGTGGTCATAAAGAAGGCAAAAACAAAAAGGAGAATACAGAAAAAAAATTGTACTTGTGTCAGCAAAACATAACTAACAGACAGTCTGCTCCTTCTGCAACTTCAACAACAATTAGGTAAGGTCTTTCAGCCCCACTAGGAAAAAAAAAACAACTTTAAAGTCACATATTAACCCTACCTTCTACAGAATTTATTTCTCCTTTAAGACTTCTACACATAAAATTATTCTTGGAATGCAAGTTTTGGATACTAAAGTCTTGATCCAGTAATTTGAATCTATGGATGATTTGCAGAGAGACCTGTTTGACAAGAACATAATTTTTTCATAGTTCAATTTATAATACCAGCATGTATTGATTTCAAATTATTTTTCCTCTTTGCCATGTGCATATAGAGCTAAAATTCAAGAAGAATGTGTATCAACCACAAATGCCAATGACATTAAATAGCTGGGCTCATTTCAGAGCTGCAAAATCGATCATCTTCAGTGATCTCCTCCTTCTTCATCTCTGTCACTTCGAGCATTCAAGACTAATGGAAAATGGGCCATTGATAGTAGAGCTCGGTCTAGGACAAGATAGCACCCAAAAAATGCTGATGTTGTTGTCCCCCTACTCGATTTAAGGCTAGGTTTAGCTATTGCAAATATGGCATTTCAGCTCCAGCTGTTCACTAGAGGCTGTGATACTGTAACTTGCCAAGACACTGTTAGTCCAGTACAATGACTTATTTTAAAGCTATATTTTATTGTCAGCAAGGAGAACAAAATGCTAAAAATAAAACCAAAGGACATGGGGAGCCAAATAGTAATGCGATTTTTCAGATTATTTTTCCTAAGAGATCTGCCTTTTTTCATAGTCATAAAAAGGGTATAATTGTCAAATTAATCCTTGTTCTAGCAAAAGTTACATCTTTTTCCATTTTCAAAGGTGACGGAAAACCTGCCTTCCATCTAGACAGTATAGTTTCATGAATAATTGGTTTGCACATTCAATCTGATAGTGGGAAGATGAATATGAATATCCTGCTTATCTTAAATGTAGAAGGAAAAAAACGAAATCTGCTTTCAGGTTAAACATTTTTTTTTTAATAGTTCCATTGTCTCACATTCCTTCTGGTAAAACTTCATCATTTATTCAGTAACTCAGGCGTCTCCGATGCATTAATTTTGTAGACTGTAACCTAACAGACAGCTCTTATTTTGTGAATATAATATTCCTGGCACATACTGTAATTATCTAGCTTCTAAATAAGAAAGAAGGAAGACCTGAAAGCAGAATCAATTGATTAATGTAAGAATTAAACACCACATTTGAAGGAATGTCTTGTATCACCCCTACCTGATGCTATGTAAAGAATTGTGCTGTCACTACATTTTAAAATTTTATAAAATATTTGAAATAAAATTTTAAAATTCATACATAAAATGTTAGCTTCAAAGCCCATCATCAACAGAAATTAATTCACAATCCCAAGACACAGATAAGCAACTCCTACTGCTTATCTTCTGCTTGTTCTGTCCCTAACAATGACCTAGCATGGACTGGTATCATTCTTAGGTAACAAGTAGCAAACAGTTTTACAGTGTGAAAGATAACAGGAGAGCATTTTCTCTGAGACCAACAGACTCTGTCTTTTCCTAAAGCAAATTAAACAAAGTAGGGCTTTTGTTTGTCTCAAGCAAATTAGGGTTCTAATATCACACTAGCAGAGAACACAGTGAGAAAAAATGCAGAGACAAGGCAATGAAGTTAAGCAGATTTAATCAAGATCACAAGCTGATCTTAGACCTTGAAGTGAACTTCTCTGAATGAAATGGACTGAAAACTAAATGCACTACAGTGCAGTGAAAATTTCATTCTTAAAGCATCATTCAAAATTCCCTTTTCAATTCTTGTAAATGTTATGAGAAATATTTTTAAAAGAAGAGACATTTACTCCATTATAATGCAAGCATATAGAGCTCATGCTTTTTCCATATTGATGGTAAGATATTTGCGTTTTCCATGGGAACAGCAAAATTAACTTCCAGTTCAGTCTTAGTCCATTATTCTAAAGCTGCAATGACTAAGCTATTCCTCTATTTAAAGATATACCTTTTAATAAAGCCATTTTCTGTGTAGAAAACCAACTCTTTGCACTAGGACAGCTAAAGAGGTACATCATCTCTATAATAAGGTCAAATAATTTATTGTCATTATATAAAATCAAAAATTGCTACCTTCTGTTTCAACTTCAGGAGAAACAAGGTCCTGCTTTAATATATTGGTTTAGCTATTTAATGACAAGCAGAATATTTTCAGTCTATTTGTATGTTCTAGAATATTCAGATTGTTTCCTGAAACCATATTAAGGGTAAACAACCTTATCTATGTCATTATGCTTTTCTTCTGACAGCCGTGAAAAGACCCAGTATAATCTCATCACCTTGTATTTATCAGACTACTGAAAGCTCTGCCATAGATTTCTCTGGGCCTACCAAGTATTAATTTAAACCACTACAGTCTCTGTGCAAAGTTGAGGTATCTCCTTTTAGCAGGACTAAAAATCTTTTGAATGGAGAAATATTTATATTAACAGTAATCCTTATTGTAGAAAAGCTAAAGAACTCCTTGTGGGGAGTACTTAGAAACAGTAAGTGCTGAGGAATAGTGGGAGCAGTGGGGAGAGAAGTTGTGGAGTTTGTGGAGGGGCATGGAGCAATCCTGCCACAAGGGCAGGCAGAGCATCCATCTAATCCAACATTCTGTCCCCAGCAGAGGCTACAAGAAGATACCCGGGAAAGATAAGAACAGTAACATATGGTGCTTCCTAAGTATCACCATTCCAATTCACATGTTTAAATAAGGAAAATGATGACTAATGAGGCCATGTATCTTTCACAGTTTATGGAAACAACACAGTCCAGAAATTTGTCTAACTAGCAAACTTAAATCCTGACTAGGAAAATAGATCAATGAGACTTTTCTCACACAAGTCAAATTGAGAATTGGGACCAAAGCTGAAAAAATAGTTTCCCAGCAACAGATCTCTGACCCTGAAAATTTATTTGCTTTTGGACACAGACTTAAGAAAGAATTGGAAAAATGCAAAGATGATAGTTGGGAAAGCGTCTGTGAGACTCTTCAAGCGGAAATTGAAATTCTGCAAATGGTATGTCATTTTCATGATGTATTTTAAGTGTTTGATAATTTCAGTTTTAAAGGTGTCCTTTAGGATGATTAGCAGTGGTTTTAGATAAGCAGTTTTTTTATACTATGCACATGCCTGACCATCCTCTTGTTGCAGACACACTCCGGTATTCATTTGTTGCAGGTTATTTCCAAATGTCCAGGAATATAATTTCCACAGAAAAGGAAAGCACAAAGAAGAATTTAAAGATGTGCTTTTAGCACAAGAAAGATGTACTGGAGAGACTAATATAAATCATTAGTTTATTGAAAGCTGCAAAAGATTATGCATTTAGGGGCTAAATTAACCTTTACCTCCAGCTGCCAGTTAAATGGAAGATGGGAGTATGGAGAAATAAGATGATAATAACATCCTTTCATCTAGTGTTTTATTTTGTCCACTCAAAAATTCCTTACAAAAACTTACTAAAACACGTTTTTCTCTAAATGTCAGTCCTAACTTCAAATTTCTTGATTGTCAGTCTGTACCACAATACAAAGAGAAAAAAATATTTTGAAGTCCCTTTTGGGAAACAAAGAGGTTTTAAAGGTTCATTTCAGACTCCCTGATTGAGCTGGATGAAGACAGCTGCCGCTACCATCAAACAGAATGACAGTCCTGAGAAATTTGCATTAGTCACTCTTATAATCAGTTTCAAGTTTCTATTGCATAATGTGACTTACTTGTACTTTGGGTTTTTTAATTAATTTTTTCAGAAAGAAAAAAATGCTCAATGTTTAAAGATTTCTCTGTAAAAAACATACTAAAGTCATAAGATTTCACTTTCTACAATTCCATTCTTTCTCTTTTCCAGAATTTATCACAAAAGAAGTCTTCAGGGAAGTGAATAATATGTGGCATATAATTTGGAGTATCATAGAAGCAAGTCTGAGAGTTTTTAAACTGTTTTACTCAGGTTCTATCAGATTTGCTTCTAATTTTTTGTTTGTTTGTTTGATTAATTCACTGTTTGATCTACCTTTACTTTTCATTAAAATAAAATTTGATTCATTTAGAAGTGAGGGGAGTTTGTGTTTTATCTTGGTGTTCAACAGCTGTTTCTCTGTATGTTCCTCTTTGTGGCCCATGGATAAACTACACATAAGGCTCAGTACCTGCATTGCAAGCTCTATTTAGACTTTATGCACTATTTTTCAAATGAATTGTCTCCTATTTATAAAGGTAGTTGCATGGTCTTATTTGAGAGGAAGACTGCTATTATCATCAATAACTCTTAACAGGAGCTGTGGCTATTTCATTTATTCCTGAACAATGCAGTTCTGCAATGAACTCCCCAAAATAGCTCAGCTCCAGCAACAGAGCTTGACAGTCCAGAAAAGTCTGCAAACCTGCTGAGCTCTAGGTGCCTCCAGTGGTGCTGAGACTGTCTGTTACTTAGCAGTTGCCTTCTGATAACACAAAAAAATCTTTTCTCCTTCTCCCATAACCCCCAAAATACTGGGTGCTAACTTCAGTACTTGAAAGCAAAGATAAAACCTTATGCTAAATGAAAAGTCCACATTTCTTGAGGATTGGTGCAGAATTTTGGTTGAATCAGAGTCCCAATTCACTCCAGCATGTAGGATGTGTAACTGTAACAGCAGTTCCCAGTCCCACAGTGGGGTAAAACCATGTAAGAGAATTCACTGCTCAGCCTCAGTCCACTCTGTGTCCATTGTCTCATCACACCCCACTGAGCATGCAAATATTTTTCAATGCTTTCCAGCTGGGGGGGATGGATAATTGCCCTTCAATAGTTTTTCTACACCCTGAGCCCTCCAAGCTACAGCGTCAGTCACACATGAAACTGCAAAAGATGTTTTATTAAGAAGAGAGGAATAAATCACTTTTGGAAGCTGACCAAATTCTGCCTTAGATGGAGAAAGTTTTTCCACTTGGAACACAGCTGCAGTTTGAAGTTTGGCAAGGTTTGATCTGCAGCACTGGTATCAAAGAGTCTTCTGATCTACTGGGTTAGCTAGCATAATTCCAAGTGGTCGGAATCATCATTCTTAATAACCAGAGCTGTTGGAACTGACATCCTTATAAGACTTTTTTTGTCTCTTCCCTAAGATAAATCCTCTTAGTATTGCTTGATTTAAAACAACTTAGTCCCACAGACTTCTGTGGGACCATCTGACTTTTAAAGTTAGGCAACTGCTGCTTGTGGGTTTTGATCATATCCAAAATAATACAGTTACGTATCAAAACATCGAGAGGCAGCTAAAGCAGTGCTATTTCTGAGTTTAATTGATGAAACACAAATCTGGGATTTGCTAGAATGGCTGAGCTTATCTTGATCATTTTATTTGTTTAAAAGAACTTGCTTATGTTAAGTGTATTTGGCAGTCAACCAGGAAAATTTTTTTATGCTTTGTGTTTGTCTACTTATAGTTGCTTTTATTTACAGGAATCCTTGAATTTCTTTTGAAATGGCTTCATATTTATACAGCTGTTTGGTCCATATAGATTAAATATTCAGATAGGACATAAACCAGAGCACTGGTTTACCTCAAATGTATATTTGAAATTTTGGTCTAAGTGGAATGAGCAATAACATCCAGTAACTACCAATTAATACTGTACATTAATGTTCCTGTATCACCTGAAAAATCATCTGGGGGAAAAAAATATAGTAAGCTCTTTTCAGAGACTTCAGATTCCAGCAAACCAGTTGAAAGTTCAGTTTTGTATGTGTGCATCTCTTTATGTTGGGTGTGTGTACACAAAAGTCTGTGAAACTCTGCCTTCTTGATTATTGTAGTAGAATTACAGCATAAATATAGCAACATTTGTAATAACCCAAATGGCTGAAGCTTTCAGAATCAATATAAGAAAAAAACCCAAGAATAAAGATCACCAAAAAAAGCAACGAAACAGAAATCAATACAAATCCTATTGGGCTAAACAAATCCCTCAACAGCTCTGGAAAAAAGTATGCCAGACTAACCCAGCCATTGCAGGGTGAATGTAAGACATACTAATTTTTCCAAGTATAAAAATACATTTGTCACCACTGCCTTAGGACCAGTGTAATTTTGGATGAATACAATACTTCTGTTTTTAAGACTCACACTCAAAATTAAGCAAAAATTTTTGTTCTGTGGATTTTTAAAAAATTCTCAAACTTGAGTATGAGTAATCTTTTAAATAATGGATGCAAAAGGATCAAATCTTTTGCTATGCTTAATAAATACAAAAAGTAGAAATTTCCAGGTTGCCATGAAAACACACAGACTCATTATGAATAAGTGAATTCTTTCAGGGATGACATAATAAAAACTGCATCTTTAACTTCAGGTTGCATATTCTATGAATGTATTTGTCCCTTCTAATAACAACAACAAAAAAAAATTATTACAAAGAAATATTTGAAAAAGTTAATGAGAAAGAGGAAGATAGTACAAGCAAAATGTTATTATTCTAGAGGGGGGAAAAAAGGCTTTGGGAAAGCTAGCTATGTTTCTATGTTGGACCTGGGAACAGTTGCTTCTTAGGATTAACAGATAAAAAGTCTCTCATTTGTGAAGAGAAACACAGAAATACTTTAGATTACTACATCTGCCTATTAAAAGCTCTGACAAGCATCAAGTCCTAACTCCTTCACACAAGGAGCATTAAGAGCAGTTTGACCTCAGGCTGCCAGTGGCACCCCGTGCCTCTCTGCTGCTGTGACTGTACCTGAAACACAGCTGGGGCAGCCTGATTTTATCACCAAATCACAGCTCCCAGCCATGCTTTGTGAAAGGCCCTTCCCAGCCTGATGCAAATAGGTTATTGCAAAGGAAAATCCAGGATCCATTCGAAAAAATAGAACAGGATAATAATCAGGCCACACCATTGACATGAGATGGCTTGGAAAAAAAAATCATTGGATTTTTTAAGAGTCTTCCAGCCAGGATGAGTAAGGACCGAGTACAGGGCCCTAAAGAGGCATCTGTTGAACCCTGAATTTATAAGATCACAGCCTTAAGACTATGGGAGTATGGCAAGAACAAGTCAGGAGCCACAGAAACTGAGATCCACAATGACAAAGTCATGGTCAGAGGCCATACTGAGGAGCGGAAGACCCAAGAACCTCCATTCCCAACTGGCCAGGACACAGAACACAAACCATATGGCTTAACTGTAAAAACTGCCCCCATGACCTAATGTTATTTGTCCAGAGTTGTAGCTATTCTTGAAGTATGGAACAGCTACAACAAGAGAGGAAAAAAAACCCATGCAGATATAAGGAATTAAAATGCAATTATTTTGTATCTTATAAGAATGATTTAAGCTACCACATTTTCATGTTACTTTATTCATTATTATGAACAGATTATTATGAACATTTCAAAGACTAACAAGAAAACCACAATACCTGACCACAGAATAAAATTACAGTTAGCTAATGCAACAGTGCCCACACAAATTATCTCTAATTGGTTGACATTAATATGATTGAGCTGCTGATAGTGCCAAAATAATGTCATAAGATGAAGAATAGCAAGAAAAAACTCATTAAAAAAAAAAGTATCTGTAACCAAATGACAGAATGAGTTAATGAGAAAAATTTCCTTTGTATGACACGGGGAAAATACATCAACTGAGGTCCCATATCCTTGTTCAGCTGACCCAGCTTATGAGGTCCTCAGTCACAGAGGGAACTGGCAGTCAGGGCTGGTTGCCTGCTTTCAGCTTGACAGTGTGGCAGTTGACTAATCTAAAAAAATTAGACACCAAGATCTGTGCGGACCTATTCAGGTGCTTTCTGTTCTGATATCACAGCATCCAGCCCGAGTGAATTTGAATAAAACTGTGGGTGTCTCTCCATATTGTCATGCTGGTCCATGTTTAACCTCATCCCAACTCAGCTGGCTTAGCACAAGTCATCTTCAGTTTGATAGTGGTTTGTAACACAAGAAAGGATTTCACCACTGACTGAGCTGAACAAAGAGATAGGGGCCTTTTAAAAAAAACTCCAGGTGGTTTCCATGAAAAAGATAACAGGCTTAGCAACTATGCTGCAGACCCATTTCCAAGGATGACAATGCAATAAACAGATACTGGCCAAAGAGAATCAGCAAAACAGTTCCAGTTCTCTGAAGTTAAATGTGACACTACAGTGTGGTGACTGGGTAACAGATCAAATTCAATGTCTAATGACCTAAGTCTTGCTTGTCAATAGAGTATTTAAGCAAGTAGTAGCTCTACTTCTTTTATTGATTGCTGCTGCTGTGTAGTGCTTACATATTGTAGTAATAGCCCCACCTTCCAAATTCCCATCATTCTTATTTTTCTGCTTAGGATTTGTCAGCCCCTTATCCAAATAGCTTTTGCAATTATTTGCTTGTTCAGTTGATGAATTTTTGGGGATGAGTTAATCAAGTTTCTACATGCATTTTTTTTAATATTCTGTCGCTGTTCACAACACAAAAGAATGACACTCATGTCAGGTTGAGAGGTGAGCAGAGAAAGAGGAAGTTTATTATGATTTGGCGTTTAAATAGGATTTGGAATTTGATCAAGGATTGGGGGATGAAAGGACCACCTCTCTGACCCTAGTGGTCAACTCAGAAGTCTATCACTTGTCCTTCCCCCTGGAAAGGATGTTGTTTACAAAAACATTAATCATTGTTTATGTTTAAATCGTGAGAAAGCTCCAGTAGAATAAGAAACAATCAGAAGGCTAAAGAATCAGGGCAAAAATATTGTACACCAGGCTACTGTTAGTAGCACTTTGTGCAGCAAAGCATCTGTATTCTGGGCTGAAAAACAATTATATTTACTAATACCTTCTGCAGAAGGACAGTTTTCACCTGGCTCAAAAGTAAAGCTCCTAAAGCCCAAACTGTAAAAACCACTTACAGACACTGAGTCCCAAGGAGGGGACATGCCAGCTCCCATTATCTGAAGGGCCAAACTCAGGGCACAGCCAGACATTTACAGTCACCTCGAGTCACCCTGATGATATGTGTTGGTTTTGAATGTGTTTTCAGCATGAGACTGCCATCAGCAGAAGGTTTGTATTTTAATTTTTGACTAAAATTTTATCACAGTGCCTAAAACTCTACCACTTTGAATTTTAAAACACCAGTTGTGTTACACTATGTTATATACCCTCTACATTTCTTTAGCCAGACCTATAAATTTACTCCCTTATTTTATCAGTTTCACCATTCCTGTGATCATTCCCACAAGCTGGTCACCTTAAATAGCTGAGGAACTTAAAAATTTCTGGGAAAATGTGAAATGGGAACTGATTGCTTTCTTCCCACTTAATGCCTTGAGTATTTAAAGGCAACATCTATTTGTTTGGAAGAAACAGCTTCAAAATGATCAATTTTACCTGTAAATAATTCATTATATAGATGAAATCCCAGAAAAGAGTCTTTATAAATACACAGCATATTTTTTGCATCTTACTGGAACAGTAATTCCTGTTATTGTGTGTTAATAGAATTTGAGGCAGTTTTGGTGCCATGTCCTAGTGCAAGAGGAACCCAAAGTCTCTATTTCACTTTCAAATAGAGAATTGCTGTTACTAATTCAACTAAATTTACTCTAGCAGGAAGACAACCATGCCTAGCCAGAAATCCATACTCTAAGGAGGATTTAATACGATTTGGTACTGATCAAGCTCCCTTAAACAAAGCCTCCAAATATTTAAGTGCATAAAGATAATGCAGATCATAAAATAAACAGTGAACAGTATATTATGTACAGTAAAGAGAAAGAAAGAAAACTCCTCTTGTGTATTATCAGAATTTTATGTCTCTTAGATTTTTCATACTGTGGTTCATAAATTCCTTTTAGCCTTGATTAAAATATTTGAATAATGAAGCTATTGATCAAAGTAAGAATTTTAAAGGGATGTTCCAGTGCCATCTAGTGGGTTTATCATGTTAATAAAAAAGTTTCCTCTTGTATGACAATTTTTATTTTATAATCATAATCAGAAAACCATTTTTGCTACTGCCCTATCCTTCCTTTTTCTTCAGTTTTTTACATGATGATGTTGGACACATTACCATTAAAATGTTGGTGTTCATTACCTCTAAGGCCATTCTGATTCTATGCAAAAATAAATCCTGTGCAGGGTGGGAGTGTACTGAGCTATACTGTGTACAGGGAGGAGGCATTATATTCTGAGTCCAAAACCAATGACCTAGTGAGGCAACCCTCCATCCTTTGGAAAGAAACAGCTTCAGCTTGAAGACTCCAAGAGTGGGGATGTATCAGACCTCTTCTGCTGATTAATTTGCATCTTGATTTCATCTAACTGAGAGATTTTTCCTTATATTTTCTTCTTTGAGGTAAAAAAGCCTTTTAATGTATTTTTCACATGTTAGTACTTCTGTACTACAATCAAGACTTACCTTTCAGAGTCCTTTGTGATATGCTTAACAAATTGCATTAATTTTGTCCTTCACAGTAAGGCTTTTTCCCCCAGTTTTCAGATAATCTTTGTGGCTTTCTTTTCACACCTTCTCCATTTCTTCCACTGTCAGAAACACTTGACATCTGACTTGTAAGCAATATACTAGTACTGGCTTCATCAGTGCTTATATAAAAAAAAAAAATTGCCTCCCTACTCCTACACACTACCTTCCTGAATAGATTTACAAATTCACGTTAATCCTGTTTACCTCGCGCATCACATTAGAAGTGTGTGTTGACTCACTTGTTCAAGACGATTTATAAGCACTTTTCAAAGTTGCTGTTTTCAAGGATACCATCCTCCCCTCCATAGTTATAAATTCGATTTTTTTCCCAGACATACAACTCAGTATGTGAATATATTAAAACAGAGCTAATTGCATGGGTTCATTCTGTTTACCAAACTATCCACATTACTCTGTGCAACTTCAGCATCAATAGCTGTCATGCTGTCAGCCTCTGTCATCTGCATATTTTATCTGTGGTGATTTTTATATCTGAATCAGGTTATGCATAAAACTAGCATTGCTTTCCTTTGAGCACTCATCTTTGGATGAGTTTGGACAGTTTTAAACAGCCTCACTGGAGGATTATTTCTCACTGGCATTATTTTTCTAACCCATCAGTTTTAGACTGTAGGTGCTGCAGTGGCAGCTACTTTAAATGAACAGTAGCACATTGTGCTTGCTCAATGTCCTCTAGCAGTTGAAGCATATGGTATCAGCACAGTATGATTACACCTGTAAGCTCCCAAAAACCTAAATCAAGCCTAGTTAATTGTATTCCTATAGTTTAAACCTATGTCACTGAAATCCTCTGCCCTTCTCTACTATTTTAGCTGGATCATAACAGGTTAGCTACAAGTCCTTTTTAAATGCTCATAAGTTATTCACAGCTTTCATGCCTCTGCAATTTCCTCAGCACTCCATCTCAGAAGCCGTTGCTGTACATGAAGTGCCTCAGCCAAATGTGTTTTCTTTATGGACATTCAGATTTGATAATTTAAAAAAAAAATCATCCCAAGCAGATGCTGAACTTCCTCCTTACATATTAATGAGTTCAGTGGAATTTATGCATTAGCACATTTTGTTCCAAACACAAGAGACAAAAAATATACTGAACCTCTTTTCCCATTTTGTATCCTTCTAAATAGCTGTAATATCAATCTCTCTGAGGAGTCCACTTGAAATGTGTATTTGGGAGCTCAGCCCAACATAAAGAAAATTCACCTGGGGCTCTGTGGCCATCAATCACCAACTTGGACTCGTTTAAAGCTCCCACAGTTAATCCATGGGCACACATGCCTGCCACGGAAGCATGATAGAGAAAGCAAAATCAGAGATACTCCATTCTAGAAAGAGCTACTGCTGGTATGGTGGGCAAACTGACACCACAGCTGATGTTTCTCTTAGAAGCATTCACTCTGTCAGAAAAAGGTAGATACAGCTTTTGGTGATATACTTGCAATACTACTGCTTGTAATTATGAAATAAACTTATTTACATTCTGCTCACATTTGAGCCCCTTCCAGTCTTGCTAAAACCCAAGGAATTATCCACCAAGCACTGATTTGTCCTTTTAAGCCTGTAGCCTAAGCTTTGAACACTGAGCTTTACATGTGGGCAGGATCCCTTTGCCCAAATCACACTGGAATTCCAAATTACTAATTTTTTTTAACTATTTATGTGCTTATGGGGAGAGTGATCCTTCTGGTCTCCATAGAGGAGACCAGAAATGAAAGGGACACAAAAAAAGGAGGTCTGAAAAAAAAATACTTTCTTTTTGAATTAAAGTATATGTAGTTCCCTCAGAGTTTAGTTACTCCATAACCAGAACTACTATGAATATATTTGTTTAATTTCTTTAACTGAAATAAGTATGTAATCTGTATTTTTTAGCAAGGACAAATACAGCTAGTATTAGAGAAAGCATTTTTCAGAAAGTTGTGCTGAACACTAAGTTAATTTTCTATGTATTTTTCCTATTGAGAAAGCATTGAAGTAAGGCTGGGGAATTAAACATAAAAGTAAAATGCATCAAATTTGTAGCTTCTTTTAAAAAAAATTATACTATCTAGTTGTGACTGTAAAATAATTAATTGAGACAAATGAGGATTCCAATATAAAGAAAACTCAAACACCAAAGTCCCTTGTAAATGGACAATGGGTTTGTATGTTCTTTTTATATTATTATCATTATTATTTTATGTATTACATTGCCATAGCAAAGAGCAACTCTTACATTTTGCCCTTAAGAATTTTATTTAAATAATTCCTATATCATTTGAGTATGTCTATTGGACATACTTTTTTTTAAAAAATATATTGTTTCATGAAAGAAGTAGAATAGCACCAAAGTAATAGCTACACACTAGGAATTAGCACCATTAGCTGGGCAATCAATATTGTTCTTTGTTAAAACCAGAATGCTAATTCTTGTGAACTCAGAGATTTACTGATGGTTTACATACCACAGCACATGAGATCAAGGCAATCTACCCTCCTTTTCCAAATCACACTTCAAATATTAATAAGGTGTTTGTACAAAGCAGCCACTGTGCATTCATATAAACCCACAGCTGCATAATTCAGCAGGGGTGTAGGCGTGTACTATTGTGCTACAGAATGATTGCTATCTTAAAATTGCTATATACATGAGAGAAAGTAGGCAGATAAAGCATGGAAGGCAGGGTACTATTTACAGAGGACTTACAGGAAGAAATCCCATCCTGTTCTGTGTCTGTTTCTTTCATTAATACAGAATTAATGACACATTCAATAAATACCTCAGATAGATTAATTATTCTGAGCAGTTCATAAATAAGAAAGACAGCAGACAGAATAATGCTGTTGCATTGGAACAGGAATTGCACTAGGTGGTAGTGTGAACTTGCTCCTCACAAGAAAGTGGTCGAGGATTAACAGTAATGGTTGTGATGCTCATTAAAAAAAATCTGCTGCTTTCTACAACCAGACATACTTTACCTAGGAGACGTTACTAAGCTGAATAGGGTAGCAAGTACCAAGAAATGGACACATTTTTCAGAATGAGCTTTCAAAAAACCCCCACAACATCACCTTGTCTCATATTCATGCCTGTACCTCTATAAGCAAACATATATCATGTATTTTACTGCTTCCTTAATACTTAGGAGTACTCAAAAAGGAGACCAAATCAACTGGTTCTATTCTTTTTCTTCAAAACCTAAATCATTTTTTCACTCCTTCAGAAAAACTTTTTTAATCTGAGTTTTCTTATTTTGATCACTTCTAGGAATTTTTTCCCTGTTTGTTTGCCTTACCTACCTCTTCCCGCAGCACATCTTTCAGGTGCTCATGTTAGCAGTTTTTTCCAACTTGTCTGCTAGAGAGAATCACCAAGTTCAGAAGAACACACTTCTGATCACCAAAATGGCTCAAATTTACCTCTGTGATGGTGGCTCAGTTCCAGCACCCCCTGGCAGCATTTCCCTTGGAGGCTCAGAGACTTCACAGCTAAACTGTTCCATTTGAGCTCACTGCAGGCATTCCTATTTATTTGTGACACCTGGAAGTGAGCAGGTGCCTCATGGCACAGACGAGTTACAAAGCATCACAGAAGAGCTAAAAATCCCATTTCAGCCCCAGCAGGAAGAGCAGGAACCTGATGAAGGCAGGACCCAGGACCACCTGCAGTGAGGCTCCAGCTGCCCTGGGAAGAGCTGGGGGCATGGTTGTGATACTCAGCACAGGAACCCGAGCTCAGAAATGTTTTGCAGGTGATGTGTAGGAAGGAGAGAGGAGATGAGAGCACTCTGGGCTCGAGTTCTAGGACTAGAAGTGACTTAGGAGGAGGATGTACATCCACCACAGGAGAGGTGAACAAGCAAACCAAGGCTGGCATTATTGGCTCAGCAGGGATTGGGACAGCGCAAAGAGCACAACCAAGTTGTGAAACCAAATAAAGAGTTCTGTTAAATCACTTCCCTGAGGTAACCAGCCATTAAAAAATAAAAAAGCATCAATAAAAAACCAAACCACTTGACTTTCACTGAAGGATCTTTAGAAGTATCAGCTGTTATCCATCTCTCTCAGAACTCAGAAATGTGACTTGTAACTCTGGCTCCTGGCTCAAACTATGCTATGACCAGTGAAAACACTCATTTAATCAGTGTGTATTCCTTCTATTTTATAATACAAAATTGCACAAATAAAGAAATAATAATAATAACAATAACAATAAACTGTCATGTGTATAATCATCCTCAAATTTCCAGAGAAAATACTTCAACTACTAGACTACTTTAAAAAGTAACAAATTTAAATTTCTATTAAATCCTTTTAACACAGTTGTCTCCAACTTTATCTTCAATGCTGAAGTTGAACTAAATGGTCAATTTTATGCTTCTCAGAAGATACTCAAGCAAATATGATCTAAGACATCAGACATATTCAAATATCTTATTACTCCTTGTCTGGCTTATTCCTGTGGAATTGAATGTACGTAAATAGAACTTTTTACGCCATTTGAGGATTCAAATAACATAAATTATAACTCTCTACCTGACAGAAGATACTGTAATATACCAACTGAGTGGGTGTACTTTAAGAAATCAAATGCACCGATGCACCCTTATTCCTAAACTCTAATAACAACATGCAGCTGACATTGTAGATATATGGTTGCATGCAAATACTGTCATCCACTAGCCAAAACTCCCAGATTTTATTTTATTTCATTCATGGTGCTTCAGTAGAATGGGAACTCCATTGAACAGCACCAAGATGTTTTCAAGCAGTATCTGATTCACTACTGGAAAGGTGCAAGGAAATAAGTCATCATGTTTTTATTCACTCATGGAGAGTAGGAAGATGCAGCTCATCTGATGTAAGAAAGTTCAACCAGCTCTAACATTTCATATATAGAACACAGGTATAAACTAGAATAAATTTCACAGAAGGAATGTCATGAAGCAGTAAATATGAAAGGACAAAAATATCAGAACAGTTGTCATCTCTGCTTCCTTTAAATCCTTCGAAGGGATGCTGCAGCATGGTTTTACCTAGAGAATCCCATTAACTCCTGACAGCTATGGGGAGGCAGCAATGACTGCTGTCAGCCGTCTCAGTCTTTGCTTGGTTCATCACTGTCAGGCTCTGCTTCCTCCAGCCCTCCTGCCCATTTCAGCTGTTGCCTGGTCAGGATCAGGATTGTCCCCTTTTGTCTCTGTGCACCTCTGGCCTCTGGGTACTGTTGCTGTGATGCAACAGGCAGTAAGGATGATGGAAATGACTCTGAAGTGGAGTTAAAAGGTGCATGCAAAACTGCCCTCAATGTCATGACCCTCTCTATTAACTTCTGAGCTTTTTTCTTCTGCATAAAATATCTACAGATGGTTGTTGATCCAGTCCTGAGTAATAAAATACTTACACTGTTCAGGTGTTTCTACAGCTGTAATCATACTTATTAGCTTCAGAGGAAACTCCAAGCACATTTTGAGACCCAGATCATAAAGTTCAATTCACAAGAGTTTCTTTCCCTGATTAATACATGCCTGTTATAATATTTTATCCTTTCTAAACCTTCATGGAGTGAGTGTTGCAGTGCTTCAAACCCTTAGATACTGTTTTGACATTAATATCTGATAATAAAAACTACTTGGAATTTATCTTAAGTAGATATTTTAAATTCTTTGCCATTTAGGCAGGTGGTGAATTGATCTGAGAATGCCAGGGTTAGTAAAATGATACTTCTGTAGCAGTCATAGCATCTCACAGACTGAGCCCCATGGAGTGCTACTGTGTCTCAGGTGTTCATCTCTGAGGTAGTGCAAACTCCAGGGGGAAAAATTGCTCATGTAGTTGTTCTTGCTCTGATTTAAGATTAGCTGCAAGTATCTTGACATGATTCTTGTGAATGAATGTACATGAAATGAAATGAAATGAAATGAAATGTACCTGGCATTTTTGCATTCCTGGTTCATGCAAGGCTTCCTAGGAACACCGGTAATGCAAATTGGTTGTAAAAGTAGAACATACTCTCTGTGCTACCATCTTACTTCATTTATCCTACCCTGAAACATCACAGATGCCCTTTGATCTGAACATGAGAAATGACACCAAGTTTGCCCTGCACCAAAGCAAGAACATTCTCAAGTTATCTCTTGATCTGTTGTACAACAGGAAATACAACCAGAAAAGTGATATTCCTAGGAATTTACTTTCAATTCTCCTGATAAAATGCCTGCATATATCAGCGTAATGGGATTAACTAATGAGACAAGCTGATAATTAATGCGTTGTTTAGAGGCTATGCTATTTTAAGGCAGTAATGAACTGCTCAGCAATGCAGTCAATGTAGGCTGGGTGTTTTTAGTTTAGGTTTAAGGACTGGGGAGGGTTGGTGCCCCACACAGCTCCCTATCCCAGCTGACTGCAGTGTGAAGGGGGATGGTGCAGGTTTGGTCTCACCCCTTGTACAATGAGAGCATTGTCAGGATACAGACCTCAGCCTGAGAACCAGAAAATGTTCCTTCCTAGGACTGATGGAGTAGATGAATCACCAGACATAATTAGGGACCAGAGTGTCACTGCAAATCAACTGAAAATAGGGGTAGACAGAGATTCTGGTATTTACACATCCACCTGGATAATTGTGGAAGGATAGTTCAGCTATCCAGGGAGCCCTCTAATAAAATGAGATCCTAATTCTTCTTACAAAATAATCATCTTTTGAGATATGTTATCATTCCTTATCAATTCTCTAGATGTATGTATTGCATCAGTTGGAGACATAAGAACATTTATGGCACAGAAAGGCAGAGCTCAGGGCTTGTTCCCTCTCCCAGTTCAGTAACTGAGATGGCCACTCCCCTGCTGCTCACTGTCCTGAAGTTGTTAATTGCTGTACTTTTTCTTGATAAACAGGGTAGGGAGAATGAATCATTAACGAAAGAAATAATTTTATCTTCTAATTTTATCTTCTAATGGGATACCAAACATACCATGACTTTTTGGCCTTTGTGAATGACAATCTTGCAAGTGCTCCCTGCAGAAGGAGAGGGCTGTAATTTCTTCTATTTGAGACCCAGAGTTCCCTGTAATCAGCATTTGCACAATGGAGAGGAGGATTGTGCAATAGAGGATTCTCTTCTATCACTTGAATTACTTGATTTCAATGGCATTAAAAAGCATGCCCAGTAAATATCTTACTTGTGTATCATACAGAGTGCAGCAAGCAAGTTAAAAAGCACCCGTGTACACAGTGTGTAAGAAGTAATAATTTAGATTATTAAATTTCTGCTTTCTGTAGAGTATTGCTGCAGGATAAGAGAAGAGCTTCCATAGGAAATCTTTCTGGGATAAGCGGAGAAAAGCAGAGAAAACTTCTAAAGGCAAAATTTCTAAAGCAACATTTTTACTGTATTTAGATTTCATGCCAGTGAAAGCACTTCCAGTTATTTTAAAAAACTATAAAGGCCTTTATCTTCCATATTGCCTTAATTCTGTGTTATAAATTGCAAGTTAAATAAAGAAAAAGCGTTAGCTTACACCACCTGGTAAATTTTCTGTTTTAAAGCAAATAGAGAATTATTACTTAAAGAAGAGACATCAGGTACATGAAGAACAATCCTTTTGATGTGTGTTTTCAAGGCTGGCAGGAAGTTTTACGGAGGAAAAAAAAGAGCTGTTTTTCTCAGAACCCATGAGACTGCCAGCGATGAGGATGGACTTTGATTTCTTGTCCAAATGCTGCAGCTTCTTGGGTCAGGCTCTGATGTCCAGGCTCAGATCTGGAGGCAGTGGAGCAAGCTGTCTGCAGACCCCTTACTTTTTGTTGTCTCTGATGCAGGCTCTGACTGCTTTTCATATAACTGGTAGCCCCCAGGATTGTGACAGCCCCTGGCTCCCAATGCCTGGCTAACAGCATTTCTCATCCCAAATCTGTGGTCAAGGCTCCCCTTGCCATTTGACAGCCCAGGTGTTGTTTGACTCTCACCGCTGGTAACTGCCAAGAATTCTAGCTTTGATCATGAGCTGTTTTTCATTAATCTCAACAAAATTAAACTGTAGTCTAGCTGGTAGTAACAGAAAGCAGATGATAGTTGTTCAAAACACTTACATATACTAGTGCATAACTAGTATTGCAAATTCCCAGAGTAATCAGTACTTCCTCCTTTGCACATACCAGCATTCCTAAAATCACTTCATGGTTAGCAACTCCATAGCCCATCACATTGTTGTTATAATGCACTAGGAGGATGATGAAATACCTATTTCTTTTCATAAGATATAAGTGTTGAATAATCCCAAAACAGGCACAGCTCCTTGAAAAATCAAGGCCTGCATGTTGCAATCACCTACAAGTGACGTGTTCACAAACCACCCAACTGGTTTTCAGAAGCAGGAAATCCACACAGAAACCAACCCTAAAGCTTTTCCCTCTCCAGCCATTCACCCTTAGCATTTAGTGCCTGTCCAGTTACAGATCACTGAAATATCACTGAAATCTGACAGCTTTGTCAGACATTTGCATGGACCCAGATTCAGATGTATAAACCTTGAAACAGCTACATAACCCTGAAATCAATACTGCAGTACAGCCTTGTACTCTTGCTTGTTGAAGACAATGACAGTCACTTCAGATTATGGTTCTTCTGAGCTTGTCTCCCAGCTAGCTTGCTCTTCAGATACCATATAAACGAGTTGTTCTTTTGGGTCCAGAGATGTGATCTTGCTTGGAAGAAGGAGCAGACTCACACTTGGTGGTTATTTGGAAGGTGTTTATTCAGAGCAAAAGCCTAGCGTGCCAGAGCGTGAGTGTGAGTGAGGATTTTGGGTCTCCCCTGCCCTTATGAACAGGGGCGTTACTGATGGAAATGAGGGGGAGTGACTTAGGTACAGGGGGCATTGACATTGCCATTTTGGGGCAAAAGGGTATGGGGATACCTGAAGCCTTGGCTGAACCATCTGGCTTTGCCACAGCAATCAAGTACCAGGGTGTGTCCATTGATAAGGTACAATAGAAGGTACAATAGACTGGGAGAGGCTATTGAGGGGGTACAATGGGGAGGGAGAGGCCTATTGAGGAGATAACAACAGGGATTAGGGAAAGGGGGGTGGGGGGGATGAACCATTACAGAAACTCAATAACAAAAATCATACAGAACTTTAGAAAACCTAAAAGGCACATTGCAACATCAGATCACTTAAAAAGAGGCTGGGTTGAACTTATATTATGAAATACTCCAGTTAAACTTATTAAGTCTAATTGGTGTGGTAATGTTGAGTGCTGTGCTGGTTACAACATCCCACTCCCACATTCCTTAGGCTTAAATGACTTCGTGCTTTGCAGCCCTGCCTGATAACTCTCATTTAGGGGAGCACTTTAAAAAGATTTCCCTGTTCCTCATGATTGGTTTTTGGGGGGGGGGGGTTGGGAACTTTTTTTTTTTCTTTTTTTTTAAGCTGTTTTTTAACTTCAAAGCCAAAAGGCTTAAAATCAAAATTATGATGCTCAATTTTTCGGAAGTCATTTTGAACCTGATACTGATTTACCTGGCCTGCAAAATAAGTGGATGTCATCCTGTGGCTTTTTCATTAATTTTTTTACAGAAAGATGCTATGAACTAGATACTTTTCATCAGTCTACATTGTATTAGGTGGCCTCTCTCAAAGGAGTTTTGCAAAAATAGCAGAGGGTGAAGGTAGTACATCATTGACACCAACCTACTGGATTTAATCCCAGTAGTGGCCAACAAGTTCATAAAATTCTGATAGCATTCTCCAAGTACACTAAAAACCCAAGTTGCCTGAAGAAACAACAGTAGTCTAAAGCAAAATAAAGAAGCTCTCCTGTTTACAGTCAGCCTTGTTGCTCTTATCAACAAATAAAAGAGTATTCCCTGTGCAAGCCATGCTTTTGTTCAAGGAGTGGCAAAGCCAGTGAGAGGCACCAAGCAGACTTTGGGAACCATCCATGTGCTGCTTCTCCTTCTGTCAGTGTTTCCAGGAATTCTTCTGAGGAAGAAATCTCTAAATCACAGCTCTAAACTGAAACCTCCTTGCTGGACACGACATGAATGAGGCAGAAACACAAACCTGTGGACACAAGTGGAGAGGATGCCACAAAAAATTACAAAATCTTATGAAAGCATTACAGGTGTTGCCACATCACAAGTAGTTAAGAACATATTTACAGTGGCACAAACATAACAATGACCTGATGGAAACTGGCTGTGTTAGACTGAAGTTAAAGGGAATGTGATGGAACAGAACCAGCACCTGCAAAATGACAATTAAACCCACAAACACCAGGCCCCATATCACATCAAAGGTCTTATATGGAACCATCTGGGGTTTTTTCTTACGTGTTTCCATTTAATTGTGACTAACGGCCTGCATAGATTATTATGATTTCTTATTTTCATTTTTTGCACTGTAATTTACTAATTTGCATCCCAAAAAATTAGATCAATGCACCTAGTGCCCATAAACCTTAAAATACCTTGCTGTGGGAGATTTAAGATTTTCTATTTATATCACATTCTTTAGGTCCCTATTTTGTACTTTTTAATTCAATATTGTCCTCAGAATATGCACTGAGCACTAGAGTATTTTATCATAGAAAATGAAGACCAGCTAATTCACCTAGAATTCTCTTTGATGAAAACTAAGGCATAACTGCAGGAATAAATGTATTTTCTTTATTAAGATACGAACTTCAGATCTTACCCCATGTAAATCAGAAAAAGACTTGGGCTTACATGAAAGTTACAGATAAGTCATGCAACAACAGTTAGTTTAGATGGTATTAAAATACAAAGTAAATGGAACTTAACATTTGGTACTCTTTCTTTAGCTAAGAAGTATTTTATTCTATGAGTCATCCCATTGGGATTGGCATCAATAAAAGTATTAGAAGCTGAATCATAATAAAGGCACAGCAGATATAAAGAATAGCAATCCTTTCAGATACAAATAACAATATCTTTTTCAGCAGCCAAGCAGACTGGGATTAATAGAAAAATACTTGCTGGTATTTAGGATTTTTTTATTCAAATCTGTTACCACTGATATGTTGGAAAAGGTGACCTTTACATTACTATCTATAATATCCACACATTATTCATACGCCCAAAACTGAATTATACACCCTGCAATGTGCATAGACAGGCAGTTCCCTGCCCAGAAAATTTATTCTCTAGATCAAGACTTGACAGCAGTGCAATTAAAATTAAGAGAAAAGGAAAAAAAAGATTGTTTAACCCTGAACAATAACTTGCCTGAATAATCCTTATTAGGCCATTTTTAAATTGTAGGATATTTTATGCACTGTACCTCATCATGTAAGATGATTACAGATGTTGTTAAAGAAGAGAGTTTAGCAGAGAATGCACAAAGCTGTGTTTTAACTGCAGAAAGAACCTTCTTCCACACTTGGCCTCTTCATCCCTCATGAATATCCCTCCATCAACATTCATTGATAAAACTTCAGGACAGAAGGAATTTTCCTTGCTGGTTTTGGAAATGGAGAGCAAAATACTAATGGAATAAGCAATTAATATTAATTGTCCTGCCTGATGGAATAAGCAATCATTTTCCTATGTTGGTGTATAAGAGCAAAACAGAAGTCAGCCAAGGACAGAGATGAAGGCGTGAATGTCATCTATAAAAAGAAGAGGATCATGGAGAAGGCAAACATGAAATGCCTTGTTCATTTCCTTCCACCCTAGTTATAGGGGGCATGAAATGAAGCTGGCACACCTGAAGGAAAGGAAAGGAATGATTCTCCTCACAGTTGAACAATTACTTGATATTGCTTGCTATGGGATGCTGGGTGTGCTGGAGCTGTGCATGAGTTCAGGGACAGCTTGGACAAGCTCATGGATGAGAAATTCTCAGGCATCTCTAAGGGGTGGAGAGTCAGCATTTTGTGCTCACTGCTTCCTACCCAGGTCCCAGATAATCCTGAAGCAGTTAACCCCATTAAAGCGCAAAGATTTCTAGAAGCCAACACGGAAGTGCTGACGTCTGACAATGCTGCTGAGCTGTGAGCTTTCCTGGTATTAGTAAACTAGCATGGAAAACCCATTTCATGCCTGTCAGCTGAGGTAAATCCTCTGAGTAATTTGTTACAAATATGAGGATACCTTGCTCTCCCAGCAACTTTGTCTTAAACACTGGAGGAGAGCTGTGGTGTCTCACTGTTTGCTGAAAGGCAGCAGGAATGTCACTAAATAATCACTTCATGTGTCCTGAGAAAAGCCTGGGTAAGTTAGACTGCATTTGATGCTCAATATTGGCTGGAATTGATCTGTAAACATTGCATAGCACATGTTTACACCTTGGATGTGAGACAGCAATGCCCTCATCTTATCTTAAATCAAAAAGCCTTTAATATTTTGCTGTTTTAATTTTAACTTGGCAAAGTCACTGAATCTCATAGGTGATCTGAAATCTGCACCACCAGATTGCAGTTCAGTCCATGTTGCAGCAGAGGGTTCAGGTGTGGTTTGGGACTATAATACCAGGTTCGAGAAAAGCTTAATATAATGGGTTATTTACATTTCCTGAGCTTCCCTGAGAACACAGGCACCAAAATACACTGCATAGGTAAAATCAATAAATTCAAATTATACAAGAATAATTTATTCAATCAACTAGATTCATTTAAAAGTTCGAGTGTCCTGTTTGTGCAGTACACTTTCCTTCTGAAGTGTGAAGAAATGGTGAGGATAGAACGAAATGAGGGGTTTATATTGGATGAGAGTAATTTTATAGCTAATATATATATAATATATTTTATATATATAACATAATATATTTTATATATAATAGAATTAAATCAGAAGGTAAGATTAGATACTAATTTTCTCTGGGGCACTTAAATTCTAATAAATCAGCCTTTCTTCGTCTATGAATTCTTAATGATATTAAAAAAAAGCATTAAGTACTTTCAAATGTGATGCTTTATCAGAGATCTGTGTATCACACATTACTATTCTGGGTTCTGTTAATTATCACTGAACCCAGTTTTATCCAGGATGACCTAGGATCACTTGGAAGCAGATTTTTTTGTGTGTGTGCATCTTTTAAACATTTCTGCATTTTTTGTTTACTTAACTTCTGTGGGTCACTGGTTAAGTGATCAATTTGCAACTCAACAACAGACTTTAATTATGTGAGCAGAGGATAACTCAATTTTAATGTGACTAGTTCAATACTTTACTGGACTTAGTCTTGAAGAGATGAATAGGAACTCCCTGAACTCCATACGAACCGTGATTCTCAATTTTCTGTTAGGAACACAGAGTTGGAACTTGTATTTGCTTCTACAATATGCAGTTGAAGAAATCAACCTTTCAAGGCTAGCTTTGTAAAAAAAAATGGAAAACCTTGAAAATGCTTTTGTACCTAGCATTTGTAAGAATCACTTTAACCCAGTTCATATCTGTGTGTGCTAGATATGGAATAACTCATCACTCAGTGGGAAGGATTATACCAAAAAGGGAGTCACCCCTTCCTGTACACCCTTGTCTTAGGAGGTGTCAATAGTCACCCTTATACTTAAAGGATTTAACATTAAACTGTAGAGATGCAGGTTTCTCATTTGTGTCTATACAGAATTATAGAATCATTTAGGTTGGAGAAGCCCCGCATACACCTACAGGTACAAAGATTTCTAGGAAAGTCTGATCAGAAATGTGAACATAATAGTATAACAACAATATAGTACTATGTGAAATGACATCATTATCAAAACACTAAAAAATAAAATTACTGCAATTAATACAATTTAATTATGAAGATTTATGGTGATTGAATGTGGTGACAATCTGCCCCAGGAACTATTCTCCTCTCTTTAAAAGTATTTCTGTCACCTTTTCAAAGAAAAGTCAGGTGATTAATCTAGTAGCAAAATTAGAGATAAGAGATCTACAAGAGGAACAAATAACAAGTGACAGACTAAGCCATTTAATTTTTAAATAATTTTTCATACTTCTTTCTGCATTTTCTCAAGTGACAGTTTGAACCTTGCAGACAGATGCTAACTCAAAACACCTTGTTTGTGTCTTCATGTTGCAAGAGTAGACTTAGATATCAAACACAAATTTGAAAGTTTTGCCTAAGACTGTAGATTATTTAAGGCAGGGATCAGTTCCAGGAAGGACAGTTTTGCTATTAAAACTGCGGAGTGAAAGGCAAAGGATGGAGGCTCTGCCACTGCCATTGGTGTGATGTTAAATCACAATCTCAGCTCAGCATCCCACCTGCTGATCCTGAAAGGCCTGTGTTTGTTCAGTGTTTACATTACACTTCCCAGCAACTTTTAGCTTGAAAAATAATAACCAATGGAGAACAATAACAGGCTGTTTGAAACTTTGCATTAAGTGGGTGGAGTCACGCAGCAACTGGTCAGACCTGGTGTTATCTCGGATGAAGGCTGACAGAAGGAGATCTCTTTTGGCATTACCCAACACAACTCCAGATGCAGCTGGAATCTGGGCATTGAGCAGCAGCAGAAGGTGAGCATCCCTATGCCACGTGCCCTTGGAGGGCAGGCACAGAGCTGTCCTGCTTCTCTCCGGGCTCCTCCAAGAGCTTCTGCAAGGTTTGCCACAAGCAGCTGAGAGGCTGACCTCGAGAATTCGCTCTGAGCCTTGACGAGGTAAAATGGGATGCACTGGAGCCAAGAACATCTAAGGAACTGAAATAAGGATCATGATGATGAGGAGCAGGGTATTTGGTGAGGGGCTGGAGGAGAGGAGATGGAAACAGGATGTGCTTGAACCTGCACTTGGTTTCACAGGGGTGAACTCTGCTCTGAACAGTGTATTATGAACTTCAGGGGACTGGGAAGATTGGTCAAGAAGGGGATGCAGGGCTCTACCTGTGCAGCACTCTTTGGATGATCTGGGCATGACACTGGGTTTTTTAAGAATTATCTATTTTCCTTTGAAGATAAGTTCTTCATGGCAGTAGTGGGATGGCACTTAAAAGACTTTCCCTGCTTCACCTTGGAGTAAATGATGGGTTCCATTTACCCCTTACCTATCAGCTGGTGATTAAGTGATCAGGCAGATGAGGGCTGATAAGCATGCATGGCTGATAACAATGATCAAAAAGACTTTTCAAAACCATCTGTATGATTTATAATTACAAATTAAGTTTGTTCTTGTTTGGGTTTTTTTAATGCAATCATTGATGGCAGTTCTGTGAGTAACCTTTGTACGAAATCATAGGATAAACTTTGGTCTATAGTATGTTGTTGCAAATCCTGTAAGAATTTAATTGACAGGCCCATAAAATGCAGCTCTACAGAGAAAAAAGTTTCTGTTTGTCAAGGACAGAAAGATGATATTTAAGGATTCCTAAAGGATACCCTGATTGTGCAAAATCTCCATGGCAAGCAGAAATAATCCCCAAATTATCTTCTCGAAACCTTACTATTTTTGAGGAAGAGGGTTTTCTTTAGCTCTAACTCAGTAAGTGACTGAAGTACTGAGTTTTGAGGGGTTTTAATGGGTTAAGGGAACCCTTAGGTGAATTCCAGAGTCTAATTTCAACTATGTTTGAATTGTGTTCCTGTTCACTTCAGATGCTTGCAGTATGGATCACTACTCTTTTTCTTCTCAATGCAGCCAGAGGTGAGACAAATAATGAATAAAGTCTACAAAGGGTAAAAATGATGTGCAGCTTACACCAGGATATCTATATTCTAGAAAAAGCCTGTTCATTGGAATGGATTTAACATAATTCTTCATTAGGACCACTGAGTCATGTCATGTCATTCCCACATTTAACTCATTACTTTTTAATTAAAGTTTTTTTTTTGCAAGTAGCAAACGGAATGGGAATCAGAAAGATATTTTTACATCTAAATTGATACTGAAATTCTTCCAGAACGTTTTCCCCCTACCCGCCTTCAACACACTCATGGTAGCTGCAACCCTGGTAAAGAGAGCCTAGGCACCCACACTCTTCACAGTGCTATGCCGAGAACAAGAAAACAGTCTTGGTCCAAAATACCTCTTTAATGACAGGAAAGAATAGACTTTTTAATAGCAACAAAAATTACTTGGGATTTCACAACTGTTGTGCTATAACAGTGTGGAAGGATGACAATTAATAGCAACGCCCGCGTGTCATGTTGGCACCATTACTGTAGGCACAATGGAAATTGTGGAACCAGTCCTTCAGGCACAGGCCACGCTTCCTGAGGCTGTGCTTTGCTCTAAGCTTTCACCCAAATTCCACTTTATTGCTTCCAATAAAGTCTTGTGGTGATAAAAAAATAAGAGAGGTGTTTAATGTTTAATTGTGGAGCAACCAGAAGTATCTATTTTAATGTTTTGGTTTCTTTTAGCTCCTTCACAAACCGTTGCACAAGAAATAACAATTTAGATAATCCCTGGATTTTAGGACTGATTTAAAGGACTATGTGCTGACTGCAAAAGCTGGTTTCTTCCCTGGATCAAAATTTTATTGTCTTTTTCCAAGGGCTATGTTAACAATATGTTGGACTAAACACCTCCCGAGTTCACCAGGCTGAGCTCCAGGCTCTGTCTGCAGCAGGAAGCATTCCTGAAATTGAAGTCCCTGCTACAAGCACCCAAGCACCACTGAGCCCCTTAATGAAAAATGCTCAAAATGCCATCCTAATCCAAATCAGGCTTCTTTGGCTTTCCTGGTGTAAACCTTCTCCTACATTAATTTTGGTTTTTTTGTGTACCCCAGGAAGGGAAGTTTGTTACGAAAGGCTTGGATGCTTTTCAGACAGCCCCCCATGGGCTGGGATTCCAGGGAGACAACTGGCAGGCTTGCCCAACTCTCCAGATGCTGTGAACACAAATTTCCTTCTTTACACCAGAGATAACAGAGTGAAACACCAAGTAAGAAGATGCTTTGTTTTTAAATACTTACAGTATTTACAATACATTCAATAAATTGTAGAGACAATTTTTTTTCTGACATATTTTTGCTCATAAGACTCCCAGGAGAACCTCCAATTCTATGTTAGACACCTGATAATTTTCTTACATTTTTTTCCTTTTTTTCCTCATTTCAACTCTCTGAGGAGCCAGGTATATTTACAACACATTAATCACAGCCCTCTAACACAAGTTGTTACAGGTAAAAGGCTCCAGAATTAAGGGGTTTTATATAAATGACAGTCACAATCAGCAGAGGTGTTTATTAAGTCACTTCAGAACAAGTCCAACTCCTCCAGCTGAGAGGGCCTATGAGGTTTTAACAAATCAGTCTTTCACTGAAGGTGAGATGTCTGCTAAGTAGTGCATGACATCCCCCTTTTAAGTCAACAAAACCATAACAAAAATATGTAAGAGCTAGTACTCAGAATTTCATAAAAAGAAAATAATATCTTCTTTCTCAACTCACACCAAAATACCTACAGTCTCTGAATTTGTAAGCCTGGTGAGCTTTCCCATAAAATATAAATGAAAAAATGAAAGTCTTATCTTCAAAGGGAAAAAGAAAGAAAAAATAGGTATAGTTCAAAGTCAACCACATAATACCTTTCAGAAGATGCTATCTTTACATTTCTATGGCCAAGTTTGATAAAATCTTGTGCTTCCATGGCATGTTGTACCAGCATATTACAAAGCATTGTGCAAAAGATACCAGTATCATTAGTTCAATTAACCAGAGGAAGTAAAGCATTTGTTGAAATGATTAATTGATTTCCCCTGAAAAGGCAGTTTAGGAATGAGAAATAAGACCCATCTCTTCCAGGTCTAGAACTATGCCTTAACCATTGGAGTACTCTGGCCTTTATCAAAATGTACAGATGGAACAGTCACATCCTTGTCTTTGCTGGTTGTTTGACTTTCTTGGCACAGGAAATTTCAGCTACAAATCCTTCAACTATAAAAGCTTCGAATTTCCGAGCCCACAGGAAGACTCGTTTCATTATACACGGCCACCTTGCCGGAGCAGATCTGCCCTGGATAACAAGCATATGCAGGGTAGGTACAACTATTGTTTGACAGTCATTGTGCTTGTAATTGAAAGTCTAAATATCCACATCTGGATTAAAATTCCCATGTAAAGTTTACACCTCTGTTCTCTTGTTAGTTCAGGGGATATATAAGGAACACAAAAGTCAGGATGAAGCTCAGTTCCACATGGCCACTGTCTTGTTCCTAGCTATGAGCACAATGCACTTCAGCCTTCTGCTGAATGCCCTTTTGCTGCATTTACCTCCACAGGGAAAGCTATAATAAATCGATTTTTCAATTCCTTGCCAATAATAAAGGGGGAAAAATAGTGAGTTTTCTCACCTCAGAAAAAGGTCACAATAAACGTGTCAGTTTGACTGACACAATTGATCTAATAAAACCAAAAGGCTTTTTTCAGCACATTGGTTTCATTCTACTCTGGCACATTTCAAAAATGAAATTGTTTCAGAATAAAAAAACAAAATCAGAAAGTTCTGTTGGCAGAAGCGTCTAAATATAATATTTTGGTTATAATGTATGAACTTCAGGGCTGAACAATTCAAGCACATATTTGAGAATTTTTTAGATGATCAAAGAATAAAAAAATTGAAGAATAAATCCTGGACCTATTTTGGTAATAGGGGTACTGTCATTAAGAAAAGTTGGTACCTTAGAGCCAACCAAGGCACCTGGAATGGAGAAAAGAGCTGAAGGAAACTTGTGAGTGCCCTCTAATCACTGGCTCCACTCTGCCTCCTAGTGTTGATCTTCAGCATCAAAAGGAATTACTAAAGATACGTCGTCACCAGTCACACAAACAAAACAAAATATAATTTACATATGGCCTGCCACAATTCTAATTGATGCCTGTTTCCTCCTTCTCTGCTGTTTTCCTGGTCTCCACCAGTTCATGTTCCACTCTGAAGACGTGAACTGCATTTTGACAGACTGGAGGGGCGGCTCCAGTGGTCTGTACACGGACGCCGTCAACAACGTCCGCGTTGTGGGGGCTGAGCTGGAGTACCTGGTGAACTTCCTCGAGGTAAAGGAAATGTCCCTGGAATGTGCACAGTCCACTTCGTGAAGGCCGTGCTCAGACTAGCACTTTTAGATCTGATTCAATAGAGCCAGGAAGAGCAAGGAGTACCCAGTAAAGGAGGTCCAAAGGGCTCTAATCCCACACAAATGAAAATACATACTTTAGGTTTTAAAAAACTAACTAATGACTTTTCAGCAGCTCAAAAGATTTGAAAAGCTAAAATGAAAAGTTAAATCCCCCTAGATTTAGTGTATTGGGATAAGATGGTAAATAGCCATGAACACCTAAAAAAGAAGAGGGGTGAGATGAATGGGGAATTGCTTCTCTTTAGGTTGAGATCCCATCACCCAGAACTGTAACTTTCCACCAGGATACTTGTCTCCATTTCTCCATGCGCTGGCACTGCACGGGGACATGCTGCATGTATACCCACACTGTTTTTTTCTCCTTTCCATAAACCTTCACAGAAAGAGTATGGCTACTCTCCTGCCAACATCCATTTCATTGGCCATAGCCTTGGAGCACATGTTGCAGGGGAGGCAGGGAGGAGGAAACCTGGCATTGGAAGAATAACAGGTACTTCAGCTATTCCAGCTGGTAAAACTTTATATATTTCCACTCAAGAGAACTGAAAAATCACTGCTGCTTCATAAATGTACAGTACAGAATGCAGTGTGCTGGTTTGTCATAAATAACAAATTTATGTGTTATTTGTGTGCAGCTAGCATGGTGGCACACAAGTTGTGACACAGTCACACCTTGCTTTCTTTTAAAAACTCACTGTTTTCTGCTTTTCTCTGCACAGACATTGCTTTGTGTAAGCCATGCACACAACAAGCAGTTCAGGGAAACCAAGATCAGAGCTGTGTTTCTTTATCTCCAAAGAGACCTCACTGACACTGAAGTGAAGGGATACCATTTTCAACCAAGATATTCTGGAAATAAAAATAGACTTTTTGACAAATAAAAATTTGTAAATAAATCTACATGCTCAGAGTAACATATGAAGATTTCATATTTTTCAATAAAATGACAAAAAACTCCAATAAATCAAACCTCTTCTATCATGGTTCCCAAAAGTAAGCCAAGCAGCCATCAGCATTTTGCTGTGCTGTAATGCCTTCACTCAGCTTTCTATTAATACCCTGCATACTTTTCCTAGCTGTGGACCATAAAAGGGATTTTTATATATGGAGCAAAAGAGAAATGTAATCACATATATAGCATACATAACCTGTATGTGATGATATACATATCATTTACTCAATCATTTACTCAATCATATGTATCTCCATTCATTTAGGTTTGGATCCAGCTGGGCCCCTTTTCCAGTACACTCCCGCAATGGTTAGGCTGGATCCTTCAGATGCAAAATTTGTTGATATAATTCATACTCATGCTGGTCATCTTTTCTTTGACTTTGGTAAGTTTTCATTTAAAGGCTGCCATTGACACAGAGGTTGGCTGCAGAACAGCTGAGAGTGATCTGCCAGGATGCATTGTGCATTTCAGCTCCAGGGATTCTTCAGACTTGTGGCCACCTGGATTTTTACCCAAATGGTGGGAAGAAAATGCCAGGATGCAACCAGCTTCGTGTACCTCCTGCAACCCGGGATATCAATGACCTGATGAGAGGTAAATATATTTTAAAGAATCAATACCTCATTATAAGTTACAGATAGAAACAAAGGCTAGGATAAGGTAAGACTGTTATATAGCTCAGATTTGGAAGAGGGAGACAGTGTTCAAAATTGGAACATTAAAAGCTGCCTCTGATACACCCTCCAATTTTCTTTTGTACTAACCAAGGCAAATTCTAGATGAAAACTTCAGTTAAAGCATGCAGAATTGTGCATCACAAGCTTTCTAAGAGCCTCCCACTGTGCTGACAGGCTGACGTCAGTGGGAATTCCTCACATAAAGGACTGGTAAAATTTCATTCATGGATAATCCAGAAATGAATATGTTAAAATCTGAGCTCTCCTTCTCCATAGGGAGATATCACTCCCAATATTACTGGGATTCATCCATGCCATCAAGCTTTAGTCTCTTCAAAGGAAACAGCTCAAGGTTAGAAATACAAAAGTTGATTAAATGACTGCTCCATTAGTAGTTCTTCAAAGAAAGCTGGGCAGCTAATCAGAATTACCCTGGGATCCAATACAATAGATCCACAAAATCCTGTCTTCTGATCCTAACCTACAGAAATGAGAACATCTGTTATTCACAGCTAAATGTTTTGAAATCCCTACCACTAGTTAAATAATTTGCTTTCAAAAATGTTCTGCCTTGGAACTGGTCAAGAACTTAGTAACAAAGAGAACTGAAAGCTGGCTGTGCTCAAAGTCACTTGGAACAAAAACACTTTCCAACTGGAATGCATAAAAATGTCTGCATTTAAATCACAAAATTAAATATTTTCCAGAGACATTTCATAAGGCTCTTTGCAATGTTTTGTCATGAAGGAGAAACTCAGCTCTATTGAACACGAGCAGATGGAGTTGGTTGTTTATGCAGCTCCTAAAAATAAAGACATCCTTAACTCCCTCCTCTTGGTTAAACCTTACTTTGTTTGGTAACCTCTCTTTTGTTTGCTAATGTTTACATTTAGGTAGTGTTTTTATGCATGAAGTGCTTCAGAAATAATATTTAGTGACTTTTTCCCTACAGCTTTTGATGCAGTAGAAAGGCTATAGGTGTTAAGTGAATTTGCCACTAACATAAATTGAGCCAGCTGTAAGAGCTGAGGGTTTAGAAGCACAAACCCTTCTGAATTAAAGAAGGAGCTACAAACAAAACAGGAAGCTTTGATGATGCAGATTATTTTCAAGAAAAACAGACAACAAGTACTTTTCAGAGAGATTTTAGTGTGGTGTTTCTTTTCTTTCCTTATGGAAAGAACAATGTGTCAACTGGTCAACACCAACTGGTCTATCTTTAGGATGCATAAATATTACCATTAGGGGAGATTTTGATTTCACTACAAACTGTGCTAGCTTGCAACTACTTCAGTGCCTCCCAGACTTCCCCCTGTGGTTTGGTGAGCCCCCACCACAGGCTGAAGCAGAACAGAGCCCATTTTTATAATAACAACCTAACTTTAGTATATTGTGTTTTGATATAGGAGAGACCTCAGAATCAAGGAAGACAACATTTGGTATAATAGATGTGTAAATATAACCCAAATAGCACTTTCTTCTTTCCTTACTGGCTGCTTATAAATTTCAGTCTGATGGGAAAAAAGTACTCGTTTCTGACAAAATCAAGGACCCACTGCCAAATATCCTGCTTTTCAGAGGATTCTACACAATTGCTATCAAATGACTGCAGATTTTCTCGCTCTTAAAAACACCGAAAGCCACTGAATTTAAAATAATTGCTAAAATTACCTTTAATTCTAGAAATTAGATGAAACTGTGATTTTACAGAATACTGTGTTGGGATAACTGTAAGAAAAGGAAAACTACTTAATTATAACTACTGTATGCTTTACAAAAACTGTAGCTACAAATATTCCAGTCTTTGAAATATCAATGGGGAATACTCCCAAATGCTTCTCATTTCACCTTGGTGCATCTCCACCTCTGTTAAAAACTACCTTTTTCCAACAGAAAAAAATATATGTAGGCATAAGTAGGCTATCTTACTACAAAACCAAATAATTCACACTTTAAATGTCTTTTAATCATTGCTATTTCTTTTAGCTGAGACATCACTATATGTGCAAGTGCTTTTGAGGAAAAGAGACCCCAAAATATTTCTTTGGCATGGACTCTATGTTAATGTATTGCTTTAATCACTTTTCACCTGTTGGGTTTTTTGTTGTTGTTGTGGGATTTTTTTTCCCACAGCATACAGATCTTTTGGCTGTGGACATAAAAGAAGTCTCAGGTATTATGCTGAGAGCATCATCACTCCCAATGGGTTTGTTGGGTATCGGTGTGACACGTACCGAGAGTTTGTGTTGGTAAGTACCAGGTCTGGATTTATCTGAGGACCTACAGCCCTGCCCTTCTTCTTTTAATAATTTCTGGGATAACTTCTACACTTGGGATCATGGGATATGGGCACAGGGGACATTCAGAACTACATTCAGATCACCTTCATTCTGACCATACCCAAACCCAAGCAATTTCACAACAGAAAAGTGATGATGATCATTTAGCCTTTTTTTCATCAAATGCACAAATAGCCAAGGGTCTACAAATACCAGTTTGAACAGAACCTCCCACATATCAAAACTGAACTGCCTAAATAAAGCAATGCTATTTTTTCTGACTGCAATTAGTCTGCTTTCATACTTATCTTTTTTAACCTTTTTTTAATGGATGTCAAGGTCTTGATCTGATTGTCTGATCTATACAGGTAGATTAAATTCATTAAGACTCCGAATGGGAATAGATAAAGAGCTGACAGAACAAATCCCAAATCATAAGCCCAACCTTTAGTATTCCTAAACATATCTTTACCATATGAGTGAGATATCCAGCCAGACCCCCTTGGAAATGTGGTTATCCGTCCTATAAACAGCAGAAAACCTTCCAGTGGACCCTATGAAAGATGAATATATTACCTGGATTTTACAGGTAGCAAGACACAGCATTCATTATGGTATTTACTTATGGTCTCTGCAAGACCACAAGGAATTAGGCCAGATTTCCAACCTGTTTCCCTCTGATTTTCAGCAAGGTGAAATAAGCTGACTGACCACCTCAACTTCTTTTTCAACCACAATGATAAATACTGAAGATATGATCTGAACTGAGAAGCAAGAACTTAAAAAAAACCCCAACCAACCAAATGAAAACCTGGGAAAAAGCTGAAATACCCTAATTTCTTAAAATTTGAAAAATGAGATTAAAATAGATGATGTCTTATAAAACACATTTTTATCTTCACCCAGGGAGACTGCTTTCCATGTCCAGAGGAAGGATGCCCACTGATGGGTCATTATGCTGATAAATTTTTACATAAAACTGAAAAAGAACAGCAAAAGGTTTATTTAAACACAGGGCCCTCCCCTCCATATGCTCGTAAGTGCTCATTTTGTGGTTTATTCTAAAATGGCAAGGAATTAGTGTGAAAAAGGACCTTACACTTCTGCAGAGCTGTTGCAGTTAATGAGTTGCTCTCCATAAAACATCTAAAAATTTTAGGTGTTAGGAACATGCAGTACCAGCATTATTTGGGAAAGCTGACATAATTGTAAAAACAGAACAAATGATGCTCACGTTTGAGTTAGACTTGGTTATTACATGACAGCTTTAAAAATTCTGTAAAGCTGAAATTGGGAGGATTTTATGCTGTAAGTGCATAATTTCAAATTTTAAAATGTTGCATTGCTTTTATTGGCAAAAAATTATAAACTTGGGAACGTTTCGGGATATTTTTGCCAAGCTCATCAAGTCAAAATGGCAGGGAGCAATAAGAAATACAATTTTAGTTGTAATTAATGTAGGAACAGCCACAGGACTGGGAAATAGGAAAAATTAATAAACGAACTGCAATTTATCATGGGTGGTTTTTGTTTATAAGTGCATTTGTGCAATCCTGTTCCTTCTCTTAGAGGCACTGAAACATGTAAGAAATTTAACCCTTAGGAAAAAAATCTCCTTATAACTGTAATCCATTTGATTTTGCTTCCCAAGGCTGGCGAAAAGAGATACACGTCAAAGTATGTGCAACAGAAACCATGAAGGGAAATATAGATATAGCCTTGACTGGAACTAATGGGTTCAGAAAAAAATACACCATTGACAAGTAAGTTTAATGTGGCTGTTGAAAAAGTGGCTCTATCACTGTTATCACATGGAATGTATACACAGCTACTTTTACGTGAGTCACCTTGCTCTGTGTGGTCTGTGATTTACACTGGCAATGAAAGTAGCTGAGAAGTGATTGAAGTTCCCTGTGCTGCAGATTGTGGCAAAAATCTGTTTGCTGGTCTGTAGGAATGCACCCCACACCCAAGCAGGTGTCTCCATACAGGAAGGGTTTCAGATTCACCCCAAAACCTTTTAAGGGAAGAACACTAGAATTTGCTTTGCTCTCTTGACAGTAATTGCCTCAGTTCCAAGACAAAAAACACTGATAGGTCTATTTACCTATTCCTCAAAAAACTAGCTGTTCTCTACTGGACTGTTTGCAAAAAACCCACCTAAATAATCCAATACTTTAAGGGAGAACACGAGGCTTCTCAGTGCATTTTCAAAGTGTTGTAGCAGATGTGTGCAACTGTCCCTACACTGTGTTTGGCTTTGTTCTTTGTTTTTTTGTATTATTTTCTTCTTTTATTAAAATCTTTTTGCTTTTTCAAGACATACTCAACCATGCCATCTCACTATTAATTTAAGCCATTTTCTTTAAGCCATTGTGAGGTGTTGGACACCCTCGGAGGTATTGAGAAATTCAATACTGGTCCCTCTTCCTCTGTATTTTCCTTTGTTTTCTGAGGCTGCTGTTAGCATAGCAAAGTGGGCAAGAGCTCTGGGGCTGCTGGTGGACTCAAACATGCTTTGGTGATTTATGAGAAGACAAAGAGCTCAGTGATGTACAGTCATCTAATTATCCTCTCCTCTGGGGAATATGTGAATAAGAAAGTTGCAGTTTGCCTATGAACTGTGGTGGAATATGGGGTTCCTGTCCACTTACCCTGGCCTTTTCTAGTAAATGTGAATTTAAATCTCAATAAACTGATGCTGGTCAGCAACCCAGCTTCAATCTTACAAAACCAACCTCCTCTGTGTTTGAACATAGCCCCATTACTCGTCTGTACCAGGAGTGCCTTTGGTTATAAATACACCCCTGCAGCCATAAGCCCACAGATAATTTCAGTGTTAATGGCACATTGCAATGTGTGTTCTGTTAGAGTGAATAGTGATAGTCCAGAAGGCACAAATGTAAACTATAATTTTCAATTTCCTTCATGGTTGAGAGCAACCAGAAACACTGAGAGAACTTTTTGTCTTGGATTTATTTGAAGGTAGACCTTATTTTTCAAAAGTAATGCATAGAATAAGTCATGGCAATACTGACAAAGGCTGTGCTAACTGATGTGTGTTTTCATCCTGAAAGGCACAGGAATTTCAGCAAATTGATTTAAAAAGTTCATAAAATTCTAAGAGTAGTGTTCAAAGCCCCAACTCTCATGGTACCCCACAGCACATCTCCCTTACTGCCTATAGTTTTCTTTTCCCTCTCATTTCTGTGGAACTCCAAGCATCACTTCCATGCTTTTCTTTTGGCAGAGGAACTTTCCAAACAGGCAACACATACTTGAACTACATTGATACAGAAATTTCTGGGAACATTTCAAAAGTTGAGTTTCTCTGGAAAAAGCATCGAGGTCATGTAGACAGAGGCTGCATGGGAGCTGAAGAAGTCAGAATAATATCTGGGGAAAATGGAAATACGTAAGTACATAATCTAATGATGTAAAGGTAGAAATTTTTCTTATAAATTTCAGTTTCATGTGCCCAGCTCTCCATGAGAGCACTCTTCATGTGCCACAGCACACAGGAGCAGCTCTGCAGAGTTCAACACTGTACCCACCTGGGCAGGGCACTTCATGCTGACTCCAACCCGAGCCGATGGGCCTGGCAGCCACTGGCATCTGCAGGACATTAGATACACTATTGGAACATACCTCTTGTTTACTTTTAGCCAAAATTAATGCAGTTTGGGTGCCCACCCCACTCCATCATGTAAACAAAAGTGTGGTAAATGGGGAAAATGGAGGGAGCAATTCCCTTCAAAAGCACACTCCTGTCCCAAATGAAAATGCTAAGGGAGCCTGATCAAAAAGGCAAACACATCCTAAAAGTTAATAATCAGTCATGAACTAGTAAGTCTTACAAAGAAAAAATTAATAACACACACTCTGCGTTCTCAGTCTGTTGGAACTTATGCTTTGACCTAACATGAAATAAAAACAGGGTTTATATTAATTATGTTGGCTAGCATATGAAAATGTCCCACTTTACAGACAAATATTTCCTTAACCTCTTCCCCCCTTCCCAGGTCTGTGTTCTGTGGGTGTGGAACTGTGCAGCCCAGCAGGTGGCAAGCCCTGGCTCTCTGCTGAGTGCCAGGAATGCCTGGAACACTGTGGCAACCCTCACCAGCTGGAAGAGGACGCTGTAGTCAGCAGCAAAGGATTAACAAGGCTCCCTCAATAGACTTTGAGAAATTTGCCCAGCCCCATATAAAACCTCAATTTCCAAGTTAATGCTGTCACCTTTTCTCCATGCGGGGCAGCTACACTCCAGTGAACTATGGTTATGATGATGGAAAACACATATGCTACTAATTACCAGCTGGCACTCTTTCCTATACCTGGAACAGGCATCTTCTTTATCAAAACTGTATTGTACTACTGAGGAACTTGAATTTTCTGGCAGCCTTCAATAAGAAACTATTTTCTCTTTGCCAGTGAAACTGAATTTTCCACCTCTACTTTGCCTTTGTGACAATGCTGAAGTCAGACTTGAGCTACATCATTTGGATTAGCATGGCCACTCCAAATTCGTCAGCATTTTGATTGTACTGGTTAGCAAAACCAGACCACTAAGAGTTATCACCATCAGCCAAAATAAGCTAAGGTTCCTTTGTTTCAACACAAGCTACCCACAAAAATTCTTCCATTTTTTAAATACCAGCTGTTGTCTAAGGCATGCAAAAGGTGCCCACAAAAATTCTTCCATTTTTTAAATACCAGCTGTTGTCTAAGGCATGCAAAAGGTACCCACAAAAATTCTTCCATTTTTTAATTACCAGCTGTTGTCTAAGGTATGCCACTGATTTTTGCATCTGATGTGACGTTTATCATTTGGGTGCAGAAATTAAGTGTATCAATCACATTGGGCAATTCTGTTGTGCCCCATCCTGACAACCAGTTATTCCAGAATGTTCCAGTGAGGTTCACCAAAAGGTGTTGTTGTGTTACACAAGGCTGAATGTGGCTGATGAACAGGGGTATTTCAAATCATGCAGCAATACTTTTGAGAAGTCAGAACCCTGTCACATCCTGTGAAGTTTGCTGAAGAAGCTTGCTTGGGATATTTGATAAATCAGGTGTCTGCCTTCTCAGAGTCACTCTTCAGTACCCTTCATTTATCATCTCCAGGGTGAGACCAGGAAACATCTTGAGCAGGAAATTCATGGTTCTTTACCCCTTAAAAAAACGTCTTGGCAAGATGCCCTTCTTGGGCAAGGAGGGGCTCCCCTCTCCTGTGCTCCCCTGGAGATATAAAAAAACCCCCAGGTACTTCTACATGGTTTGGAAATATCTGTAACTGGTGATTACAACATCTTCAACATCCTCCATAAACTATGCATGGCTCTCTGCCCCAGAGCTGCACAAATTAAGGAGACACTACTATTTTGCCTTTTATACAGTCAGGAACTGAAGCAAAATAAATGTAAATTTTTTTTCTCAGGATCACAAAAACCTGTGCAGCAAGGGCAGGAACTGGGTTTTATGGCATGAACAGGAGTGTGATTAGTGCCATGTAAAGCATCGCTCCTCACAGGAAGGAAACAAAGTCCTATTGGAAGCAAGAGTTCTTTAAAGCCCATCCTCTCCTGCCTCCATACTTGACTGTGCCCCTTTTGCAATTCTAAAAACTAATTTGAAGTTTTTATGAATAATAAATCATGTTCTTTAAAAAATACAAGTTTCATTTTGTTTATTTTTAAGCTATAGATTTCTACAGCATTCAGACAGAACGTCACAGTTCATTTAGGCTCCTGACTGGTGCTACGACTGTGGTACAGCTGATTAGACCACTTAAAAATATGCATTTTCTCAACCAATTTTTTCATCTAAAACTAGAACTTTGCACTTATTTCTTTCCTTTGTTTTGTTCTGTTTTCATTCTTGTCATATGCTATTTCTTGTCTTAATTTTTAGTTTTTTGGTATAGTAGAAATTAACGCTGCCCTTCTTCGCTAATATATATTTTAGACAGAACAAAAGAGATTTATTACTATGAGATAAAGGTGAAAAAACCACACTGACAGCAGCTGTGTGTTGCTGGTGGCAAATAATCCTCCTTGTTTCTTTCTCCATGTAAAATTTAAAATTCTTTCTGGTATGAAATCTTTGGATACTATCACTTCATATGAATGGTACTAGTCCAAATAATGCAAGAGTTTGATATTTCATGAGACGATCTGCCTTTGACAAAGCTCTGGACAGGCAATTTTTTCACAACTTTAAAACAAGGTAAGCCATCTCTCCAGAACTATTTAAATTGAATCTTTAAAATGTCAAGTGAGACACACCACTTGATATGTTTGGCTGTCCTGTGGAATGGTAATGCTTTTAGAAATCAGACATGACTCATTTCTCCAGGGATTTAAAGGACATATTATGATTTGCATTCTTTTACATTATTTAACTATTGTGCCAAATTATAAGTGCTTCAGAATTGCAATACAAATTTAATTTTATACTCCTTAAGCATGTGTTCACAACAAAAATTATGCCAAAGGTAAATTGATAAGAAAGCCATTATGAAGCTTTCAGACACAGTCACTTTCCTCTCTTATGGCACTCTTTTGTCAATTGGGTAAGGTAAAACAACTACACAAACAATCCTCTTAAGCCTTTTATGGAAAAAGGGACAGCAATAATTAGCAATCCAAAATAGGAGCTATCTGGTCCACTCACTATATGTGACAGAAAAATAATTTTAGAAGAAAACACGTTTGTCCTAAAGGCATATGTGCAGGTATGCTAAAGAGAAAACAAGGGCCATTTTTGTCAGAATCCTCTGATAACAAGAATAAAATACTCTACTGCATAGCACAGTGGTTTCTATTCTTCCCAAAATCACAGCCTATCAAAGTGGCCCTCATAAATGTTTGTTAGTCCAGAACTACTACAACAACAACAATTAAAATTAACTAAATAGGACTAGTAAACAGAGACCTCAGCATTCAGATTGTACAGTTGTCTCTTTTCCTGCTTTTGATGCTATCTTAATCTGTGGTTTTTTAGATTTTTTCATGCTACTGTAATCCACTACAATACATTGATAAAATCCTTGCAAAACAATCAGAAATTTGCAGGAACAAGCCTTCCAAGGTCTTCTGGTCTTTCATCTTTGGAGGGTTTTTTTTGTTTGTTTGTTTGTTTTTTTTTTTTTTTTTTTTTTTTTTTTTTTTTTTTTTTTTTTTTTTTTTTTCCTACAAAAGGTTCCAATTCTCAAATATATCTTATACAGAAGGTTAAAAAACCCCCAACCTTTGGAAGGTAATTTTGCTGAGACTTTAATGCAGTCAGGGTATTTTGTGAAGCCCCTGGTTCTAACAGTTGTTTGACAAGCTGCTGGGACAGAAGCAAAACCAAAAATCTTTGTGCATTCCCAACATTTATTTGAGTTATTCTTCCATAACCAAAGCTGACTGGAGTTAGAGTTGCCACTGAATTACTGACCTATCACTGACCTATCAGTAAATCTATCTGGATGGAGTCTCTGCAAAACTTGGGCCTCTTTTATTCTCCTTTTGTCATTACACATTATCAGGGACTTTGCAATTTCAAATTGCAGGCTGCTTTAAGTTGCTCTGATTCCAGTAATTAGGGAGCAGAAGTCAATAGCATGCCCAAATCTATTTCTGTGGCATATTTCCAGCACAAAACAGAGCCAATAATCTTTATCTATCTAAAATATCAAGGATATAAAAACTTCCAGAGAAAACATGTCTCATCACCAGCCCTTGCACAAACAGAGCACGCCCATGTTGCTGTGCTGAGGAACACAAACCTCTCCCAGCTGCCACAAGGGTCTTGCAACACCGGAAGCATAAGCAATATGTGCAAATACAGGCTGGCAGTGGTGTCATCCCAGAGTCTTTTTTCCTTTTTTTGTGACACTAGGGAAGCTTGGGGTCAAGTGAGGATGTCCAGAGCTCTAGAGGAATAGTTTTGTTCTGAGCCACTGGGCTGTAGGTGAGCTTCTCAGAGCCATGCTTTTATTGAAATACATATTCAAGATTTGCATCTGCCTTTCAATTTCCAAGGCAAATCTATAGTTATTCCCTTTTATCTCACCTGATTCTTTCAAATAAGTTCAATACTCCAACATTAATAGGAGATAATGCATTCAGAATAATGAACTTCACCCTCTTCCTTTACTTCTGCCCACTGCTTGTAAAGAAAATCTGTCTGTCCCTAGGGACTCCCCACTGCCTTGGGTTACTTTCATCATCTGCTCTAAAACTCCCTTTTCTAGTGCTGTTTGCTTCAAATACTATATTCTATAAATCTCCAGCTCACAAAACCAATAGTTAATATTAGCTTTGTTTGCTTTCAGTGATTTAATTAACAGCCAGCATGTATTATGGAAAATCATAAATATTTATAACTTCCAAAACATTCCCTTTAATTACTGCTGTGTGATACTGGAAAGGATATACTAAAGTTAATTGGGTTTGTCTCTATTCAATTTAAAATTTGTTCACTTGACCAGAAAGAAAACACTGGAGTTAAACAATAGAAATATGAATAAAATCTCTTATTCTTGGCTCTGCCACTCAGATACTGCAGGTAAGATTCTCCAATGTGCTGAGTGGTCTTTGTCTATACATATTAGCAATTCTCTAGAGGATGGAATACACAAAGCTACTTCCAGATGACCTCCATTCAAGCAATGAAATTCATTAACCATCTTCAATCTAAAATTGAAATGAGAGCAAGAATAATGTTGCTTTTACAGTTTTATACACTCATCCTTCTATGAAAGCCTCAGTAATTTATATATTGCTGCACTTGAAACACAGTTTCTGAGGTTCCTTTGGAGAACATGATTCCCAGTGAGTGTTTTATCCTATGTGAATGTCACTGCTACCAAAAATGATTTTTGTATGTCCTCAATAATTCTCAGACTGACACTTAAAAAACCACTGGATGTGTTCACTTGCACATTGTCAGAGGCAGCATCAAAACCCAGACTTTTCTTCCTGCCCACTAAAATCTGTTTTCCTCTGAAGACATAGAAACAGGCCCAGAAAAAATGACCATTCTGAGGAGATAAGCATCCCAAAAATGCTGCCAAATCTCCATCTTCCAGTCAATGAAGGCAGGCTCGAGTGTCAAGAATTTCTAATTAGCTGGATCTCTTCTATCTTATCTGAAATTATACACACATTGTCAGTGTAAGCAGAAATTAAATATGAGATGCAGTCCTTTACTGGCCAGTGGTCCCTCCACATTCCTCTCAGACTTCTTTTTAATGATTATTTTCATATGTGGCACTGTCTTGCACCACTTTACCAAGAACCAGACCCAGACTCAAACATTCCTGTGGGTGCCATGTGCCACAAGGGGTGACAGACACTCTTGACTCAGTTTTTACTGAGTCTTGCAGGCTGATTGCCTTGCATACAGCTCAGTCTGTGTATGAAGAAACATTTTTTGGTGTAATTTCTGAAATATCTTCTTTCAGGCAATGCACATATCTCAGGACCTCAAATTGGCTCCTTATGTGAACCACAGATCCAGCCTAAGTTACTTCCTGCCCTCAGGCACTTGCACCACTCTAATTAAGGGTGACAGTCTCTCCTACAGAGTTGCCAGAGCAGGTGGTTGTGGCAGTACCAATCCTGCAGACAGCACTGCAGGGACTTGAGGACTTGCTCAGGAACTGATAGAACTGGCTTCTGACATGGCTGTGACTCAATCTCCAGAGCACAGAAGAGAATCTGGGATTTACATGATGGAGAAGTCGTGAAAGGATGAATGACATGATTATCATCATCCTATCCTTCTCCTGAAACAATTTTGAATGAAAGTGCCTGTGGTTTCTCTAATCTAGGTGGATCACAATAATGTCAGTTTACACTAGTTGTAATCAGAGCATGTCAGCTGATAAGAGAACTTGATACAGAGACATCTAATGTGTGTATCCCATATGGCCTAAGAGGAAATAGATTAGACAAAATGGTAGTGGGTAGACAGAGACTGAGTAACTTCATTAGTAAAAGCTCAGATACTTATATTACCCCTAAGTTGTAAGACTATTTTCCTATTCATTTGTTTTCAAAGAAACTAGTCTTCCCTTGATTAAAAAAATAATACATATATATAAAGAGGTTTGATTGTATGAAAATGTACAAGGGTTTGCTTTGACAAGGCACGTTCACCACACAGCTGACAAAAAGACAGCTGGTGACTGCTAGTGAGAGACACAGGGCAAGGAAATAAAGCTGCTGCTCTAAACTCCCCCGCAGTGGAGGGTCAGTCAGTGCCTGTAACACAAGCTCACAATAACCAGTTAACTCAGGAGAGCATTCCATGTTGGCTGGGATGAAAGTTACACACAACAACCCCTCTGGGGGGGCTCGTCTTGCTTTTCCTCAAACTAACAAAACTTCAGGAGGGGAAAACATTGATAAATCACACACAACGAGAGACAAGAAAAGGCAACATCTGTTATATCCAGCATGGAGGGGATCGTTCTTACAAAGGTTCTCACTCACCCACACCAAGCCTATAATTAGACGCTGTGTGGGCAGGTCTGCACCTACTGCTGTGGGACTGATTCCAAGTGAAAAAGGCCAGCAGCGACCAGGATTTGACAGGGAGGGAGCTGGCTGAACAGAGCCTGAAAAGCACCAGCCTCTTCTGCATTCAGAGTGGTAAGTGCTGAAAAATCAGTGGGGTTTGGGGACGAGTGTCTGTACGAGCTGCAGGTCGGGACTCCAAGGACTCCTTAACTTGAAAATAGCCAGGCTGAACGGTGTGGTCTGAGTGAAGATGCAAAAAGCAAACAGCAGTACTCAGAGAGGGAGTCTGGGCAGCAGCTACAAGGCTTAAAACTTTTCAATTGCAGGAAATCCCAGTAGGGGATGAGAATTTCTGGGCTGTGACAATGCAATGCAGCTAAGAAAACAGGGTGGATTCAGTAGGGCTAAGGTAATTTGAGACTGAATATACCTCTGTTTTTAAAGGAAGAACAAAATGACAGTATATGCAGATGGTATCTGGACTTCTTTAATTTTTTAGGGAAAATTCATTAAAACACAAATAACAGCAGAAGTGGAAAAGGAGGATAAAACAGGCTACATATTTAAGTATTATTAGGAGCATTGAAAAATTAAAGAGAGAATGGAAATGGGAAGAATTATAGAGCTCTTTTGTGGAAGAATGTGAAAAATGAGGCTTTTTTGAGACTATGGTTCACAGGGGAGGGAACTTGAACTAGTCATTGATAAGGACTATTCTACACTTGAGAAATAGCAAAAGGCCAAGTGTTGGTCTTGGAGTTGACCAAGGTTAAAAGCAGATCACGGAGATGAACAGTGGAGTTCACCTGGGGAAGACACACTAGTGGCCAGGTGGTGGCTGCAAGTCAGCTGAAGGCTCCCTGGTTACTCAGGATTGGCACAGCCACTTCCCAAAACTGAATCACTTTTGTTGTTGGTTTGTTTTGGTTTTTTTATGATGCTTGTAGTCAGATTAAATGATCATAATTGTCTCTGTAAACACCAATGTATGAATATCATGTAAGGTGAGAACCCTATTATTTAGGAAATCTGAGCAAATACTGTGTATTAGGAAGCTAAAGACTTGTTATTAAATATGTTCTCTTCACTGTTATCCTACAATTTCTTTAGGTTGTTCACCAGTTCTAAGCAACTGACCTGAACAGCTTAAAACCCTTCATCTTACTGCACCCTCCAACATACCTACTAACCTTTTACTGGAGCTCTGCCCACATTAAATACCTCAAGAAAATAATTTGCATCACTATTCTGAGTCATTCAGGTCAAAGTCCTAGTCCACTGTTTCAGATTCAGTTTAAGAGGTCAATTGACAGTCAGAAAAATCTGCTACCCAAAACAGACAATGTGTGTGAGCCCTGCCCTGCCATGGTTATTACTTTGTATTGAGTGGTTTAGAAGAAGAAAATTTGCAAAAGGTTCTGCACATCTTTGCTCTGCTACAAAATTGACTTCTCTTATATTAAATTTGTGGGTTCCAGAGCTATTCAATTATGGCCAGTTTCCTCCTGCAGAACTTCACTTGTTATTGCTTATTTGTGTTGGAGCGGTGTCAAAGAACCTTCACCCAGAATCAGGACTCTGCATTGGGCTGCTCATGGGGAGGAGCTGGAGATGAAATTAAGTCTTTAACAATTCTGCCAATTACTCTGCTACCTGAGTTATCACACCATATCACCAGATTTTCCTCAGTACTCTGCACACCAGTTTTGAGTATTTGATAGTTATTTGATAGTCTGCTCAGGTAGTGTGCCTGAGCCACTGACTGGGGCTGTGCCTAGGAAAAATGGTATTCTTTCTGTGCTTGTATAGAGTGGGCTGAATCAACAAAATTACATTCAAATAAACAACTAAAAAACACCAAAAAATAATCCTACATTCAAAAACTGTACTTTTTTTTTACTATACTTTAGCCTAGATGTCAGTATTTTTTTCAGTCTGAGCTCATGTCCAGCAACATCAGTGTTCAAAGCTGGTATTCAGTATAATGACAGCAACTAATTCCTCTAAAACCTTTGTCAGTGATGATCCAGCATGAGCAGTGAGTAACAAAACCCCTGAAGCTAAAAAGCTAAAAAACATAATCACACCTTTATTGTGCTAAGATATGATATATGATATGATAATGGTATGATATATGATAAGATGTTATATGCTATATGACATGATGGTTCACAGTAGCAAGAACTGCATTTGTAAATCTATGAGCTGCCTTCTAGTTCTTCCAACTAAAGCCTGAAATGCAATAATTACTCAATTTTTAATCTACTTAATCCATGCGTTTAATTTTAATCCACTTAACTGTTGTAGTACTGCATGCATGTAATTTTACTTTCTTAATCAAAATATCAAGTGGCAGAGATCTTCCTAAAATCCGAGTATCATATGAAAATGTTGATCTTGTAAGACTGTCAGTTAGTCATGCCATGTCATGTCATGTAACTTAATTCAATTACACAACTTAATCTTTTAACCATTTTTCACAATTTTTCTTTCATGAGTAAGTGGAAAAATTCTGTGGAGATTTTCATTATTCTGCCTCAGGCTGATATTGGATTGAAATTCCACAGGTCTGAAATTCCTCAGGTCATTCATCCTAGTTTTTTTACTTAATACAGTATTAATTTTCTTCAAATTATGTATCTGGACTTTTCTTACAAAAAATTAAAAAATCGTCAATACTTTTTTGGTAGTTTCCTTTTTTTTTTTTTAAGAATCTCAGCTATGAGTTACTGAAGTCCAGTGATTTTTGAGTTTCCAGTTTCAACATGATATTACACATCAGATCTAAAATTATTGTCTGAACAGAGAATCACCATGAAATCTTTTTTTTTCCCTGCTGCGAATTTCACCTGGTTTTGGTAAAGATAGACAAAAAAAGTTGTGTCTTCCTTATTCTTTCATGAATCAAATATTTTCCCTTAATTCTGATGCCCATAGATTATACTTGTTGACATTTTTATTTTCCTTATGAAATCTGTGTAACTTTTAGCCATTAATTCCCAGTTACCAATATTGACCTTTGTTGCCCTCCTGTTTTCTTCTAATTTCTTCCACTTTACCAAGTTACCCATAGGTTTTTCATTTATTTTCTATTGCCTTTTTTCAGAATAAAGCTCTCCAATTTTCATCTAAGAAAACAGCAGCCATTTTTGTATCCTGGTACTGCTCACCAGAAGAAAAGATAACAAGGGTTATAAGAGAATGGTGAGTAAAATTCTTAGCAATTCAATGCATAACAAATGTTTAAAATATTAAAAAAAATCTCTTTATGGCAGTGAAATTTTTGGGCTAAAATGCTGATGATGAGAACTCCCGAGATTTGGCCTTGCTTCTCATTGAGGCTCTGTGCCTGCTTGTGTGCCTGTCCTGAGGAAGGTGTGTGGGTACATGTGTGGGACTTAAAAATACACTGCAGACATTCATTATGCAGACTTTCCCATATCTCCCCAACCCTGCACTGTGCCCATGAGTCACTGGTTGGGCAACGGTGTCCTGAAGGTGACTTGGTGTCCTGTGGTGAGGAACAGCCACTGCTCCACTGCTCCACTGTAGCTTTTATATATTACTATGGCAATCTGGGAATATTTGCCTTTTTTTTTTTTTTTTTTTTTTTTTTTTTTTTTTTTTTTTGAGTTGAATATCAATTTAAGAATGTTTAGTCCAGGTTTTGCCTGTCTTCCGTGCATTGAGATGTTACCTGAGCTCAGGGCTGAGCAGCCACTTGCCAGCAGCACTGGGTAGGCTGAGATCACACTCACAAACAAGTCCTTCCAGTTCCTCTTGTTCAGCACTACGCCTCCTAAATGCCCAGCGAAAGAATTCTCAAATTGCATGCTGCCTGGACTCTTTTTACACAGTTTTTTAACCTCTTTGCAATCTTTTTGTCCTTAACATAGACTGATACAGAAAGGCTTCCCACTACAAAATTATCTTCTACAACTCTCTTAATTACAGAATGTATCAAGGTTCCATACATGATAAAATTTCTGCTATTCCTTGTATTTCTCTGGCCACATGTTCTTTTCTATTTTCTGCCTTCAGGGAAGATCCTCTGAAGGAAATTACTGGTCACTTTTATTTGGCAACAATCTCCCACATTTCCTTAAATCATTACTTGCCTTTCAGGCTTGGGTCTGTAAAGAAATTCTACTCCCCTTCTTGCTGTGGCATTCCTGACATGGACTGTTCATCTCCTGAGTGTGAGGGTTGTCCACTAATATTAAGAAATCCTCTGGAGTTCTCCAATATTCATTTGATGAGCCACAGCAGCTGTGATTTTCCTGCACTGTCATCAGGTTTTCATCATGCTGATGGGCACCGTGACAGAAATTCCAGCTGAATGGGGCTGCTCCTTTTGGCTCACAGCTGGGACCTCTCTGTTCCTGCCCTTCACCAGCTGCTTAGAGTAACTCCTGATCCTTTTCCCTCCTCTTTTACTGCCAGACTTCCTCTCTGCTTCCCACTCTTCTTGAGCAGATAGCTTTCCTCTCTGGTGACATAAATGGATAAATTAGGTTTAGGGTCAGAACTGTATTTCTAAGGAAATTTCATGATTCCTCTCAGCTCTGCACTTTGCAGCTCCTGCTCACTGCTGAGATATTCATCCTCACTCCTCTGCCCGAACACACAAACAAAACAAGCTGTTACCAAACAGGGACTTCAGGGTTTATTAGAGAGTGCTCTGGCCTATCCCGTTTGGCTTTGTTAGGAAACCATGTCATTACAGCCAAGTAATCCCACTTCCATCAAAAACAAGCACAGAGGTGGATCACACATTCCTCTTGTCTGACACGTGTCACACCAGCTTCAAATTCTATAAAATTCCCAATTGTTTCTTCTTTGTTTCTGAAAGCATTTTGTAGTGTCAAGGGCTTTGGAGTGTTGTGTTTCTAGCTTTCTCACATCTGTAAAAATATCCCTTGGAGAGTGCTATGCACATAGTGAGATTAAAACCACTGAAATTACCATTTTTCTTAATATTTCTAAAGAGCTGTCCCAGTGGCTGGGGTGACATCTCAAATTTTTGGTTCAAAAGAAAAGCGGTATCTTGGAAATGGGAGGTGGGTGCCATAGGAAACACCTAAAAGAAGAGGAAATTGAGAACAGTTGAATGAGGCAAACAAGAGGGGAGGAGGTGAGATTAATGAGAGTCTTGTCATGGAAAAGAGCAGTAAGGAAAGTGTAGAGGAGAGGAATCTGATGAAAGTATTTCTTGCAATGAGGGGCCTAAGCTGCCAAGAGTGCAGACTTCAACAAGTGACATGTACCACTGTTCTTGTTGTATCACACCTCCCACCTATCCCATCACAGCTGGAAAAAACCAGGATCCTGTGATCTGATTGAGTCCAGCAGCAATCTGCATGCAGTATTGCTGGTGCAAGAAATGCAATGAACAGCCAAACTGAGTGGTGGGGAAGGATCCCCTCCCACATCCTGCTGGGAACAATCCCCCTCAAGCAGCCCAGGGTGCTGCTAGCTGTGGGGAATGTTGTTTTATGGTCAGTTGGTGCCTGCCAGAACCCCCAGGCCTTTTTCTGGCTGATGGATCCCCTCTGTGCACAGACCAATGTGTGAGGTTATTCCTCTTCAGGTGAAGGTCTTTGCATTTCTCTTTGTATTAAACTCTTTTTAAAAGGACAAAATACTCAAAATAAAATGCTTAACCCGTGTATTCAATTTGCTTTAGGTGGTCGGAATGTGGATTGTTGCATTTTATCTCCTTGGCAGAGTAGCAGGTGAGAAATTGTATCTTTAAACACTTCCACTAGAAAATGAATTCAGATGAAGTGGTGCATAGCAGATGATGACTGTTATTTTCCTTTACGTTGAAATTGTAGCGTGATTTTTGGGTCATTGTAGGGCAATGTGTATTACCATGCATGGAACTAATACTAAAAGGCTCTGCTTTGTTTAAAATTTATTTTTAAGACCGCAAGAAACATAACTCTGTGCTGAAAATCCACAGAGAAATTCAGAGTTGCATGTCCTACTTCTATCAAGGCAGTGCAAGATCTGTCTTTACATTGCTGCTCTCTACAAAGAACTGCTCAGCAACAGGGTGCTCAGCACAACAATGCTAAAACATAAAAGTTGGGTGTAAGTGAGCATGAGACCCATTTGATCTAGAAAAAAACCATTATATTGAAGGAAATATTCATATCATTCTTTGTACAAGGCTGCCTTCATTCCCATGACAGAGACACAATGCTTTGGAGTAGAAGGTGTGCAGGAGCAATTCTAATAAGACTTTCTTACTAGACTGTTTTTTAAAAAGGAACTGAACTAATCCTTTAGAAGCCTAGAAAGTGGTGTCAAAACACTGTGTGGGTCTTTATTTGGTTTATCCTCCTTTACATGGTTTATTTAGCTCCACTTGTGTTCCCACTTCAGGCAATACACATAAAGGACACATAAATGACCTTCAAAAATTAATTTCAAAATCAATCACAAATTAAATCCTTAGAATTTTGCTCTTCAAACTGCTTTAATCTCAAATACATCATCAAGCAAGAGAATTCTGCATATAAACAAGTTGTTTCTCCTACTCTAGGTAAAGAAGTTTGCTACCCCAGGCTTGGCTGTTTTACAGATGACCCACCCTGGTCTGGGGTACCAGGGAGGCTTCTGACAGGTTTGCCTGAATCTCCAGAAGAGATGAACATCAGCTTCTCTCTCTACACCAGAGAAACAGGAAACAATTCACAGGTGACATTTATTTTTAACGTCAAAAGCTGACTGAACCTAAAAATGTTTGTTAGTCTGTGTCAGCCACCATAGGCAAACAAGTCGGAATCAGAAGATAGTTTGAAGGTGCACTAATGAATATACTTTGGGGTAAAACACACAAAAAATTGTTATGAATGAACTGTAGGGCACAAGAAGTTTCCTGGTATTTTCCTGAAGCTTTAGGATATAGGTTATGGCAGACTAGCTTTTGCATATACTTAAGTCTCTGAGGAAGGTTGGAGCTCATGGGATACACTCAGCAACAGGTTGCCCAGCACTTCTGTTGTTGATAAAATAAATCAAAATACAGCTTCCACTATTTCCCATTAAAGTTCAGCATATCTATGATCTAGGACACAGCCCTTCCACACCCAGACTCCCTGAGCTCAGGTCACAGCCCCTGTATTTGTCTGAGAACAATACAGACAGATAACATTCTTAGGGAAAAATAGATAATTAAGTAGCTTGCAGCAATGTGTGAAGATCAGCTTCTCCCCTGCTGCATGCAGTCCTTGCATGAAGTTCTTCCAGCCTTTCTGGAGCGGCTAATGAGAAAAACAGGCTGCAGCTCAGCAGCACAGCAGCACACTGAATCCAAAGGTCAGGTCAGGAAAAGGACAAGCTGGAGCAGGAATTGTGGAGCTGGTGGGCTCCTCCCTGGAGAAACTCATCACCTCAGGCCAAAAGACACCCTATGACAATGTGGCACTTTTAGGTTGCTTCATATTCTGCAAGAGGGGATTCTTCATGCTGAATAGATGGGAGGAGCAAAAACCACAAGGGCACAATTTTTGTGAAAACATAGTGAAACTGAGAAAGATGAGATTTTTGGTGCCCGAGTTTCAAAAGCCACAGATTTTGTCCTGTCAAAGCAAAGTCCCTTTAGTCCTGAGGGTGTGACTTAGCTGACTTTTTGAAATGTTCAAAAGCAGGAACAGATAAAACCTTTTTTTTTTAAACCTATAGGTGATCTCAGCGATAAACTCCTCGACCATCCAGAAGTCACATTTTTCCTCACATAGGAGAACCTCCTTCATCATTCATGGATTTGGCAGCACTGGAAAAACAGGCTGGGTGGTAGAAATGTGCTTGGTATGAGCATCCTCTGGTTCCTGTCAGCTCTGTTGGTATCCTTTAGGCATTAATGTCCACCATGCCTTTTACAGTTCATTAGGTAGTAGAAAATACAAACCAAGAATTGAATTTCACACACACCAGTGTTCCAACTTGGGAAGATGCAGCACAGTCAAGGCCCCTTGGCTTCTCTGACATTGTTTTTCTCTGGAGTTTCCATTCACAGACCCTGCAGATCAGATCAAAGCAACAGAGCTGTCCCCAGCCTCTGCACCCCTGTCCAGACAGGGAATAGACACCAATTCACAGCTGCTCCCAGCAGCAGCAGCTGAACCTTCCTGCAGTCCAAGGGCCCTCCTGACTTGTAAATCTCAAGTTTCAGTCTATAAATACTACCCTGGTTCACCACTATTCAGTTCTTAGAGACAAACAGAAGCCAATCTGAACAACAACAAACACAAACAAACATAAGAACACCACCAAACGTTCTGGTTTTTGTTTGATTAGAGAGTTTAGTGGAAAAAAAACATTTCAAATAGGAAATGTGGAAGCTCCCATAGAACCAGCAGAGTGTACATTGCCTGTGGCAGATGAGCAAGGTCTCTGCTTGCTGCTGCTTCTCTGCTGCCAGGGAAAAGGCCAAGCTGGGAAAAGACACCACTGCATACCAAGGCACAAATCAGCAGCACTACTTCTGTTCACAAATCTATGAAGACTTTTAATCTGAAATATTAAATTTCCTTTTTCTTTTTTTTTTTTTTTTCAATTGAAAAGAAACATCAATTTTTCTGGCTCTCTACACTACAAACTTCTGGTCCCCACAGGAGAGGAATGAGTCCAGGATGCATTATTGTTTCACTTCTGTTTTCCCTGTCATTCACCTTAAGCTGTTGTTCATGGATTAATTTTTGTTACCACTCCTATTTTTATCTCAAACCTTAAGTAACCTTAAGTAAACCTTCTTGTTCACAGAAAGCTGTAACTGCAGACTAACACATGATTCTTCCACTGGAAAAATCACTGTCTCTGCAGAACTGTCGCTAGTACCAAAGTGACCAATGCTTTCTTTGCTGAAATAGAACCTTTCTTCTCTCCTCCAATTTTTTTTAAGGCTGACATGACTTTCACAGTTTAAAACCCAGTTGGTAAATAAGACTAATTTAATTAGTAGTTTAATTCAGTTAAACTATCAACATCCCTCAAAGAAAGTCACAATATTGTATATAGAATCTACTGTATCTATGTATGACATTTCAGAAGTATTTCAAATGTAGAAATGGTGGATAAAGTAAAATATTTTCATTACAGTTTTCATAATTGATTTTTTTTGAGGAATGGGTTATTATATGCTGTCTTGTAAGAAGATGTGTTGCAGTGCGGTACAGGCTACAGTGAAGAGTTCCATTTGGTAAACAATGAGAAACTTCATTATTATGTTATGTTTTAATCTTTATTCCAGTTTAAGTTGAATCTCTGATTGTTATTTTCTCTCTTTAAATACTTTGCTTTGTGTGTTCCCACGTCAGCTGTTACTGGAGGTGGAAAACATCAACTGCATTGCTGTGGATTGGAAAGAGGGAGCAAAAGGCACCTACGTCAGTGCAGTGAACAACATCCGCGTGCTGGGGGCTGAGGTCGCTTATTTCATAACAACTCTGCAGGTAAAAGACCCTGCAGGGGTAAACCTGCAATTCCCCAGGGCACCTCGTGGGGTTGTGACACCGCTGCCTTGGGTTTGAGCCTCGTCCTGTACGGTCAGGGAGGGCAGTACAGTTGAGATCCAGCTAATTACACTAATTATCGGCCCAGTGAGGACTTCTCACGGCCACAGAGGACACAAACAGGGCCGAGGCTGAGGAGATGTGCCTGTTAATGAGAGACCAGCAGGTGGCAACGTCTCCATATGATGTTAGAGGCCAGCCAGCATTCCATGGAAATAAGGGGATGCGGTGCTTACAAATTTCCCAGCATTACATACACGTGCCAGAAGTGCATTAATAGCTCGGCTTAGCACCACCAAAACGAGCAGTAGCTGCCTCACTTGATAATTCCGTGTTTGCTGTCTAGAGGCACAATAAACAGTGCAGCTGCCTCCTGGCTGTGGGCCCCCTGTTCCCAAAGGTGCCTGTTCACATTTACACACAGAGTGCAGCACTGCAGAGTTTGTGCAGCAGCCTTTCCCACTGATTCCAGAAAGGCTCACCAGTACCTGGAGCAGCTGGAAATCAGGATCTTGCCAGGCACTGGGCTTGACCTTGGCCAGGAGCTGTTCATCTTAAAGTGCAGCAAAAGGAAGTTCAGAGCCCAGGAGGCCAAGTGCCAACCTTGCAAGAACCTGAGGCTCAAAGGACACTTTACCAAATTCTGCTGGGGCACAATCTACTGTTCCTTCCTAGGAAAATCATATGCAGCCTCACACATTTCGCTTCTGGATCTTTCTCCTCTATGTATAAATATCAAGTCATTTGAAGATGTGTTCAGTTTCTTATTTACTGTCTCTGTTACTGCACCATGTGCAGTCTAGGGCACCCTTTCTTCCCTTACAAAAATGCATAAATGGTACTTAGACGTCCTTTTCTTTTCCTTAATTTAAAAATTTCTGGAGTTTCATTGTCAGAAAGGTTCAGCTGCATTGTAAATGGAAGCACTGCAGTAAAGTGCTTTCAGAGGAATCTGCCATCTAACAATATAGGCAGACAGGCCCACTCTCCAGATATGCTTTAACTTTGATACACACGTTACAAAATTTAATGTACGAAACTCAAGCAATTAGCAATGTTGTTGGTTTTGGTTGTTACAAACCCCAATGAATGTGTCCCCCCTGTTTCCCTTTCCACCTTCAATGCAAGTGTAATGTCTCAGCAGTGCAGGCCTTGTACAGGTGAGACCTGGTAAAGAATGGACATCACCCCACTTGAGCTTGGCACTGAAAATCTTATTCATTATATGGCCACATATTCTAAATAGAGATAGAGAATAGATATGTGACCAAAATAAGGGTTGCAAAGTAGAATGAATAAAGAAGTAAGATCGTTTTTATGGAAGATGACATTAGGCATTGATCCAAATGGGAAAGATGGTCCATATTTTGTCACGCAGGATAATGGAATACAGCAAGCGTATGCCAACACCACAACAGTGAACCCCTCATCACTATGCATGTAAAATTCCAGATGGGATCGTTTTTGTGTCAATTCTTAGTGTAATTTAAACAGCAATTAACTCAAGGAACTCCCCCTCTGTTTGCTATGCAGAGAGTCGGCCTAGATGTTCCCAGAGGCCCATAATGTCAGACCTTCTCTTTGCTTGTTATTCAAAGCCTGTGTTCTTATCTCCTACCACCACCACCACCACTTTAACGATCAGAAAATGTTCGGGTACTCCCCTTATGAAATCCATTTAATTGGCCACAGTCTGGGAGCACACACTGCGGGAGAGGCGGGAAGAAGGATCCGAGGCATCAGGCGGATAACAGGTAGGCTGCTCACCAAGATTCACAGCTAACAGTGTGTGTTTAAAGGAAAGCAAAACTTGCCACACACTGGTCTGTAGACTGGAATTAAATTATTGGCAGCGCTGGGGATACTTGTCATGAGAGCAGACAAAATTTATGCTTCTCAGAAACAGGGTAATTATTACATATTTTTTTCTCTTTAGGTGAAGCACTCTTTAGTGGAAGGACAAGCATAGCTAAAATGTTTGTAACATTACCATCATCCACTGGGTTACATCAAGCCCCACACAAAACAAGAAGAACCCTTAGTTTTCCTTGTTTACAGCTTTAGAGTCCAGTAATAAGTCCATGAGTAATAAATGCCTCCTTCCTAGTAATATAGTATGCCATTATATCGTCTATTGAAAAAATATTTTCCTTCTCTTGGAATAAGTTTTCACAAAGATTCACAAAACCATGATATTTGCATTTTTTTATATAGTTTAGCTTGGAATTCACATCAGTATTGGGCTTGCCTTTTACAAAACTAAACGTCTGATTTCATGAGTTGGCAAAAGATATATTAACATGTGCAACACTTCTCTCTCTTCCTCAACCAATAAATGTGGGGGTCTTTTTTAGGTTTAGACCCTGCTGGGCCCTATTTTGAAGGTACTCCTCCCATGGTGAGATTGGATCCTACAGATGCAAACTTTGTTGATGTTATTCACAGCAATGCTGCTCACTTTCCTGCAGCAGGTAAGTGCTCCTGTGCCAGCAGGGACCTGCAGGGACAGGCACTGCACCCTGACCCTGACACCTTCCCATGCATGTCTCAGGGCTTGGAATGTATAACACCACTGGGCACCTGGACTTTTACCCAAATGGAGGGACTGTGATGCCTGGATGCACTGATTTAATCCCAGAGATGAGACAAAGTGATTTTGAAGCCATCATTGCAGGTAAACAATTCCTGGTAAGCAAACGTGCATCGCGTTTTGTTTTTGTTCTGTTCTGAATCATGAACTGTGAAAATTGCCCACTGTTTGGGAGAAAACAGGAAAACAAAATTGCTTTTTGCCTGTTTACTCCCAAGTTAAAAAGGAAGTAAGAAACAACAAAGGCAGGAACAGAACAGTGCTCCACAGAGAACTCTGCAGGGAAAGGAGGTGTCATACACGCCTAAGCTTTGCTTCTGTAATTTGAAATTGGATGCAAACCCCAAAAAGGCAGGAAACAGGGAGTCTGCAGGTCCAACAACCCCAGCAGGAGATTTTCCGGGCTGAGAAAGGCCAAATCAGCAGCATGACAGCACCACCTCTGGTTTCTTGCAGATGCTGTAAAGGACATCCCACACTTCCAAGGCATGAATTAGGTAAAAGCACTGAGTGTTTCCAGGGACTGTACATGCCTCACCTCTGAACCTGAGATGTCTCTCTTTTCAGAGATTTTGGACAGTTTGGTGGGTTCTCCATGGTCTGTTAATCCCTTGAAACTGTAATGAATGTTATCTTGCTATGGTATCTCATATATATAATATATGTATATATATGTGCACACACACACACACACACACATATATATATATATATATATGAGACTATCTTCCTAAAAGGGACTATTACATCACAGCAGACCAATGCATCCCACTTGAAATCTTAGGGTAATGGCACACCATTCTCCAGATAAAACACAAAAAACCAGCAATTTCTCCTGCAACTAGCAATTCAGACCAAAAAGAAATCATTTCAAGCCCATGCTGCTGTTCTGTTCTGTGCCTGAGCTGTTTCCATGGTGAGACAAGTGCAACTCTTGCAGAGAATAACTGGTGGTTATTTCACCAAAGCTAACAAAGTTTTTCCCAGCAGACACCACACTCTTTGGGGGGTGCCACCACTCACGCAGCCACGAGTTTTATTTTGCAAGTATCCTCTACCCCACTGGATTCCTGGCATATCCCTGCAAATCATATGAAGACTTTAAGAAAGTAAGTATTTCAGCCCAGGTAGGGGTGAGGTGTAAATAAAATATTCCAGGTCTCTGGTGGAGATACCACTTGGATGCTGGGGGCTGGGGTCCCATGGGGTGGCTGGGCAGGAGGAAGCACAGCACACAGCAGTTCAGCTGTTCCACCCTGGAAAATGAGTCCTGAAGCATAAATGATGTCACCAAAATATTGGGGACAAAAAAATGAAAGCTTGTGGAATTCTCACCCCAAACCTTTATGCAAAGGGAACATAAGTTAGGTAGATCTATCCTATTTCCTACATTTAGAGCCTCCAGAATCCTTGGCTGCTCTCTAAGTTACATTGGACACTGATTAGAGCACCTATGAATGATGCTCCTTTCATTTTCCCCCATTTGTGAATGCAGGCTAGTTCCCCTTGACTAGGAGGGTCTGGCCTATGTTTTGCACTAGAATCTAACTGAAAAATATTTGAACTAACAAGTTTCAAGCTGTTACCGTACACAGGCATCAAACCTGCTCATCCTGTACCCTCTTGGGTGCAGGAGCCATTATCTAAAACAAGTTTATCAGGTTTTGGTGTTAAGTTATGGAAACAGACAGTACTGACACAGCTTTGCAAGATCAGAATAGCATCTGGAGCCTTAATTTCATAAGGGCTAGTATGAAAAATAATATTCCTCATTAACTGATGCTCTTATTTTCCCTAGGGAATCTGTTTCCCATGTCCACAGGAGGGATGTCCAATGATGGGCCACTATGCTGACAGATTCCCAGATAAATTGAAGAGGGTAGACCAAAAGTATTTTTTAAATACAGCAGGAGATGAGCCTTTTGCCAGTAAGTGAAGGTTTCTTACAGTTGTTCACAAATTTGAAAAGTGCCTTGATGTGATTTACAGCCATGCACCTGTGCTGCTTCTATAAATAACTGCTAATAGCTCTGACAGAAAATGCTACATTACTTATGTAATGTAGCATTCAAGCTCACCAATGGTAATCTGGATTTATTTTTGTTTTTATTTATGCAGCTTGGAGACAAAAAGTATTTATCAAATTGTCTGGTGTAAAGAAAACGAGGGGAGACATAAACCTGGTGTACTATGACACACAGGGGAACTCAAAAGAATATGAAGTTGCCAAGTAAGTTAAATTAATATTTTTCTACAGTATTCAATGCTGCTAACATTAATCTACATACTTCTCACATATTTAAGCAGTGTTAACACTCATCCTGCATTGCAAATATTCTGCTTAACATCAGATAAGAAAGAAGTTATTACTAAAGTAAGAACCAGGAGGACAGATGTGTGGTTGTAAAAGGGAAATGGAAGGTATTTCCATTTCCATGAGTTCTGTGTTTCTGAACTCCAGGTGAGTTCAGAACTGCCAACTCCCCACACAAGGCTCTAGGGACAGCCCCAGTCTCACTCTTGTCATCTTCCCATGGCCTCCTGCCACAGAACAGATTTAAAGAACACATTTAAAGTGTTCTGTACTGGTTTTCATCCTCTCCTCGTTCAGAGTCCTGGTCCAGTGCCCTGCTCTTACAAAGAACAGCAAAAATGCAAATTTATGTTGTAAAAACAGGGAAAACCTGAAAGTATGTGGAGAATATGATTTATTTCAGTGATCTCTGAACTGTTAAACTCAATGATGCTATTTTTCCTTCTATTTGCAGTGGAGACCTCACTCAAGATGATATTTACACAGAGTATCTTGATGTTGAAATCAACCCCAGAAATACTACAAAAATTGAATTTCTCTGGAATAAAGCCATATTCTCTCTGCTCTGGGCAAGACTGGGAGCAGAAACAGTCAATATAATACATGGAGCAGATGGACATAGGTAAGTGTATCCCATTTAGAGGTCAGAAGGCAAGTGGAAAAAACCCTGAGAGAAAAGATAGAGAAATGGTCTTAAATTGGACATGTGGTTTTTAATCAACAATGTGAATTTCAATAAGGAAAAGGACAAGGCCTTGCACTTTGGACAGAAAAAAAATCAGAAAAATCAGATGTTTGACTGTGCACCAGGGAATAACTGTCTGGAAAACAATCCTGCAGTGAATAATTTGAAATGTTTAGCTTTTCCACAACAAAACAATTACAAACCAAGATAAGGCATACTAAACCTCAAATGTTACAGCTGGTCCCCAAAAGAAGGAAATTCACCTTGTTACTGTTAATAGCAGATGCTAATAATCTTTGCAGCAGGCTTTCCTTCAGTGGGATTATGGGTTGGACTAACAAGCCTCAAGGTGACAGCTGACACCCTTTCATTTTTCATTGGGCAAAAAGAGATAAATCTTGAGTCAAGCTTTTTTTTTTTCTTCCCAGGTCAACTTTCTGTGGCCGTGGAACTGTGGCATATGGAGATCCTCAGTTACTTACACCTTGCTAGAGGTCCCCAAGGTCTGTACACGGCAGCTGAGTAAACCCTCAGTCTTGTGCATGGAAATCTTGGCAAAAACCACAATTGAAGCAGATTAATTAAAAAAAAAAAAAAAAAAAAAAAAAAAAAAAAAAGTTGCTCTGTTTGGGTTTTTTTTCAGTTCTTTGCAAATACACGTATCAATGTTTGAGCCACGTTTATTGTGCTTGTAACTATGGAGCAACCAGAAACCACACATGCTAAAATCCATTTAAAACACTGCACAGTCTCACTCTACCCATTCCTCAAGGCAGGAACTGAATCCCACCACACTGACAGATAAAAAATCTGGGATATTATCAAACCCTCTCAAGGCAACACATGTCCTCAGAACACCTCTGCAGGTCTGAAACAGTTCCTTTCTGCAGCCTGTGCTGCTGTTCAGAGTTCTCCAGTCCCACACAAGAGCACTGCCCTCAGAAGACCCTCTGGGATGAGGCAGCAGCAGCACAAGGCCAGGTTATTCCTGGAGCTGGTGAGCCCTTTGTACCTGCAGCCCGTTGTACCTGCACCTGCTTGGAAAATGCAGATGAGGCAAACCTCAAGTGCTCCCCACTTTGGAAGGAACTGAACACTGAATATCCCAGCTCCTGGATACCATTTAATTTCAAACACAAACATTTTTAGTGGCCCCTGACAGCCCTGAAGAGAAACTCTGAGTAACCAGGCTTTGCAAAACCTGGGACTGACCATTTCACATTAAAAATGACCATTACTGCTCTGCAAGGCATGGCATGGGTGAGCCTCCTGCAGCTGTAAGAGACCAAGGCAGTGGATATTTTTCCAAGTATAAAACCCAAAACTCTGAGCTAATGAATAGGAAGAAAGAGTTAATAATTTATTCACTCCCATTTCCCCATGTTTGATAAATGACATTCAAGCATTTGAGCAGATTAACTTCTAAGAAATAGGAGTAGAAATACCATGAGAACACATTTATGAGTATAGACTTCTGAATGAATTTTTTTTTTAAGGAAAACTCCAATCCTGTTGTAACCTTGACTAAACACAAGTGTGTAAAAAATTAAAAGCATAATTAAACATGAGTCTGAGGTTCAGCCAGAGAGACCTGCAGTTCTGACTCCTGAAAGTCTCCCGGGGAATTGACACATGGCAAGGAAAACGTGAACAATGCTGGGAAGCTCCAGAGTCCCAAGAGAAAGCCACAGCATCCTGCAGCACCATAAATCCAGACCTCTCCTCTGCCTCCTTCCTATTCCAGACTACACCTTCTTCAGGATTGGAGAAACATAGCTGTGCCTTAATTTATCACCTTTTTTTTTTTTTAAATCAAAACCCATCCTTCTTCCAAAGCCCCCAGCTGTGAGGCCACAAGGACCAGAGCATCTCCTCCAGGCACAGAGCAGCCTGCAATGTACTGAGGGACCTGCATCCCAGTGCTGGCCAGCCTTCCCCAAGGAGAAGCAAGCAGCTGATATCCAGCTGACCAGGGCCTAAGGAATTGTCCATTTATTCTGTCTGATCTGTATTATTACAGTACTGAATAGACTAATAGACTAATAGACTAATAGATAAAATCCTAACTCAGATCTTTTCCACCAGCTCTTAAATGAAATGGGAAAAACTGTTCCCCTTTGTTTTGAACAAGTGTTAAATCTTGTCAGTGCATGGGGCATGAACTGATTCCACTGATACAAACCTATTTTTAAACCAAAATTCCATTTCAGCTAAAGACAGGAGCACTGAGCTCTAAATCAGTATCAAAGGTGGTGTCTTAATAAAAAGTAAAATTTGGCTGTTTAAAGAAATAAACTCCACTAGCACCGCTGATAGCAGTGGAACACCTGGTATCCATTTGGTCATTCCCAGAGGTGGAGATCAGAGAACATAACTCTGCAAACAATTAGCCATAAAGTATAGTCAAGCTGACAAAACTCTCTAAGGGGAATCAGCTCAGGTCTCATTTCTTCTTGAGTTCACTTAGAGCCTTCTTCTAGAGACAAACAGGTCCAAGGGATTGCCAGACCTGGTCCTGTGCATTTGCACAGGCTGCTTTTCACCTTTTAGTTGATGTTTCTACTAGAGCAATCTACAGAGCATTGTAGCAGTCCAGCCATATCTCAGTGGGGAATTTCGCATATTATTTGTATATATTTCCAGAGTGTTTGCTCTCAGTTAATCACTTAGAACTTTTCTCAAACTTGGGTTACATGGATAGTACAGAAAAGATCTCAGGGGTTAAACAACTGTCCTTCTACATCTACTTATTCCAGCAAGGAAATTAAAGGGCTGCCAGGAGAAGGTCAAACTCTTTCACTATGAAAAGAATATAGCAAGCCCACTAAGAGTTTTCCAAGAGACATAAGCCTTCATCAAACACCCAGAAAACACAGGAGCATTTCAGATCTGAAGTCACTGGGTACAGGGCAAGGAATGGGATTTAAAAATTATGTGGTTCCCTACTAACTCCTCCTGTAGATCTCCTACACCCCAACTACACAACACCTAAAAGTCTTCCCAGCCAAGACAAGACACACAGATCCATATAATTCTCTTTCAACTCCTGATGAGTTGCTGCCTGGGAATTTCCAACCTCAGGAGCTCCAGTCATATTGTGGGATCCAGCTCAAGAAATCTACATCCAGGGATTTTGGAACTATCAGAGAAACCAACCTTAAGGTTATATTCCAGTTTATCTACAAGCTATAATCTGGAACAAATATTCTTATCTTTCTAGAAACAGTTCCAAGGATAAAGCAGACTATAAAAACACATGAAAAGTTTACACACTAATGCCAGGAGCTTCAAGACTGCATCGTAAGTAGTTCAGGTCTGGGGGTTTTTCCTTGTACTTTGTCAGATTTGTGGCTTCTCACAGCACAGGAGTGTGAAGGAGAATGGCAGCTCATGTTCTGCTAGTCCTAATGCTAATTCCAAAGTAGCTCCTATGCATCTGATTAGGAGGAAAAAATCACCCTGGATTTAAGCTGTGCTTTTGTATATTTATGGCCTCCAATCTCTCGTGGAGCATGCAAACACAAAGCTGACTCACACCTGTCTGGCACACGCAGCAGTCAGGGAAACAACCTGCAGAAACAACTCTGTTCACCTTGAGAAAATTCAGCACCAGGGGGCTGAGTGTGCTTGCTAAACGAGTGGGTTAGCAAATCCTAGCTGCTTCTTTTTCTGCTATTCCAGATGCTTGGAGTTTGGATTCTTGCCCTGTTTCTGCTCAGCACAGCAGAAGGTAAGCATATGGGGTTAGTGTTTGTATTGCCTTTCTATGCTGCTGTATTTTCCACCCATTTTCTAGGTATTATTCTACACCCTGGTGCCTTAAAACGTACTGATTGAGGTTAATGTTGTTCACTTTTCCATATAGGAATGGTGAGATGAGAGTATATATGTTGTCTTTCTTCTCCACTCTGGAGATTCTGCCCCAGGAGTGAGCAAGAAAAGCTGATGTTCCTATCTCAGAACAAAGCTACTGCTCTACTAAACATAGAGAGATATTTCTTGTGCTCTTATTAGTGATGTAAATGGGAAAAAAAGCCAGGGCCAGGGAGTGGAGGCAGTCTGATGAGGGCATAGCTTTGTATTCAGAAGAAAACACTGGCTTGTGTAGTATAAGACTTCTCATGCGAGCTGTTCAGCACAGTATCAATTTATTGCTGATTATCTGCAATATTTTGGCTTGGCATTAGGAGAAACTCACCAGCTGTCTCTGCCTTGGGCCCAGCAACAGCTGGGATAGGATTCCCAAAGTATTGCACAGGATACCGCAGAGGAACTCCTCTGAAGACTTCATTGATGAGCAATAGGGTGGCTTCTCTCCTTGGGGTGAACTGCAGCCTCTCAAGGTCTGGGAAAGGGCAACTGCTGCTCTTGGCTTTCTGTAAACTGTGGGATTTTTGAGGGGGAAAAAAGACCCCCAGAGAAGCCATACTTATGAGCTCCGACTGCTCCATTTCTCTGCTCATTCATACATCATTGTTTTGGTCTTCATTCCACAGGGGATGAAGTTTGCTTTGATAGGCTTGGGTGCTTCACAGATGACGTGCCATGGTCTGGGACTGTAGAGAGACCAATCCACAAATTACCCTGGAAACCAGAGAACGTAGACACTCGCTTCCTCCTGTACACTAGAGAAAACCCTGATGACTTTCAAGTAAGAGCTGTTGTGCTTTAAACCTAAGTGAATCACACACAAAAAATTGTTAATAAACACAGACTCCAGCTGTGTTCCTGAAAAGTGTTAAAAATGACCAAACCTCCACTTTATTCAAAAGATCACCTCTTCCAGCTCCTTGGCAGGATCCCCACTGAGAACTACTGGAAAACTGAGCATTTGAGATAATTTTTTTCCACAGATAAAATCAAAGCATGCTGAAGTCTTGTCTGCTCTAAGATAGGTGTCAAAGCTTGCTTTGAATGGAGATAGACATAAAACTTCATGTGCACTCTTGCAGATGAGTTCAACATTGCAAAACTTTTAAACACCTGCAGAGATAAGCACAGTTCAGGTCTTTACAGTTTGGAAAACTTATTTACAGAAAGCAGATTTAAAGGCTTATTAAGATCTTATCTATGCTAATTTTATTATTTTAAAATCTATATTAATATAGGAGGTGTCTGCTGTTGATAAGTCAACAATCGAGGCCTCAAATTTTAATACAAGCAGGAAGACCAAATTTATTGTGCACGGATTTATAGACAATGGAGAAGAAAACTGGCTGTCAGACATGTGCCAGGTAGGTACCCCAGGGACACCCTTAATTTGCATTTATAAACACATTCTTATAAATTGTCTGTTTTCTCTATTTCTAACCAATTTTTCTCATGGTATTTGTAGTGATAAGAAAGTGAAAAATAGTTCATCTTCTCAGATTGTTACCAAATTGAATATGTAGGTTTGCACCTTGAAGAAAGGCATGAGGTAAAATGCATTCAGCTTTTCTCTTTAGTGAAGTGAGAGAGAAGGAGATTTGAGTAAGTGCCATTTTCCTTGGTAAAAAGAACACAAACCCTGGAGTAACATACTGGCTAGGGTTGGGGTGATTCCAGAAATAACTGTAGACTCCAGATTAGTCCTGCATCCTAATTTTCCAGTCAAGAGAAGGTTTCTAGATGTGGAAGGTCTATCAGGAAGGTTTGGGCTGCCATGTGGGTGCTGGAGGCTGAGCACATGGGCTGGCCATTACCAAAAGCAATAAAAATGTAGAAATGTACATCCAAAGGGGACCTCAAGGGGAATATTTCAAACAAAGCTTTCAATCTAGGACTTGCTATGAGCACTGATTGTAGTAAAGCACTCTGCTATATTGATTTTTGTGCTCATTGCACAAATTATTCCTTAACCCCGTCACTATGCAAAGTGCAATTCCAGCTCGTGGTTTTCTCAAGTCCTCCAAACATGCTTCTAATTGCAGCTGGAGCCAATGAAAGCCCCTAGTCATGCAGCACAGAGCAAAATACCAGTTGATGTCACTTTGAGAATAAAGTTTTTCAACCATTAACACAACTACAATTTTTTGAAATAATTATTCCTATTTTATGTATGAGAATGCTATGAGGAACAATGTGAAACTAAAATCTAGGTATTTCGCATTTATTGCATCCCCTTTGCCTGCTTCTTTCTGATGCTAGATCAAAAGAAAAGAAAAATGATGGGTGATTGTTGGATTTGTCAGTTAATAATTTGTTTAAAGTATCAGAAGCAGATAGTTTTTATAATTCTCTGTCTTACATTTTGCACTCTCAAAATACAGGTTTGTTCCTGGAACTTCACAATCAATGAGATGGCTCACAAGTTTTTTCAGCTTGTCCTTAAATCCATTTGATCAATTTTCCAGGATGTAGAGGCATGAGACAAACCCTTAAATACTTTGTCTATTACAGTAGCCTGTGTTTTTTCACAATAGTCTAGTTTATATTTAGAAAAAAATTGGTCTCAGTGAATCTTTTCAGTAAAGAGTGGAGCAAAGGGGATTGTGAATACATCAATCCTCCTATGTGTATCTGTTACTTTCTTTCCTTCCCGTTTAGCATTAATCCTATCTGCATATTGATTTTTACCACTTATACTGTGGTCACAGACACTTTTATTGCCTTTTCTGTCCTTTGTCAGTTGTTGCCATATACTTAAGCTGCTAAAACAAAATACTTTTAGCCAAATAATCCAGCTCAGTGGAGAACACTAAAGCTTCTGATTCTCTGGCAAAGTCTCTGCCTGCATATGCGTATTTCCAAATAAAGCCATAAATCTGAAATGAAGAGCAACAGTTTATACACCAACTTATAAAGACACATTCTCTTTCTTACAAATCTGCATCAGAAAACCACTCTTGACTTTTACTACCAAAAATATTCTAATTTAATTTGAGTTAAAGTAGTACTTTTAAATCGCTGAAATGAATAGGTGCATAAGTAAAGCTCTTATTTAGTGTTACATACCAAGTTTGGTTGAAAATAAAATTTGAAAGTTTCATTATTGATATTGTTTTCCTTTCTGTAAAAAAATACTGCTCTGAGTATTTGAAATGCTTACTACATTGCATATCACCCTCTGTCAGCATTGTGTGATCACACAAACCCCTCTGAGCACACATCCATGCTACAGCTTTGGTTTTCAAAACATTCTCATAAAAGGTCACACAACATTTAGTTGCTGAGCCACAATAACCAACATGAACTGATCCCATACTGTATTTACCACGGTTTTACTTTTGTTTTACAAAACAGAGGATGCTTACTGTGGAAGATGTGAACTGTTTCTGTGTGAGCTGGAGGAGAGGTGCTCTGTGTCAGTACACCCAGGCATCCAACAACATCCGCGTCGTGGGCGCTGAAATCGCTTATTTCGTAAATGTTCTCATGGTAAGAGTCTGCTGTTTCTAAAGCTCTAGCTATAATACTGATTTTCAAAGAAAAACAGCTCTGGAACTTTCACAAATGGGGATGCAACCAGAAGAAAACATTGTTCTCTACTCCACGATTAGTTGTGCTGAAAACACTTTTTTTTTTTTAAGGACAGTACTGTGTGATAGCAGCAGGGCCTGCCAACTTAAGGAGAGGAAATACACTTGTAAAAATAATTTATACAAGAAATTCTCGTAGTACAGCCAAAGAGTTACTCTGTAGATGCTAACAAATGCAGTGTAAAACTTTTAAATATGCAGAAAAAATGGATATGGCAAACTTCTTTTTCATGGAGACAGAACCAAAGAGCTCACAAGAACACCAGAAAACCAGCTGGAAGCACTGGCTGCAGACAAGCAGGACCCACCAGCTGCCCCAGGGAAAGCTGTGCTGGACAGTTCCCAAACCTACAGGAGGTGCCCCCCTTTGCATCCAGTTTCACATGGGAAGTGAAGCTTGGTCTGAAGCGTTCTCTTAACCTAATTGCTTTCAACACAAATTTCCCATAAAAGAACTATAAATAACTAAAACCAGAGGGTGTGCTGGGTCTAGCAGTGCTCTGACCCTCCTCTCACTCTCCACATCTGCACTGCAGCAACTGAATTCCTGCCTAAAAAGGCTGAAGGCATCTCTCCTCTCATGGCCTCCCCAGCTGTGCATGGTGCTGCCAGGTGTGACCAAGAGTTCCTGCTTGGCCAACTCCTGTAAGCTAGACAAGCATTCTGTGAACCTAAAGGGGCCCTCTGGAATGATACAGAGCCTCTCAGGGCTCTTGACAGAGCTGTCTGGAGTTATAACAACCTCCAAACCAGGGCAGCAGCTGAATAAGGAGGTTTGGAAAATCTCTGTGTTGGACAAAAGTAACTGGCAACAGAGATGCTGAGATCCTACAGGAGTTCCTGGGTCAGCAGCCAAATTAGAAGTTGCTTTCAGCCCCTTTTAATTCTTCCATTTGCACAGCAAAGTTTATTTGTTGCTGTTTTGTCAGGATGACTATGACTACTCTCCAGCTGACGTTCACATCATTGGGCACAGCCTGGGAGCGCACGCTGCGGGCGAGGCCGGCCGGAGGCGCCCGGGCATCGGCAGGATCACGGGTCAGTGACTGCAGCCACAGCCACACCAAAGCCACCAAACAAAACCCTGCTGTCCCTTCCCTCCTCACCTTCCCTCGTGACTGCATCTGTGGGCTGCAGTGTAGTCAGGGGTTGTTGGAATATCATACAACTCAGCCCTTTCTCACTGTATCCCCCCAAGGAGCAGGGCTGTGGCAAGCAGCAAGAAAGAATGTGATGATTATTTTGCTTGCACACATGTTACAGAGCAAAGAGTTTTTTTAAACATGTTCAGCACTTCCAGAGTTTAAAGCTGTGGGTTTGATCTCCTTTTTCATCATGTAGGCAATGCCAAGGGCATTGTGCATTAAGCAGAGTGGTCTTTCATGCATAAAAGACAATTTTGGACATTATTGACAAAACCCTTTTCAATTGTTATTTTTCCTCAGGGATTTCAGGCTTGATGAAACTTGGACTAATAGTCTACAAAATTCAGTTTAAAAGAAAACCCAAAACATGCTGCCTAGGGACAAGAAGAGATGCAAGTATATGGCAGCAAAAACTGTGCAATTTGCAAGACTTTACAAGCATCTGAAATTGCTGCACCAATTTGGGAAGCAAATTGATTCAATTTTCTGCTAAGTTCAAAGCTCATTGCTTCAAAACTAGATGTTTTTCCCAAAATCTGACTGGAGTCTGATGTAGGCAGGGAGATTTCAACAACTCCAAGCAGGTGGGATGCTATCAGAACAAATTCCTCTGAGTACTCTCAAGCAAGGGACTCTAGAAACCACACAGATGGATCAGTTACTTGGGATGCAGAGACAGTAACTTCAGTTTGAGAAATGCTATTAAAGAGAAGTTCAATTAAAAAAACAAAAGTTAATTCCAAGTGTTGGCATTCAATATTGCCCAAAGTATGTAAAGCAGTAAAATTTAATAGGCTTCCCACAGGTGACTCCCTGGGAGAAAAGCCGCTTGGTAAGTGAGAGCACACATCCTCATTTTATTAATGCCTCTATTGCTTAGCTATAAGGAACCATAGGCAGCTATATTTGTGATATTAATTATATACAATCAATCAATGATATGTAAGATGATTCTACACCTACATCTCTTTATTTATACATAGCACAACTCTTTTTCTCTTAGGACTGGACCCTGCACAACCTTATTTTCAAGGCACTCCAATTGAAGTCAGACTGGACAAAACTGATGCAGACTTTGTTGATGTTATCCACACAGACTCAGCTCCCACAATCCCCAATTTAGGTGAGTATGCAGCTCTACTGTACTGATCATTTATTACTTACTGTACTGAATTATTTATGCCCTGTGGCACTTAAGTGTTGTGATAATTCACCAAAGTTTTGTGCTGTGGCAGAGCAGAACAAATTCACCACTTTAGTCACTAACAGCTCCTGTCCTAAAACACCATGCACAGGCAAACTTGAAGCCAGCAGCTACAGGTATGAAACAACATTAACTTAAAACATGCTTATTACCCCTGTTTCAAATGCTCCAGGTTTTGGCATACGCCCAGCTATAGGACACATTGACTTTTACCCAAATGGAGGAGAGGAAATGCCCGGCTGTGACAAGAACGCTCTCTCACAGATTGTAGACATCGATGGCATCTGGGAAGGTAAGTGTGTTGTCTGCATTACAAATTCAGGGGAAGGCCATCCCTCAAAGTGCAGCCACTTATCATCTTTCCTCAGTTCAGGTGTTTTACCTTAGCTTTTGGTGTATCCACCAGCAATGGCATCTGCAGACTGCGGTGAAACTGTTAAAATGCTCAAAACACAGCATTTTTTCCAGAGCTTATTAAAAATAAACAAGACAAAGGGTTTGCCCCTGGAAAATGTGTTTCCTCTAAAGGATCTAGTATCAGAAACAAAAGTTGCTGGACCTGTGCCAAAAATTTTGAAGGGTCTTTAACAACACATTGCATTTTGTGTCTAATTGCCCAGCAGCAGCAGCAGCAGCAGCAGCAGCAGCAGCACTGGTGGAATTGGGCAAAGATATTCACAGCTACTCCTGGGAGAGTGTCTCCAGATTAAATCTTCGGAGATAGAGCAATTAATTCGATTTCTTGTTAAATGGAGATTACAGATTACAATCTGAATTGCATTGAAGTGATGTCATTGTGTCTATTTTTAGGCAGCTAAAAAAATATTGGCATATAGTTGCTCAAATACACTGTTCTTTGTTGTTTTACGTGGTTATAATAAGATCCCTAAGTATCAGAGGATTCCTGTGTATCTTTCTAGGATTAAACTGCACATAAAATTTAAAAAATAAATTAAAAACTGCAAATATTCCTGCTGTGAGGATTTTTCAGTACATTATCTGAGCTTTTTCTTACACTACTGCAACACCTTAAACTCTGGGAATCCATTAACTGGTTTATGATAGCTAGCCTTTTACTCCAGGTTTTATTCAATGCAGCTGGAGGCATTACTTTTTCATTCTCCCCTCTTTTTTTTTGATAGAGTAAACTTGTTATCAATAATGGGGAATTAAGGCACAAAGAAATAACTCCATAGTATATGGTCTTCTTTTTAACCTAGAGTCAGGAAAATACAGGCAACACAAAGGAAAATAATATATTCATTATTTTAATTTTAAGAGTCTCCCTTTCTTAAGCACCCCCCAAATAATAATAATTTTGTTTTGAAGCCCTCAGCTGGAGCAAATCAGCACTGCCCTAGGAAGTTCACTGTTCACTGTTAAATACTTTTCATTTGGTTTTCTTTTGTTATGGTAATGAAACTGTTGCCTACAAAAGACCTGCTTCAGGCAGCTCTCGTTTCTATTGTTAAACTCGGTCAGATTGCTTGAATAAGTGTTTTCTGAGGGACAGGGGCTGGGCTGAGCTGCACAGTCGGTCTCCATAAAGCATTTCAGGTTTGCATTTTATACCTGTTGAGCCAGTGACATTCCTTAGGGTGTGAGTGCATCAGTAAAGTTCCAACCTGAGGTTTGATACTCCAAGGACTGTGACGAGGCTTTTGAGGAGGAACGTCAATGACATGGGTTTCTTTCCTTGAGCGGTAAGAGAAAAGGAAAATAACCTGGGGGGGATCTTCTTGTAGGGACTCGGGACTTCGTGGCTTGCAATCACTTGCGGAGTTACAAGTATTACTCGGACAGTATCATCTACCCTGACGGATTTTTAGGCTATCCTTGTGCTTCATATGATCTTTTTCAAGAAGTAAGTATTTCTCAGAGCTTCAGGATGGACCCCATTGAAAACACGGTTAAAAATAAACCCTTTGACTAATTTTTTTCTTTTCCTTAGTTGGCTGGGTAATGTTATTAATAGATATATTTGTTTTCACTAGGGAAACTGTTTCCCGTGCCCAGAAGGGGGATGCCCAAATATGGGTCACTATGCAGACAGACACAAGGACCAGTTTAAAAATGATTTCGTGAAACTTTACCTGAATACTGCAGAGACCAAGGATTTTCCTCGTGAGTTTTGAATGCTTCCAATGCTACATACTCTTTGTAAAAAAATTATTTTCCTGTCTGACACTTAACTTTAGCAGATGAACAGATCTCATCACAGTGCAAAAGTGTCTTCTGTTCTTCATGCTTTTTCCTCTTTTGCTCCACATTAATGCCAGTTTGGGGCCCTACAGTACAAGAAAGTTGCTGACAAACTCTAGAGTCTAGTGGAGGTTACTAGTGGAGATGTTTAGTGGGTTGCAAGGTTCAAGGAGAATAGAGGAGAGACAATGCACAGAAGCTGCAGAAAGGCAATTTCTTATTAAATAGTATGAAAATTGCAGTCATTATAGCAGCAGTTAAATGCAGGAAGAGGGGCCCAGGGAAGCTGGGAAATCTCCATCATTGGAGAGGCCAAAAACTCCATTGGACAAAGGCCAAGAACAAGCTGATCACAGCGGGTTTCAGAACTGGATGGACACAACGACCTCCTTTACAAGCTCAGTTATCCCAAATGCCAGCTCTCACAACACACTGCTTAGTTTGCCCCTGTAAGTGCTATCCAGAATCTTCTTGATCTCCTTTTGCTAATTGCACACTGAAAGGAAGTTCCCACCCACAAAAATTATTTTCCTGGAGCTTCAGAATTTTTTCATGCTGCTTAGATTTCTGTATCTGTATTTATCCCTAACACCCCTTTATTTCCAGCTTCAGTCTGTATGAAAATCTTCAAAGTGCTGAGATCTGTATTGTATTTATGATGATATGGACTAGTTTTCTCTTTTTTCTCTCCCAGAAAGTTACACAAATATCTTCCATTTCTCATGGTGATCTCATTAGGATGTAATGACAGATTTGACTGACTGGTGTTTTGTATCTTCTGGTCTCAATTATACTGTAGAGATGGGAAAACAAAACAAACAAAAACCCCTAGAATTTGATATTTTGGGGACTGTTTCTCCCTGGGTACAGTCTAAATCACTGTATTTCTTCTGTGTAGTTTGGAGGTACAAGATAACTGTGACCCTCTCTGGAAAGAGCAAAGTAAGAGGATATGTAAATGTTGCCCTGTATGGCGAGGATGGGAACACAAAGCAGTACCAGATCACCAAGTAAGTTAAAGATTCAATAGACAAGAAACTTCTTCTATAACCCTTTATTTGCATTTGTAAATAATAATTCTGTTTAAACTGATCTTATGAAGAGAGAAACAAAAAGACAGCATATTAGGCCCACCTGCCTCTGAAAAACAGTGATTTGGGGTGAATTACATCAGAAATCTGTCAATAATGTTGCTACCATATAATAGGATAAACATTGTCCCTCTGCTAAATTTCTACCCTCTTGCCACCACAGCAGAGCCTTTGACAAGACTGGTAATTAACAGTAAGTGTTGCCATGCCTCACATCCATAAAATGCTTTTTTTCACAGGGGTACCCTCAAACCAGACAACAGTTACACAGCCTATATTGATGCAGATGTGAATGTAGGAGACATTACCAAGGTTAAATTCCTTTGGAACAACAACTGGATAAACCCAACTTTTCCTAAGCTGGGGGCTGAAACTATCACAGTAGAAGTTGGAGAAAATAGAAAAGTGTAAGTATATCCATTTTGAAAATCTTGAAAGTTACTGGAGAAGATAGGTGACAAAATTATAAGTAGAGTGGAAGCCTTTTCACAAGAAAAAACTATTTAAGGCATTAAAATGAAAAGGTTCTCCAGGAAACCTTTTATTTCCTTCCTTTCAAGACACTGTTCATCCATAGTTCTATTGACCACTATTTCAACCCTTTGCCTTAAATAACCTCAAAGAAAAACTGGAAATCTCTCCAAGCTTTAGAAAAGCAAACTTTCTGTATAACCCTTTGGGTGAGAAAAATTAATGCTGGCTTGGGTTGTCAGCATCATTCTTGCCAAGCTCCTACTGTTCACAAAACCAGATTATTTGTGGGTCTGATTCACTGTCAGCTGGAACCAGCCAAGTATTCCATTGGTATTGATGACCCCTAAGGTCATGATTGACTAAAGAGGATGGTGATAATAAACCCACCCTTCCAATGAGGAACACTAACACTTGGAGCCTGCACTGGAAGCCTCTATATAAAGCTAAGGGAAAGAGGCTAAAATTGATTCCTCTAGACTTCATGAAGTATGGCTTGGATGTTCAGATTTACTGATTTACTGATCCAGTTTTACTAATTTTCCTGGATTTATAAACACAAATTCCTTCATTTTCTTGATCAGTTATTTTATTTTATCCACATCGTGAGTTGGTATCTAGAACAGAAGATGCAGTTTAAATTTTAGACCTATTTTCAAATGCACAGTTTAAATTCCATCACTTAAAAGACAACGTGGGAGGTGGAAACAGTTTCAAGGAAAGTGAAATTATTACAGCCAAGCAGCACTTGGACTCAACTTAAAACAGAGGTACTGACTGGTTGTAGTTTCCAGTCACCAAAGCACATTGCTGAATACACAAAGTGTTTTTCTGTGGGTAGGAACTCACCCTTCTACTGACTTGTGGCCTCTGCACAAGTGTTTGTGGCCTCTGCACAAGTGCTTGTGGCCATCCCTATAGAGATGGTAGCACAAAACCTGGGGAAGAAACCCCAAAACTGAACAAAAATTAAAGCAAGGCAGGCAATGAAGCAGAATGAATACAGCCTACCAATGCTTTCCCCAGCAGTAATATTTCAAATTTAGAAGCTCAGGGTTTGTTCCATTCAGCTGTCTCAAATGACAAATCAGGTTGTGTTAGCATCAAAATAAATCCACTTGTATAATTTCCACAACTGCTGACAGCTCAAGGTGCTTGTATTTACTTTATCCTCAGGTACCGTTTCTGTGGTTCTGGGACCGTGAGGGAGGATGTCCTGCAGACTCTGACTGCTTGCTAAGAGCACATTCCAATCCCCAAATCCTTGCTACCAATAAAACATTGGAATCTGCATCTGCAATACTGGTGGTGTGTGTTGTTTGGGGTGGGGTTTTGCTGGTTTGGGAGGCAGAGTTTAATTTGGTGGATACCTCTCTATAGACAGAATTTTTAGAGTAGCTTTAGGAGTGAATGTGCCAAAGACCTGTTGAAGAACTTCCCTGCTTTCAGCCTGTTTCAAAATAATTACAAGCAAGAGGAAAGGGGGCAGGTAGTGAAACCAGATTAATTTCCATCCCCATGTAATCCTGCCTCGTGTCCCTCAGTGTTCTGGTGGACAAGGGGGCTGTGTCTCCTCTGCTGCCAGAGAAAGCTCATCCTCACTGATAAAACCTCACAGAACTGCTGGGATCTACTGCTCTTGGGAACCTTCTCTCTTTCTCCTGATATTCCCCAGACCGGGGCACTCTGCTTTTTCTGTCTCTCTGGGTGACCTTTCCTCACCCAGAACACCCTGTCCTGAAGGACATCAACCCCCCAGCAAAGCTTTAGATTCTGTGCAGTGGTGGAGGTGGAAACCAATTTATTTTGTGTTGGAACACTACTTTTCTAGTATAGGGAGGAAAAAAAAAAAAGCAGAGTTGTTTTTGGGTTTTCTCTCCCTCTTTTTTTTTTTTTTTTTTTTTTTTTTTTTTTTAATTGAATGCATTCTGCCGGCTCTCACAGAGTGATGGGAAGGAGATAGGAGATGTAAATAGTAGACAAGGAAACATCAGCACTGAAGATTAGCAACCTATGGGCATGCTCTGGCCTGAAGTAAGTTCTTTATATAAAAGCCAAAGTGTTCCTTGCTTTAACACAACTGAAGAGAATATCCTTCAGCAATTTCAGTTTTAGTCAGAGACATGCAGGCTTGCTTTTATGTTTAAAAACCTTCTAAATTGTACATCTGCTTCTTGCCCAGATGAAAAGGTACTATTTTATTTAGCTTAGATGTATGGAAGAAGTTCTGTATTATAGGAGTGTTAAAACTGGCACAGGTTGCCCTGAGAGGTGGTAGAGTCTCACCTCTGGAAATACTCAACACCAGACTGGATGAATTTGCTGAATTCCTGGAGTATTTCCCCTGTTACATTCCTTCTCCCCCTGTGCAGCTCCTCAGGCAGCAGCAAGTGCAGCAAGCACACAGCAGAGTTCTCTTTGTGTGTTTTCCTCCCAGCCTATGCTGCCCAGAAGGATACTTAAAAGCTCACATTTGTTTTGTCTCCAGTTTTTCTCAAATGTGATCAGTCTTACAGTGGTAGAATAATGGAGTCAGGCCTAATAAATGCAAGAATTTTGAGTTCTTTGTCCTGCATCAGGCTCTGCTAAGTCCAGCTCTGGGTAGCTCCTGCAAAGCTTTCCTTGGCTTTCCACAGCTGCACGGCCACAGTTGGGCAGAAGGAAGAGGTTCCAGCCACAGGAACAGAGGCTTTCACACTTAATCCAGTCCTGAGAGGAACACAACCTTCTGCAGGACGATAAACAGCTGTGGGTTTATGAATGGCCAGTCTAATGCTGGGTTTTCAGGTACCCCCATCCCTTTGGCATGCCCTGCTTCCTTCTGCCTTCTCTGTCTCTCCCAGGATTTGGTGTCCTGATCTTGGTGCCTCCTGCTGAGGAAACCTCAACAGGGTTATTAACTTCCTAACACTGCAGAAGAGTTTCTCCTTTGTCTTTTGTTCCATTACCTTGGAATAAGCAGATTCTTGCCTACACAATTGTTTTGACAGTTATGATATTCTCAGCATTATCCTTTGCCATAGCCACTTCAGCAGCCCATGTAATTTTAACAAACACCTAACAGAATCAAGACGTTAAAGTTGACAATAGCATAATAAAAAATCTCCTTTTAATAATGAACTGGAGCTGCCGTCATCCTGTTTTAGCAGAGTAAAATCTCTCCCCCCCCCCCGAACACTTTACAAAGCTATTACATAAAATGCAATGTTAAATGAACAACAAATTACTTTCCCTTTAGCTAGCTTTTAATGCTAATGGTGCTATTTATTCCTGACCTTTTGAAATATTAGATTTTTTTTAAATGGCAACATAAAAAGAATTCTTGTTTGAAAACGCGAGCGACTTTGAACCACATGTTATTACTTGTAAGTATAGCATGCACATGCATCGTTCATTTCAGTGTCCCATTTAGGGCTAATTGGTATATATTTCAGTTGACATATATTGTTCTCCTGCAAACGTGTCAAATTCCTTAACGATGGCAGTGACAAAAGCAGAACGCTTGAGATATATAAATTACGCTCTTTACCATATAATCATTCTTATCTATTGGGAATGGTATTTGTGACAAACCACGTTCAAAAATACACAGCAAATTGATTATTTTTTTTCTTTTTTTTTTCTAACTTTAATATCGCACCATTCACAGCAAGTCATTGATTGCATCCTTAAATGTAGAAATGTTTTGATTTTTATCTGCATCGTTTTTCGGCTTTTGAAAAGCTCACTTTATTTATTAAAGGAAGAGTAGCACAGCGAGGATCCTAAAATGTATCTTTTGTTATCAGCATAAGAAAAAAAAAAAAAGGCTGTAATTGTGGATACAGAGTGAGTAATTTGGTGAAAAACGCTTTGTGCTATAGTTTAGGTTTTATAATTCCTCCCAGAAATTACTATTATTTTGTTGGTGGGCAGCACTGCAAGAAGAATTTTAAATATTTTAAATATGGGAGCAACTTGGGCCACGTATTTCTGTTACATTTTAGATTACCGTGTGCGATGCATTTTCCCCCTTTATTACAAATCATCTTAGAATTAGAGAAAAAAAGATTAAAAAATCGAAGATTTCATGTGACTCTAATTATTACTGCAATATAGCAGTGCTCATTGTTGTCTTTAGACAATGCTGTCCACAGTCATTACTTTGCTCCATAAATCAGCGGCGTAATGAGGTTCTATCTTTCAAGAAATATGTGAGCGTACCTTAATTTGGCATTGATGAGTTCTCCTTCCCGAATCTCCAGAGGGTTTTTTTAATCTAGTTTGTCATGTTAGAGCTTTCATCACCTAGCCCCAGCTGACAGTGTTGTGGCTGCCTATTTATTTCCATACCTTCCTGGGATGGGTCCTCAGAGGTTGCAAATAGGAATTTTATGATGTTTTGCCCTGAAGGCTGTTTTTCTCTTGATTGGAGTGTAATTCCCAAATTGTTTTGCCCCACCCTCATCCTTCAGAAGTGTGTACTGTGTGTGGTTGTATTAAAGTGTGGGAAAAACAAGGTTAAAATTGTCATAATCTTGTTGCTGATATAATCTGGGAGCAGTTTCTTTGACAAAAGAGATATTTATTGGAAAAAAATACCATTTTTTTGTAGAAGAAATTATATAACAAGTTCAGATACATTTTTTTTTTCTTTTTTAAATTTGAAGACAAGAAAAAGGTTAGATGTATCCCCATTCTTAACTGGTCAAAAAAGGTCAGCAAAGGGCAGAGGAAGAAAGGAGAGGACTGATGTGACGCTCCACAGATCTAAATTATAAAAAATACTAATTGTGCCCTATGTGACATTTACTTCTAAACTGTGCTTGCAAAAAAACCAGAAACAAGAAGCAAAGTATTCTTTAAATTAGTCTAAATGTCGTGTTCAATTACACAGTAACAACTGGGTGGCTACTGCACTTGCTATCACTTTGATGACCTATATTTTGTGAGACCCAAAGACAAAAGTTGCATTCAAGTCCCTCTGTGCTCTGGCCCATGGAATTATTGTTGTGTGTTTATCCTACGAAAAATATTACCTTTAATCACATTAAGTAGATAATGGCTTCACATCTAACCAATTAAGGAGGTGAAGGGGAAAAAAAGGGATCTAAACCTCCACAGTAATGCATTTGTTCAGATAATCATTCACATTATTGTAATTCAGCATATAATTTATATAACCTATGTCTCAATTCCACATGAAAAGTAACAGCCATGAACATTACTGGTGGCTCGGGGTGTGCAGTTTCAGAGGATGGATTCTCTGAGAGTCCTGATTATCCTCTTTGGATAGTCAGTGCAGTCCTAAGTGAATTTCTCACTCAGAAGATGTTCTTCATGGAGGAGGAATATCTACAGGCATCACCTTAAATTATACGGGATGCAGAACACAGGATAAGCTTGTCCTGCCTGAGGTAATGGAAGAGCAGGAGCCACCCCTTCCTTCTCTTGACTTCTCTGTCTTCTGGCTACAGCCCAAGTCACACTACAGAAACTGCCACAGGAGCTGCTCAAAAATAAATTAAACAAACTCTCAGTTTAGACCAACCTTTTCTGTACTGTCTTTAATTCTTTACCCAAACACCAGCCTTCTCTCTTTTGATGGGGAGAAAAAAATCATCAGGAGGGAAGTGTACAGGGGTTCTCCAACATCCCCAGCTCTCACCAAGGTGCTCTTGGTCCCTCGAGGGATTCTGTGGCCTGACCTCATCTCTCTTTCCAACCTTTCTCATGTCTCCCTTGCTTGCAGTTTGGAAATCAGTGCATCTGACCATTTTATAGCCCTGCAGAGGCACGGCAAATTCAGCGGGGAGTGGGAGAGGATGTGTTTGTCCCTCTGCACCCTCTCTCTGCCATCCCTCACCTCCCACAGAAGGCAGGGAAGGCTCGGCAAAGGAGGCTTCTCCCCTTCACTAAGGACAGACTGTACATCCTCAAGCCTTTGCTTTAATCCCAAAAGGAGCCAAAATATCTTTGCTGGGTCATGAAGATGAGCCTCATTCCCTCCCACAGAACCTGGATTAGGAAGCCTCTCCCAGTGCTGTGACAGAGGGGACATTGCTCGTGTGCCAGCCCTTGCTGGGTCTGGAGGGAAGGCAACACAGCAGCAGAAAGCAGCATGGTTTTATTGCATAGGACCCTTGTAGGGTAATAAAAACTTCTTTTTAACCAGGGAAAAATGTTAAAAGTGGTGAGCAGAGTGACTGCAGCACCAAAGAATAATTCTCCTTTTGACCCACAGAGAAAGAGGTGCCTAATGAAAGTATATGATCACGGACAGTGTGAAGATAACTGTCTGATCAGATAATGGAATTGTTTTCAGTGATAAGAATGAATCCATTACTAATGCAAATAACTATAATAATTATAATTTGCAATACAGTAAAAATCACCTAGTCTACCTCCTCCTCTGACAGGAGACTGTATAATAAATTATAGGCTGAGAAAAAAAAACTCAAAGGGATAAAGGTTAAAAGATTAAAAAAAAATCTGAAACTTAAATGCTTAACAGGGAAGTCAAGCCCTGAAAGCAGAAATTGGTGCTATTAAATAAAGCAATTGTGAAGAATGAGATATTATGGAATTGATTAACAAACCAGAAACCAAGCATTTCCTCGTATCACTACCTCTTGTCACAGATTTCAATAATTCTGAAAGAACAAAAAATTAAGAGTTGGCGTATAGCAAGGAAATTAATTATTTAAATGTAGGTGAATATGCTAATAGTACTCTAGGAAGATGAATATAACTTCACACACAAAAAGCCCCCAGAAGGTTCAATAAATTTGAGGAGTTTCTTCAGTTGCTTTTGCTTTGCTTTAGTATCCAAAACTGGTCCAACAGTTCAGGTGTTCCCAACCACATCTGCTCATCTACAGGGCAGATCTTTTAGGGTTTTCCAAGTCACTCATACCAATTCCCATAATCTTCTTTGTTCCTGTGAGGTATTTTGGGAATGGAGACTGTAAAGAATTCTTTATTTCAGCTTTGGAGGAGTGGAATAGAGCAGATGAAACAAATCCTGTGTGCAGAATTTGCACTAAAGTGAGCTGTTTTCTTGTTTACAGCACCTCTGTTTTCTCCACTGGTTAAGCAGAGAGGAAATAGTGATGCATCAGGTTTATTACTCACTGTTGGCATCAAACCATTCATAGTTTTAGGTGATAGAGCATTGGGAATCTCCCAAGAGATCATATGATTATTCTCCAGCCATCAATTAGAGTAAAATAGCTATTAAATAATCGAGTCTAAAGCACTGCCATCCAAAACTCTCCATTTAGATCTTAATTTTCCAAAGGTCAGGATGTCCCATAACAGCCACAGAGAAAAGCCAGAGATTTTAATAACAGTGGTGCTGACATCTAGTCAAAAGTAGGGGTGAGTTCCAGATTAATTTAATCTTTAACTCAGAGTGGAACCCGATTTTCTGTGGCTGGAGTTTAAATTTAAATTCCTGCATTTTAAATTCAGAGTAAAAAGCTCAGTGTATCCTGCCAACACTTCCCCCTCAAGTCATTCATGAAGTCAGGGATTTCTCACCCTCTTTGAAGTTTTTCATTGCAGCACTTTTCATGCAGCTGAAAAACTCAACACACTTCAGGCCAGCAAAGCACAAGTAGTTTATCAGAACTTCTACAGTATAAGAGTTCATGGAAAATGCTTTAATGATGCAAATTCCAAAAGCAAAGTGAGTGTAAAATTCATATTCTGCTTCACAGCCGTGACTTGTGGTTACCTCACAGGTGCCATTTATCCAGAACACACCCAGCCAATATAACATCAGCTCCTGTAACAAGCTCCTAAGGTTTAAACACATACCTCTGAGCTTAAACACAAGAAGGCCTTTAATCAATGTTTGCAAAAGACAAAACCACAACGTGCCTCAAATCCCCACATCCCATTTCATTGTTTGTTGATGCTTCGCCAGGGCTGTTTTGGAGAGGGATGATCCCACCATGAGTCCCTCACGTGTGTTCACGAAGAACAACTTCAGCATCAGTTTCCAAATCTCCTCCCAGCAATAAGATGCTTATCTGCCAGAAACCAGCATCCACTGCCTAATCCTCAAAGCTCCCAAAAGAGCCATAAAAAAAGATCACAGGTCTATAAAATGTGATTGGAGGACCTGAAATTTAATTAAATAATTAGAATCAGGGCATGCATGGAACTGGTCTTCAGATATGTCAAAAGCTGTCAGGGCAGGAATGAGATGAATTGTTCCCGTGTTCTCTAAGGGTAGAACAACTACAGAGTCAAAGCTGACATTATGTAAGACTTCAGACAGATGAGGACAGTGAAACAAACAAACTGCCTGAGCAGGTGACACCATTTCAGCATCAGAAGTTTTAAAACCAGATTAAACAAAATCTGGGAGTAGTTTAGGCACAACTAATATTGTTTTGCAGCACAAGGTAATATATGATTGGTGCCTGAGGTCCTTTCCAGCTACATAAAACTCCTGTGATGTTCTGACAGAGCAACAGTTGCAGTCAGCATAAAATACTGGATAGATCTGAATAGAGAAGAGAAAAAACCTGAATTACTATATTCACTTGACTCTGAAGAGGAGAAATTAAAATTCCTTTAGTGGGATAGGATCAGCGTAGTTTGCACATCCCCTCAGTCCTGTAACATCCTTGACAAGTGTGTGGCATTTTCTGATCTCTAATCTCATCTGTTTCACCCATAAGACAAAACAAAAGAACTACAATATTAATTTTAAAGTGTTTTGGAACATCCTCAGTGACGTTACCTGATTCTTCAGCTGCCTTACAGAGTTATCAGGCTGAAACGTTGACCTTGTTTCCTGAGTAGACAAATCTATTCCCCTGCCCACTGTGTAAGGAATTTTTCATGGACAAAGCTGTGTGTTCACAACACCCTGCAGACAATACTGCTATCCAGACCTCTGCCAACACACAGAACACAGGAGAGAATTTCATCTGAAGAAGGATGCTGGAATGTTGTTTGTAGAAAAAAAACACACTTAGATACAACTCCTGCAAACATCATGCAGAACCAGCACCTTCTCTGCTGGATTCTGCTCTACTTACAGCTGATTTCCTTCAACTCCACTCATTTTGATGAGTCAATAATCATCCAGGCAAAGTGTTGGTGGGGGGACACAAGCTGAGAAAACAGATGTATTGTGATTGTCACAAGATGAAAAATAAACCCTCTGAGCAATCCATTCCCTGTGGTGCTTTAGCTGCAGCCCGTGGGTGTTACCAAGGGCAAGCCTGCAGGGTGGTGGTGTGTGAGAAGCACCAGGGCAGCTCCGAGGCTACTCTTTGGACTACAAAGGAAGAGGATGTGTTCAGTCTGCTGTCTGCTCTTATCAGCTGATGGCAGACGGAAGTTCCTACTAGAGGTGCAGAGATTACTCCTCAAAGGGAAGGAAATACTCCTTGTTGCCCTTAGGAAAGGGAGAGTCACCTTTCTAACTCCTTGGTTTACTGCAGTTTAACAAACCCTGGCAGTCACAGCTTTATCTCACCACTCTGCTTTGAAACCATCCCTGACCCTGTGACAGCTGCAGCACTCCCCTGCCTCTCTCCCAGCACATCCAGGTCCTGGTTACACATCTCTTCAGCCAAGTCCTTTGCTTCCTTACACTCTATCTGGCATTGTCCTCCTTTGATGCCTTGGCTCTGCTGCAGCACACAATATTCCCAGAATAAGCTTAGATTTATTTTTCATTTCTTCACGTCTGTGTCAGCTCACCTGTGGACACTGACAGAAGGATCATAGTGGCTGCAATCTATCAAGTTCTTAATTTTTTTTTTGCCATCACATGGTAATGAACACCATGGCCTCATTCATCAACCTCTGCTCTGGGCACAAAGCCAGAGCTCCTGGGATATGGCATCTAGTAAACTTTTCCCTACTATTATATCCCCTAAAAAAAGAGAAAATAGCTACTTAAAAATCATAGCCTATCAATTGTACATTAACTACATACAGTACAGAATTTCTTGGTTTGCAGAAAAATGTTTGCTGTTAACTGACAGTTAACTAACTTTTACACAATATATGGTGTAAGGATGGCACAAGACAGTTTTTGCTGTAAGAAACTGATCTTTGCATCTGTGAACTGCACAGGCTGTGGTGGAAGCCTCTTCCTTTTTTGAATACTCACATTTAAGTCTCTAACTTGAAGAAAAAAAGCACAATACCTTATTGTGATTCTGCATTGATTCCACCACAAAAATGTTTTTGATTGTTAGAACACAGTAAGGCACGAATGAAAACTAATAAAACAGAATTTATTCCTAAAAAAAGGTAAGTAACAGACTGGCGAAAACCAGGCCTGGATTCCAGTCACACAAAACATCTGCACTTCTCACTAATTTATCCAGGCTGCATCTCTGCTTGATGAGAATCAAGTAGTTCTTGCATTGAGCAAATGAGCTCTGAATCCATTGTCCCTAAGACAGAGTTGGACACTGCTGTCAGGGAGGCCCTTTTACAAGTTGTTTTATTCCAGCTATTCACATAAATACAAACTGCAATTTTCAGTAAGGACTGACGTGATTTTTCAGAACCAACAATCTACCCAAAATCCCTTTGATCAAGATGGGGCTGTAACTCTAAATATAAACACACTCCTATGAGAAAGCCTTAAGATTTAGAAAAGTCCAGTGTAAGGACCAAATTCTGAATGCACACACATGAAACTCCCCTGGAATCTTCAGCAGTGTGGTAGAACACCGAAAGCAAAATTTGGTTCTTAATGTGCCTCTGAAGACTGTAATTATATTTCCCATTGTACTAGTAACATTAATTGAATGTTTAGCTGAAATCAAGTTCATTACAAGTTAAATACAGTACCTAGCCTATTAGGATGGTGTTTATAATTATAGTCATAAAGCACTTGTAAAACACCTTCATTGCAGCAAATAGGTGGAAGTTGAGTGCAGCGGCTGCTAAAGTATCTCAGTTCACTCTCTGCATCTTTGCAGCATCATGGACCAAGGTCACCTGTGCCACTGAATCACCTCCAGAGCTTGTGCCAACACTGCTGAATTTCAGAGGGACACGGCCCCAGCTGACAGCAGAAAAATCTAATACTGCACAAACTGCTATGCAAGGGTTTTCTCAGTGCAGCTGGACCTTACTGAACATCCCTAGGTCTATAACGAGGCACATTCTCATGCTAATATACCTGGTTATTGGCCAGCTTCTTGGCCTGACAATGCATTTTTTAACAATAAAACAGTTTTCAATAATACAAGACCTAAGAGATTACAGTTCTCTGATATATCCGATTTTGTGTTTGATTTCCTGGCTCCCTGAGAGCATCATTACAGAAAACACCTCATCTGCTTTTGGTATTGCCCAAAGTCTTTCTGCCTGAACTCCTCCAAACACCTTAGAGAGCTACACCCATTTTGATGCATGCTGAGTCATGAGCAGCAGTGAAGTCCCATCTTGGGCACACAAATGAACTAAAGCTGTACAGATGGTTGGTGTCACTTCTGCTCAGTTGCACACATGAAGGAGCACCCACATTCAAGCATAATCACTTGGCCTGTCTCACTTTCATAATAAATTAGGTTTCTTTTTATAGCTATTTTTGTAAGAATAGTAGCACCCAAAAAGAGAAATTAGTTTTAAGGTATTTTATTTGACATGATTGAAGACACAAGAACACTCAAGATACAATCCAGACAAGTTGTGAACAGCTCCAAGTATCAGTGAAATCTGAATTTATCTTGCACAGAGGTGAACAAGACCACAATGGTTGGTTTGATAATATAGTTTAAGACTATTTCAAGCAGGTGAGTACTGTGACATTATGCCCAACAACTTTTATACTATTCATCTGCTTAAGCCACTTCATATCATAAATATGCAGCTTATCTTGGCTATTAAATCTCTGCAATATATAATTAGCCTTCTCATAATAATGCATTAAAACTCCTGTATATGAATATTGGTATACTCATACCAACACAAACTGTCCTAACCACCACTGCACATTTATCATATTCTAGCACATTTAATCATTCCATCACAATTAGCTGCTAAACTTTAGCCTAGAGTTCAGTAACTTGGACCCAAACTTGTAAGTTGCTGCTTAGGGCAAAACTCTGCCAAGACCTTCTGCTTTCCCTATGGATAGCTGGCCTTGTTGTCTTTTCAACATTAGGTTGCACAATGTCATCTGAAACCCCTACCAAAAAAAAAAATGCTCTGCAGGGGAATGTCCTGCAAAAGTATCACAACTACAATTCTAAAAATGCCCCATTTCCTAGTAAATTTCATATTAATTTAACAGCCTAACATCCCTTATTGAAATGGGCATCCACATGCCTCTTACAATGTAAAGTTGTTTAATTGGGTTATAGTCTACAGACCACAGCATAATATTCTATTTAACGATTCTAATTCCTTAGAGAGACACGCTAATTTTCCATTCTGAAAGAGGGCAACAAGGACAGTTGGGAGTTTGTTCAGTAGTTCAGTGCTCTGCAAAGATAAGCTTGACAGTGTTCTCATCAGACTGAAGGATGAAGTGCAAAAATATGTAAACCATGTTTTACAGTTACAGGGATTCCAGCAACAAGCCCCTGCTTGGATCCAGATGGGATCTTACAAAAAGTGAATCAGAGAGGGCAGAGAATCACTGCTGTGCAGGGAACTGTGCTTCACAAGAGCTGCAGAAACCACCTGTAGCTTTCCCTGCAGACAGGCTGGAAACAGCACAAAAATCATGGGCCACCTGATCTTGCAGGTCACCTCCTCATCAACAGGGGAGACAGGGAGTGGCAGCCATTTATTAGACCAAATCCTGTGTTAAGGCCACTGAAAACAAATCTGTGCAGAACTGGACAGATTCAGCTTAACATAGCATGCAAAGACAGCAAAGCCTATTTTTCTGTAAGAATTTTGTTTTTTGGCAGATAGAAGCGGTAGACAGAGACTGTGTCTTACCTGCAGCTACAATACAAGAGTGTTGCCTGGCTTTGGAAGGTAGTTTTTCATTCGTTGTTGTTGTTTTTTAAACTAGAGAAGACCCTTATTAAAAACCCAAAACCTAGTGAAGAAGCTGTATACCCAGATTTTACAATCTGATTTTTGGTTTTACAGGAGGATTCATCCATTATTATGAAGAATTGCTGGAGATGGAATGGTCACCATCTGAAACAAAGAAATGAAAACCCCAGCAACAGACTATTGCATTTGTGTGATGTGCTTAGCTGGTATGACTTGCATTGCAGGAAGAATGTTGTATTCTCTGACACACCAACATTTCTTTCCTATTATTATGAGATCGGCCTTTTATATTTCATATCTTACCATCTTTAAAAGCCTATAATTACAGAAGCTGATTGAGAAACTGTGTTATTTAAAATTAACAGCTGAATGAAATCAACAGAGGCAAAGTGCATTTTTATACAAGAAAATAGCACTGTAGAAAGAAAGAGTCTGTACAATATTTAAATATTGTATATACATAAAATTATATTGTTCATAACTCATCTTAAAGTTTCTCTTGTTTGTAAACCATGGAAAGCAACACACACAAAAAAATTCCCAGTATTTAGCTTTTAAAGCATTTAGCAGGCAGCAGGAAATCGACTGCTAGCAAGCACACTTTGTAATTATAGAAAGTATCCAGCAGGATACTGTGACTAGCATTCTCCATAGTCCTTTATTTATTTCTTTATTTTAAAGCTGAATGCAGAACACATTTCCCATTCAACCAGGGAATTCTGCAGGAGACACAGAAAACTCAATGACAAAATGCAGTGGATCAGTTCTGCAGCTCTCTACTGTGGCAAAACTCCAGGATAAACCCAGAAAGCTTAAGTGCAGGATTGGAACATAAATTAATGAAATAACTGATAAAGCTTTCATCTCCCAAAAGTGTCAGTAATGGATTTAACTCATGCTCAACTTTTTAAAAAGGAAGGTTTAGATTAATAATTAATGTTGCAAAGTTTTGAAAATGTAATGAATTCCAGCAGGTAATCAGGCAGCTCTGTATAAATGCTCTGGAAAGTTGTCAGCATTTTAGAATGATTCTACAGGTTGGTAGCAGTCTGCTAATTTGGAGTGGAATTAGGATTTGAATCTAAAATTGTCAGTTCATGGCCGATACAGAATGTAGGTTTCAGAAGTTTTCCTCTTGTAACATTTTGCAAAACAAAAACTATTCTAGTTGCAAAAGAAATTTGTCAGGTGAGCATGCTTCAGGAAACATTTCCACAAAGTTATTTGGATAACAAGATGCTACCATGGCCATCAGTGCATTTCTCCTGTGTCAAGAGCTCTGTGCTCACTGCCAGGTAATGTAAGCTTTATTTATTTAATGTTATTTGTAGTTTCATTCTATTGGCTTCTCCCTTCCACTTCATTGGCCATTCAATTCAACCCAGCAATATATTTTACTGAATTAAAATGTTTGCTACAAAAAATACATTATGGTACTTTTAATCTGACTGTTTTGTCTCTTATGAATTGTTTAAATGTTTCTGGACAGCCATCATCCAGCTGTGCTTCCAAATCTTAACACAAGAATGAACAAGAAAAGAAATATAATCACTTGGGGAAGTGCTTGATAAAGGAGATGGGTCAGAGGGATGTTAACAGGCTGGAGAAATGTGCAGACAGGAACTTCATGAAGTTCAGCAAGGCCAAGTGCAAAGTCCTGAACCTGGGCAGGAAAAAGCCCATGCAGCAGGAGCAGCTGTGGCCCAGCTGTCTGGGAAGCAGCACAACAACACCCTGGTGTGGTGGCAGACACAGAGCGAGGCTGAGTGTGGGCCAGCAATGTGCCCCTGCCACACAGAACATCAGCAGCCTCCTGGGTGCACTGGAACAGCACTGCCAGCAGGTCTAGCAAAGTGATTATTCCCCTGATTCAGCCCTGCTCAGACCATGTCTGAGTGCCAGGTCCAGTTCTGTGCTTCCCAGGACAAGAGAGACACGGACACACAGCACTGAGAGCAGCAAAGGGTCATGGAGGGGATGAAGGGATTGGGAGATCTTTCATATGAGGAGAGGCTGTGAGAGCTGGGGCTGTGGGGCTCAGGGAGGCTCAGGGGATGCTAGGAATGTGTACAAATGCCTGAGAGCAGACAGGAAAGAGGATGGAGCCAGACTTCTCAGAGGTATTCCGTGAAGGAGCAAGAAAGAGGCAACATGCACATATTTAAACTCAAGAAATTCCTTTTAAGTGTAAGAAAAAAAAACTTTTGCAGTGACTGTTGTCAAATAGGTTGCCTGGAGTTTAGGGATCTTCATTTTGGAGATAATAAGAACTGGAAAAAGCAACTTTTTCTGACTGATACTGCTTAGAATGGAGAGGTTTTATCAGATAGTCAATGGATGTCCCCTTCAAGCTCAGCTTCTCTGTGATTCTGTGGTTTCAGATGGAGACTAATAAAAATAAGTTTAGAAGACCCAAAAGAGAAGTAGGTCTGTTCCTAATATTATTTTCCAAAGTATAATGAGGACAATTCTAGCTAATTAATCTGACAGCTTATTCTGATAGGCCCTGCTTTCAAACTCGAGTAATCAATATTAGGTCCCCAAAACACATCTTTATTTCCTAAATATAATTTTAAGAATTTCCGGGGATTTTCTTTGCTCAGAATTAAAGTAATTTAGATCCTATTTCTTTGAGTCACTGATTTTCAGCACTTTAAACTCTGAAAGCACTGGGCAAAATCAAACTAATACAATAAAACTACTAATTTGTTCCCATTGCCAGAGGATGGTGCTGTTTAAACAGATTTCCCACACAGATACACCCCCTACAACAGCCACGTGGGTTAGTGAGTTTTTTCCAGGAGGAAGAGGAAGAAGAACAAGGCAAAGAGATTACAACTTGGTATTTTTTTAACTAACCTTCAGGACCCAACAATAATCAGTGTTTACTTAATAAGGGTAGATCTTTAAGCATGCTTGAGTAACTTGGTAAATTTTACTACCTCTGGAACTTTTGCTCCTTAAACTTTTCTAAGGGTCTTTCAAAATGCAGTCCTCGGTCACCAAAGGACACAAACACAACATACCCCACCTCACTAGCTGTTCTCATGTAGCCTGCTGAAATTCAAGGTGATGACGTGACAGAAGGAAGTCAAAAAACAGAACAGTGGAAGAAGATCAGTCTCACAAACAGGCTGTGGTGGGGGGCGAAAGGGCCCGTTAGTAATTTAAGAAATCGATACCAACTTTGACACTTTTAGAGGTCGCAACATCAACAGCCATGGCTTTGATTTCAGTGTCCCCAAACTGCATCAGCGTTTTGATCTCGCGCCGGTTGGGCACGGCCGCGTCAGTCCCCGTGAGATCCAAGCGCAGCGTGCCACACTTCTTCACGCCGGGCTCGGTGATGAAGCTGACGTTGTCCTGCTCCGAGCTGTAGATGTTGATCACTATTACTAACTGAGAAGGCTTGGCAGGTGTGTAACTGCGTGTCACAGTCTCTCCCAGGGCTACAGACTGGTCAGCTGAGATGAATTTGTCGAAGACGTCGGTGCACCAGCGCGTGCCGTCTTTGACCAGCAGCTTCTCTGGGGGGTGCTTGCCCTCCACAAAGCGGTTGAGCACCCCGACGCCATAGGTGAGAGGGGAGCGCCGCACCTTGATGACAGCAGGGTCGAGGCCAAAGAGAACAGCTCCTTTGAGGATGGTCAGCCCCACATCCTGGGGAATGATGACCCGGCACCTGGAGCCGAAAGCGCTCTGCACGGCTTGCTGGAGCAAGGGGGACTCAGCAAAGCCGCCCACCAGGAAGAGAAACTTCACGTTGGTCACCTCTGGCTTGTCAAACACTTCACCTGAACAGAAACAGAGACCAGTCAATAAAATCCACTTTAACAAGGCAATGCAAGGGAAAATGCCAATGTCTGAGTGCACTCAGTGCTCCATGTACATGATCTAAAACTGCCACATCTGTGCCCACACTGCCACCCTCAGCATGCAGCAGTTCTGTTATCTCTAGTGTATTTCACTGTGAATTCATTCACCTCAAGCCATACAACCTTTCTAAAGTGGCATTTAAAACCGACCCTTTATTGCATTCCAGATTAATCACTCCATTTCAAATTCACTTATTATTTATGACCCCAGCATCTTAACCACAATAAATACCATCTGCAAAATAATCCCTCTTTACATTTTTAGAGATTTTCCTTCTTAGCTTAAGCCCACATCTCCTACTTTCAGAAAACCATGCAGTTCAGTTGTAGGGTCACTTTTAGTTTAAACAAGTAAGTTACCTGTCACAACTCTTGCAGTCCTAGATGTCCCCTCCCTGCTCACATATAAGCTGCTCTATACTTGTTTTGTTAAGTTCTGAAATTTAGCTAATGATTGAGCAAAATTGGATATTTATTCCAAATAGTGCTTTGTAATGTATAGAAAGCAACACTTTTCTCACCGCAGGCACTATACTCTACTCGATACAAATTTCATCTTCTGCTGCTAGGAAGACCTTAAATAGTAACTTTCCCAATAAGCACATGTCACTTTCCATTACTGGGCAAATAAATTCATTGCTGCTTAAGCCATGCCTGGAAGTACTTTTACCATGATGCATCATTTACTATTTGTGCTTTAGAGATGTCAGTGATTTGGATGGTCATGAACAAATGTGACCTTCCACAAGAGAGGAACGAACTGGAGGTCTTAATAGCTGGAATAGTCAGAAACGAGTTACAACTCTGGCATAATTTAGTTGTTGCCTGAACCAGGAAGAATAAAGGCAAGATCTGGGTTTCTCAGTGCATGTCACCCCTCTGAATGCTTGCAGCCCTGGAAGCACAGAGTAATTGAAGCTTAGGCAGTAACAGAACTGAATCATACTCAGTAACTAGCACTAGAGCTAGGCAGGTGTATGTGCTCAGGACACATCCCTTACTTTCATTATTTTCCTAGCTGAATTGTAGAGAGCTGCAATTTCAGAACTGAATTCCTTGCCCATAGCCCACAACCCATACCAGGAGGGTTGTTACTGGGTTGAAATGGGTGAGCAAAGCTTCAGTTTCAGCTCAGCCAGGAAGTGGAATCACACAGAGATACGTACTCAGGTGCTGAACAATCTGGTCAATCGTAGGTTTGAAAAGAGCATTCATTGCATCTGGGCTCATCCTCAGCATTCCCTGAGAGGACCACTTCACAAAGTCCACACTGCAAAGGAACAGTGAAAAAGAACATTAAAGCATTGCAGTTGAGCTGCAAAACAACCACCATTAAATAAATGAGTTAATGAGTTTACAGAATCCGCATTCATTTTCCTTGGAAGGAAGTGCCCCACCTCACCCTAGACCCATACCAACTGCAGTTATGTAAAACTTGAAGGGAGAATTATTATTTTGGCTTGTCTAATTGTTGTTTTCTTTGCCTGATTGCCTTCTGCAGCATTAGCAATGCTCAACTGCTCTCTGAAACAGCTGGCAGTCAATGCAGTGCTCGCTCATCTGAAACAGCACTGATTCATCCCCAGAAGGGGAACATTTAGATTATAGCAGTAGCAGGCCAAAGCCACTGGAAACACACAAGGAAAACAAGCAAGTTGGGAAGCCTCAGGAGGCAGAAGAGAGAACAGAATTTTTAATGAGGCATAACATTTATTAAGTGAACATAGGCATTATGCTATTCTATCACTGATACACATCTGTATTGCTCAGTAATCTCCCTTTCATTCATGCACATTATATGTCAACCTTTACACTCTTTCTATCCTGTTACCCAATTCATTTCATTTCATTGCATTTGAAGGGAGCATTTAGCATTTCTTTTAAGATTCACCATTAAGACTACTAATAAAAAGGAGATGGTCCCATGAGGGGGAGTATTTCCAGAAATTTTTTATGATTTCACAATCTCAGTCTCATTTAGGAAGTGACTTTTAGCTGGATGCCAAGTCATTTAAGCTTACAATACATTTACCAATAACTTCTGAAAGAGACGAAGGCATTTCAGCCTGCATACTACATTCAACAGTGGCTAGTTTAAAAAATTAAGGTACTAAATATCAAATCTTCCCCTGTCAGGTCCCAAGCCTTTTGCCCCAGATTCACAGGTTCTCTTCTTCATTTTCTTTTACACCATTAAACTCCAGGTTTTCTGTAATATGTAACTTCAAAAGATGCAAAATGCCCATTTCTACTTTCTGCTCACTTCCTTTTCTACAGCAGCTCATGATCTTGTCATTCAGGCTGACTTCTTGATAATGAGAATCATGAATTGGAATCTCTGGAGGTGATTATGTCTCCCTGCCTATCAAGCAAAAACTATCAAACTTGTAAAATACTCTAAAAAGCAAAAGCCTGCCATGATTTCAAAAGCTGAATGCTTTTCCCTTGCAGAGCTTTATGCAGTGGTGTATGTCTTCTCCAGTCATCTAATAATGTTAATAACTTCCCTCAAGCCATAAACATATTTACACATCTCCCAGTCTTGGATTTTTTCCAGGATCCAGGCCGCTAAAAATTAAGGTTCTAGGCAACAAATTCTGTGTTTGATCTGACATTCCTAATTACACATGCAAGAGACTCACAATATACAGTCAAAGAAAGCAATGCAGTGGTGGCTTAACAGAAGTCACAGAAAGCAATACCCAAAAAGTGCAAGTCTTGTACAGAAAAGTGTCGCCCTGATCTTTTTTAGCCTTCTAATGTTTGCATTTTGTAGTGGAGTTTCTCACAGATTTTCATGAAAACAAAGTTATGTTTACATTCCTCTCTGAAGGAGGGACAATTGATGGACTTCTAGTTTGACCAGTGTGGTTAGAGAGGTGTCAACCTTATTATCCAATCTGTGGTCACTGTCCGAAATCTATATAAATCGAAGGAAGAAAATAAACTTCTGTCTTTTTGCCCTGACGACTGACTGGGTGCGTGTCCTTCATTTTGTGTCCTGTAGTGACAGAAAACCCTGTTCTGTCAGAACTTTGCATTCTGGAAACTGTACCAGAGGCAACCCCATTTTCTCATCCTTGCACTATACTTTTACACTATCACCTTTCCGTCCTGATGTAATTAGGACATTTTAATTATTTCTCTTTGCTACCAGCAGTTAATTCTGCATCCATGTGGTTTCAACTACTCACTTGCTTTTCCTCAAGGCATGTTCCACACTGTGGCCTCGGAACTTCTTGTAGTAGTCAATGAAGGAGAAGGGCAGGGTGATGTTGAGGGGGTTGGTCCTGTCGGGAGCTGCCGCGCGCTTGCGCGACTCAAAGGCGATCATCAGATCCACCCATGCTGCAGGGCGCTTGATCTTGAACTGCTCAATGAAATCTTCCCCAAATATCTTACACAGGAGCTTCTCGAATTCATAATCCACACCTAGAGAACCGTATGGCCCACCTGCAGCACAGACAAAAGACAGCTTTAATATTCTGGGTGTTCTTTAATATTCTTATGGCATTTCGAGTTGACCACAAACACATCAGAACAACATTATCAGGACTGTCACAGGAGAAGGTCCACAAAAAGAGGATCTTTCCTAAATGTAACAGTTGGTCTAATACACAATATGATCTTACCTTTACCTCCTGTATCCTCACAGCCACTGTAACCCTACCACTATAAATGAAAGATTCAGCCAACCAGCAGCTGGGTTATACTAATTCTGAGTGCTGGTCTGATTTCAGGAAGAACTGCCAGTAAAATGCAATAAAGGCATACACTTCCTTCACTGACAAGCCAAAACATTACATAAATATATAATACACCATCTAATTACATAAAGCAAGGAGTGGAAGTGGCATTACCTGTTGCTTTGTAGAGCTCCTTCAGATGCCCTTCGGGGAGCCTGATCTGATGGACAGTCATATCCACTGTGCCTCCTCCGCTGTCAACCACAATGTACCGATCACCTGGAATGGCAAGGGCAGAGGCCAGAGGCATTTACACCACTGTGAGCACACCAGCTCACTGCAATGAGAGCTCCTGAGGGCCCCAGGGGAGACAATGGCCTCAGACAGCCAGCAATGGCCCTGCTGAAGACCTGATCTTTGCTAGTAATTATAACACAATGACTGATAACAAATATCTAAGTCAGATGTCAAAAGCTATTGATGTAGCACAGCTGAAAAATGGGACTGTTCATGCTGCTGATGTACATCCTAGTGAGTTACCAAATATTATACCGTATTTACCAAGCCTGTTCTGAGGAAAATATTCTAATTGCATGGCTTTCCACTATCTCATTAAAAAATATTACTATGCTAGAGCACACAGAATTGCAATTCAGCAGTTGTAACTAAGAGCAGCACATGAACTTGTGGTTTTTATCCTTTTCCCCTTTGTAACCACTGTGAGAACAATGCAGTGCACAGCACCTTTGTGGGAAACACAATATTTGCCTGCAATACAAAACCAGTGAGAGCAAAGTTTGTTAAAGAAATTTTGCAGTACCTTCCTCCAGCTCAGACCAGATCTCTCCTATGACGTTTTCCACCATGAAGGTCCGACTCTGCCGGTTCCGGCGCACGTGTTCCTTCCCTAGTAATTGACAGGAAAAAAAAAAAGTTACTGAGTATAAAAAAGCATGAAGAAATAAAATCAAAAGCTGCAGGAAACAAGTGCAAGCAGGCTGAAAGATCTGTATGTATCATTTCTTAACAAAACAAATGTACAAAAATCATTGCATTGGGATCAGGAACGTTAGAATGTCATTCCTGGAAAGAAGGAAAAATGGTTTATAGCCACCCTGATCTTCCTTGATATTGTTATACATACTTACTTGTCTTTTTAATCTATATTAATTACCTAATACAAATAATGCAAACTAATCATATATAGTAATAATCTAGTAAGAAAGCTGTAAGCAGGTCTGACTTGCAGTTTTTTAATACGCTCTGGCTTGCACAGTGTGTGCTGGCAGCAGGGTGTGGGGCTGGCAGCCAGCTGTACTCACAGCAGCCTCCACCACCAGGTGACAGCCCCAGCCCTCTCCCAGACACTCCCACTCTACCCAGGATGGGAGAACATTCCCACATTTCCAAAAGCCACTGCTCATTTTGAGTGCTCAGGATGTCAGTCTACCTCTAAACCAGCAGCCACAAGCACTGCTGCTCAGATCAGTAACTTCTCAAAGACACAGTGATCACCAGGGCTGACCCTCACAATGCACCAATTAAAAATTAGGTGCAATCTTGCAAGACTATTATAAAAATCTGTTAAATTTAAAGATTTAACTGCTACTTAGACACTTAAAAGATGCAAAACAGTCTGTCAAGAGAAAGCAGAGTAGTGAGAACCTCTGCTATTTATGCTTCTAACTCAACCTCTCTAACTGAACGATCAAAAAAAGTTACATTCCTTGTGTTATCATCACTCACCTTCAAAGGCACTTCATAAAACACTACAAGAGAGGCATCCTGTCATAAGTGGACTTTTTTTTCCTGAAAATACCAGCACACAAATCACAGAATGCACTTTGCTTCCTACTTCTACAGTGCCTGTCATCAGAAAATAGAGCATCAGCTTCACTTGCTCCTGCACCCTCCCCAAAAAGACCCCACGATGCAGGGAAGCTGCCCCAGCCTCAATGCACTGACTTGGCAGCACAGGGAGAGATCAGATGAAGCATCCCATGACAAAACAAGCACTAGGTCCAAGCAGGGCCTGTCAAGCCCACAGAAATGAATGGCAATCCTTTCATTCCCTCCTGTGGGCTAGAAGTGAACACAAGAGCCAGTCTTTAACTACAACTGAAGCAAGCTTATCCTTGCTACTATGAACACTAAAAATTTTGTTTTGACTTCACAGCAATAATATGGTCCTTGGAGTGCTTCTCTCTGTTTATATTTAAAGGGTTTTTCTCCTTAATCTGTTCTCAGCTTGTCTTGGGTGCTTGCCATGCCTTTATGAAATTTTAATTCCAACCCCAAATTAATTCACTCCAAACTTTGTTTTCATTAATTTTGACATGAAACCTTTCTCATCCCCAATAGCTTTTTACCATACAAAGTCAAGAATGAGAGTGGTACCCCCACCCAAGAAAAAGCCCATTAGCAGAAATCTATGATCTGCCAGATTCTGCCCAGCTTCAAAACCTTAACCAGATAAACTCCTTTATTATTTTCCCAGAAGCAAATCCCTGTGTTGTCTGAAAGTGAGTTCATGTTATAAAATCACATGGAACTGAAACAGCCAGGGCACAAATGAGGGGAACAGAAGCCAAGGGGCCCTGAAGGGACTGAATCCTGAAAACAGATTGTGTCCTGAGCTCTGTGTGGGCCTCCAAACACTGAACACATCTGACAAGTGCTGGCTAGGAGAGCCATGGATTTGACAGAACGATGTAGTCACTCTGCTTAACTAAAAAAAATATGCTCTGGTAAGTTCAGGAACAGTTCTACTAGCTTAACCTCCCACTTGCCTCTACTGTTTTGACCTAGCAAATGTGATAAAATACAGACTCTTCTGCAAAACTCCTTCTAGGATAGATTGTCACACATTACCACCAGTATCTGGGCAACTGTTACAATTCACAGAGATATAGAGAAATATGCACATTATGCAGCAATCAAATCTTACTGCTGCAGGCAATTTTCCTTTTTTGTTTCCTCTATTTCCCTCCGGTTTCAGTAGGCTGCCAAGCTCAAAAAACTCTGGTGATGAAGGATCCTCTGTCAAGTGACTTACAGTGGTCCCATCTCTGTCCTTCCCCTTCAAACAGTGACAGTAGCAACAGATCCCAGCTCAATAAATCAGAAGTGCATTATTCAATTGCTCTTCAACATGCAGATTCATTGCTTCAAAAATAAATTCATTGCTTCATTCCAATGCCATGTGTTCCACTGAGTGTTGAAAGTCATTAACAGTATTTCATAAAGATGACATCAAAAAGCATATGCCAATACTTTGGAACACCTCAGACTAATCATTTCATTGTAGATCGAATTATTTAGCACTGCCTCAATAATGCAGATAATCAAATACATAATTGTTTCCAACAAATTAAATGAAAAAAATGATCCAACATGAAATACTAAATTAAATTAAGGAAAGATAAACGGAAAAATATTGAAAAAATTTTCAATTTTTTTCAGCAGAAAAATACTGCTGTGAAAATACTAAAAGACTCCCACAACAACCAAATAAAGGCAAGAAAAGAAAGCTACCTGCATGCTAAAATTCAAACGTATATTAAGAAGAAATTGTTCCCTGTAAGGGTGGTGAGGCCCTGGCACAGGTTGTCCAGAGAAGCTGTGGCTGCCCCATCCCTGGAAGTGTTCCAGGCCAGGTTGGACAGGGCTTGGAGCAACCTGGGACAGTGGAAGGTGTTCCTGCCCACGGCAGAGGGTTGGAACTAGGTGATTTTTGAGTTTCTTTCCAACCCAAAACATTGTGTGATGTCTGCTGGATCAACACCTAAACAAGTCTAACTACGGTAAGCAGCAAAATCATTTATAAAACCAAACTTGATGCCAGCCTGAAATATTTCAAGAGAACAAGGACAACAGGAAATGGTGAGGAAACCCTCGGGGACAAAGCAAACTCAGGCACGAGAATCTGCAAAGCGAAGGAACAGAGGTACCCTGTGTAAATCCAGTTCCAATAGTGTCACTCGGGCTGTAGCCATTGACAGGTGCCCTACTACTCAGCTCTATCATCTGGTGCAGGCGCAGCTTTCGGCAGTAGATAGAGGCAGCCTCGGGTTCCAGGGCAATGATCAACTGTTCAGGGTTCTCAGGAGATGCCATTCCTGCCTGCGAGAGAGAAGGGATCAGAGAGGTGGGGTGGGGAACCCTGCAGCCCAGCAAACCCTCTCAGCACAAGGCCCTCCTCAGCCCATGGGCTCCACTGGGTCACCCCTCACAGGTCACCCCACAAAAGGAGCTGCTAAAGGTCTGCATCTGAGAATTGTCCTGCCCACAGTGTATACACAACCCCACAGGCTGTCACAGGGAGGTTTGCATGCACTTACCATGCTGAGTGTCTAATCGAGCACTTGTGTACATGATAGGTGGAGAAACCAAGGAAATCAGTCTGAAACCTGTAATAATTGGCCTAAAACCTCAACTCCTAATTAACCTGTGAATCTGCCAGCTAACAGGGGCCCCAGCCTCCTTTCAACCTCCTTTCAGCATCCTTTTGCCTCTCCTTGCCTCAACAATATTTTAAGTATGTCTTTCTTTATGTCCCAGATATTCACAGTCCTTGCCAAAATAAGGTTCCTGCACTGTTTAACTGTATAGGAATATACAATACACTTTGCCAGTAATGCATCTTCTGTGTTACAACCAACATTTTCTATTTCAAAATCCATTGCTTTAAAGTACATTTGCTATTAAAACATCTTCAAAATGTTTTCAAAATCTTCAAAATACAACAGGGCAGGTTCCCTAAAATGTAATGAGAACAAGCCTAAAAATAATATCACATTATAAAATCAGCATTTGCTATTCTTTCTATTTTCTTACTGGATTTTCAGCCTTCAGACAAAGATTTTCAAAAAGCCACAAGTTCTTATGTAACTACATCACTCTCAGAACTGGGCTTAAAGAAAAACATTCAAAGAACAGTTCACAAAACTGTGTTTTAATTTCTTCTTCCCAGTACTTCTGCCTACTGAATGATATTTTGTTAAAATAGACATCTTTTAACTCTTTCTGCCAACTTTTGGGTTACTTGCAATTACTCTTCAGTTAAGTGCCTGAGCACTAAAGCTTGCTAGCAAATGAATAAAACCAAACATTTTTCTGCTTCCACAGTCAGTCTTCCAGCCTCCAACTCATACACACACACACACTGTGGTATCTCCAGAGCATCCCCAAAAGAAGGCAGATTCACCTGGAAAGTCTGCAGACCTGGACTAGAATTTGGTTTCTTTCATACAGCTACACTGTGGGCTCTGGGAACTGCTGCCTCATTGACACCTGCAGCCAGAAACTCCAAGTGAAGTTGGTTTAAAAAGTAGCAGCAGGATAAGACTTGGAGACATGAAACTGTCCTTTGTATTTACTGACTTATTTTACCCTCTCCATCCTAATAAGTAAAATAAACAGAGTCTTAAAGAAAGCATCTTCCTCACTGTTGGTAACACAAGAACAAATAAGTTCTAAAATGAGAAAGAGTTAAGAGTTAAACTCTTAAATGATGGTTGCTCATTATTTTACAAGCACACCATGACTGGGATTATGGTCACTTTGCAGCCTTTATTTCTGTTGGGCAAACCTTTCTGCTTCGGTTACCTCCACGGGACTAAACAGCATGATCCAAAATTAGCAGAACTGTGTGGGAAGGAAAATATTGTGCAAATACTACAGAATATCAAACCTTGCCAGGTTTTCTCTGTGGCAACACATACTGAAAAAATACCATATCAAAAAGAATGTTTGCAACCAAACTTTCAAACTTTGGAAAATACAGATTTACAGCAAGCCAGAGTAACCCTAAAATGTATAAAAGGAGTATCAATTAAGCACAGACTCTGCTGCCATCACAGCACTTGTATGTGAGCACATTGGCAGATGCAGGCTTAGGTAAAGCCCTGGAGCTTCACTGGGGATGAAGATGTGCCTTAGGATAAACCTCTCCCTCCTGTGACCCATCTGGATGCAGCAGGCACAAGCAGGGCTGGTTTCATGCCAGCTCACTTCAACATCACTTATCTCCAGCTGAGCTTTTCCACACAGGAAGCTTTGGTTTGTTGCACTGGAAAGAGCAACATTCCAGATATGAATCAATACTCAGGTCCCTGACAAACAGATTTGCCTGATCTGCTGAAGAATTCAAAAAATGTATGGTGTCTGCACACAAACTGTCTTTGCCTTTGGAGTGTTTTGCTAAAAGCCTAATCTGGATCTTGCTGCAATTCTAAGGGCAGCACTTCCTGCTCTGTCCAATAAGGGCTTGGAGAACAAATAGCTCCCGACTACCCTGCTTCAGTTTTCACTTGTATTAAATCCATTATCATGTTGTGTGAGAGCTCTGGATCTGAGCAGCAAATGGGTTTTTTCTACATCTAACCATGTGGATGAACCCAAGAGTGCTCATTCTGCTCCTTGTAGTGGGCATGCATCAGCAGCACAGACAATTCTCAGGCTCCAGCTAACCTATGCACTAAAGACAAAACTGTATTTTAGGGAAAAAATAGTTTGTTGCCAAGCATATTAGAATCCAAAGGCTACAACATGAAGCATTTGCAGAGGTGACAACTGAGTTGCACACACATAGAATGCACTGGTATTTCCTAACTGGAGGTAGTGGTGGGGAGAAGATTGTATTCATTGCCAAATCATCTGTTCTAGGGGGAATTTTAGTACTAACTCCCAAGGCTTGTTCTGCTAAAAGCAAACAGTAAACCATTAACAATAACATTTGCTTCCTCCCCTCCTCCAGCAGCAGCCTGAACCATGAACTTTTCACATTGCAGTCAGGAGAGGAAGGCAGTGACCTGCAGCGGATGGACTGGGATCTGTGTTCTCAGACCCCCATGCACAGCAGATGCTATTCTTGCTCCTTTTTCTCTCTAGCTATGATTTTAACATACCCAAAATATCTCCTGAGGAAAACTTCCAACAGAAATGACAGTTTTTAACAGTTCAAAGCACAGCTGATCCTAACAGAACCTCATGAAGAAAGTGCTGAGGTTTTTAGTTTAAAAGCTTTTCTTATAGAGTTTGAAGGACCAGATACAATGAAGAATGTGTTGTTTCACATCATAAAAAGACCATAGAGAGAATCTTTTACAGTAAAAGCTACAAGGCATCCAACATGTATTTTTATATGTAGACACACATATATACACATATACACACATACATATTTTAATATAAATATATATATATGTAGCAATCAATATTTCATACCGTCTGTATACAGTATTTCTACTTCGACCATGACAGAGAGCACATTACATACATATCTATGCATCTATACACAGCACAGAGAAAATGGGGGAAGGGGAGATGATAAAGAACAATGAGCACATAAATACTGCAGGGGAGGAATGGAGCCATGAGGTGGTTTTAATACAGGCTCCAAGAGGAAGACTTAGGCAGTACATCTGTCCCAACATTACGGCCAAGGGACAGATGGGATAAAAATATTGAGCATGCAGAGAAAGAGGAGTGGAAACAGCAGGCAGTCAGCATGAAGGAACAGTGATGCATTTGTTAAAATTATTAATTGCAGGCATTTGGGAATTTGGTGTATTTTACACTTTCTGCTTTCTATCTGCCTCACTCCATGTTCTTGCCCACTGCTGCCCAAGTACTGCTGTAATAAAGATCAGGGATTGACAAGTTAACAGGCCTGAGCAGGACAGATCTGAACAGTGTCTCAATATTCAACATTCTAGAGATCATTCTGGAAGTGGGACAGACACACCAATTTGCTTTTGCCCAGGGCTGCTTATAGCAGACTTCAGCACAGAGCACTGTCTTGACTCCAGCCTGCTAAGGAGATTTTCTTGCTCCCATAACACCCATCAGCAGTCAGCACTTGTGGAACATGAAGGAAGCAGACAGCAGTTTCCCCAAGAACACAAAAGTGGAAAAGTCATCATGGGATTACAAAAATTCTTTGAGCACAAAAAAAAAAAAAAATCTTAAATTCATTTAGAAGATATTGCTGCATTTATACACCTGGAAGAAGAACAATATGAAAAGAACTGCTCTAAAATTCAACCTGGCTCATTTGCCTAAGGACTAGGATTTGATTTTCTGACAGGAGAACTCCCAGACCTCACTCCCTGCAGTAGGACAGGTCTGTGTGCTGGTGCCAGTGCACTGCTGTTCATTTGCCAAGATGCATCATCAACAGCAAACTTCCAAGTCTCATGTAATGGAGCATAA